>NC_053395.1:72445531-73055114 GCF_905171765.1 Bufo bufo | reverse complement strand
AATATAGTTGACATTCATAGATGGAGATTGCCAAAGATATAGATCAGGAAACAGTAGCTACTCAAAACAAAGGTCGTGAATTGTTGTAGAAAAGGTAATTCATAGACTAATTAATAAGTGAAAAGAGCTTGACTTTATGGCACTTCCTGATGATACTAGCGTATGCAATTTATTTAAATTATATCAACTGATGAGAACTCCATTCAGAGTACAAGGTCAATTTTTTTCTGAAGGGATTATTAATATGAGCAGTTTCTACTTTGGATTCATATATGTAATGCAGTTCATATTTTACTAAGTTTGTGATGTTTCATAATCTTTAAATCTTAAAAACTTTAAAAATAATTAATTTCCATCAGTTTTGATTTTCAATTTATTTGAAAAACAAATTTCAGAATGCCCTGAAAAAAAGCTTTTAAAACATATAAAATTCTTTCTAAATTTGCCTGACCTGGGTTTCGCTGTGCTTCTTCAGGGAAAAAGCATACAATCAATCAGATCTCTGGGATAAATATGTTGTATTTTAATAGTGTGGGTATTTTAGGACATGGCAATAACAATGATCTTTATTTTGTTTATTTTTTATATATTTTTAAAATGGGAAAAGGGTTGGGGTGATTTGAGTATATATATCGCCAATCATGAACTGTGACTGTGGTGCCCACTCAGCTCTTGAGAAGGCGCCATCTTTAAAGGCATTTGGTGTACAGATATGCAGTATGTCATGTATTAATTTACTACATTTGTCCTCCATAAACTGTAATATAACATAGCTACTGCAATGTCACACACATTTGTAGTACTGCTATACTGCACAAAACCAAAATACCACTACACTTTTTCCTCCTAGCTATTAAACTGACTATTGCCCATTTTTAGAAGGTAGGTGTATCTAAAAAGCAAACATGCTGTTCTAACATCCAGCAAATAGTAGTATAGTGATCAGTGAACAATCCAATTTATTGGAACATCCTAAAAACCACAATGTGCAAATTGTAAAAAAAAAATACAACGGCTTATGGTTTTTTAGCCTACATAGCGGCCCTTAATCATTTTGCTATGATTAATAAGGGCTGATGGTTTTTTTTTTGTTCAATCCACCTCCCAAAAAATATAACAAAGTGATGAAAAAGTTGTATATACCCCAAAATGACATTAATGAAACACAGCTCTGTCGGAAAAAAAAAATGCTATGAGACTGAATATGATGACATAAAAACTAATTATTTTTAAAAATAAATTTTATTTTGCAAAAGTGAAAAGATGAAAAGCTATATGGATTTTGTGTTGCTGTAATCGTACTGATAATTTGAGTAATGCATATTTTAATGGATAAGAATTTTTGTTTTTACAGAACAAGGGGTCCTACACAATTTTCTGCAGATAGTTTTAATATTACACAGTCGTGGCCAAAAGTTTTGAGAATTACATAAATATTGGAAATTGGAAAAGTTGCTGCTTAAGTTTTTATAATAGCAATTTGCATATACTCCAGAATGTTATGAAGAGTGATCAGATGAATTGCATAGTCCTTCTTTGCCATGAAAATTAACTTAATCCCAAAAAAACCTTCCCACTGCATTTCATTGTTGTCATTAAAGGACCTGCTGAGATCATTTCAGTAATCGTCTTGTTAACTCAGGTGAGAATGTTGACAAGGCTGGAGATCATTATGTCAGGCTGATTGGATTAAAATGGCAGACTTGACATGTTAAAAGGAGGGTGATGCTTGAAATCATTGTTCTTCAATTGTTAACCATGGTGACCTGCAAAGAAACGCATGCAGCCATCATTGCGTTGCATAAAAATGGCTTCACAGGCAAGGATATTGTGGCTACTAAGATTGCACCTCAATCAACAATTTATAGGATCATCAAGAACTTCAAGGAAAGAGGTTCAATTCTTGTTAATAAGGCTTCAGGGCATCCAAGAAAAGTCTAGCAAACGCCAGGATCGTCTCCTAAAGAGGATTCAGATGCGGGATCGGAGTGCCACCAGTGCAGAGCTTGCTCAGGAATGGCAGCAGGCCGGTGTGAGCGCATCTGCACGCACAGTGAGGCGAAGACTTTTGGAAGATGGCCTGGTGTCAAGAAAGCCAGCAAAGAAGCCACTTCTCTCCAAAAAAAACATCAGGGACAGATTGATCTTCTGCAGAAAGTATGGTGAATAGACTGCTGAGGACTGGGGCAAAGTCATATTCTCCGATGAAGCCTCTTTCCGATTGTTTGGGGCATCTGTAAAAAGGCTTGTCCGGAGAAGAAAAGGTGAGCGCTACCATCAGTCCTGTGTCATGCCAACAGTAAAGCATCCTGAGACCATTCATGTGTGGGGTTGCTTCTCATCCAAGGGAGTGGGCTCACTCACAATTTTGCCCAAAAACACAGCCATGAATAAAGAATGGTACCAAAACACCCTCCAACAGCAACTTCTTCCAACAATCCAACAACAGTTTCCAGCACGATGGAGCACCGTGCCATAAGACAAAAGTGATAACTAAGTGGCTCGGGGACCAAAACGTTGACATTTTGGGTCCATGGCCTGGAAACTCCCCAGATCTTAATCCCATTGAGAACTTGTGGTCAATCCTCAAGAGGCGTGTGGACAAACAAAAACCCACTAATTCTGACAAACTCCAAGAAGTGATTATGAAAGAATGGGTTGCTATCAGTCAGGAATTGGCCCAGAAGTTGATTGAGAGCATGCCCAGTCGAATTGCAGAGGTCCTGAAAAAGAAGGGCCAACACTGCAAATACTGACTTTGCATAAATGTCATATAATTGTCGATAAAAACCTTTGAAACGTATGAAGTGCGTGTAATTATATTTCACTACATCACAGAAACAACTGAAACAAAGATATAAAAGCAGTTTAGCAGCAAACTTTGTGAAAACTAATATTTGTGTCATTCTCCAAACTTTTGGCCACGACTGTGTATATATATACACACACACTGTACACTCAGGGACTGCAAGCAGCAGCACTGTTATGCACAAAGACATACTCAAACACTGAAAATAAATGTAAAGTAAATGTAAATGTAAGTTGTATTACTGTTATACTTACTGTCATGAATAAGGTCCACTCCTAACCACAGGGGCCCGAAACATGTAGACGCTGTTATTGGATCTTCACCTGCACTAAGGAAATAAAGATTGTCACTTTTTGGAGAAGCTGGACCTTTTTCTTCATTTTATCTTGTTGTTATTGAACCTGAATTCACAGTTCCAGTCCGTGCTTTCAATTTTGGTGTCCTTTCAGGTGAGCACAGCAACAATCACTTTTTCTTGTTTGACTGTTATACTTACTATATGAAAATTAGAAACTCCCATATGTTAGAAGCTGCCTTGACACTGATAGATGGGCCTGAAACTATTTTGATCAAAAAGGTGTGCAAAGAGCTTCTAATTTAGTAATGCAATTTATATTTATTCATGTTCAGTATTTGAATGTGTGTATGCACATGGGAGTGTGCTGCTACTTGTAATCGTTGTTTGGTTTTTGCAGCCATGGTAGCTTGCATCTGAACCCTCTTTTTATACATAGTTTGGAGGTGGTGGTCTAACTTTCTTTTAGTGTATATATATATATATATATATATAATTTTTAGTTGCTTATGGTATATTACATTCCAACAAACCGCGGTTGTCAGCTAAATAAATCTTTGCAATAGTGTCATCTGTTCAACATTTTTTTTCCTGTCTTGTTCTTGGCACCAGAGAAGGACCTGTCGTTTCAACATGATGAGTGTAACGTCTGCTGTACTTTTGTATGGTCAAGTTGTATTTGTTTTTGGCTATGATAAATAAGCACATACATAAATTATATGTCTGGCAGAATTTAGAAAGAATACCAGCTTTGAAAATATCATCATAAGAAAGAGATAGGAAAACAATTAGCATAAAAATAGGTTGTAAACAGATTCATTGTATGATGGTGACATAAAAAGACAAAAATATATATATTTTTGTTGTTATAAACACCATTTACAATAACAAGTTTTAATTTTGAAGAGAGCAAATATTCTACCATACTGTAGTATGAAATATATTCCTATTTTTAAGCAGACACATGCTGAAAAAACATTTAGGGCTGTTTCACATGAGCGGATGCCATGTGTGACACTTTTTTGCAGCCTAGGTGGGCAAAGGGGCCCACATTCCAAAGAGCACCTTTAGGATTTCACAGGACATTTTTTACACATTTTGATTTCAAACTACTTCTCACGCATTAGGGCCCCTAAAATGTCAGGGCAGTATAACTACCCCACAAGTGACCCCATTTTGGAAAGAAGATACTCCAAGATATTTCTTGATGGGCATAGTGAGTTCATGGAAGTTTTTATTTTTTGTCACAAGTTAGTGGAATATGAGACTTTGTAAGAAAAAAAAAAAAGAAAAAAAATATATATACTTTCCGCTAACTTGTGACAAAAAATAAAAAATTCTAGGAACTCACCATGCCCCTCACGGATTACCTTGGGGTGTCTTCTTTCCAAAATGGGGTCACTTGTGGGGTAGTTATACTGCCCTGGCATTTTAGGGGACCTAATGAGTTAGAAGTAGTTTGAAATCAAAATGTGTAAAAAATGCCCTGTGAAATCCTAAAGGTGCTCTTTGGAATGTGGGCCCCTTTGCCCACCTAGGCTGCAAAAAAGTGTCACACATCTGGTATCGCCATACTCAGGAGAAGTTGGGCAATGTGTTTTGGGGTGTCTTTTTACATATACCCATGCCGGGTGAGAGAAATATCTCTCTAAAAGACAACTTTTCCCATTTTTTTTATACAAAGTTGGCATTTGACAGAGATATTTATCTCACCCAGTATGGGTATATGTAAAATGACACCCCAAAACACATTGCCCAACTTCTCTTGAGTACGGCGATACCACATGTGTGACACTTTTTTGCAGCCTAGATGCACAAAGGGGCCCAAATTCCTTTTAAGAGGGCATTTTTAGACATTTGGAACCCAGACTTCTTCTCACGCTTTAGGGCCCCTAAAATGCCAGGGCAGTATAAATACCCCACATGTGACCCCATTTTGGAAAGAAGACACCCCAAGGTAGTCAATGAGGGGCATGGCAAGTTCATCGAAGATTATTTTTTTTTAAGTTAGCGGAAATTGATTTTTTTTTGTTTTTTCTCACAAAGTCTCCCTTTCCGATAACTTGGGACAAAAAGTTAAATCTTTCATGGACTCAATATGCCCCTCAGCGAATACCTTGGGGTGTCTTCTTTCCGAAATGGGGTCACATGTGGGGTATTTATACTGCTGTGGCATTTTAGGGGCCCTAAAGCGTGAGAAGAAGTCTGGAATATAAATGTCTAAAAAAATTTACGCATTTGGATTCCGTGAGGGGGTATGGTGAGTTCATGTGAGATTTTATTTTTTGTCACAAGTTAGTGGAATATGAGACTTTGTAAGAAAAAACAAAACCAAAAAAAAAAACTATTTCCGATAACTTGTGCCAAAAAAATGTCTGAATGGAGCCTTACAGGGGGGTGATCAATGACAGGGGGGTGTTCAAGGAGTCTATATGGGGTGATCACCCCCCTGTCATTGATCACCCCCCTGTAAGGCTCCATTCAGACGTCCGTATGTGTTTTGCGGATCCGATCCATGGATCCGTGGATCCGTAAAACAATACGGACGTCTGAATGGAGCCTTACAGGGGGGTGATCAATGACAGGGGGGTGATCAGGGAGTCTATATGGGGTGATCACCCCACTGTCATTGATCACCCCTCTGTAAGGCTCCATTCAGACGTCCGTATGTGTTTTGCGGATCCGATCCATGGATCCGTGGATCCGTAAAACACATACGGACGTCTGAATGGAGCCTTACAGGGGGGTGATCAATGACAGGGGGGTGATCAGGGAGTCTATATGGGGTGATCACCCCCCTGTCATTGATCACCCCCTGTAAGGCTTCATTCAGACGTCCGTATGTGTTTTACGGATCCACGGATCCATGGATCGTATCCGCAAAACACATACGGACGTCTGAATGGAGCCTTACAGGGGGTGATCAATGACAGGGGGGTGATCAGGGAGTCTATATGGGGTGTTCCCCCCCTGTCATTGATCACCCTCCTGTAAGGAGGGTTTATGGATCATCTATAAGGCGTTTATGGATCATCTGAATTCAGCATGTGAAGGTCTACAGTTTACAATGACATGAGATAGAGATAAAGTCAGCTTTTTGGATACATTGGTTAAAAAAAACCAGGAAGGTGAATTATCCACTGACCTCTATAGGAAGGAAACGGATCAAAACAGTATTTTGCATTATTCGAGTGCACACCCCCCTTCCTTAAAAAGGTCTATACCTAAATCTCAGTATCAGCGGGTAAGGCGGATTGTTACGGATCTGCTCTTACAGGATCAGAGGCTGGGGGAAATGACTACTAGATTCAGAGAAAGAGGATATCCCTTAGATGTATTATCGAACAGTGGTGCTTGTCAAGTGAGGGTTAAACATAAGAAAAAGGATGATGCTAGGATAGCATTTGTCCATAAATTTCACCCCTTTAATGCATACATTGACAATATTGTAAGAAAACACTGGCATTTATTGGGTAAGGCCTATCCAGAGGTCTCAGAATTTAAAAGTTTACCCCTGATTTGCAATAGGAAGAACCCCAGTTATAGGGATATGCTAGTGAAAGCGGATATAGGGGGCACTAAACATCGGTTGCGTCAAAGTGTATTATCAACACCACGTAAAGGTATGTTCCCCTGCCTGCATTGTCTCCAATGTTCACACATCATAAAGGGCCCTACATTTTATCATCCACACACCGGGAATCCGTTTGAAGTAAAAGGTTTTTTTACATGTGAGTCTTCAAATGTTGTTTATCTGAATAAATGCCCTTGTGGTCTGTTGTACATTGGTCAGACAATGCAGGCAGTGAGGGACAGAATTAACAAGCATAAATCGACCATTAGAACTAAAAACTTATTATTACCTATCCCAAGCCACTTTGAAAAGTGCAGACATTCTATTGCCCAACTGAAATTTCAGGTTATAGAGCAGGTGATTCGACCAGGGAGGGGGGGGTGACATTAATAAGATGTTGCTACGGAGGGAAGCCTTTTGGATCCATACATTGGACACATTGCACCCTAGAGGCCTCAATAGGGAATATGAGGTTATGTATCTGTAATAGAATAATTTTGTTATATATTTATAATATATCTGTTGTTTATTTCTCAGGTATTGAAAATTTGAACGTTATACAAGAGTATTATCTACAAATGTAAGATGAAATATCTATCTAGATGCTTTTTTTCTCTACTTTGGCTTGTTTATTATTGAATTGATTACACCTGTAACTTTGTGGCCATTCCCTCTATGGGATGGACTTTAGCTCCTGTGGGCGGTGACTGTAGAGCATATATAGTTTGCTAAGATTGTATTTGGACTACCTGTTGATGAAGGCACACTGCCGAAACCTGGTCCTGGTCTTTTCATTTATGGAATAAAAGACATTTGATTCACAAAGACGCGACTGCTGGGATCCTTTGTTCATATATGGGGTGATCACCCCCCTGTCATTGATCACCCCCTGTAAGGCTCCATTCAGACGTCCGTATGTGTTTTACGGATCCACGGATCCATGGATCGTATCCACAAAACACATACGGACGTATGAATGGAGCCTTACAGGGGGGTGATCAATGACAGGGGGGTGATCAATGACAGGGGGGTGATCAGGGAGTCTATATGGGGTGATCACCCCCCTGTCATTGATCACCCCCTGTAAGGCCCCATTCAGACGTCCGTATGTGTTTTGCGGATCCGATCCATGGATACGTGGATCCGTAAAATACATACGGACGTCTGAATGGAGCCTTACAGGGGGGTGATCAATGACAGGGGGGTGATCAATGACAGGGGGTGATCAGGGAGTCTATATGGGGTGATCACCCCCCTGTCATTGATCACCCCCCTGTAAGGCTCCATTCAGACGTCCGTATGTGTTTTGCGGATCTGATCCATGGATCCGTGGATCCGTAAAAGACATACAGACGTCTGAATGGAGCCTTACAGGGGGGTGATCAATGACAGGGGGGTGATTAGGGAGTCTATATGGGGTGATCACCCCCCTGTCATTGATCACCCCCCTGTAAGGCTCCATTCAGACGTCCGTATGTGTTTTTCGGATCCGATCCATGGATACGTGGATCCGTAAAACACATACGGACGTCTGAATGGAGCCTTACAGGGGGTGATCAATGACAGGGGGGTGATCAGGGAGTCTATATGGGGTGTTCACCCCCCTGTCATTGATCACCCTCCTGTAAGGCTCCATTCAGACGTCCGTATGTGTTTTGCGGATCCGATCCATTGATCCGTGGATCCATAAAACACATACGGACGTCTGAATGGAGCCTTACAGGGGGGTGATCAATGACAGGGGGGTGATCAATGACAGGGGGGTGATCAGGGAGTCTATATGGGGTGATCAGGGGTTAATAAGGGGTTAATAAGTGACAGGGTGGGGTGTAGTGTAGTGTGGTGCTTGGTGCTACTTATTATTGAGCTGCCTGTGTCCTCTGGTGGTCGATCCAAGCAAAAGAAACCACCAGAGGACCAGGTAGCAGGTATATTAGACACTGTTATTAAAACAGCGTCTAATATACCTGTTATGGGTTAAAAAAATCGCATCTACAGCCTGCCAGCGAACGATCGCCGCTGGCAGGCTGTAGATCCACTCGCTTACCTGCAGTTCCTGTGAACTCGTGCGCCTGTGTGCGCGCGTTCACAGGAAATCTCGCGTCTCGCGAGATGACGTGTAGATGCGTGACTCTGCCTGAGTGAGCCGCCTCCGGAACGCGATCCTGCGTTAGGCGGTCCGGAGGCGGTTAAAGGATAACTGTCATATTTTCATAAAAAAATCTATTTTTGCATATGTTACTGCGATCTTTAGTTTCTTCACTTGCCACTGTTTTCCTTGAGTTTTCCCCTTAGTTACGGCTGTTTTGAATTCTACATTATGAGGATCTTCTCAAGATGACTCCTCTGCCAGTTCTCTGATGCCAAAACTGCATTCCCTCAGGTGACATACAAACTTGCTGTAGCCAGCAGCTCCCTGCCAGCCAATCAGATTGTATTACTTAGAGACACGCCTCCTCACTCTGTAGCCTAATGCAGGCATGCAGTGTGAAGGACCACCCCTCTGTCTTCCTAGCCGGAGACAGATGAGCCATAGCAATGTTTTTTTTAGGGAGCAGTGGAAAGGGACAGGAGACATTAATGAAAGCTGTTATTATAAGGTAATTACAGATCTTTTGGCAATCATTGACAGACTAAAAATATGACAGTTATCCTTTACTTGAAACTTTTTATATAAAACACTATTTATTTATTTATAAAAATTGTTATCTTAGTACCACTTTGGGCTTAACTTTTGAGGGTCTGAAGTCTGTTTCAATAAAGTACAATACATGCTGTATTGTACTACATTAAAATTATCAGTTTCACACTGAAAATTGCCTATGAGACGCAACCCAGGGGAATAGCCACATAGCCTTCCATACATAAAAGGTCCAGAGGTATTTGTATTCCTTCTGGGTGGAATGGCAACCATTGTAACCCCACAATCGCGGGGAGCCAATTGTAGTTAGAGAGGAAGCCCTCTTTTAATGCCACAGTCAGCATTGACCAAGATATCTAAGGGGTTAATCCACTGACATCGAAGTTCGCAGTGATCCTATTGGATGCAGCAGGGGCCTGGCTGTCAATAGCTGTCCTGTTAGAAAGGTGCATGATGTAATCTGTAGTGAATGTAATCTTCTTATCTGTGACTGTATTTGTGAGCTATCCCCTCCCTTCTAATTTTTAGCTGTATCATATGACCAACTTTCTGATCTCCAACAGACACAGGACAAGAAGTCAGTTACTTCTCTATTAATTCCTATAAGACTGACATTGAGGCTCCCATAGGAATACTTATTGTTATTTGGAAAGCCTGATTGCTGGTCACATGACAAAGCCGAAAAGCAGAAGGGGGGGGGGGGGATAACTCATGAATACAGACACTGATGAGAAGATTATATTTACTACAGACTACATCATGTGCCTTTCTAACAGGTCAGAGAATAAAAAAAATTACGGGAGTTCTTCTTTAACATAACATTGAAAGATCAATGGACCTAGGCATGATAGAACCACATACTTTATACAGGGAGTGCAGAATTATTAGGCAAATGAGTATTTTGACCACATCATCCTCTTTATGCATGTTGTCTTACTCCAAGCTGTATAGGCTCGAAAGCCTACTACCAATTAAGCATATTAGGTGATGTGCATCTCTGTAATGAGAAGGGGTGTGGTCTAATGACATCAACACCCTATATTAGGTGTGCATAATTATTAGGCAACTTCCTTTCCTTTGGCAAAATGGGTCAAAAGAAGGACTTGACAGGCTCAGAAAAGTCAAAAATAGTGAGATATCTTGCAGAGGGATGCAGCACTCTTAAAATTGCAAAGCTTCTGAAGCGTGATCATCGAACAATCAAGCGTTTCATTCAAAATAGTCAACAGGGTCGCAAGAAGCGTGTGGAAAAACCAAGGCGCAAAATAACTGCCCATGAACTGAGAAAAGTCAAGCGTGCAGCTGCCAAGATGCCACTTGCCACCAGTTTGGCCATATTTCAGAGCTGCAACATCACTGGAGTGCCCAAAAGCACAAGGTGTGCAATACTCAGAGACATGGCCAAGGTAAGAAAGGCTGAAAGACGACCACCACTGAACAAGACACACAAGCTGAAACGTCAAGACTGGGCCAAGAAATATCTCACTATGATATTTTTCTAAGGTTTTATGGACTGATGAAATGAGAGTGAGTCTTGATGGGCCAAATGGATGGGCCCGTGGCTGGATTGGTAAAGGGCAGAGAGCTCCAGTCCGACTCAGACGCCAGCAAGGTGGAGGTGGAGTACTGGTTTGGGCTGGTATCATCAAAGATGAGCTTGTGGGGCCTTTTCGGGTTGAGGATGGAGTCAAGCTCAACTCCCAGTCCTACTGCCAGTTTCTGGAAGACACCTTCTTCAAGCAGTGGTACAGAAAGAAGTCTGCATCCTTCAAGAAAAACATGATTTTCATGCAGGACAATGCTCCATCACACGCGTCCAAGTACTCCACAGCGTGGCTGGCAAGAAAGGGTATGAAAGAAGAAAATCTAATGACATGGCCTCCTTGTTCACCTGATCTGAACGCCATTGAGAACCTGTGGTCCATCATCAAATGTGAGATTTACAAGTAGGGAAAACAGTACACCTCTCTGAACAGTGTCTGGGAGGCTGTGGTTGCTGCTGCATGCAATGTTGATGGTGAACAGATCAAAACACTGACAGAATCCATGGATGGCAGGCTTTTGAGTGTCCTTGCAAAGAAAGGTGGCTATATTGGTCACTGATTTGTTTTTGTTTTGTTTTTGAATGTCAGAAATGTATATTTGTGAATGTTGAGATGTTATATTGGTTTCACTGGTAAAAATAAATAATTGAAATGGGTATATATTTGTTTTTTGTTAAGTTGCCTAATAATTATGCACAGTAATAGTCACCTGCACACACAGATATCCCTCTAAAATAGCTAAAACTAAAAACAAACTAAAAACTACTTCCAAAAATATTCAGCTTTGATATTAATGAGTTTTTTGGGTTCATTGAGAACATGGTTGTTGTTCAATAATAAAATTAATCCTCAAAAATACAACTTGCCTAATAATTCTGCACTCCCTGTATAATATAGAAGACCTTCTCCTCTACACTGATATTACATATAAGGGTAAAGAAATATCTAGGAAGTGATATCACATTGACAATTAACCTTACAAGCTTGGATTGGACTAACTAAACAAATCTACAATTGTGAACTTTTATCTAAATAGTCTAAATAAGCATTAAAGCAGAATTTTCTGTCAGTATGGACAAAATTATTTTAAGTGATTTTATTTCTCCCTAGGGTTTGAGAGTAATATGGGCAATAATTAAGTTATCTGTATGCTGAATTCTATTCCTATTGGATTATATAAAGGAATTAGAGAAGAGGGAATTTTTCAAAAATTTGATTTGGCCGGTTCACCAAATTTTACGAAATGATTCGATCCGAATTTATTTGTGGCGAATCGCGTTAAAAAACAGCTATTTCTGGCTGCAAAGAGTTGTATAGTAGTATAGAACACTGTGCCTTGCAGTAACATGCATAGGGAGTAGGCTGTGTTAGTAAAACAATACTGTTAGACACTATGACACACAGATGACAGGCATCGCTCTTAGATTCACTGCACACTTCACTTATTTGGGCAGTTACGGGGCCAAAACTGACCAAATAACTCAAGTATGAACTCAGACTTACTGGATGATGTTAGCGTTAAGAAGAAACAAACTCTTTTTACACCGTCGTCAGCTGATTCCACATAGATGTCTACAAAACCTGTTCTATTAAACAATATACAATTAAATATCGCACTAGGGAAACCCGACCACCACCCGGCACCCGTCAAATCGAGAACCCTCACTCGATTAGAGAAAAAGGGAACAAATGGTAAATAAAGACAGAGCACTCAAAGAAATCCGGGACCATGTGTATGCACAAAGAAAATAGTTTTATTTAACTGATATGTCAGCCAACAATAAAATCAATAACTAATAACAGCTAAAGATGTATATATTAGCTCTATATATGGATAATAGGTGACAACCTCATATAAATGTGGACAATATTACAAATAAACTAAAAATCGAATTATTGAGTTGAGACCATACATACATTCGAAATGACAAATTCAATAATCGGTAAATATTCTTTAGATAGTCGATAATATATAATCAATAGAATATTCGACCCAGTGTCCATAAAAGGGATATGCACCCTAAAAATGATGATAATAAAAAAATCGGTTCTAATAAAAATCGGTTATGTGCAATGTCCTGCAGAAAGTCAGTTAATAGTATCCGATGAATTCAAGACCACAAAACTATGTTCATATGACAATTTACCCACACCTGGAACAACGGCGTCCCGCTTAAACAGGGTAGGTAGCGGCGTCCCGCTACTCAATAACTTGCAAGTCACTTTACCTTTAAATCGACTTCACCTATTGCCAGACCTTGAGATGTTTCTCACTCCCCAAACGTGCCTCCGTTGTTTGTAGCACTATTTTATCGGGAGATTTTCGCTAATAGAAGATAGTCAAACCTCGAGAATTCTGTGCTTTCAACTTTCGTCGATTAAAGCAACACACCTCTGGTCAATGGCAGTTGATATTCGGTAGTCAGTCTTTCCGTGCCGCAAAAGTCGGGGATGTAGCACCAGACGCGTTTCGGGGTCCCAATGTTCACCCCTTTCTCTGTTCTATTAAACGCGTATACAAGTAGAGCCCCCCGACACAGTGGAGAGGGAGGTGTCAGCAGTAAGTGTGTGTTGACTACACAGATTATTTTGCCCTTCCTCTGATCCATCAGAACAATATCCCCCAAAAAACGGATCTTGTCTATTAAGCATCCGCCTTTACTTAGTCAACATTTGGTCAGTAATCCATCAGTATTGATAATGCCCAAAAAAAAACAGGAGTGGATAAAAAACAGAGATGACACGTGAATGGAATATTTGCAGGTCTTCTGTGTTTTGTACCCACTCCTGCTTTTGGCTACCAAATCATAAGACAACTCTGATGGGACCATACAGGCCTTATAGCTGCTACACAGACAGGATTCATTGTACATCTCATTTTTCCTTTCTTCTCACAGATCAGAAGAATGGTCAAAAAAATGGTGATGTCATCTAGGCCAAAAAGGCAACATAGTGGCTCAGTCATCGAGTGGGGAGGTTGCACAGCTTGAGAAGTCCACAGAGTAACCCAATGACATAGTGGTGAGGTGGAAGCAGCATGAGGAGAGCACAGAGTGGCCCATTGACATAGTGGTGAGGTGGAAGCAGCAGCATGAGGAGGCCACAGAGTGGCCCAGTAACATAGTGTTGAGGTAGCAGCAGCATGAGGAGGCCACAGAGTGGCACAATGACAGAGTGCGGAGGTGGCAGCAGCAGCATTAGAAGGCCACATAGTGACAAGGTGACATAGTGTGGAGGTGGCAGCAGCATGAGGAGACCACAGAGTGGCAAGGTGACATAGTGTGGAGGTGGCAGCAGCATGAGGAGACCACAGAGTGACCCGGTGACAGAGTGGGGAGGTGGGTGACAATAACAGTACCTGTTGACGATGGTGGGTGTAAGAAGGAGCACTTGGCATCAGATGTGTGGCATCAGGCAGGTGGCAGCATCAGAATAGTAGCTGAGGCAGGTAGCCTCAGCTACTAATTATCTTTTGTCAAGGTTTAGGTGAGGCAACATGGAAGATCTAATCTGATTCATCAGGAATTGGTGGGTGGAAATCCTGGCTGATCCACGCATGATTCATCTTGACAAAGGTCAGTCTCTCCACATTTTGGGTGGACAGGCGAGTTCTCCTTGGGGTAACTATGGCCCCCACCACACTAAACACCTGCTCTGATGCCACACTACTGGCCGGGAAGGACAGTTTTTCCAGGGCAATTTCGGCCAGTTGCAGCCACAAATCCGGTTTTGCTGCCCAGTAGTCCAGTAGGATCTTTGATGACGGGTGGCAGGGTGCATTCCAAGTATGCCATCACCTGCTGGTTCAGGTTCTGCTCTATGTCTAGCTGCTGGTGAGTAGTTTCTTCACTATGCGGAAGAGGGAATCTGCTCATCAGCCACTCTAGACTCAGGCTTCTGCTGATGGAGCTGGTACTGCTTCTGTCATCTCCCCCCCCAGCAGCCATGGCAGCGAAACATGAGTGCAGAGGGCCCTCTCCGGTCAGACCTGCGAGAGGCTTTACGATGCCGCAGATAGGCAGCGACCAACTGGCTACATAGGATGCCTCTTTAGTATTTCAGTCTGTCCTTCCTCTCAGTGGCTGTAAAAAATACCCCCATTTTGGACCAGTAGCGATGGTCTAACATGGTGGAGAGCCAGTAGTCATCCCTCTGGCGAATGGTGACAATTCAGCTGTCACTACGCAATCAAGGGAGCATACATTGGGCCATTTGCGCAAGTGACTCGAAGGGACTCCCTGCCTCCATCTCCACTGCATACTGCCACGGTGTGCTTAGGTCATCTGCCTCATCTTACTCATCTACCTCTTGCTCCTCTGGCTGCTCCTGCTCCTCCTCTCCTGTCATCTGTGTATAAAAAACACCAATTTCGCTACACATTGCTTGAGCTCCAATGTCCTCCTACTCCAGTTCAGCCCCCACAGGGCTCATGTGGCCGTGGGATGTAGGTGCCACGTCTCCAGTTCCCTGACCAGCCATATTTACCAGCATCATTTCCAGGATATGAATCAGTGGAATGACGTTGTTCATCCAGTAGTCCTGGCGACTCCAGATGGTGGAATTTCAAAGGGTGTAAACATCACATATCAGCCTATGTTGGGGGACGCCGTTCTGCCACTGCGGCTCAAGGAGGGTGTGATTGGTGGTGTATGAGTGGATGAAGCCCTCCTTGATGCAGCGCCGACACCATGGTCTTCCCATTGTCGGTCACCATGGTTCCGATTTTGAGTTTTCGCGGTGAAAGCCAGGATTTGATTTCTGAAGGATACGGATCAGTTCCTCCCCTGTGTGACTCTGTTCGCCCAGGCAAACGAGGTGTAGAACAGCGTGACACTGACGTGCCCTGCACATGTGGTATGCTGGAAGAGCACTATGAATTGCCCCTGCAGTGGAGGCTGAGGACACGGGGGAGGATGAGGAGGCAGAGGCGAACATTGTTGCAGGACCAACGGCATGAGAAAGTGGAGGCGGAAACGGCGTCACCTGGCCAAGTTGATGGTGTGGCTGGGCAGGAACCACATTTACCCAGTGGGCCGTAAAGGACATATATTGTCGTTGACCATACTGTAGTAATAGCTACCGACCAATTTTTCCAAAAAAGGCTGTATCACAAACAAATTTCACCACTGATTGGCTAATCGACAAATTGTTAGTCCCTATGGAAGATACTCTACAATCACCCATCAATTTTCCCAAAAAGGGCTGTTTCGCAAAAAAAATTCACTACTGAATGGCTAATCGATTTAATTTCTCTGTCCCTACAGAAGAAAGCCTACATTCACCGACCAACTTTCCTAAAGAAGGCTATATCACAAAAACATTTCACCACTCAATGACAATATAAATACACAGCAAAACAGCTAATAACACATACTTATTTTTGCTGTTAATACAGCGTAACAATATCTGTATGGCAATGAAAAATTCACCGCAGAACATCTAATAACACTTACTTATTTTTTCCATTAACACACCCCAACAATGGCAGTATAACAATGTCGGTTCTCTGCAGGCTGGCTAATAAGACATATACTTTTTTCTATTAATACTCCCAAAAATATTAAATATAACAATCACAATTCACTGCAGAATGGCTAATAGGATGTACATATCTATCCTATTAATACACCCCGTAAATGGCTGTAGTACAATGAAACTTCCCTGCTGAACGGCAAATAATATATATTTTTTCCACTAATACACGCTAAAAAGGGCTGTAATTTTCCCACTTCACCACAAAATGGCTAATAAGCCCTTTTTCCCACTAATACACGCCAAAAAAAGGCTTTAGAAGATATAACTGCGGCCGCGAAAGGCAGATCATTTTATTTATTTTTTTGCCACTAATACACGCCAAAAAGGGCTTTACTTTTCTCACTTCACTGCACAACGGCTAATAAGCCCTCCATAAACATCATAATAGAACATCAAAGAATGATGAGAGTTGCAGATACATAAGTCAGGTAGGAATACAAACATATACGTATAATAATAATGTTCCAGCAAAGTTAATGCCCTAAGGCAGCTTAGTGTCAACCATAAGATATGGATAAGAAATAAAGAATACAAAACCTAAACAAGGTACTCTCTGCGTTTCCTATTTGAAGAGTCCAATACCAGAAGCTTTATTGGCTTGGTTGTCATGGCTGAGGATGGGGGAAACCCTCAGCCGTGCGATGCCAGAAGATGTTAGTTTGCTGCTCTACCAGGAGAAAGTGCACCCATAAGTAAAACCCTGTGCACACCAGACATACAAAAGACACACCTAACAAAGATAGGTTGCCAGGTGCAACCGCATGCAATGACAGCGAGCAGCCTAGCAACCAGCTCCAACTGCTCAACTGCCACAAACCTAATGTTGCCAGTGGCAACCACATGTGAGGCAACATACTTCAGCCCTCACCTGTGATTGACAACAACCCCAGACCACAGGCAACTGCATGCGGTTCAGGAGTCACGGCCATACCATGGTCGTGACACTCCCACCCCTCAAAGCCCCCCACCAAAAAAAAAGGAAAACCAAAAAGGGACCCATACAAGGGGATAGGAGAAGGGGAATCAGTGTCATAATATGCGCGTCTCCCCAGGACTGCTGCCGGCCCCTGGAGCAACACACAGGAACCAGGAGACGACTGCCAGGCTCCGGAGCAACACACAGGAACCGGAGACCAGCAAAGAAACAGCCCGGGGAGAACGCACTAACACTGCGTCCACTCTCCACTCACGTCCCCACTCCAGTCGTTGCCAGCAGACACTCTTAACTAGCACGCCGCCGGAGCACTAATGGAATGCTGCCAGCAGACGACCAGAGATAGGAACATGGAGAGGGACGAGGGATCACCAACACGGACACGGAAGGTAAGGTGGCGGGGAATAAGCCACCAACCGCGCCGTTAACGGTGATCCCCAAAACGCTCTCCCTCCGGAGAACGTGCATGCAGGCCAAAAGCAGATGGCGCTGCATGCTGCACCCTCTTTCAAAGGTGTGCAACCACACACCAAACAAAGAAGGGTAAAAGAGTACAAAGTCAGGGGACACCAAAACAGGCAACAGTGAAGAAATGGGGGGGGAAAGCCACTCACCGCGCCGTCTGTGGCGAAACCCCCAAAACGCTCTCCCTCTGGAGAACGCGCATGCACCCCATAACATATGGCGATGCATGCTACACCCTCTTTTGAAGGTGTGCAACCGCACACCAAACAAACAACAGTGCAGAAATAAAGGTAAGGGGACACCAAGACAGACAACGGTGAAGGAATGGCGGGGAAAAGCCACTCACCGTGCCGTCAGCGGAGAAACCCCCCAAATGCTCTCCCTCCGGAGAACACGCATGCACCCCACAAACATATGGCGAAGCATGCTGCACCCTCTTCCGAAGGTGATACCAGGTGAGGAGCCTTTGTGGTCATACTGTCACGGCTGAGGATGGGGGAAACCCTCAGCCGTGCGATGCCAGAAGATGTTAGTTTGCTGCTCGACCAGGAGAAAGTACACCCATAACTAAAACCCTGTGCACACCAGACATACAAAAGACACACCTAACAAAGATAGGTTGCCAGGTGCAACCGCATGCAATGACAGCGAGCAGCCTAGCAACCAGCTCCAACTGCTCAACTGCCACATACCTAATGTTGCCAGCGGCAACCACAGGTGAGGCAACATACTTCAGCCCTCACCTGTGATTGACAACAACCCCAGACCACAGGCAACTGCATGTGGTTCAGGAGTCACGGTCATACCATGGTCGTGACATTGGTATTATCGCATGGGAGGAAGCCAACCAGGATCCCCAAGCCACTTCATAACGAGGATAAGTGTGGTTCATGTATGTTATCATTTTTTTCATACGCACATGAAGAATTTACTAGGTCGACCACTTCTTCCAATTGAAGAATAGTTGGAGATTTCCAATATCTTGTGATTACCAGCTTTGTAGATAACTGTCACGGTCTCGGTGTTGTACGCTGTGACACCTTTGCCGTACATTCCGGTTGCTAGGTGCAACGCATGGTTGTCTGCATGTGTGTTCTTTGCTCCCCTTCTCCTGGTTCCTCCTCTGTCTGATGCTGGGAGGGTTAACTCCTTAGCTGGGTGTGGTCACTTGGGTTTTATTACCTGTGGCTCCCTGGCTGGAGTCAGTTGTACTCCAGCCGTCGTTGGTGCTGGAGCTCTTCTCCAGTTCAGGGTGTTCTGTCTGCCCAGTACTTGAGGGCCACCTAGTGGGACATTGATGTCTCCTGTGATGTCTCTCTGTTGTCATCCCTCTGTCCTCCCTTCACTACCCTTGCATATGTTTGGTGATGTTTATGTACAGTCGTGGCCAAAAGTTTTGAGAATTACATAAATATTGGAAATTGGAAAAGTTGCTGCTTAAGTTTTTATAATAGCAATTTACATACACTCCAGAATGTAATGAAGAGTGATCAGATGAATTTCATAGTCCTTCTTTGCCATGAAAATGAACTTAATCCCAAAAAAAACTTTCCACTGCATTTCATTGCTGTCATTAAAGGACCTGCTGAGATCATTTCAGTAATCAGCTTGTTAACTCAGGTGAGAATGTTGACGAGCAAAAGGCTGGAGATCATTATGTCAGGCTGATTAGGTTAAAATGGCAGACTTGACATGTTAAAAGGAGGGTGATGCTTGAAATCATTGTTCTTCCATTGTTAACCATGGTGACCTGCAAAGAAACGCGTGCAGCCATCATTGCGTTGCATAAAAATGGCTTCACAGGCAAGGATATTGTGGCTACTAAGATTGCACCTCAATCAACAATTTATAGGATCATCAAGAACTTCAAGGAGAGAGGTTCAATTCTTGTTAAGAAGGCTTCAGGGCGTCCAAGAAAGTCCAGCAAGCGCCAGTATCATCTCTTAATGAAGATTCAGCTGCGGGATCGGAGTGCCACCAGTGCAGAGCTTGCTCAGGAATGGCAGCAGGCCGGTGTGAGCGCATCTGCACGCACAGTGAGGCGAAGACTTTTGGAAGATGGCCTGGTGTCAAGAAGGCCAGCAAAGAAGCCACTTCTCTCCAAAAAAAACATCAGGGACAGATTGATCTTCTGCAGAAAGTATGGTGAATGGACTGCTGAGGACTGAGGCAAAGTCATATTCTCCGATGAAGCCTCTTTCCGATTGCTTGGGGCATCTGGAAAAAGGCTTGTCCAGAGAAGAAAAGGTGAGCGCTACCATCAGTCATGTGTCATGCCAACAGTAAAAAATGGTGAGACCATTCATGTGTGGGGTTGCTTCTCATTCAAGGGAGTGGGCTCACTCACAATTTTGCCCAAAAACACAGCCATGAATAAAAAATGGTACCAAAACACCCTCCAACAGCAACTTCTTCCAACAATCCAACAACAGTTTGATGAAGAACAATCCATTTTCCAGCACGATGGAGCACCGTGCCATAAGGCAAAAGTGATAACTAAGTGGCTCGTGGACCAAAACGTTGACATTTTGGGTCCATGGCCTTGAAACTCCCCAGATCTTAATCCCATTGAGAACTTGTGGTCAATCCTCAAGAGGCGGGTGGACAAACAAAAACCCACTAATTCTGACAAACTCCAAGAAGTGATTATGAAAGAATGGGTTGCTATCAGTCAGGAATTGGCCCAGAAGTTGATTGAGAGCATGCCCAGTCGAATTGCAGAGGTCCTGAAAAAGAAGGGCAAATACTGACTCTTTGAATAAATGTCATGTAATTGTCGATAAAAGCCTTTGAAACATATGAAGTGCGTGTAATTATATTTCACTACATCACAGAAACAACTGAAACAAAGATCTAAAAGCAGTTTAGCAGCAAACTTTGTGAAAACTAATATTTGTGTCATTCTCAAAACTTTTGGCCACGAGTGTATGGGTAGAGTTGAGCGGACACCTGGATGTTCGGGTTCGGCAGGTTCGGCCGAACTTGAAAAAAAAAGTTCGGGTTCGGGACCCGAACTTGACCCCGAACGCAAACCCCATTGAAGTCAATGGGGACCCGAACTTTTGGGCACTAAAATGGCTCTAAAATAGTCCTGGAAAGGGCTAGAGGGCTGCAAAAGGCATCAAAATGTGCCCAAACTGTTCTGCAAACAAATGTGGATAGGGAAATGACTTAAAATAACATAAAATACAGTAAAATTTAAAATAACAATCTGGATCTAGGAGTAGGAGGTTGAGGAGGCGGTGGATGGGTGGATGTGGTGGTGTAGGTTGACGCGGCCATGTAGGTGGAAGCGGCGGTGAAGGAGGAATAGGTAGCCAACCATGATTTGTGTTATTTTTAATTTTTAAATTGGGGTATCCCCCAAAATATTGGGACATATAACAAAATAAAACAAAGAATAAGTGCACTAGAGTACAAGAATGGATGGTTGAGGCTGGTATAAATGTCTATTCTGCACAAGGTACGGACAAGTCCTGTGGGATCCATGCCTGGTTCATTTTAATAAACGTAAGCTTGTCCACATTGGCTTCGGCGTGTGATAATGCTCTCTGCCGTGCTAAACACACGTTCACACTATACACTGGCTGCAGGGCAGGTCAGCACCTCCAAGGATCACAAAGCTTTTCCACATTTTGGCCATGCTAACCCTGCCTTCTCAGGTGCTGGTGGTGACCCAGCTGCGTTGGCGACCTCTTCCTCCTCCTCTGCCTTCGCCTTGTGCTTCCACTCTGCCCCCGCTGTCAGGTGGGAATGCTATCATCAGCGTGCGCTTGTAGTCGCGCATCTTCCGATCATTAACAGATGTTTTCACAAAATTTAGTTCCCTGTCAACAATGCAGAGCAGGGGTTCATTCACGGCAAAAGGGGGTTCATGTTACCTGGCAAAAGAACAGAGGATTTTGAGATATTTAGGACCCTGTCACCCATGCACAGCAGGGGTTCATTCACGGCAAAAGGGGGTTCTTGTCACCCAGCGATAGAACAGAGGATTTTGAGAGATTTAGGTCCCTGTCACCCAGGCACAGCAGGGGTTCATTCACGGCAAAAGGGGGTTCATGTCACCCAGCAATACAACAGAGGATTTTGAGATATTTAGGCCCCTGTCACCCAGGCACAGCAGGGGTTCATTCACGGCAAAAGGGGGTTCTT
The DNA here is from genome assembly GCF_905171765.1 of Bufo bufo. Lineage (NCBI taxonomy): Eukaryota > Metazoa > Chordata > Amphibia > Anura > Bufonidae > Bufo > Bufo bufo. The sequence continues at coordinate 73,033,165 of NC_053395.1, read as the reverse complement.
GTCACCCAGCAATAGAACAGAGGATTTTGAGATATTTAGGCCCCTGTCACCCAGGCACAGCAGGGGTTCATTCATGGCAAAAGTGGGTTCATGTCACCCAGCAATAGAACAGAGGATTTTGAGAGATTTAGGCCCCTGTCACCCAGACACAGCAGGGGTTCATTCACGGCAAAAGGGGGATCTTGTCACCCAGCAATAGAACAGAGGATTTTGAGAGATTTAGGCCCCTGTCACCCAGGCACAGCAGGGGTTTATTCACGGCAAAAGGGGGTTCATGTCACCTAGCAATAGAACAGAGGATTTTGAGAGATTTAGGCCCCTGTCACCCAGGCACAGCAGGGGTTCATTCAAGGCAAAAGGGGGTTCATGTCACCCAGCAATAGAACAGAGGATTTTGAGAGATTTAGGCCCCTGTCACCCATGCACAGCAGGGGTTCATACACGGCAAAAGGGGGTTCATGTCACCCAGCAATACAACAGAGGATTTTGAGAGATTTAGGCCCCTGTCACCCAGGCACAGCAGGGGTTCATTCACGGCAAAAGGGGGTTCTTGTCACCCAGCAATACAACAGAGGATTTTGAAAGATTTAGGCCCTTGTCACCCAAGCACAGCAGGGGTTCATTCATGGCAAAAGGGTGTTCATGTCACCCAGCAATAGAACAGAGGATTTTGAGAGATTTAGGCCCCTGTCACCCAGGCACAGCAGGGGTTTGTATATGCCAAAAATTGTAAAATGTCACCCGACAATTGAAAATAAGATTTTTTTTTAATTTAAGGCACTAAAATTGGCACTCTTTTAAATTAAAATGGCTCCAAAATAGTCCTTGAAAAGGCTAGAGGGATGTAAAAGGCAGTAAAATGTGCTTAAGAGCATGGCAACTGCTCTGCAAACAAATGTGGATAGGGAAATAACTTAAAATGAAATAAAATAACTAAAAATTACAAATTATTAACCTGCAACTCAGAGAAGGAAGTGGATATGGAGTCGGAGGTTGAGTAGGCGGTGAATGTGGTGTTGTAGGTGGAGGCAGCAATGGAGGAGGAGGAGGTAGCCAACAATGTTTTTTTTTTATTTTTTATTGGGGTAGGTAGCCCCAAAAATATTGGGACAAATAAAAAAAAAGAAAACAAAGAATCATTGCACTTGATTTGAATACAAGAATGTATGTTTGATGGTGGCATAAATGTCTATTCTGCACAAGGTACAGACAAGTCTTGTGGGATCCAAGCCTGTGTCATTTTAATGAACGTGAGCTTGTCCACGTTGGCTGTGGACAGGCGGCTGCGTCTGTCTGTCATGACGCCTCCTGCCGTGCTAAATACACGTTCAGAGAGTTCACTGGCTGCAGGGCAGGCCAGCACCTCCAAGGCATACAGGGCAAGCTCAGGCCATGTGGACAATTTGGAGACCCAGAAGTTGAATGGGGCAGAACCATCAGTCAGTACGTGTAGTCGTGTGCACAGGTACTGTTCCACCATGTTGTTCAAATGCTGCCTCCTGCTAACACGCTCCATATCAGCAGTTGGTGCCGGTTGTTGCGGCGAGGTGACAAAGCTTTTTCACATGTCGGCCATTCTAACCCTGCCTTCTGAGGTGCTGGCGCTGACACAGCTGCGTTGGTGACCTCTTCCTCCTCTCCTGCCTTCGCCTTGTGCTTCCACTTGTCCCCCGGCGTCAGTCGGGAATGCTCTCAGGAGCGCGTCTACCAGCGTGTGCCTGTAGTCGCGCATCTTCCGATCACGCTCCAGTGAGGGAATTAAGGACGGCACATTGTCTTTGTAATGGGGATCCAGCAGGGTGGCAACCCAGTAGTCAGCACACGTTAAAATGTGGGCAACTCTTGCAGTCGTTGCGCAGGCACTGCACCATGTAGTCGCTCATGTGTGCCAGGCTGCCCAGAGGTAAGGACAAGCTGTCCTCTGTGGGAGGCGTATCGTCTGCGTCCTCCGTATCCCCCCAGCCACGCACCAGTGATGGGCCCGAGCTGTATTAGATACCACCCCGCTGTGAACATGCTTCATCCCCATCCTCCTCCTCCTCCTCCTCATCCTCGTCCTCCAGTAGTGGGCCCTGGCTGGCCAAATTTGTACCTGGCCTCTGCTGCTGCAAAAATCCTCTTTCTGAGCCACTTCTAAAAGACTGGCCTGAAAGTGTTAGAGATGACCCCTCTTCCTCCTCCTCGCCCTGGGCCACATACTCTTCCATCACCGCCCTAAGTGTTTTCTCAAGAAGACATAGAAGTGGTATTGTAACTCTGATAACGGCGTCATCGCCACTGGCCATGTTGGTGGAGTACTCGAAACAGCGCAACAGGGCACACAGGTCTCGCATTAAGGCCCAGTCATTGGTCTTGAAGTGGTGCTGTTCTGCAGTGCGACTCACCCATGCGTGCTGCAGCTGAAACTCCACTATGGCCTGCTGCTGCTCGCACAGTCTCTCCAGCATGTGCAAGGTGGAGTTCCACCTGGTGGGCACGTCGCATATGAGGCGGTGAGCGGGAAGGCCGAAGTTATGCTGTAGAGCAGACAGCCGAGTGGCGGCAGCATGAGAACGCCGGAAGCGCGCACAGACGGCCCGCACTTTAGCGCAGCAGCTCTGACATGTTGGGGTAGTTGTGAATGAATTTCTGCACCACCAAATTCAGCACATGCACCAGGCAAGGGATGTGCGTCAAACCGGCTAGTCCCAGAGCTGCAACGAAATTTCGCCCATTATCGCACACCACCAGGCAGGGCTTGAGGCTCACTGGCAGCAACCATTCGTCGGTCTGTTGTTCTATACCCCGCCACATCTCCTGCGCGGTGTGGGGCCTGTCCCCACAAACACATTAGTTTCAGAACGGCCTGCTGACGTTTACCTTTGGCTGTTCTGAAGTTGGTGGTGAAGGTCTGTCGCTGACCAGATGAGGAGGTGGTAGAAGTGGAGGAGGAAGCCGAGTAGGAAGAGGAGGCAACAGGAGGCAAAGAATGATGCCCTGCGATCCTTGGCGGCGGAAGGATGTGCGCCAAACAGCTCTCTGCCTGGGGGCCAGCCGCCAATACATTTACCCAGTGTGCAGTTAGGGAGATATAGCGTCCCTGGCCGTGCTTACTGGTCCACGTATCTGTGGTTATGTGGACCTTGCCACAGATGGCGTTGCGCTGTGCACACTTGATTTTATCTGATACTTAGTTGTGTAGGGAGGGCACGGCTCTCCTGGAGAAGTAATGGCATTTTGGAACGACGTACTGTGGGACAGAAAGCGACATGAGCTGTTTGAAGCTGTCCGTCTCCCCCAGCCTGAATGACAGCATTTCAAAGGCAAGTAGTTTAGAAATGCTAGCATTCAGGGCCAGGGATCGAGGGTGGCTAGGTGGGAATTTACGCTTTCTCTCAAAAGTTTGTGACATGGAGAGCTGAACTCTTCCGTGTGACAGGGTGGAGATGCTTGGTGACGGAGGTGGTGTTGTTGGTGGCGCATCCTCTGTTTGCTGGGCGGCAAATGCCAACGTTCCGCCAGAGGCGGAGGAAGAGGCTGAGGCAGCAGCAGAAGAGGGAGCAGGAGGGGCCTGAGCCCTTTCTTGGTTTTGAAGGTGCTTACACCACTGCAGCCCGTTTCTCGCATGTAGATGCCTGGTCATGCAGGTTGTGGTAAGGTTCAGAACGTTAATGCCTCGCTTCAGGCTCTGATGGCACAGCGTGCAAACCACTCGGGTCTTGTCGTCAGCACATTGTGTGAAGAAGTGCCATGCCAGGGACCTCCTTGAAGCTGCCTTTGGTGTGCTCGGTCCCTGGTGAAGGTGGCCAGTAGCAGGCAAACTGTTTTGGCAACGGCTGCCCTTCTTTTGCACCCTGCTCCCGCTTTTGCTACGCTGTTGGCTCGGTCTCACCACTGCCTCTTCCTCCGAACTCTGAAAGTCAGTGGCACGACCTTCATTCCATGTTATTTCTAGGACCTCATCGTCCCCTGCATCCTCTTCCACCTAGTCTTCCTCCCTGACCTCCTTTTCGGTCTGCACACTGCAGAAAGACGCAGCAGTTGGCACCTGTGTTTCGTCATCATCAGAGACGTGCTGAGGTGGTATTCCCATGTCCTCATCAGGAAACATAAGTGGTTGTGCATCAGTGCATTCTATGTCTTCCACCCCTGGGGAAGGGCTAGGTGGATGCCAGCAGAGTCTTCAAACAACATAAGAGACTGCTGCATGACTTGAGGCTCAGACAGGTTCCCCGATATGCACGGGGGTGATGTGACAGACTGATGGGCATGGGTTTCAGGCGCCACCTGTGTGCTTTCTGCAGAAGACTGGGTGGGAGATAATGTGAACGTGCTGGATCCACTGTCGGCCACCCAACTGACTAGCGCCTGTACTTGCCCAGGCCTTACCATCCTTAGAACGGCATTAGGCCCTACCAAATATCGCTGTAGATTCTGGCGGCTACTGGGACCTGAGGTAGTACGTTCAGTAGGACGTGTAGCTGTGGCAGAACAGCCACGTCCTCTCCCTGCACCAGAGGCTCCACTACCACGACTATGACCGGGTCCCTTATTAGATGTTTGCCTCATAGTTAGCGTTCACAAAGCAAAGTAAAAAGTGGTTAAGTATGTTAAAAATAATTACCCGCCAATATAAACCCTGATTACATTACACTCTATTATTTTTTTTAAACTCTATATGACAGCTGTATTTGTGGCCAAAAATGTGACAATCACCTATGCAAGTGTAATCCCAGATGTGCAGTATATAAGAGGTTTTTTTTCACCACAGTATCCTAAAAGCCTTATTTGTGGCCTAAATGTGACAGTCGCCTATGCACATGTAATCACAGATGTGCAGTGTATTAAAAAAAAAGTTTTTTTTTTTTACAACAGTAACCTAATAGCCGTATTTGTGGCCTAAATGTGACAGTCACCTATGCAAGTGTAATCCCAAATGTGCAGTATATCAGAGGGATTTTTCACCACAGTATCCAAAAAGACTTATTTGTGGCCTAAATGTGACAGTCACCTATGCACGTGAAATCACAGATGTGCAGTACATCAGAGGTATTTTTCACCTTGGTAACCTAAAAGCCGTATTTATGGCCAAAATGTGACAGTTACTTATGCTTGTCTAATCCCAGATGTGCAGTATATTAGAGGGTTTTTTCACCCTAACCAAAAAGCTGTATTTATGTCCTAAATGTGACAGTCACTTATGCACGTGTTATCCCAGATGTGCAATATATTAGAGGCTTTTTTCACCCCAGTAACCAAAAAGCCGTATTTATGGCCTAAATGTGACAGTCACTTATGCTTGTCTAATCCAAGATGTGCAGTATATTAGAGGGTTTTTTCACCCTAACCAAAAAGCTGTATTTCTGTCCTAAATGTGACAGTCACTTATGCTTGTCTAATCCCAGATGTGCAGTATATTAGAGGGTTTTTTCACCCTAACCAAAAAGCTGTATTTCTGTCCTAAATGTGACAGTCATTTATGCTTGTCTAATCCCAGATGTGCAGTATATTAGAGGGTTTTTTCACCCTAACCAAAAAGATGTATTACTGTCCTAAATGTGACAGTCACTTATGCACGTGTAATCCCAGATGTGCAATATATTAGAAGCTTTTTTCACCCCAGTAACCAAAAAGCCGTATTTATGGCCGAAATGTGACAGTCACTTATGCTTGTCTAATCCAGGATGTGCAGTATATTAGCGTTTTTTTTCACCCTAACCAAAAAGCTGTATTTCTGTCATAAATGTGACAGTGACTTGAGCACGTGTAATCCCAGATGTGCAGTATATTAGAGGGTTTTTTCACCATAACCAAAAAGCTGTATTTCTGTCCTAAATGTAACAGTCACTTATGCTTGTCTAATCCTAGATGTGCAGTATATCAGAGGCTTCTTTCACCCCAGTATGCCAAAGCTGTATTTCTGGACTTGCAGATAGTCTGTGCTGGTGCACTATCATTGCATAAAATGGCTGCCGATCATGTATAGATATTGACTGAAGAAAAAAAATAGTTTTCAGCAGTAGTTGGCTCAGGGCAGGCTTAAAAAAAATGTGCACTGCACCCACAAAACACTTTTGCTGTAGATCGCTGAGTACAAAAAACAGTTCTTGATAAGATTTCTCCCTGATCTCTCCCTCACAGCAGCTGCAGCCTCTCCCTACACTAATCCGAGCAGAGTGATGGGCGGCGCTACGTGACTCTAGCTTAAATAGAGGCTGGGTCACATGCTGCAGTTGGCCAAGGGCAAGTAGTATGACGCATGTTGATTGGCTGCTGTGCAACCTTTCAAAAAGTGCCATAAAAATCGCCGAACACTGAACCCGAACTTTTATGTAAATATTCGGGTTCAGGTCCGGGTGCCGAAAACCCTAAAGTTCGGTACGAACCCGAACTTTACATTTCGGGTACGCTCAACTGTATGTATGGGTGGTTGTTGTCTTGTCTAGTGGTTGTTACATATCTGGTCCCTTGGTGTTTGTAGTCTAGCATGTTTACTAGACTTGTTCCTGTGTTGTGTACCTCCAGAAGGGGGCTGGTTTCCCAGAGGGGTGAACCATAAGCCTGTATGCAGCGCTGCCTGGGGCTGCCGTGCACCTTGCGGCATGGGGTCCAGGCAGTATCTGGTGTGCTTGATACCTGTGTGTGGGTGTTGTTAGTGCGGTGTCCTGTTTGGTGTGTGGGCTCCTGTACTTATGCACGGGTTCCAGTTATGGTGGCAACGGCTGGTTAGGCTACTTTCACACTTGCGTTCTGGGTTCCGCTTGTAAGTTCCGTTTGAAGGCTCTCACAAGCGGCCCCGAACGGATCCGTACAGCCCCAATGCATTCTGAGTGGATGCGGATCTGCTCAGAATGCATCAGTTTGGCACTGTTTGGCCTCCCTTCCGCTCAGCAGGCGGATACCCGAACGCAGCTTGCAGCGTTTTGGTGTCCGCCTGGCCGTGCGGAGCCAAACGTATCCGTCCAGACTTACAATGCAAGTCAATGGGGACGGATCCGTTGGACGTTGACACAATATGGTGCAATTGCAAACGGATCCGTCCCCCATTGACTTTCTATGTAAAGTCAGGAGTCCCTATTAATATACCATCAGATTGGAGTTTTATCCAATCCGATGGTATATTTTAACTTGAAGCGTCCCCATCACCATGGTAACGCCTCTATGTTAGAATATACCATCGGATTTGAGTTAGATCCTGAAACTCAGATCCGACAGTATATTCTAACACAGAGGCGTTCCAATGGTGATGGGGACGCTTCAAGTTAGAATATACTAAAAGAACTGTGTACATGACTGCCCCCTGCTGCCTGGCAGGTGCTTCCAGGCAGCAGGGGGCAGACCCCCCCCCTCTGTATTAAACTCATTGGTGGTTAGTGCGGCCGGCCCCCCTCCCTCCCCCCCTAATTAAAATGACCGAACCCCATCATTAGTGGCAGCAGAGAGTTCCGATCGGAGTCCCAGTTTAATCGCTGGGACTCCGATCGGTAACCATGGCAACCAGGATGCTACTACAGTCCTGGCTGCCATGATTACTTAGCAATTTTAGAAGCATTTTACTTACCTGCGATGTCTGTGACCGGCTGGGCGCTCCTCCTACTGGTAAGTGAAAGGTCTGTGCGGCGCATTGCTTATAGCACAGACCTTTTACTTACCAGTAGGAGGAGCGCCCGGCCGGTCACAGACATCGCAGGTAAGTATAATGCTTCTAAAATTGCTAAGTAACCATGGCAGCCAGGACTGCAGTAGCATCCTGATTGCCATGGTTACCAATCGGGGACTCCGATCGGATCTCTCCGCTGCCACCCATGATGGGGGGTCGGTCATTTTAATTAGGGGGGAGGGAGGGGGGGCCGGCCGCACTGGCCACCAATGAGTTAAATACAGGGGAGGGAGGGAGGGAGGGGGGGCCGGCTGCACTGGCCACCAATGAGTTAAATACAGGGGAGGGAGGGGGGGCCGGCCGCACTGGCCACCAATGAGTTAAATACAGGGGAGGGAGGGAGGGGGGGCCACACTGGCCACCAATGAGTTAAATACAGGGGAGGGAGGGTCTGCCCCCTGCTGCCTGGCTGCCAGGCAGCAGGGGGCAGTCATGTACACAGTTCTTTTAGTATATTCTAACTTGAAGCGTTCCCATCACCATGGGAACGCCTCTGTGTTAGATCTGAAAAAAATCAGATCTGAAAAAAACAGTTTTGCAGATGGATCCGTTCTGAACGGATGCAAGCGTTTGCATTATAGGAGCGGATCCGTCTGTACAGACACCAAACGGATCCGCTCCGAACGCAAGTGTGAAAGTAGCCTAAGTGTGTTTCTGTGTACTTACTTGCTGATTTAGTTACTGTATACAGTCTCCTACTTTTCCTTGCAACTAGGCCATTTGAGACTCCTGTTCTTCCGTGTCTTGGAAGAACAGGTCATCTCTCCCCTGCTCCTATGATAGGGATTATCAGGGCCAAAGGTATCCTGAGTATGAGCCGTCCTAACATCCAGGTCCGCTTATACGGTGAGGAGTTAGGGCAAGGATTAGGGATACTTTAGGACAGGGGTGCACAACCTGCGGCCCGGGGGCCACATGCGGCCCTCAATACCATTCTATGCGGCCCCCAACCACCTGGTAGCAGACATGTATGTCTATGTCTTGTGGCTGCTCACATGAATCTTTAATGTATTGTCCCATTAGATGGGAGTCCTGGAAGTGTAACTAGAGATTCATGATATATACTGTATGTTCAATATGCCTTAAATATAGTATTTCACTTGGTAATACCCCTTTAAAGTTTATTTTCGGCCCTTGGAATTGGTTCAGGTTGACAATGTGGCCCCCAACCAGAAAAGGTTGTGCACCCCTGCTTTAGGAGGTGACCTGCTCCCTGATCCCGGCGTCCTGGCCTAGCTGCTTCCGCTTTATGCCTGACATTGTATGGTGGGGGGTTTCCCCCACTCCCCACCGTGACAATAACATAATGTGGGCTATAATGAAGCGTGACTTCACTGGGAAGTTTGTGATATTGTGCAACAATAAAGCCAGATCAGGTGATGGATTTACACAGATCCCTGTGATAGCGGAGAGAAGAGTAAAACTATCTTTCAATAAATTAAGTAGATTGGGGCAAGACCAAAGGATGTGGAGAAGGGATCCTCTATCGCCACAACCCCTCCAACATAGGTTAGATTTGCCTGGGTATATATGGCTCAATCTATCAGGAGTAAAATACCATCTAAGCAATGTTTTTACGGCAGCTTCATAGTAAGTGACTCATGAGAAAGCTTTGGATATAAAAGAGAGTGAAGAAGACCAGCTTGAGTTTGGATACTCTCTTCCCAGCTCTTTTTCCCAAGAGATGAATGGTGCTGACTTCACAAAATTATGTTTGGAGTTAATCATAGCATATATACTGTAAGTCTCAGACCATTTAATGGGGGGGGGGTTGTAATACTCCAGAGATCTAGGGTCTCTTTGCATGCTTATGAGGTAAGGAAGACTTTATTTTGGAAAATGTGTCTTATTCTAACATACATATAAAAGTATTTATGAGATATTAGATATTGTTCATGTAAGGAGGAAAATTGTTTAAGCTGGGAGGACTCGAAAAGGAATGCTGTCTGGGTTAGGCCCTTAGATAGCCATTTTGCTACATCCAAACCAGGAATAAAATAGGTTAATGTCTCCAGTGGGGTGTAGGAAAAGAAAGGGATATGAGTTTTAGAGGTTTTAGAGTGGAATGTAATCCATACTGATATTGAAGTATCAAGAAAGCTTGGTAGGGCGTCTAGTGCCAGAGTGGGATCTAGTGCCTCTATAAGCAGCGCCTTTAAGTTATGACTCAGAAAGACAGCTGTCTCAATATGTAGCCAGTGGTGTCGTAAGTCTCCTCTCCACCATTCTCTCATAAAACTCATGTGAATAGCAAGGTAATAGTCATACATGTTGGGGAGTCCCAGATCTCCAGCTTTCTTATGTTTGGTCAACAGTTTAAGGGCTACTCGGAGTCGTTTGGGAGTCTATATAAATGTATTGAGTAATCTGTTAATACGGGCAAAGAAGTTAATCGGGATCGAGATAGGAACTGTTCTGAATTTGTATAGAATTTTGGGAAGAGTTTACATCTGAAAAGTCGCTATACGTCCAACCCAAGATATTTCTTGTTTACTATATTTAGCGAGGTATTGTTCTACTTCTTCTAGCAAGGGAATATAATTGGAGCTATATATATACGAGTTTAGTACTCCTGGTGACCTTCGTGTCCAAATACTGAACACTTTCAGATTGCCAGTCTATCTTGAAGTTAGAGCGTAGTTTCGCCAAGGAAGTAGATGTAACATTGATGGGTAGGGCTTGTGATTTAATTTCATTGACTATGTAGTAGAAGTATTCTCCAAATTGGTGTATACACTGCGTGCAGAATTATTAGGCAAATGAGTATTTTGACCACATCATCTTCTTTATGCATGTTGTCTTACTCCAAGCTGTATAGGCTCGAAAGCCTACTACCAATTAAGCATATTAGGTGATGTGCATCTCTGTAATGAGAAGGGGTGTGGTCTAATGACATCAACACCCTATATTAGGTGTGCATAATTATTAGGCAACTTCCTTTCCTTTGGCAAAATGGGTCAAAAGAAGGACTTGACAGGCTCAGAAAAGTCAAAAATAGTGAGATATCTTGCAGAGGGATGCAGCACTCTTAAAATTGCAAAGCTTCTGAAGCGTGATCATCGAACAATCAAGCGTTTCATTCAAAATAGTCAACAGGGTCGCAAGAAGCGTGTGGAAAAACCAAGGCGCAAAATAACTGCCCATGAACTGAGAAAAGTCAAGCGTGCAGCTGCCAAGATGCCACTTGCCACCAGTTTGGCCATATTTCAGAGCTGCAACATCACTGGAGTGCCCAAAAGCACAAGGTGTGCAATACTCAGAGACATGGCCAAGGTAAGAAAGGCTGAAAGACGACCACCACTGAACAAGACACACAAGCTGAAACGTCAAGACTGGGCCAAGAAATATCTCAAGACTGATTTTTCTAAGGTTTTATGGACTGATGAAATGAGAGTGAGTCTTGATGGGCCAGATGGATGGGCCCGTGGCTGGATTGGTAAAGGGCAGAGAGCTCCAGTCCGACTCAGACGCCAGCAAGGTGGAGGTGGAGTACTGGTTTGGGCTGGTATCATCAAAGATGAGCTTGTGGGGCCTTTTCGGGTTGAGGATGGAGTCAAGCTCAACTCCCAGTCCTACTGCCAGTTTCTGGAAGACACCTTCTTCAAGCAGTGGTACAGGAAGAAGTCTGCATCCTTCAAGAAAAACATGATTTTCATGCAGGACAATGCTCCATCACACGCGTCCAAGTACTCCACAGCGTGGCTGGCAAGAAAGGGTATAAAAGAAGAAAATCTAATGACATGGCCTCCTTGTTCACCTGATCTGAACCCCATTGAGAACCTGTGGTCCATCATCAAATGTGAGATTTACAAGGAGGGAAAACAGTACACCTCTCTGAACAGTGTCTGGGAGGCTGTGGTTGCTGCTGCACGCAATGTTGATGGTGAACAGATCAAAACACTGACAGAATCCATGGATGGCAGGCTTTTGAGTGTCCTTGCAAAGAAAGGTGGCTATATTGGTCACTGATTTGTTTTTGTTTTGTTTTTGAATGTCAGAAATGTATATTTGTGAATGTTGAGATGTTATATTGGTTTCACTGGTAAAAATAAATAATTGAAATGGGTATATATTTGTTTTTTGTTAAGTTGCCTAATAATTATGCACAGTAATAGTCACCTGCACACACAGATATCCCTCTAAAATAGCTAAAACTAAAAACAAACTAAAAACTACTTCCAAAAATATTCAGCTTTGATATTAATGAGTTTTTTGGGTTCATTGAGAACATGGTTGTTGTTCAATAATAAAATTAATCCTCAAAAATACAACTTGCCTAATAATTCTGCACTCCCTGTAATTTCCATTACCGCAGGTAACAAGTATTTTGGGGAGCTATGGGTCAGTATGACGTCATCTGCGTATAGTGATAGTTTATGGGTTCTCCCGCCTATTTCTATTCCCTTTATTTGGTCAGAGAGGCAAATTGCTTGTGCTAAGGGTTTAATAGAAGTGATAAATATGAGAGGGAATAGCGGACATCCCTGTCGGGTACCATTAGTGATTATAAATGTTGATGATAAAGTATCATTAACTTATACTCTCGCAGAAGGGTTACTGTATAAGGCTTTTACTGCTCCCAGAAAAGGACCACAAATTCCCATTGTCTGAAGCACAGAGGAGTCAAAAGACCAGTTAATCTGGTCAAACGCCTTCTCAGCGTCGAGGGTCACCAAGACTGTCTCCAGGCCCATTCTCTCAATGTAGTCTACAATATTCATAACTTTTCTAGTGTTTCCTATAATTTGCTTTCATGTGATAAAACCTGATTGGCCACAATTTAGCAGATTAGGTAGAATGGGAGCTAGATAGTGTTGAGCGAGCATGCTCGGCCGAATACCTGTTCGGCTCGAGCATCACTATGCCAGGCACATGGCGGTACTCGGCCGAGTACTGTATGTGCTCGATAGTGATGAGCGGCAGTGGTCGTATTTGAATTCGCAATATTTCGCAAATATTTTGTAGAATATTCAGTGAATATTCGCGAATTTGAATATTCGTTAAATTATACGATTTTTTTACTCAAAAAATCGACAAGGTAATGATCGCGTGATATGCGAATTTTCAGAATGCAAATTTTTGTCATGCAAATTTTTATTGCAAATTTTTCAATTGCCGAGCAAAAACATGAGCCCTAGAACTATATTGAATACAGTATATTTGTTTTCTCAAATATTCGCAATATTCTAAAACAAGAATATATAGCAATATAGCGAATATTTGGAAAAAAAACAACGAATATAGAGCAATTTAGCTAATATAGTGCTATAATCTTTTTTTTTTCAATAGTTGACATTTTTTTCCAATCTGAACCTCAAATGAGAAAAAAATTACAACTATTAGACAAAGAAGATTATTGCACTATATTAGCTAAATTGCTCTATATTAGTTTTTTTTCGAATATTCGCTATATTGCTATATATTCTTGCTTTAGAATATTACGAATATTCGAAAAAACAAATATATTCGATATAGTGCTATATATTAGTTTTTTAGAATATTCATAATTTTTCCCATTTAAAGTCATGATTCCTCCCTGCTTCTTGCTTGTGGCCAAAATTATTTGCAAATTATTTGCAATTATTTGCAAATTTTCGAAGTACCTACAGGGAGTGCAGAATTATTAGGCAAGTTGTATTTTTGAGGATTAATTTTATTATTGAACAACAACCATGTTCTCAATGAACCCAAAAAACTCATTAATATCAAAGCTGAATATTTTTGGAAGTAGTTTTTAGTTTGTTTTTAGTTTTAGCTATTTTAGGGGGATATCTGTGTGTGCAGGTGACTATTACTGTGCATAATTATTAGGCAACTTAAAAAAAAAACAAATATATACCCATTTCAATTATTTATTTTTACCAGTGAAACCAATATAACATCTCAACATTCACAAATATACATTTCTGACATTCAAAAACAAAACAAAAACAAATCAGTGACCAATGTAGCCACCTTTCTTTGCAAGGACACTCAAAAGCCTGCCATCCATGGATTCTGTCAGTGTTTTGATCTGTTCACCATCAACATTGCGTGCAGCAGCAACCACAGCCTCCCAGACACTGTTCAGAGAGGTGTACTGTTTTCCCTCCTTGTAAATCTCACATTTGATGATGGACCACAGGTTCTCAATGGGGTTCAGATCAGGTGAACAAGGAGGCCATGTCATTAGATTTTCTTCTTTTATACCCTTTCTTGCCAGCCACGCTGTGGAGTACTTGGACGCGTGTGATGGAGCATTGTCCTGCATGAAAATCATGTTTTTCTTGAAGGATGCAGACTTCTTCCTGTACCACTGCTTGAAGAAGGTGTCTTCCAGAAACTGGCAGTAGGACTGGGAGTTGAGCTTGACTCCATCCTTAACCCGAAAAGGCCCCACAAGCTCATCTTTTATAATACCAGCTCAAACCAGTACTCCACCTCCACCTTGCTGGCGTCTGAGTCGGACTGGAGCTCTCTGCCCTTTACCAATCCAGCCACGGGCCCATCCATCTGGCCCATCAAGACTCACTCTCATTTCATCAGTCCATAAAACCTTAGAAAAATCAGTCTTGAGATATTTCTTGGCCCAGTCTTGACGTTTCAGCTTGTGTGTCTTGTTCAGTGGTGGTCGTCTTTCAGCCTTTCTTACCTTGGCCATGTCTCTGAGTATTGCACACCTTGTGCTTTTGGGCACTCCAGTGATGTTGCAGCTCTGAAATATGGCCAAACTGGTGGCAAGTGGCATCTGGGCAGCTGCACGCTTGACTTTTCTCAGTTCATGGGCAGTTATTTTGCGCCTTGGTTTTTCCACACGCTTCTTGCGACCCTGTTGACTATTTTGAATGAAACGCTTGATTGTTCGATGATCACGCTTCAGAAGCTTTGCAATTTTAAGAGTGCTGCATCCCTCTGCAAGATATCTCACTATTTTTGACTTTTCTGAGCCTGTCAAGTCCTTCTTTTGACCCATTTTGCCAAAGGAAAGGAAGTTGCCTAATAATTATGCACACCTAATATAGGGTGTTGATGTCATTAGACCACACCCCTTCTCATTACAGAGATGCACATCACCTAATATGCTTAATTGGTAGTAGGCTTTCGAGCCTATACAGCTTGGAGTAAGACAACATGCATAAAGAGGATGATGTGGTCAAAATACTCATTTGCCTAATAATTCTGCACGCAGTGTATATTCGCGATAAAAATTCGCAATTCAAATATTCGTGATCAACACTAGTGCTCGAGCGCCATACTCAAGTCTCCTCCCTGCACGTTTCGTGGCTACTATGCAGCCAATAAATGTGCAGGTAAGTACTGCCCTCACTGTAATGTCAGTAGCCATGTTGGCTACTGGCATTACAGTGATTGGCTGGCCGGCACACGTCATCGGTTGCGGCTCATTGCGAGTCAGGGAGAGCTGCACTTAGGAAGAGACAGTGTAGGGAGTTTGTGAACAAAATGTATTCAATTTTAAACCGTTTCAAAGACCCAAAAGTCCTTTTAAGGACTATTGTGTGTGGTGGCAGCAATTTAATCTTGCAAAGTAGTCTTTGATTTTTTTTCCATACTTTGCAATTCTTTTTCTATAGAGGGTGTCTGCAGTGACTTGTGACATCTGTTCAGCAATACCTTATGTGTGTCAGGGGCAGAGATAGGAAGAAGATTTTGAAAACTATTTTTCTTTTCCATAATTTATCCACATTTTTCCTATAAACGGTCCCTGCAGTGAACATCTGTGCTGCAATAGTGTCTGTGTGTCAGGCACAGATGTTGGGAATAATATTAGTGAC
The DNA here is from genome assembly GCF_905171765.1 of Bufo bufo. Taxonomy (NCBI): domain Eukaryota; kingdom Metazoa; phylum Chordata; class Amphibia; order Anura; family Bufonidae; genus Bufo; species Bufo bufo. The sequence continues at coordinate 73,017,754 of NC_053395.1, read as the reverse complement.
AACAAATATATATTTTCCATAATTTATCCATAATTTTCCTATAAACGGTCCCTGCAGTGAATTGTCTCATCTGTGCTGCAATAGCATGTGTGTGTCAGGCCCAGATATTGGGAAAAATATTAGCAAAAACAATTATATTTTTTTCCATAATTTATCCACATTTTTCCTATAAACGGTCCCTGCAGTGAATTGTCACATCTGTGCTGCAATAGCGTCTGTGTGTCAGGCCCAGATATTGGGAAAAATATTAGTTACAACAAATATATTTTTTCCAGAATTTATCCACACTTTGTCTATAAATGGTGTATGCAGTGAATTGTCACATCTGCGCTGCAATAGCGTGTGTGTGTCCGAACAAGATATAGTAAAAATATAAATAAAATCTATTTTTCTTTTTTCCATATTTTTACGTACTTTTTCCATATACTGTGCTTGCTGTGAACTGTATAAAAGATGATCCCAGCAGACGTACTTGCTCTTAATAGTATGCTTTATTAAACGGTTCACAGAACACGTTTCGGCTAGTCAGCCTTCCTCAACTGCACAATGTGAACTGACACTTTCTCACATTTTATAGGCATAGATCACGATCACATGGTCATGACATCATCAATCAATTAGTAAATTAGTAACACAGGAACTGACATCACTAACTGAAAAACCTCATATCCTGATTCATGTCCAACCAGACTAACTAGTCTGGATGGACATGAATCAGGATATGAGGTTTTTCAGTTAGTGATGTCAGTTCCTGTGTTACTAATTTACTAATTGATTGATGATGTCATGACCATGTGATTGTGATCTATGCCTATAAAATGTGAGAAAGAGTCAGTTCACATTGTGCAGTTGAGGAAGGCTGACTAGCCGAAACGCATTCTGTGAACCGTTTAATAAAGCATACTATTAAGAGCAAGTACGTCTGCTGGGATCATCTTTTATGCATTATATGGGGATTGCTCCTTTCCCGTGCAGAAATCGATTCTGAGGTTGTGAGCTGTCTGATTTGGAATTTTGCTGTGAACTGTGACATCCGTGCCACATCTTGTGTGACAAGCGTGCATATAACATTTAATATTAAGAAGGCAAGCATTAAGGGACGGGGAAGTGGCTGTGATGCTGATGGTGCACGCAGAGGCCGTGGCCCTGGGCGCTTTGCTACTGTGCCTGTTGCCAGAGCACAAGAAAAACAAACATCCAAGATACCTAGCTTCATGTTTCAGTTTGCAGGGTGGCACAGGACACTGCTCTAGAAGTCAGCCCAGTGCGAGCAGGTGCTCGGTTGGATTGCAGCAGATAGTGCTTCCAGTCGGTTAAGCACTACCCTGTCTTCCCCCAAATCCAGTCTCAGTAGCCAGGAGTCTGGTCCACACAATCCTCACCCTGATCCTCCTTCCTCCTACCATTTGCAGTCTGGCCAAATAAGTGATCCAACACTTGGATATTCCGAGGACATCTTTTCATCGCCATTAATTGATTTGGCCCTCTTGCCAAGCATGCTTAAAGAGGGACCTGAGATCTTGTGCCCCGATTGCTAACCTCTTAAGCATCCAGAGTCACAAGAACATGACACTGAGGAACTGCAATTAGTGTTTAATGAGGTAGATGATGATGAGACACAGTTGCCAATGACTCAACCGCAATTACTGTCTCAAGAGGTTGAGGAACAGGATAACAAATAGTTGTCAATCACTGAGGTTGTGGTTAGGTCAACATATCAGGAGGATGATCAGAGTGAGGAAGTGAAAGAGGAGGTGCTGGACGACGAGGTCACTGACCCAACCTGGGAAGGTGGCAACAAGCCGAGCAAGGAAAGCAGTATAGAGGGGGAGGGATCTGCAGCACTGCAACAGGCTGGAAGAGGCAGTGGGGTGGCAAAAGGTAGAAGGCGGGCACCACCGAACAGGCCCGCAACTGTTCCACGGAGCACCCCCTTGTGTAAATCTCCCTTGCCAAGGGGTAGGTGTTCGCATGATGGCGCTTTTTTGGGGAAAGTGCGGACGACAAAAGAATAGTAGTTTGCAACCTGCGCCATACAAAAATGAGCCGGGGCACGAACACTAGCAACCTCACCACCACCAGCATGATCCGCCACATGGCATCAAAGCACCCTAATAGGTGGGCCGAACACCTGGGTCAACAATCTGTGTCTGTGGGTCATACCACTGCCTCCTCTTCCCTTGTGTTATGTGCTGGCTAATCCCCTGTCCAAGACACAGGCCCGGATACCTCCCGCCCTGCACCTGGACCTTCGCAAGCACCATCAGCGACCACATCCACTTCCCTGTCCCAGCGCAGCGTCCAAATGTCATTACCTCCGGAATTTGAACACAAGCACAAATACCCAGTCAACCACCCACAGGCCATAGCACTAAATGCGCAGCTTTCTAAATTACTGGCCCTGGAAATGTTGTAATTTAGGCTGATGGACACTGAGGCCTTCCGCAGCTTGATGTCGGTGGCCGTCCCTCGTTACGCAGTCCCCAGCCAGCACAATTTTTCAAGGTGTGCCGTGCCAGGCTTACACCAACATGTGTCCCGTAACATCACATGTGCCCTGACCAACGCAGTTACTGGGAAGGTCCACTTAACAATGGACACATGGATAAGTGCTTTCTGCCATGGACACTACATTTCCCTGACGGCACACTGGGTGAATGTTGTGGAGGAGCGAATCGTACCCTGGGATGGCACAGGTGCTACCGATGCCAAGAATTTTGGGCCCCAATTCCATGAGGGTTTCCGCCACCACCTACGTTAGTGGCTCCAACTCCCACTTCTCCTCCTCCCCCACCTCCTCCTCCACTTTCACCTTCGAATTATCCGCGTGCAGCACCAGTCAGTCATCAGTCGGTAGCTGGAAGCAGTGTAGCACTGCAGTGGAGAAGCGGCAACAGGCCGAGCTGAGGCTGATCTGCCTAGGTGACAAACAGCACACCACCGCAGAGCTATGGCAGGGGATAAGAGACCAGACTGAGCTGTGGCTCTCACCAATCAACCTAGAACCAGGCATGGTTGTGTCTGATAATGGCCATAACTTGGTGGCAGCTTTGGAGCTGGCAACCTTAGACACATACCATGCCTTGCCTACGTAATCAACCTTGTGGTTCAGCAGTTTCTAAAAACATATCCCAATTTGCCTGAGCTACTGGTGAAGGTGCGTCGCTTGTGTGCACATTTCCACAAATCACTGCCAGCTTCAGCCGGTCTGTGAACGCTGCAGCAGTGCTTGAAATTGCCGGCTCACCGGCTGTTGTGTGATGTGAGCACATGCTGGAACTCCATTCTCCACATGTTGGCCATGCTTTGTGAGCAGCAGAGGGCAGTTGCGGAATGCCAGCTGCAACATGGTTGTCGCCTTTCCAGTCAGATTCCGCTATTCACAAGCGAGGAGTGGGCATGGATGTCTGAGCCTCTGTGAGGTTTTACGCAACTTTGAGGAATCAACATAGAAGGTGAGCGGCGATGCCGCTATTATCAGTGTCACCATCCCACTTCTGTGTCTTCTCAAACGCTTGCTGTTCACAATTAAGGACGACGCTTTGCATTTGGTAGAGGTGGAAATGGGGGAAGACATAACGCAGGTTGATGATAGCCAGACCACCCTCAGTTCTTCTTCTCAGCGCAAATTGGAGACTGAAGAGGAGGATGAGGATAAACAGGAGATGGTTGTCTCAGCTACAAAGGGTAGTACCCATGGAGGTTTAATACCATCTGTTCTGTGTGGGTGGGAAGAAGAGGAGGAAGAGGATTAGGAGATTGGGAGTGATCCTCCTGATGACGACAGCAAAGTCTCGCCTGTTGGTACTTTGGCACACATGGCTGACTTCATGTTAGGCTGCCTTTCCCGTGACCCTCGCGCTATACGCATTTTAGATAACACGGATTACTGGGTGTTCAGACTTCTCGACCCCTGCTACAAAGAGAACTTTTCATCTCTAATTCCTGTGGTGGAGAGGACAAGTAAAACGGTGCAATACCAGAAGGTACTTGTTGAGAGATTGCTCCAAAATTTTCCAGCTGACAACGCTGCGGGCAGAGTCCGTATTTCCTTAGGCAACCAAGGAAGGGAGACAAGCGGAACACACAGCAGTTCCAACAAAGGCAGGGCAACACTCTTCAATGCATGGGACACTTTCATGACACCCCGCCAGCAACCTCACCCTGAAGCGCAGCCAAGTGGTAAAAGAAGAGAAAAGTTTTGGAAGATGGTGAAGGAATACATAACAGACTATGTCAGCATCCTAAATGATCCCTCAGTGCCTTACAACTACTGGGTGTCCAAGCTGGACACATGGCACAAACTTGCGGTCTACGCCTTGTAGGTGTTGGCCTGCCCTGCTACCAGCGTTTTGTCTGAGCGTGTATTTAGTGCTGCTGGTGGAATTATAACAGATAAGCGTATCCACCTGTCAACTGAAAATGCTGACAGGTTGACTCATATAAAAATGAACAAGGCCTGGATTGACCATGACTTCTCGACTCCACCAGAGTAATGCTTATGAACATAAAGGCACTTTACATGTGTTGATTTTAATGTAGTTAATAGACTGTATTCCCATGCACCCCTTCCACAACAAACAAGAGTATATGGTTGAATCTTCCTTTTCTCATCCTCCTCTTCCGTCATATCAACATGCATTGCTTATTTGTCACATATAATGCTGTCACGGATGGTGTACAGGAAACAAGACAATGCAATATAATCAATGACCCACTGGATCCACAACTAAGGAACAAAAGGGAGACCCCTGCATGAGACCTGCCACTCTCCCTGACTGCTCAGCCTATGCGAACACCCCAAAGGTGGATGGGCGCATATCCACGTACCTCGGCTATCTAATACCTGAAGACCTTACAATAGTGAGGGGACACGACCACCGGCTCCCTACACTAGACACGGAGGGAGTCAGGGTCTCCTGAAATCCAGCAGACAGAAAATCACAAATAAAGGAACAGCACTTATCTTGCAGAGGACTGGGAAATAGGAACAGCATGCACACACACTCCAGGAAGTTGTATAAGCCGCACACTACTGCATTATGGGGAGGAACTTAAAGGGAAGCAATCAGTCCAACTGCATGACAGCTGAGATAGACTAACGAGATGAGGAACTGAAACCAAAACAAAGAAACTCAAGGAGGAGGATCTGGAAGACTCCTGTCAGAGCTTCTCAGCTGTCTGGTTGTGACAAATGCCCTCACATATATGGACTTAGAATATAATTTTTTAGAGGGTCCGCTCACCAGCAGGACCTCAAATATAATTTTTTACAGGGTCCGCTCACCAGCAGGCCCTCACACATAATTTATTAGAGGGTCCGCTCACCTGCAGGCCCGCAACTCAAATCTTTTACTGAGTCAGCTCGCTTGCAAGCCCACAAATCAAATCTTTTACAGGGTCATCTCACCTGCAGGCCCGCAACTCAAATCTTTTACAGGATCAGCTCACCTGCAGGCCCGCAACTCAATGTGAATAAGGCCCTCCTTTATGTGATATACAGGTTGTATCGGAGTGCCTCTTCCTTGTAATTTTTGGCAGCACTTGCACTTTATGTACAAGTAAATATACAGGAAAAAATGTTTTCAATCAATCTTTCCTATGGTTTTGTGCGTAAAACCTTAATTATATTGTGGGCCTGGTGATCAGTTTAAGGCTTTTTTAAGCAGCATCAGCAGCAGCATGGTGATAAAAATGAGTGGCAAGGTGACATACTGTGGAGATGGCCACATAATGGCACAATGACTGAGTCTGGATAAAAGACTAAGGCCACAGATTGTTTAGAAAGATGCAGATGGAAACAAATCTGTAGAGCTGTATGACGGTCACCTGCAGATTAGTGCAGACCAGGGGCGTAGCTATAGGGGAAGCTGCAGCTTTCAGGCCCTGACCCAGAAGGGGCCCATCCAGGAGGAGGAGGACTAAAGGATTTGGTTAGGGGCCCCCTCAACAGTATTACACAATGAAATTATATACAGTGACAGTATAGACAGTGTATAAAACGGATGGAACAACTGCCGGCCCTGGTCTGAGAGAGCGATCTTTACTAGCTACAGGAATCCCCCCATTCCTGTAGGCATGAAAGGAAGGGGTCGCTAAAAAATTAATGTGGGATGGAGCCCCATTCAAAAATTTGCTGTCATCAGTTTAAGGCCTTTTAAAGGGTTTCTGTCACCCTGCAAAACTCTTTTTTTTTTTTTTTGGATAGTTAGATTGCTCATAGTGCGATATAGCAGAATATAATGCTCTTACTTACATTCATGCGGCCGATTCTTTATAAAACGAACTTTTATAATATGTAAATTCGGGCTCTACCAGCAAGTAGGGCGTCTACTTGCTGGTAGCTGCTGCAGAAATCCGCCCCCTCGCCGTGTTGATTGACAGGGCCAGCCGTGATCTCCTCCTCCGGCCGGCCCTGTCAGTAATTCAAAAATCGCGCGCCTCGCGTCATTCGGCGCAGGCGCTCTGAGATGAGGAGGCTCGTATCCTCAGCACTCCCTCAGTGCGCCTGCGCCGATGACATCACCGAAAGAGAAGACGTCATCGGCGCAGGCGCACTGAGGGAGTGCTGAGGATACGAGCCTCCTCATCTCAGAGCGCCTGCGCCGAATGACGCGAGGCGCGCGATTTTTGAATTACTGACAGGGCCGCCGGAGGAGGAGATCACGGCTGGCCCTGTCAATCAACACGGCGAGGGGGCGGATTTCTGCAGCAGCTACCAGCAAGTAGACGCCCTACTTGCTGGTAGAGCCCGAATTTACATATTATAAAAGTTCGTTTTATAAAGAATCGGCCGCATGAATGTAAGTAAGAGCATTATATTCTGCTATATCGCACTATGAGCAATCTAACTATCCAAAAAAAAATAAATGAGTTTTGCAGGGTGACAGAAACCCTTTAAGCAGCATCAGCAGCAGCATGGTGATAAAAATGAGTGGCAAGGTGACCAGATAGGAGGCCACATAGTGGCACAATGACAGAGTCTGGATAAAAGACTGAGGCCACAGATTGTTGAGAAGGATGCAGATGGAAAAAAAATCTGTAGAGCTGTATGACGGTCACCTGCAGATTAATGCAGCCATCAAAATAAAGTTGGGTTTGTCGGTTCCACCTCAGCTCACCAGCAGGCCCGCAACTCAAATCTTTTAAAGGATCAGCTCACCTGCAGGCCCTCAGCTAATTATACCTAATAGGTAATTTGCGTGCATGCTGCCTTGCTTGGATGTGGTAGCCATATCCGTTTCTCAGGCTCCCTCTCCGGAATCAAACACTGATTCCCCGATACCCGTAGTTTACAATGGTTTTGAGCTGACAATTACATCGAAAGTTCATAGGCCAGACATCCGAATGGATCATCGCCATCACGTGGTTAACTAGAGTCACCAAAGTGGCAGCAGGCCACCGCCCATAATGTTTTAGATGGTCAGATCAGCAGGCCCTTGCTCCTAATGTTTTTGAGGGTCACCAGCAGGCCATCAATTATTTTTAAAAGGTGGGTATGATGCCCTCCTTTATGTGTAACTAAGGGAGTATCAGAGTGCCTCTTCCTTGTAATTTTTGGCAGCACTTGCACTTTATATACAAGTAAATATTCAGTAAAGAATGTTTTCTATCAATTTTTCCTCTAAAATCGATTTTTTTTCCCCTTGGTTTTGTGCGTATTATTGTTATTATGTAAAAGTGGCGTACTATTCAGGCAGCATAGTTCCCAGCAGCGACCAGCGAATCCAAGATGCATCTATATATCCTCCCCATGCTGTTACAGAACCATTTTGGTGGTGTTACCAACAATTTCTGACATTTTCTTATGAACCAGGCACCCTCCCCTCTTCATAGCAGGGGGTACCTGGTTTAATGTTCGGGTTCTCCGATTGACTTCCATTATACTCGGGTGCTCGGTCGAGCACCCGAATATCACGATGTGTTCGGCCCGAGCACCCGAGCACTACAGTGCTCGATCAACACTAGAGCTAGACGGTTAGCCAGGACTTTAGCGTATATTTTTATATCTGTATTTAACAGTGAGATAGGCCTAAAGTTTTGTGGAGTGTCTGGAGATTTTCCTTGTTTTGGGATAGTCACTATAACCGCAGAAAGCTTCTCGGCAGGGAATTTGCCCTCAGCAAAACCTTTTTGTAGAGTTTCACATAAATATGGGAGGAGGATTCAGTGAAAGGATTTACAGTGCCTTGCAAAAGTATTCACCCCCTTAACTTTTTTCGTATTTTGTTACATTACAGTCTTAAAGGGCTTCTGTCACCCCACTAAAGTCTTTTTTTTTTTTTGGGCTAGTTAAATTCCTTATACTGCGATATATGAATATATAATGCTCTTACTCACTTTCCTTCAGCAGTTTCTTAAAAAAACGGACTTTTATAATATGTAAATGAGCTCTCTACCAGCAAGTAGGGCGGCTACTTGCTGGTAGCAGCCGCATCCTCCTTTCATAATGACACCCCCTCCTCATGTTGATTGACAGGGCCAGCGAACGTGCTCGTCCTCTGGCTGGCCCTGTCTGCATTCAAAATCTGGTGCCTCCACCGTACCTGTCTTCAGTCGGCGCAGGCGCACTGAGAGGAGGACGCTCGCTCGGCCGCTCCATCCTCAATGCGCCTGCGCCATTGACATCACATCTACACCCGGCGCAGGCGCACTGAGGAAGGAGCGGCCAAGCGAGAGTCCTCCTCTCAGTGCGCCTGCGCCGACTGAAGACAGGTACGGTGGAGGCGTCAGATTTTGAATGCAGACAGGGCCAGCCAGAGGACGAGCACATTCGCTGGCCCTGTCAATCAACATGAGGAGGGGGGCGTCATTATGAAAGGAGGATGCGGCTGCTACCAGCAAGTAGCCGCCCTACTTGCTGGTAGAGAGCTCATTTACATATTATAAAAGTCCATTTTTTGAAGAAACTGTTGAAGGAAAGTGAGTAAGAGCATTATATATTCATATATCGCCGTATAAGGAATTTAACTAGCCAAAAAAATAAAAATTACTTTAGTGGGGTGACAGAAGCCCTTTAAGTTCAATGTTTTGTTAATCTGAATTTTATGTGATGGATCAGAACACAAGTTGGTAAAGTGAAATAAGAAAAATATATAAATAAAACTATTATTTAGAAATAGCAAACAGAAAATTGGAATGTGCGTATGTATTCACCCCCTTTGTTAGGAAGACCATAAAAAGCTCTGGTGCAACAAATTACCTTCAGAAGTCACATAATTAGTGAAATGATTTCTACCTGCGTGCAATCTAAGTGTCACATGAACTGTCATTACATACACAACTTTTTTAAAGGCCCCAGAGGCTGCAACACCTACGCAAGAGACATCACTAACCAAACACTGCCATGAAGACCAAGGAACTCTCCAAACAAGTAAGGGATAATGTTGTTGAGAAGTATAAGTCAGGGTTAGGTTATAAAAAAATATCCAAATCTTTGATGATCCCCAGGAGCACCATCAAATCTATTATAACCAAATGGAAAGAACATGGCACAACAGCAAACCAGACAAGAGACGGCTGTCCACCAAAACTCATGGACCGGAAAAGGAGCTCATTAATCCGAGAGGCAGCACAGAGACCTAAGGTGACCCTGGAGGAGCTGCAGAGTTCCACAGCAGAGACTGGAGTATGTGTACATAGGACGACAAAAAAATGTACGCTCCATAGAGTTGGGCTTTATGGCAGAGTGGCCAGAAGAAAGCCATTACTTTCAGCAAAAAACAAAAAGGCACGTTGTGATTTTGTGAAAAGAAATGTAGGAGACTCCCAAAATGAATGGAGGAAGGTGCTCTGGTCTGATGAGACTAAAAATGAACTTTTCGGGCATTTAAAGAAGATGCTATGTCTGGCGCAAACCCAACACATCACACCCAAAGAACACCATCCCCATAGTGAAACTTGGTGGTGGCAGCATCATGCTGAGGGAATTTTTTTCAGCAGCCGGGACTGGGAAACTCATCAGAGTTGAGGGAAAGATGAGTGGTGCTAAATACAGGGATATTCTAGAGCAAAACCTGTACCACTCTGTGCGTGATTTGAGGCTGGGAGGGAGGTTCACCTCCCAGCAGGACAATGACCGCAAACACACTGCTAAAGCAACACTTGAGTGGTTTAAGAGGAAACATGTAAATGTGTTGGAATGGCCTAGTCACAGCCCAGATCTCAATCCAATAGAAAATCTGTGGTCAGATGTAAAGATTTCTGTTCAGCGCAAACCATCCAACTTGAAGGAGCAGTTTTGCAAAGAGGAATAGGCAAAAATCCCAGTGGTAAGATGTGGCAAGCTCATAGAGACTTATCCAAAGCGACTTGGAGCTGTGATTGCCGCAAAAGGTGGCTCTACAAAGTATTGACTTTAGGGGGGTGAATAGTTAATCACATTGACTTTTTCTGTTATTTTGTCCTATTTGCTGTTTGTTTCACAATAAAAAAAAGAAAAAAAAAAAAAACATCTTCCAAGTTGTGGGCATGTTCTGTAAATGAAATGATGCAAATCCTTAAACAATCCATTTTAATTCCAGGTTGTGAGGCACCAACATACCAAAAAAGTCAAGGGGTGAATACTTTTGCAAGGCACTGTATAATAGCAATTTGATAGACCATCGGGACCAGGGGCTTTCTGTTTGGGCAGGGAATCTATAACCCTCTTAAGCTCTGTTTCTGTGAGAGGGGCACCTAACAATGCCTCTAGGTCAGAGGATATAGCCGGTAGGTGAAGGCTTTCTAGGAAGGAGTTGATCTCTGTTGAAGAGCTTTGAGGGGGTCCTGAGGATGAATTTAGGTTATAAAGAGATGAATAGTATTCCATAAAGCTGTTTGCTACACCTTGTGGATCCATAATTTTGGAGCTATCTTTAGAAGACAGCATGTAAGGGATTCCGGATTTAGTTCTCTGAGCTTTTACTCGTTGTGCCAGTAGTTTCTCTGCCTTGTTATTTTGTGAGTAATATCTAGCTTTAATTTTCTGTATGTTCCGCTCATATAGAAGGAAATCTTTTAGTTGAAGTCTGAGATATTTTAAATTGTCTGAGAATATAGGAGTGCTTTTATTCCTCATTTTTATAATAATGGAGATATGGCACTCAATATCTGGAAAGTTGCTCAAAACAAACCACTTTATTGATGTAAATTTATCACATTAAAATAATTAAAATGTCGTACAAGGTACGTAGATTGTACTAAAATTAAATAACATAAGGATAAAAGGTCACAAATGACGATACAGTAAAAAATCACTCAGGGTATATATATATATACACGTCAGACAACAATTAGGTCCTATCTCATATTCTGATTGATTCACCACAGAAATTATATTAAATTGTCGGCAACATAACACTGTGTATGTTATTTACCAATAATTCCATGAGAATTTGTGAGAATCAATCGAGAGTCACCATTATTTCGATATATTATAATCGTCGATTTTCATTACTCGGATAAAATCGTAGGCTTTTCGAATTAGTTATGAACTGTTATTTCGAATATTTAGAATAGTCACAGTAATTCTTATGTCACAGTTCTTTAAACTTATCGGATTAAAGTTCGGGAGTTATTAGCTCTAGGTGGCGTCCCACCTATTTTCGAGCTATCTTATTCCCTTACCTCCAACTTCTTAGTGTGGCTTGTTTTAATCGCCGTTTCCTCAGCGTCCCACGTGTTCGATTTCTCCTTACTTTCGATTGAGTGAAAAATGGTAGTGTGTCACTCCAAGGATTTTTCGAACATAAACTCACATGTAGGACGAGTCGATCACTTAGAAAGTTGTTAATAAGGAGGTATAGTTGTAGATATCCTTGCGTACGCCAAAAATGGTGGTAGTGTGGGGTCCAGATTCCTCCCAGACGCGTTTCGAAGTCCCAAGGGGTGCTGACTTCTTCCTCAGCACCCCTTGGGACTTCGAAACGCGTCTGGAAGGAATCTGGACCCCACACTACCACCATTTTTGGCGTACGCAAGGATATCTACAACTATACCTCCTTATTAACAATTTCCTAAATGATCGACTCGTCCTACATGTGAGTTTATGTTCGAAAAATCCTTGGAGTGACACACTACCATTTTTCACTCAATCGAAAGTAAGGAGAAATCGAACACGTGGGATGCTGAGGAAACGGCGATTAAAACAAGCCACACTAAGAAGTTGGAGGTAAGGGAATAAGATAGCTCGAAAATAGGTGGGACGCCACCTAGAGCTAATAACTCCCGAACTTTAATCCGATAAGTTTAAAGAACTGTGACATAAGAATTACTGTGACTATTCTAAATATTCAAAATAACAGTTCATAACTAATTCGAAAAGCCTACGATTTTATCCTAGTAATGAAAATCGACGATTATAATATATCGAAATAATGGTGACTCTCGATTGATTCTCACAAATTCTCATGGAATTATCGGTAAATAACATACACAGTGTTATGTTGCCGACAATTTAATATAATTTCTGTGGTGAATCAATCAGAATATGAGATAGGACCTAATTGTTGTCTGACGTGTATATATATATATACCCTGAGTGATTTTTTACTGTATCGTCATTTGTGACCTTTTATCCTTATGTTATTTAATTTTAGTACAATCTACATACCTTGTACGACATTTTAATTATTTTAATGTGATAAATTTACATCAATAAAGTGGTTTGTTTTGAGCAACTTTCCAGATATTAAGTGCCATATCTCCATTATTATACAAATTATTACTCTTGGGTGTTTTGGAGCTTTGTGAGCTGCCTATAAAGAGAATGGGCACAACACAGAGCCCACGTTTAAGAGGAAATATTCCCTTAGTGCCGTTTCTATGTCTGCTCTATATGTGGAGTGTGCCATTAGAAAGTTATTATTCCGCCAAAGGGTGGAATGTGTAGGGGGATAGTTCTCTTGTAAAGATAGAGTGATAGCTGCATGATCAGACCACTTAATCAGCACTATGATTGATTCAAGGACTTTCGGGAGTAGTGACCTAGATAGCAGGAACAAATCTATGTGGGAGTAGGATTGGTGTGTGGCAGAGAAAAAGAAATAATCCCGCTCCTGCAGGTGGTGAATATGCCCTATGTCAAACAGTTTCTCTGAAGAGATCCTCTGCTGGAGAGGAGAGTTCTTGCGTCTGGAAGGGACTGAAGAGTCCACTTCAGGGTTAGGAATAATATTAAAATCGCCACAGAGCATTAACTGCCCTTGCTTTACTTTGTTTATTTTCCTAAAATGCTTTTTCAAAAAACTAATCTGGTGAGAATTAGGAGCATATACTGCTACTATTGTATACTGTAGGTCGTGTGGGGACTCGCTCTGGTAGACAGGATTAGCGGAGGCAATATAGATGCAACAACAAGTTCTTTGGATCAAACAGTTCAGTGTTTTATTCGCACTGTAGGCAAGTGACAAAACAAGCAGTCATATTCAAAAAAATAGTCACCTTGCGGTGTTGGTGGTAATTCACACCATGCGGCAATTCTGCCTTAAAGAGTCCTTGCTGATAGCAGCACCAACCTGTTTTCACGCCAAACAGGTAGCAAGCCTTCATCCAGACACAAGGCTCCAAGATCCCAACACAGAGACATCGCTTTGGAGCCCAGCTGCCTATTTAAGGACAGCCAGGTTCTGCCAAAACCCAGAACGGCACATAAAATCCGGTCTGATATTTGAACTCACCTGGCTGTAAATCAAACCAGCAGCGCATGCTGGGAGGAAAATACCTGTTTTTCCAGACCAAACCTCTCACTGTGTCAAAGTTGTTGATGGAGCAAACCTGAATAATGTATCTGCTTTCTTCATTAATAACTCTCGAGATAGGGTTGTAGGCAATCGTACCTCTGAAGGCTAACAGGACCCCCCTTTGCTTTTTAATAAAGTGTGATTGTACAATAACTGGAAAGTTGGGATGGCCGATCTCTGACAGCCAGACAGGGACCGTGGAGAGGGATTGCTCAACTCCTCTCTTTGCCTCTGCCGGTCAAAGAAATAGTCCAACTTGCCCTGCTGTTGCTGGGTTCTCTTCCCTCTGGTCATCATGCGGGAATGAGAGGTATTTAACTGCAAAAGCGGGTCTAATAAAGTCTTTAGCTGGGGTTTCTTGTCGCTTGGTGCAGGAGCTCTTGATTCAGGCAGCCATAAGCTCCGGGTGCCAAGCCACACCCCCCAGCTGAGGCTATTTAAAGGGCTGTAACATCACAGGGCTGGCTGGCTGCTGATTGGCTGCATGCATGGCATTGTGGGTGATCCCTTGTTCCCAGAGTTCCTTGCTCCATGTCCTAACATGTGCAGCAGCCATTTTAGGAAAAAATGTGATTCATTACCAAAAAGCGTGAGGAAATTCAGATTCAGTGCGAATCAAATAATTCCTGAAATTCGGATCCAATTCCACTTCCACAGCTTTGATTCGCTCACCCCTAGTAGAGATGAACAAATCAATTCATAAAAATAGAGTACTTGAGCTGCAAAGGTCTGGCCCTGCTGCGTAAGAGGTTCCCCTTTGGTTGATTTGACATCTCATCTGGCCCTGTTAATTCCCTTTCCTCATCTCCAATTATGTATTTTTTGTATAACCAACAGAAAAATTTACTGATGTAGCAGAGCTAACATTAATGGTTATTGTGCTAAGTAAACAATGACAAGAAATGTTAATTGACTTTTTCAATGGATTTCAATTACTTTTGTGACAAGATAACACTGACATGTTATTAGAGTCTATTTTAGCTTGGCTACATCTATAAATATCACAAAAGTTTAATTACGATATACCGATGAGAAAAAGGGTTTCAGGCTCCATATCTCACCATCTCATACATAAACTGGACTTGCAACTATTTAGCATATGATGAATAATTATGCAGATTATTGCCATGTAACTGCATTGTTACAGTTTTTCTCCTAAAATTCTAAATTAAAATTTCTACCATATTGTTAGTATCATGTAAATCCACCTATGGCATTTAACACTGCCTGAATCATTCTGGGCATACTCTTGATCAGATTTAAGCATGTCTCGACCAAAATCTGTTCCCAGGTCACTTCTATTTGTTCCCAATGTTGGTGCATACCGGTTGACTCACTTGGGTACAAATACAGCTTTTTCTTTTACTCTTTCCACAAGTTTTCAATTGGGTTGAGGTCTGGGGACTGTTGGGGCCAATCCAGCACATCTACTCCATTGTCACTGAACCATTTTTTTGCCAATCTCGATGTATGCTTTGGGTTGTTGTCCTGCTGGAACACTATGTTGTTCTGTTCATATGCATAGTACTTGAGTGTACGAATAGGATACTCACATATAGCTCAGCATTGAGACCACCATTGATCCTGGTAAAGTATCCAACACCTTTGACTGTAAAACAACCCCATATAATCAGGCTTCCTCCACCAAACTTGACAGTTCTGTAACGGTCGCGTACACACGCACACAGGAGGGAGGGAAGTGACCACTGCGCTCCACCCTTACCCCTGACCCTGCCTACTTGCCTCGCAAGTCCTAATGACAGGGGACAACTGGACGGCAATCCCTAGCTTGGAATAAGTGCAGGGATGACAGACAGACAAACAACAGAACGTGAATGGACCGAGTCAATACCAGGAAAGCTACAAAGTACAAATGGAGCAAGCAGAGAATTGTCAGGAGAAGCCGGGGTCATAAATACCAGGAGAATCGTGAAGTAAAAAAAGGAGTCAGCAGAGGATTGTCAGGAGGAGGCCGGGGTCAGAATACCAGGAGAGCAGCAAAGTAGACAAGGAGCAGGCAGAGGATCGTCAGGAATTCAGCAGGCGGTAAGTACGCCAGGAAAGACAAAGTCACAGGTGGAACCTAAATTAACAGGCAACTTGTGGCCAGCAGGCTGCCTGTATTTATAGTGGGGAGTGAGGGTCATGTGACGTGGCCAGCGTCACATGACCGACAGACCAACCAGTCGAGCACCGAGTGATCAGCTCGGCGCTCAAGGCAGACTTAGGAGCAGGGGGCCTCCCAGCTAGCAAAGCCGCCCTGGGAACGAGGTCAAACACAGATCCTCGCTCCCGAAGCTAAGCAGCAGGTCTGCGGCTAATGGGAGACCGAGTGCACCTTCGGAACCCCGTTACAGTACCCCCCCTTTTACGAGGGGCCACCGGACCCAAGACTTCAGGCGATGGCCTTTCAGGGTGTTCTAAATGAAATTTTCGAACAAGTCTAGGAGCATAAACCTCCCTGGCAGGTACCCAAGATCTCTCTTCAGGTCCATACCCCTTCCAGTGAATCAGGTACTGCAAGGAATTACGCACCTTCCTGACATCCACTATTTTAGACACCACATACTCGACAGCATCATTAACAAGAACCGGCAGAGGCGAGGCTTTCGATGGTACTACCGGTTCAAAATATTTTTTAAGTAGAGATTTATGGAACACATTATGAATGTGGAATGACTTGGGCAGCTCCAACCTAATGATAACGGGTTAATCACCTCTGTGATCTTATATGGGCCAATAAAACGAGGAGCAAACATTTTAGAATCTACCTTAAGAGAGAGATTCTTGGAGGACAACCATACCTTATCCCCAACCTGAAAATTCACCCCCCTTGAACGTCTCCTATCGGCCTTGAGTTTCTGAGAACTTTGAGCCTTTTCTAAGTTCGATTGAACCCGGGCCCAAACTGTGCATAGTTCAGAGGAGAGCCTATCCGCCTCAGGGTTAGAGGAGGAGACGGATGACCCTGAATGAAAATGGGGATGGAAACCATGGTTACAAAAGAAAGGTGAAACCCCAGCAGAAGAATTGACACGTTTATTCAAAGCAAATTCAGCCAATGGAAGAAATTTCACTCATAATTGCTGGTCATCATCAACATACAACCTCAAGAATTGTTACACAGACTGATTAAGGCGTTCAGTCTGCCCATTACTCTCAGGGTGGTAGGCAGAGGAAAAAGACAATGAAATTTTACATTTTTGATAGAAGGCCCTCCAGAATTTGGACACAAACTGCACACCCCTGTCAGAAACAATATTTTCCGGGATACCATGCAATCGAACAATTTCTTTCACAAAAATAGACGCCAGGGTTTTGGCATTCGGGAGTTTAGACAGGGGAATGAAATGGACCATCTTGCTAAACCTATCGACCACTACCCAAACTACAGTCTTACCCTCCGCCGGCGGTAGGTCAGTTATAAAGTCCATCGAGATATGGGACCAGGGTCTACTGGGAATGGGTAGGGGTCATAGGTTACCAGCAGGGCGAGTCGTAGGTGTCTTGGACCTGGCACAAACCTCACAGGCTGACACGTAGGACTTGACATCCCTAGTAAGAGTGGGCCATCAATAAGATCTTGAAACCAGATCCTTAGTGCCCTCAACACCCGGATGTCCACAAAAGGCAGAATCGTGACACTCACCCAACAGCAGGAGACGAAATTGTACGGGAGCAAACAATCTGTTGGGGTGGATACCGGTGCCAGATGTTGTTCAGACCTAATGCGAGCAGAGATATCCTGTGTTAGAGCTGCTATAAAGATTTTAGCTGGTAGGATGGATTCAGGTGGTACCTCAGTAGGTTGAAAAGCATGGAAGCTCCGAGATAATGCGTCCGCCTTCACATTTTTACTTCCTGGCCTGAACGTAATGGAAAAATCTAATCAAGTAAAAAACAGAGCCCATCTGGCTTGACGGGGATTCAACCTCTTAGCAGACTCGAGAAACGTAAGGTTTTTATGGTCAGTGACAACAGTTACACAATGCCTTGCCCCCTCCAGAAAATGCCTCCACTCCTCAAATGCCCATTTAATGGCCAGCAGCTCCCTATTCCCTATGTCATAGTTTCTCTCGTGGGAGAGAATTTCCTGGAGAAGAAGGCACATGGTCTCAGGTTAGTGAGGCTAGCAGGACCTTGTGAAAGGACTGCTCCTGCGCCGTCCTCAGACGCATCCACCTCCACAATAAAAGGTTTCTCCTGATCAGGCTGGATCAGAATGGGAGCGCTACTGAATGCCTTTTTTAATTTTTCAAATGAAGAAATGGCCTCAGTAGACCAATTCTCCAAATCCGCCCCTTTCTTAGTAAGGTCGGTCAACGGTTTAGCAATTACGGAAAAATTCATAATAAATTTACGATAGTAATTGGCGAAACCTAAGAACCGTTGTAAGGCCTTTAAGGATGAAGGTCTTACCCACTCCTTAATTGCTAGTGCCTTACCAGGCTCCATCTTGAAGGCGTGAGGAGTCAGAACATGCCCTAGAAACAGAATCTCCTGTACACCAAAGACACATTTCTCTTGCTTAGCGGATAACTGATTCTCCCTCAACACCTCTAATACTTGTTTAACATGAGACACATGGGATTCGAAGTAAGGAGAGAATATCAAAATGTCGTCAAGATAGACAATAACAAATTTACCTAAGAACTCCCTAAGAATGTCATTCATGAAGTTTTGGAACACAGCTGGGGCATTGCTGAGTCCAAAAGGCATCACCTGATATTCAAAGTGTCCTACCGGAGTATTGAATGCCGTCTTCCATTCGTCTCCCTCCTTGATTCGGATAAGATTACATGCCCCTTTCAGGTCAATTTTGGAAAACCAGGTTGCCCCCAGAACCTGGGTAAATAAATCCGGAATCAATGGGAGGGAGTATCTATTCTGGACAGTGATTTTATTTAATCTCCGGTAATCGATACATGGCCTAAGACCAACATCTTTTTTCTTAACGAAGAAAAACCCCGCCCTCATATTAGAGACAGAAGGTCTAATATGCCCATTAGGCTCTCCTTAATATAATCTTCCATGGCCTTGCGTTCGGGCTTAGAAAGATTATAAATTCGCCCCTTAGGAAACTTGGCCCCCTCTACTAGCTCTATAGTACAATCATAAGGTCTATGGGGGGGTAGAACCTCTGGGGTTGGTGATGAGAATACATCAGAATATTCCCTAACAACAGTGGGTAAAGTCTGAGACCCCAGCCTGTACCACGGACAAGCACGAGTCACACTTAGGCCCCCATCTCACCAACTCCCCATTGGACCAATCTATAGTGGGGTTATGTAGTCGGAGCCAAGGCAACCCTAGTACCACCTCAGCCGGTAGGTTCTCCAGGACTAAAAGGCAACATCTCTCTGAGTGGCACACACCCACGGTTAGAGAAATCTCTGAGGTACATGAGCTCACCGTACCACCAATAAGGGGAGTAGCATCAATAGCCATGACATGGATAGGAGTAGGTAAGGCAAACATTGGAATACCCAATCTTACAGCATACTTAGAGTCAATAAAACTGGCCGCTGAGCCAGAATCAATAAAGGCCTTACCCGGCCATTTATCTACTCCCAGAGAAATCGTAATGGGTACCAAAAGCTTACCTTTAGAAAAATCAGGGTGTACCTGGTCTTTAGGTTGCCTTGCCTTAGGAGACTTGACAGAGAGGACCTTCTTAGAACACTGGTTGATCCAATGGTCAGGATCTCCACAGTAAAAGCATTCTCCACGTCTGCGTCGAAGATTCCCTCGGGTCATGCCAACCTGCATGGGTTCCTCGGTGGAGACCTCAGCATTGTCTCTGGGATAGGCCTCTGGCTGGACCATCATCTGGGAAGAGAACTGTTGTTCCTGTCGTCTCTCTCTAACCCGTCGGTCAAGTCGGACAACAAGGGTCATCATCTCCTCTAAGGTCTCTGGAAGTTGATAACTGACCAGAAGATCCTTTAAATTATCAGACAGACCTGACCTAAACTGACTCTTCATGGCTGGTTCGTTCCATCCTGAGGGGACACACCACCTTCTGAACTGGGTGCAATAATCCTCCGCAGATAGATTGCTCTGAACCAGGGCCTTTAGAGCCGTCTCGGCTACTAGAGCCCTGTCTGGTTCATCATAGAGGGTACACAGGGCCTGAAAGAACCCCTCCACAGAAGATAAACAACTGGCGCCAGCAGGTAAAGAGAACGCCCAGTCCTGGGGATCACCCTGTAGTCGGGAAATGATAATGCCCACGCGTTGACTCTCGGGGCCAGAGGACACGGGGCGCAAACGGAAGTAAAGTTTGCAATTCTCCTTAAAAGAGAGAAACTACTTCCGGTGTCCAGAAAAGGGTTCTGGGAGCTTAATCTGGGGCTCAAAATGCGGACTGGAGGCCTGAGGAGTGGAAAAACCTTGCCTTAACTCAAAAGAACGGAGTTTTTCCCCTAACTCCTGCACCATCTGCATCACATTAGAGACATGGTCAGTCAGGGTCACCAGAGGATTCATTATACAGTGGTTATTGGGCCTGTTAATCTGTAACGGTCGCGTACACACACACACACAGGGGGAGGGAAGTGACCACTGCGCTCCACCCTTACCCCTGGCCCTGCCTACTTGCCTCACGAGTCCTAATGACAGGGGACAACTGGACGGCAATCCCTAGCTTGGAATAAGTGCAGGGATGACAGACAGACAAACAACAGAACGTGAACGGACCGAGTCAATACCAGGAAAGCTACAAAGTACAAATGGAGCAAGCGGAGAATTGTCAGGAGAAGCCGGGGTCATAAATACCAGGAGAGTCGTGAAGTACGAAAGGAGTCAGCAGAGGATTGTCAGGAGGAGGCCGGGGTCAGAATACCAGAAGAGCAGCAAAGTACACAAGGAGCAGGCAGAGGATCGTCAGGAATTCAGCAGGCGGTAAGTACGCCAGGAAAGACAAAGTCACAGGTGGAACCTAAATTAACAGGAAACCTGTGGCCAGCAGGCTGCCTGTATTTATAGTGGGGAGTGAGGGTCATGTGACGTGGCCAGCGTCACATGACCGACAGACCAACCAGTCGAGCACCGAGTGATCAGCTCGGCGCTCAAGGCAGACTTAGGAGCAGGGGGCCTCCCAGCTAGCAAAGCCACCCTGGGAACGAGGTCAAACACAGATCCTCGCTCCCGAAGCTAAGCAGCAGGTCTCCGGCTAATGGGAGACCGAGTGCACCTTCGGAACCCCATTACAAGTACATTCAATTTCTCGATCTATTAGCTCCCTTTTCCCTTCTTTCTTTCAGACCCATTTGAACCCATCACAGCCCAGTCAATTTACTTTTGTCTCATGTCTCCAAATGACCCGTTTTCAATCTTCTACTGTCCACTGTACTTTTTTGGAAACTCGAACGGACACTTTTTATCATGATATTGAAGTTTAAGTTTCTTCACCTTTTTTCGGGCCACCATTCCAGACTTGTGTAATACGCTTTGCATCTCATCTTTGCATCTTTGATCTCACTATTACAAAGCATATGAGCCATCTCGACTGCTGTGTTTGTCGCACCAAAAATGATAGACTTTGTGATGAGCCAACTTATTCAGTATTTTGCCTGGAGGTCCACCTCTTGGCTTTGGAATGGATAGACGGACTTCAGTTCATATTTTTCCAACTGTGATGGCACTCATCTGATGCAGTTTGGCAATTGCCTTGGCCGAGATACCGCTATTGATCAGCTGGATGATGCTGTTTCTCTTTTTTTGGAAAATCTTCATGAAGAAGAATCCTCAATTCGAACCAGTGACCTTTCGCTTTGGAATCAACTTAATAACACACTGAGCACCTGAGAACAGGTTGCAATTTGTAGTGTACAAGAAGAAAAGGTTTGTTCCAGCACCAGGAGCAAAACAATGCAGTTACATGACAAAAATCTTCATAACTAATCATATGCTAAATAATTGCAAGTCCAATTTATGCATATATATATATATATATATATATATGTATATATATATATACATAATATAGCCAAGATAATTGTCTATAAAATGATGGTAGTCTCACATTTGAAGCTGTAGTGGATATTGAGTTTGAAAGTCAAAAGTTCAAAACATTGTTACCATTATGCTCGTCAGTGTAAATGTAAGGTTGTGCAAATAGGGACAGAAAAGTCATTCTACAATATATATTAGAAAACACTGGGTAAAACTAAAGGATTTGGTGATATTGATGGACATCAAAGATAAGTTTAGCAACATATAGAATATAGTACACGATTTGTGGCATAGTGGCATTAGAATGGGTGCAGAATAGACCAAAGGATTGGTAATACTAAAAAGGTACTTAAAGTTGGAGTTACTACTCAGTTTAAAAAAGGGGCAGTCTAGTCGCAATCTAATAATTTTGTAGAAATGTATCAATGGATAGCAAATATAATCATATAGCCCTATTAATTATACTAACCAGGGCAATAGGACCGCTCGGCCTCAATGATAGAAATGATGTGAATGCATTTTTGGATTAGATAAAATGTGATGATTTACCAAGGGTCTACTATTGTTTTAATGCATCTTTTTGTATCTTTAAAGGGAATCTGTCACTAGCATATTAGCAATTTTTTTTTTATGAATCCATGTGTAATAAAGTACCCTATTTCCATATGTCTTGTTCTTTTTATTGTGAGTCTTCTCATTTCTTAAAAAAACCGCTTCTTATGATATGCAAATGAAGCTGCAAGGAGCCCAGAGGGGCGTTATTCTTTCTCCACGGTGCCCAGGAACGCCCCTCTAAAGTGCCGTGCCCGCCGAAATTTGAAAACTAAGAACTCCTCCAAGTTCAGCTAAATCGCCTCAAAGTGCTCCCCCCCCCTCCCCCCCAGCGCCGCGCTCTGTGGCAAACACCCCCGATCCTCCTCTCACCTGCATCCGAAATCCCGCGCAGGGCCGGCGATTTAGCTGGCTGAGGAAACAGCGAACACGTCACTGGGATCGGCGCATGCCCAGTGACGCTGTTGCCCTCAGTCGTCTTATCATCGCGCAGGCAATCGCCGGCACTGCGCCTGCGCGGGATTTCGGATGCGGGCAAGAGGAGGATCGGGGTGTTTGCCGCAGAGCGCGGCGCTGGGGGGGTGGGGGAATGAGCACTTAGCCGCGCCTCTGGGAGGCGATTTAGCTGAACTTGGAGGAGTTCTTAGTTTTCAAATTTCGGCGGGCACGGCACTTCAGAGGGACGTTCCTGGGCACCGTGGAGAAAGAATAACGCCATATGGAAATAAGGTACTTTATTATACATGGATTCATAAAAATTTTTTTTTGCTAATATGCTAGTGACAGATTCCCTTTAAGTATTGACATGACATACAGTTTGTGTTATTCTGATTTTGCTTAATCCATCATGTGTGTGTATGTCTATACAACAAGGGCAGGGCACTTGTGCAGCTCTGGAGCCAGACGAAGTTCAGACAGCACGAAACGGCCGTCTCTCTACCCTGTCCACCCCAGGCTGTTTTTTATGGTACAGTAAAGTAGATGAAAAGGTTGAATGATAAGTGCCATGTTCTTCTTTTACTCCTTTAGAAAATATGTATTTGACTTTGACATAGAGCACCACCGTGACCTTAAAGGAGATATAAACTTCTATGTGCTTGTGTAATTGGGGGGACTGAGATTTGAGCAGTAGTGCAAGCCTCCTTCATTCAATTAGTGAGTTACTTTTGTTTTAGAGCACACTGCTATTCAGATTACCTAAAATGGAAAGTGGTTCAAATGAACAGACAAATGAGCACAATATGGAGGATTTGTCATCATTAACAGCAGGCTGGTAGAATGTGGACATGAATTTTATGCAATGTAATTCCTTAGATGAAGTGCAAATCCTGGGAACAAAGGCTCTAAAAGCGTTCATATTTACTGGAGAGTAAATCGGATCCAGTTCAGACAGGAACAAAAAACACTAAAATACTAATTTCTCTGTAATAAGCAAAACTTTGATACAAGTCACATATTTGATTGGAACATACATAGGTTCCGAAGGAGATCTAAATCTAACTACAAAGTGTCAGATTATTGAACCACTGACTCCTGCTCTGATTCCAATATGGACGAAGATATTCAACGTACATTGAGATCTGGAGACCATAATAATGCTCTTACACCTCAGATGCCCCCTTTAGAAAACATATGAGGAGGGGTTGGAAGGCACGTAAGAGGCAACAGAGGAGGAATCAAGCGCAAGCAGTTCTCCTGGCAGTAGGAAATACATAGTTTGCCTACTGACTATATAGAAACTAATATCATAAATCTTACATCAGTTACACTTACAAAAGACTGCACTTCAGTGTTATCTAGGGGTCTGAATTACTGCATCAGTAGTGACTTTAATCCAATACTATTTGAAATAGATATGCATAAAGCAATTAGAAAGATTAATTTGCATAAGTTGCATACTGAGAAAAATAGAACATCTCACCCATACATAATAACACAAGGCAAAAAACAGGTTCAGGTGGGACCTTTGGGTTTTTGTGTGAATAGTAAATTTTCTATGCAAGATTGGGAATTGATATTTAGTTTATTATATACAGTGAGGAACAGAAGGATTTGAACACCCTGCAATTTTGCAAGTTATCCTACTTAGAAATCATGGTGGTGTCTGAAATTCACATTGTATGTGCATTCCCACTCTGAGAGACAGAATTTAAAAAACAAATTCAGGAAGTCACATTGTATGATTTTTAAAGAATCTATTTGTCTTGCACTGCTGAACATAAGTATTTGAACACCTGAGAAACAGCAAGAATTCTGGCTCTCAAAGACCTGTTACTGTGCCTTTAAAAAGTCCACCTCTACTCCACTCATTAATTTAACTTAGTAGCACCTGTCTGAGCTCTTTAAAGACACCTGTCCACCCCACAGTCAGTCAGACACCAACGACTACCATGGGCAAGACCAAAGAGATGTCAAACTACACCAGAGACAAAATTGTGGACCTCCACAAGGCTGGAAAGGGCTACGGGGCAATTGCCAAGTAGCTTGGTGAAAATAGATCAACTGTTGGAGCAATTGTTAGAAGATTGAAGAGGCTAAAGATGACTGTTAGTTTCCCTCGGACTGGGGCTCCATACAAGATCTCACCTCGTGGGGTATCACTGATGATAAGAAAGGTGACGAATCAGCCCAGAACTACAAGGGAAGAGCTGGTCGATGACATGAAGAGAGCTGGGACCACAGTTTCAAAGGTCACTGTCGGTTGAACACGCCGTCATGGTTTCAAATCATGCATTGCACTGAAGGTTCCGCTGCTCAAGTCATCACATGTAGCGATGGACAAACATCTGCCGGGAAGGTTCGCGAACGTGATTGCACGAACATGATCAAATGTTCGCAAACCGCAAGTTCGCGGCGGGTCCCATTCATTTTAATGGCAGGCAAACATTCAGCGCATATTTGCAGCCAAGAAATAATTACCATAAGTGCACAAATAGTCCCACAACATGGACAGTGACATACCAGATGTATTCGAATTTGCGATCTCCATTCATAATTTTTTTCAATGCGAAAAATCGACAATATAATTTTCGCGTATGCGCATGCGCAAATGCACTATACAGTACCCAAATGCACAATAAAGAAAGTATATTGGTATATAACACCCCGCTTTAATCAGTTTTTTTGGGGGGCGACTGGTATATCACACCAGTAGAAATTATTTGTTCCAATAATGCTTGTCCCTCTATATACCTGCAGTATAGCAGCAGAACCGCACACAAGTGCTTCACAATACAAATGCACTATAATATACTTTCTAACATAGAAAGCATATTATAACATTGCACAAGGAAGGCAATCCATTAGAATATACATAAAGATAAAACATAACCTTTAATAATGTTACTACGAGGGTCCATTCACACGTCCGTAAGTGTATTTGCAGATCCGCAAAACACGGACACCGGCAATGTGCATTCCGCAATTTGCGGACTGCACATCGCCGGCACTATAATAGAAAATGCCTAAACTTGTTGCAATTGCGGACAAGAATAGGAAATGTTCTATTTTTTTGCGGAAACGAAAGCACAGATGCGGAAGTGCAGATCCGCAAATGCGGATGCAGACAGCACATTCTGGCCCCATTAAAAATAAATGGGTCTGCACCCGTTCAGCAAAATTGAGGAACGGATAAGGACCCATTTTGCGGACGTGTGAATGGAAAAGATATCCCTAATAATGAAAAGAAATTAAATTATTAAAGTGAAGCAAAAAGCATAGATGTGATAGGCAATAACAAGTATTCGGCGGCACCAAATGAGAAACCATATGTCTTACCACAATCCGGGGGGTTCCAGTGCACATCCATGAATCCCGAAGGGAAAGCAAAAAACATCTATCCCTGGGCTAGATGATGATGTGGTATTGAAGGACAGGGTGGGCAAAGAACTGTCCCTGATATTGCCCTACAGGGGGGTGTTATTCTGGCATTGATAGCAGACCAGTGGATTATAGGTCCCAAAAATGATGCATTCAGCGGACATAAAAGAACATGTAAGTATATGGCTGGAGGTAGATTACACGGTCATTGGATATCAATTTTACAGCAGGCCAGTGTACTACAGGCCCCAAAAATTATGCATTCAGCGTACAGAAAAGAACAAGTAAGTATGTGGCTGGAGGTAGATGACATAGTCATTGGATATCAATTTTACTGCTGGCCAGTGTATTACAGGCCCCAAATATTATGTATTCACTGCACAGAAAAGATCAAGTGATTATGTGGCTGGAGGTCTATTAGACGATGAAAGGATATCAATTTTACTGAGGGCCAGTACAAATATAGGTCAAATACATATGTTTAAAAGAACTAAAAATATAAAATTGGATTAGAAACATGGCTAATGAAATCCTCCCTCTTAAAAATAAAACAGATGATAATAGTTGAAACACGTGGTCGTCACAGGTGTTGAATTCCTCCTAGGCCGAAAACATTAGGCATTCAATGGAGAGAAAAGGCCTTTTATGCCACTGTATTTACCTAAGACAAGGACGATTATTTGTTCTGGGTGGTGGCGGATATTTGTGGGCTGTCATGAGGAAATTCAATTAAACGTGGTCGACTCGTCAAATGTGTTGAATTCCTCGGAGATCCATGACCCATTCATTTTAAGAAATGTGAGGTAGTCCACAGTGTCGTGAGATAGGCGAGTGCACTTATCGGTCACGATCCCCCCTGCTGCACTGAACTTCCTTTCGGACAGGACACTCGACGAGGGGCAGGCCAAGAGTTCCATGGCAAATTGTGCCAGCTCTGGCCACAGGTCAAGCCTGCACACCCAGTAGTCCAGGGGTTCCTCGCTTCTCAGAGCGTCCACATCGGCCGTTAACCCGATGTAGTCGGACACCTGTCAGTCTAGGCGTTCCCTGATGCTGGATCCGGAGGGCAGCTGTCGATTGTTTGCCTGCAAGAATGATCTCATATCCAAAGTGACCAACACATCTTCAAACCGATGGATGTATCATGTGTCAAAGTTCTTCACAATGTAAAAGAATATGGCGCCGGCGGACATCGCCATATGTTCGCCCGTTCGGCAAACTGCGAACGAGCAAAGTTTGCTGCAAAATGACCGCCGGGCGAACCACAAGGCCATCTCTACTTATATACAGTTGCAAGAAAAAGTATGTGAACTCTTTAGAATGATATGGATTTCTGCACAAATTGGTCATAAAATGTGATCTGATCTTCATCTAAGTCACAACAATAGACAATCACAGTCTGCTTAAACTAATAACACACAAATAATTAAATGTTACCGTGTTTTTAATTGAACACACCATGTAAACATTCACAGTGCAGGTGGAAAAAGTATGTGAACCCTTGGATTTAATAACTAGTTGAACCTCCAAGACTGTGGGGATTGAGGTGTTTATCGACATTGGGGCAGGGGTGAACCTGATTGATGCTCAGTTTGTCCGTATGCACGGGTTGTCACAAAGTGTATTAGAAAAAAAACATTTCCGTATTCACTATTAATTCTGCACCTGTTGCTCAGAACAGTTTGTCTCAAGTAGTATATGATATCAGATTAAGAGTGGGTGACTTTCATCAAGAATTTATCTCCTGTTTTGTGTTGGAAGGTATCCCTTCTCCGGTGGTTTTGGGTTTACCATGGTTAAGCAAGCACAATCCAACTATCGATTGGCTAGATAGGCAGATTCTGGATTGTGGTGATTATTGCATTGACAATTGTCTTTTCTTTTGTAACTTTTGCCCTCTTTATTATCTGAGTTTGCTGACCTGTTTTTTCTTAGAGTGGTTACCTCCACATCAGGAATATGATTGTCCTATCAATCTTATTCCCGGAGCTAAAGTGCCTAAATCTAGGTTATATACCCTTTCTGAACCTGAAAGACAGGCCATGAGAGAGTATATTACAGAGAGTTTTACCAAAGGACAAACACTCACCTAAAGAATTATTAGGAACACCATACTAATACGGTGTTGGACCCCCTTTTGCCTTCAGAACTGCCTTAATTCTATGTGGCATTGATTCAACAAGGTGCTGATAGCATTCTTTAGAAATGTTGGCCCATATTGATAGGATAGCATCTTGCAGTTGATGGAGATTTGAGGGATGCACATCCAGGGCTCGAAGCTCCCGTTCCACCACATCCCAAAGATGCTCTATTGGGTTGAGATCTGGTGACTGTGGGGGCCATTTTAGTACAGTGAACGCATTGTCATGGTTCAAGAAACAAATTTGAAATGATTCGAGCTTTGTGACATGGTGCATTATCCTGCTGGAAGTAGCCATCAAATGATGGATACATGTTCTCATTCTGTTTCCGCCAAATTCGGACTCTACCATTTGAATGTCTCAACAGAAATCGAGACTCATCAGACCAGGCAACATTTTTCCAGTTTTCAACAGTCCAATTTTGGTGAGCTCGTGCAAATTGTAGCCTCTTTTTCCTATTTGTAGTGGACATGAGTGGTACCCGGTGGAGTCTTCTGCTGTTGTAGCCCATCCGCCTCAAGGTTGCGCATGTTGTGGCTTCACAAATGCTTTGCTGCATACCTCGGTTGTAACAAGTGGATATTTCAGTCAACGTTGCTCTTCTATCAGCTTGAATCAGTCGGCCCATTCTCCTCTGACCTCTAGCATCCACAAGGCATTTTTGCCCACAGGACTGCCGCATACTGGATGTTTTTTCCTTTTCACACATTCTTTGTAAACCCTAGAAATGGTTGTGCGTGAAAATCCCAGTAACTGAGCAGATTGTGAAATACTCAGACCGGCCCGTCTGGCACCAACAACCATGCCACGCTCAAAATTGCTTAAATCACCTTTCTTTCCCATTCTGACATTCAGTTTGGAGTTCAGGAGATTGTCTTGACCAGGACCACCCCCCTAAATGCATTGAAGCAACTGCCATGTGATTGGTTGACTAGATAATTGCATTAATGAGAAATAGAACAGGTGTTCCTAATAATTCTTTAGGTGAGTGTATAAGACCTTCCAAGTCTCCAGTGGCAGCAGGGTTCTTTTTTGTTAAAAAGAAAGATGGAGGTCTTCGGCCATGTCTGGATTTCCGTGAACTTAATTGGATTACTGTCCATGATCCTTACCCTCTTCCTTTGATTCCCGATTTGTTTAACCAGTTTATTGGCACTAAGGTGTTCTCCAAGTTGGACCTAGGGGGGGGGCAAATAATCTGGTTAGAATCAAGGAAGGGGATGAATGAAAGACTGCTTTTAATACTCCTGAGGGGCACTTTGAGAACCTGGTCATGCCTTTCGGGTTGACTAATGCTCCTGGGCGTTCCAACACTTTGTGAATTACATTTTTCTTCACCTGGTGGGAAGGTTTGTAGTCGTGTATTTAGATGATATTCTAATTTATTCTCTAGACAAGGTGCAGTTTTTGGGTTACCTGCTGTCATCTTTGAGTTTTCGAATGGATCCAGAGTAAGTTCATGCTGTATTGGACTGGGATGGACCAGAAAATCTGAAGGCTCCTATGTGGGTTTTAGGGTTCACAAACTATTACCGAAAATGTATTAAAAATTATTTGACAATAGCAAAACCCTTAACTGACATGACTAAGAAAGGGACGAATGTCTCAATGTGGTCTAATTCGGCGTTGTGAGCTTTTCCTGCAATTAAGGAATGCTTCTCTTCTGCCCCTATATTGGTGCAGCCGGATGTATCACAACCTTTAATTGTGGAAGTGGACGCGTGGGGGTAGGAGCAATTTTGTCACAAGGCCCATCACCTGGTAAATGGCGAACATGTGCATTTTCACAAAAAAAACTCTCTCCCGCTGAGAGAAATTATAATGTGGGTAACAGAGAGTTATTGGCCATTAATTTGGCTTTTGAGGAGTGGCATCATTGGTTGGAAGGGGCGATTCATCCGATCACGGTATTCACTGATCACAAAAATCTGGCTTACCTGGAGTCGTCTCCCTCTGGGAAACTATTTGTGTCACCGGAATTGCTTCACAAGGTGTTTGAGGAATATCATTGTACGGTTCTTACAGGACACCCTGGAAGCAGATCCACTGCCGACCTCTTATCTCGTAGATTCTGGTGGCCGGGGTGGTGTAAGTGTGTTAAGGACTATTTGTCAGCCTGTACCACCTGTGCACGTTCTAAGGTGACACATACTCGGCCATTCGGATCTTTACTTACGTTACCTATCCCGTCCAGACCATGGACTCATGTATCCATGGATTTTATCACTGATCTTCCTAAATCTTCAGGAAAGGGAGTTATTCTGGTGGTACTTGATTGCTTTAGTAAAATGGTGCACTTTATTGCTTTTACGAGCCTACCTAATGCTAAAACACTTGCACAAGTATTTCTTGACAACATTGTAAAACTCCGTGGCATTCCCTCTGACGTGGTCTCAGATAGTGGGACTCAGTTTGCTTCCAGATTCTAGAAAGCACTCTGTACTCGACTGAGTATACAACTGTCCTTTTCTTCAGCTTGTCATCCTCAGTCGAACGGACAGATGGAGCACACTAATTAGAGTCTGGAGACTTACTTGCGATGTTTTGTATCTGAGAACCAGGAGGAGTGGTCTTCCTTTTTGTCTTTGGCAGAGTTTGCTATAAACAATCATAGTCAGGAGTCCACTAGTGAGTCACCGTTTTTGGGGCATATGGGTTTTAGAGATGGCCTTGAGGTTCGCCCAGCGGTCGTTTCATGGCAAACTTTGCTCGATCGCGGTTCACCAAACATGCAAACATATGGCGATGTCCACCGGCGCCATATTCTTTTGCATTGTGCCGAACTTTGACCCATGACACATTCATCAGGTGGGACAGGACATCCAATTGAGACATTTCAGCACATGGACACACCCCCTACCCTATAAATAAACCCGATCTGGCAGCCATTTTACATTCAGTTTTTTGCCAGTGTAGGGAGAGGTTGCTGTGTGGAGCAGGGACAGACTGTTAGGGACACCAAACGCTTGATAATAGGGCCACAAAAGTCCTTTAAAGGACTGGTATAGGTGTGCTATCGATATGTGTGACATACTGAGTGGTGTGATATACTTATAATATACTTTCTAACATAGAAAGTATATTATAGTACATTTGTATTGTGCAGCAGTTGTGTGCGGTTCTGCTGCGATACTGCAGCTAGATAGAGGGACAAACTCTATAGGAATAACTAATTGCAACTGGTGTGATGTACCTGTTGTCACCAAAAAAAATAAACTGATTGAGGGGTGTGATATACCTATAATATACCTTCTAACATAGAAAGTATATTATAGTGCATTTGTATTGTGCAGCAGTTGTGTACGGTTCTGCTGAGATACAGCAGCTAGATAGAGGGACAAATGCTATTGGAATAACTAATTGCAACTGGTGTGAAATACCTGTTGCCCCCCAAAAAACTGACTAAGGGGTTTGATATAACTGCTTCCACAAAATACTGATTGAAGGGTGTGATACACCAGCTTCCACAAAATATTGATTGAGGGGTGTGATATTCCGGCTTCCGCAAATTATTGATTAAGGACTGCCATACACCGGCTTCCACTAAATATTGAATAAGGGTAGTGTTGAGCGAGCATGCTCGGCCAAACTGCTGTTCGGCTCGAGCATGGGTATGCTTGGCACATGGCAGTACTCGGCCGAGTACCGCATGTGCTCGAGCACCATGTTTGAGTCTCATCCCCGCACGTTTTGCTGCTGATATGCAGCCAATAAACGTGCAGGTAAGTACTGCCCTCACTGTAATGCCAGTAGCCATTGTGCAGCAGTTGTGTGCGGTTCTGCTGAGATATTGGAATAACTAACGCATGTTTCGCTCATTTGTAGTCTGGAAGAGCTGCGCTTAGGAAGGGACAGATAGTGTAGGGAGTGTGATTGCAATCTATTTAGTTGAAAAAAGTTTCAAAGACCCAAAAGTCATTTTAAGGACTATTGTGTGTGGTGGAAGCAATATAATATAGCCATCATTTTTTTCCCCCCATCATTTTCAATACTTTTTCTATAGAGGGTGCCTGCAGTGACTTGTGACATCTGTGCAATACCTTCTGTGTGTCAGGGACAGAGATAGGAAAAAATATAAGCGAAAACTACTATATTTTTTCCATCATTTTCAATACTTTTTCTATAGAGGGTGTCTGCAGTGACTTGTGACATGTGTACAATACCTTCTGTGTGTCAGGGCCAGAGATAGGAAAAATATAAGTGAAAACTAGTATATTTTTTCCATCATTTTCAATACTTTTTCTATAGAGGGTGTCTGCAGTGACTTGAGACATCTGTGCAATACCTTCTGTGTGTCAGGGCCAGAGACAGGAAAAAATATATGCAAACTAGTATATTTTTTCCATCATTTTCAATACTTGTTCTATAAAGGGCGTCTGCAGTGACTTGTGACATCTGTGCAATACCTTCTGTGTGTCAGGGCCAGAGATAGGAAAAATATAAGTAAAAACTAGTATATTTTTTCCATCATTTTCAATATTTTTTCTATAGAGGGTGTCTGCAGTGATTTGAGACATCTGTGCAATACGTTCTGTGTGTCAGGGCCAGAGA
Organism: Bufo bufo; assembly: GCF_905171765.1. Lineage (NCBI taxonomy): Eukaryota > Metazoa > Chordata > Amphibia > Anura > Bufonidae > Bufo > Bufo bufo. The sequence goes on along the minus strand of NC_053395.1, from coordinate 72,985,014 downwards.
TAGGAAAAATATAAGTGAAAACTAGCATATTTTTTCCATCATTTTCAATACTTTTTCTATAGAGGGTGTCTGCAGTGACTTGTGACATCTGTGCAATACCTTCTGTGTGTCAGGGCCAGAGATAGGAAAAATATAAGTGAAATCTATTTTCCTTTTTTCATACAATTACGTACTTTTTGTATATACTGTCCTGACGGTTCACGCAGAGGCCGTGGCCCTGGGCGAGTTGAAACTGTGCCTGCTACCAGAGCACAAGAGAAACAATCATCCACGATACCTAGCTTCATGTCCCAGTTTTAAGGGCATCGCAGGACAAAACTCTTGAAGTCAGACCAGTGCGACCAGATGGTCGGTTGGATTGAAGCAGATAATGCTTCCCGTCGGTTAAGCCCCACCCTGTCTTCCACCAAGTCCAGTCTCAGTAGCCAAGAGTCTGGTCAACAGAATCCTGACCCTGATCCTCCTTCCTCCCCCATGGAGAGTCTGGCTAAACAAGTTATCCCACACTTGGAATTCAGAGGAGCTCTTTTAATCGCCATTACTTGATTTGGCCCTCTCGCCAAGCACACTTGAAGAGGGACATGAGATCTTGTGCACTGACTCCCAACGTCTTGAGAATCCACAGTCACAAGAACATGATGGTGGGGAATGGCAGTTAGTGTTTAATGAGGTGAATGATGATGAGTCGCAGTTGCCAATGAGTCAACCGCAATTACTGTCTCAAGAGGTTGATGAAGAGGATGAGCCACAGTTGTCAATCACTGAGGTTGTGGTTAGGTAAATAAATCAAGAGGATGATCATAGTGAGGAAGTGGAAGAGAAGGTGGAGGACGATGAGGTCACTGACCCAACCTGGAAAGCCGAGCGAGGACAACAGTATAGAGGGGGAGGGATCTGCAGCAGCACAACAGGCTGGAAGAGGTAGTGGGGTGGCAAAAGGGAGAAGGCGGGCCACACCAAACAGTCCGGCAACTGTTTCACGGAGCACCCCCTTGTGGAAATCTCCCTTGCCAAGGGGTAGGTGTTCCGTAGTATCGCACTTTTTTAAAGAAAGTGCGGACGACAAAAGAATAGTAGTTTGCAACCTGTGACATACAAAAATGAGCCGGGGCGTGAACTCTAGCAACCTCATCACCACCAGCATTATCCGCCACATGGCATCCAAGCACCGTAATAAGTGGGACGAACACCTGGGTCTACAATCTGTGTCTGCGGGTCACACCACTGCTTCCTTTTCCCCTATAGTATGCGCTGGCTAATCGCCTGTCGAAGGTGCAGGCGAGGATGCTTCCCGCCCTGCACCTGGACCTTCACAAGCACCATAAGTGACAGCATCCACTTCCCTGTCCCAGCGCAGCATTGAAATGTCATTACCCCAGGCATTTGAACGCAAGCGCAAATACCCAGCCACCCACCCACAGGCCTTAGCACTAAATGCGCACCTTTCAAAATTACTGGCCCTGAAAATGTTGCCATTTATGATTGTGGACACTGAGGCCTTCTGCAGCCTGATGTCGGTGGCCGACCCGCGGTACTCTGTCCCCAGCTGCCACTATTTTTCAAGGTGTGCAGTGCCAGCCTTATACCAACATGTGTCCTGAAATGTCACACTTGCCCTGACCAATGCAGTTACTGGAAAAGTCCACTTAACCACGGACACATGGACAAGTGCATTTGGCCAGGGACGCTACATTTCCCTGACGGCACACTGGGTGAACATTGTGGAGGATAGGTGCGAGTCGTACCCTGGGATGGCACAGGTGCTACCGACGCTGAGGATTGCAGGCCCTAATTCCATCAGGGTTTCCGCTAGCACCTACATTAGTGGCTCCAACCCCCACTTTTCCTCCTCCGACTCCACTTCAACCTCCAAATTATCCACGTGCAGCACCAGTCAGCCATCAGCCGGTAGCTGGAAGCAGTGTAGCACTGCAGTGGGGAAGCTGATATGCTTAGGTGACAAAGAGCACACCGCTACAGAGCTGTTGCAGGGGATAACAGACCAGAGAGAGCTGTGGCTCTCGCCACTCAACCTACAACCAGTCATGGTTGTGTGTGATAATGGCCATAACTTGGTGGCGGCTTTGGAGCTCGGCAAGCTCACACACATCCCATGCCTAGCCCACGTCTTAAACTTAGTGGTTCAGCGGTTTCTGAAAACCTACCCCCATTTGCCTGAGCTGCTGGTAAAGGTGCGCCGTGTGTGTGCACATTTCCACAAGTCATCCACAGCTTCAGTTGGTCTGTCAATGTTGCAGCAGTGCTTTAACTTGCCAGCTCACCGGCTGCTGTGCGTCTTGAGCACGCGCTGGAACTCGACGTTCCACATGTTGGCCAGGCTTTGTGAGCAGCAGAGGGCAGTAGTGGAATACCAGCTGCAACATGGTCGTCGCCTTCTCAGTCAGCTTCCGCTAATCAGAAGCGAGGAGTGGTCATGGATGTCTGACCTCTGTGAGCTTTTAAGAAACTTTGAGGAATCAAACAGATGGTGAGCAGCCATAACGCTATTATCAGCGTAACCATCCCACTTGTGTGTCTAGTCAAACTCTCGCTGCTCACAATTAAGGAAGACGCTTTGCATGTGGAAGAGGTGGAAATGGGGGAAGAAGACATTACACAGGGTGATAGCCAGACCACCTTCCATCCGTCTTCAAGGGGAACACACAGCAGTTCCAACAGAGGCAGGGCAATACTCTCCAAGGCCTGGGACAGTTTCAAGAAACCCCGCCAGCACCCTCACCCTGATGTGCGGCCTAATGTCACAAGATGGGATACATTTTGGAAGATAGTGAAGGAGTACGTAGCAGACCGTGTCAGCATCCTCAGTGATCCCTCAGTGCCTTACAACTACTAGGTGTCCAAGCTGGACACGTGGCATGAACTGGCGCTCTACGCCTTGGGGGTGCTGGCCTGCCCTGCCGCCAGCATTTTGTCTGAGCGGGTATTTAGTGCTGCTGGTGGCATTATAACAGATAATCATATTCGCCTGTCAACTGAAAATGCTGACAGGTTGACTCCTATAAAAAATACCAAGGCCTGGATTGCCCCAGACCACTCAACTCCACCAGAGGAAAGTGGATGAACAAAAGCACTTTAAATGTGTTGCTGAGTGTACTCAATACCCTGTATTCCCATGCACCCCTTCCACCACAAACAAGGGTATATGGTTATATCCTCCTTTTCTCATCCTCCTCCTCCTTTTCCATAATTTCAACATGCTTATTTGTTGCATATAATGCCCTTGCATATAATTTTTTGCAGGGTCAGCTCACCTGCAGGCCCTCGCATATAATGTTTTACAGGCTCAGCTCACCTGCAGGCCCTCGCATATAATGTTTTACAAGGTCAGCTCAACTGCAGGCCCTCACATATAATGTTTTACAGGGTCAGCTCACCTGCAGGCCCTCGCATATAATGTTTTACAGGGTCAGCTCAACTGCAAGCCCTCACATATAATGTTTTACAGGGTCAGCTCAACTGCAAGCCCTTGCATATAATGTTTTATAGACTCAGCTCACCTGCAGGCCCTCGCATATAATGTTTTTCAGGGTCAGCTCACCTACAGGCCCTCGCATATAATGTTTTACAGGGTCAGCTCACCAGCAGGCCCCCGCATATAATGTTTTACAGGGTAAGCTCACCTGCAGGCCCACACGTACAATCTTTTTCAGGGTCAGCTCACCTTCTGTTGACGACAGCGAAGTCTTGCCTGTTTATACTCTGGCACACGTGGCTGACTTCATGTTAGGCTGCCTTTCCCACAACCCGCATGTTATAAGCATTTTAGACAACATGGATTACTGGTTGTTCACCCTTCTCGACTCCCGCTACAAAGAAAACTTCTCAACTCTCATTCTTCTGGTGGAGAGGATAAGCAAAACGGTGCTATACCAGAAGGTCCTTGTTGAAAAATTGCTCCAAAGTTGATAGGGCAGACATCTAAATGGATCGTTGCTGTCACGGGGACGTGTGATCGCCCAGAGGTTATGTAGATTCACCAATGCGGCAACATGCCCTCGCCCCAAAGGTTTTAGATGGTCAGATCAGCAGGCCCTTGGTCCAAATGTTTTTGAGGGTCACCAGCAGGCCATCAATCATATTTTTTCAAGTGTGTGTATGATGCCCTCCTTTATGTGTATCAAAGGGTGTTTTGGAGTGCCTGTTCCTTGTAATTTTTGGCAGCCCTTTCACTTAGTGCATAGGCTTTATGAGTGTAGGAGTCCCACTACCTGAACTATTGTACCACAATGTGAATGAGGCCCTCCTTTATGTGATATACAGGTTATATCGGAGTGCCTCTTCCTTGTAATTGTTGGCAGCACTTGCACTTTATATGCAAGTAAATATACAGGAAAGAATGTATATATTTTTTTGGTTTTGTGTGTATTATTGTCAGTCTGTTAAAGTTGTGTACTACTCGGACAACATGGTTCCCAGCAGCAACCTGGGAGTCCAAGATGCTTCGAGACATCCTCTCCATGCTGTTCTTTAACCATTTTAGTGGTGTTTCGATAAATTACTGACCTTTTTCTATGAACCAGGCAACCTCCCGTCTTTAGAGCAGGGGGTGCCTGGTTTAATGCTCGGGTTCTCCCACTGATGTCCATTATACTCGGGTGCTCAGTAGAGCACCCGAGCATCCCGATGTGTTCGGCCAGAGCACCCGAGCGCCCAAACACTTCGGTGCTCGATCAACACTAATTAAGGGGTTTGATATACCATATTCCAGCAAATACTCATTAAGGGGTTCTATATACCTGTTTCCAGAAAATACTTTTAGAGGGGATTGATATACCGGCTTCCACCAAATATTGATTGAGGCCTGCGATACACCAGCTTCCACCAAATATTGATTAAGGGGTTTGATATACCAGCTTCTAGCAAATACTCATTAAGGGGTTCTATATACCCGTTTCCACAAAATACTGGTAGAGGGGATTGATATACCTGCTTACACCAAATATTGATTGAGGCCTGCAATACACCAGCTTCCACCAAATATTGATTAAGGGGTTTGATATACCAGCTTCCAGCAAATACTCATTAAGGGGATCTATATACCTGTTTTCACAAAATACTGATAGAGGGGATTGATATACCAGCTTCCACCAAATATTGATTGAGGCCTGTGATACACCTGCTTCTACAAAATATTGATTAAGGTGTTTGATATTCCAGCTTGCAGCAAATACTCATTAACCTGTTCCAGACACATGACGTATCGGTACGGCATGATGACCTAGTACTTAAGGACACATGACATACTGGTACATCATGTGTAGTTCCGAGGAGGTGATCGGAACTGGGTGCCTGCTCAAATCATTGAGCAGGCACCCTAGGACAATGCGCCGGGGGGTCCTGTGTCGGTGATCGCAGCAAACCGCAGGCCAATTCAGACCTGCGGTTTGCTGCGTTTCCGGGTAATTCGGGTCTCTGGGGATCCAATAACCCGGAACAGGATGGTGATCGGTGGTGTGATAATACACCACCAATCACCATCCTACGATCCTGAGAGGTGATGGTGACATCACCTCTCAGGATCGGCTCTCATTGGTCGGCTGGGGCGGGCTATTCAAATTACTGCAGCGCTCTCTTCCTCCTTTTGTGTCCGGGAGCCGAATAGAGAGGAGCGCTGCACGTCGATCTCCAGAGCCAGCTGCAGGGATCATCAGCCAGCTCGCCCATCTGTGCCCCAGCACCCCCATCTGTGCCCCAGCACCACCTTTACCAAGGTATTTAGTGAAAGGTTAGGGACAGGTAAGGTTAGGCAGGGATATTCAGGGAAAGTTAGTGGGAAAAAAAAAAGTTTTTGTTGCATCACCCTAAATCGGTTGTCTGGGGTCCACAGCACAGCTGTGTGACCCTAGACCCCCCCAGGGGTGCTGCAGCTTGCCCTCTGCCCCCCCACCACAACTTCGGATGTTTTTTTTTTTTTGCCTTTTTTAAATTTATTTATTATTTTTTTTTTGTCTCTTAGGTGTATGTTAAGTCCACGAACACCTGTGCCCCCACACACACACGCACACCAAATAAAGTTTAACACGCACGTACACACAAGCACACACACACTCCTCTATGGCCCGCCAGATGTTCTCAACAGAGGAAGCATACTCCCAGCTTGCCTCCGAGTCCAAGAGCCCCAGTGAGGACGAGGATGACCCCACTTTCCTTTTGTCATCCGCGTCCTCCTCATCATCTAGCAATCTAGCAATGATGATGAGCCCCCAAGAAACCTGTTGCTGGTCAGATATAAGGACAAGAGGGATGTCCTTGTACTGTCCACAATTCACGGTAACGGCATCACCCCTGTCCCTGTGTGAGGTACCGCGGCAACGGTCCTCAAGCCCGATTGTATCGTCGACTACAATCGGTATATGGGAGGAGTTGATCTCTCTGATCAAGTCCTCAAGCCATATAATGCCATGCGCAAAATCCGGGCATAGTACCAAAAAGTTGTGGTCTACTTGGTGCAGGTTGCCTTGTACAACTCTTTTGTGCTATCCCGGAGCGCTGGCAACACAGGGAAATTCCTTTGGTTCTATGAGGCAGTCCTCAAGGACCTGATCTTTTCTAACCGGGAAAGAGCAGGCCGGAGTACCTCGGGAACTGGAGGCGCCAGGATCGTCCCTGGCCAACATATTTCAGGTGTGGTCCCCCATACTGGAAAGAAGGGATGGACCCAAAAAAGGTGCAGAGTGTGTCACAGGAGGGGGATACGGAAGGACACCACTACTCAGTGTGACACTTGCCCCAATCATCCGGGCCTCTGCATTATTGGTTGCTTCAGGGAGTACCACACTTCCTTGGAGTACTAAATTTATATTCCCCTTCCCCAATTTAGCCACTGACAATCGGATAAAAAATTATGGTTCTCAGACTTGAGACACTAAAACTAAAAATAGTTTTTTTCAAAAATATTATTTAGTAAAACTAAAATAAATAAAAAAAGTAGACATATTAGGTATCACCATGTCCGTAAGAATCTGCTCTATAAAAATACCCCATGACATAACCTCTCATATGAACACGGTCAAAAAAATAAAATAAAAACGGTGCAAAAAAAAGTTTTTTTTTGTCACCTTACATCACAAAAATTGTAATAGCAAGCGATCAAAAAGTCATATGCCCCCCAAAATAGTGGCAATAAAACCGTCCTCTCATCCCGCCAAAAATGAGCCCCTACCTAAGATAATCGGCTAAAAACAAAAAAAACTGACTCTTAGACTATGGAGATACTAAAATGTTTTTTTGTTTTGTTTATTAAAAAGATAATATAGTATAAAACATAAATAAATAAATAAATAAAATAGACATATTAGGTATCGCCGCATCCGTAAGAATCTGCGGTATAAAAATACCCCATGACCTAACACCTCAGATGAACACGTCAAAAAAGAAAATAAAAACGGTGCAAAAATTAGTTTTTTTTGTCACCTTACATCACAAAAATTGTAATATCAAGCAATCAAAGAGTCATATGCCCCCCAAAATAGTGCCAATAAAACCGTCCTCTCATCTCGCAAAAAATTAGCCCCTACCTAAGATAATCGGCTAAAAACAAACAAAAAACTGACTCTTAGACTATGGAGATACTAAAATGTTATTTTTTGTTTATAAAAAGATAATATAGTATAAAACATAAATAAATAAAAAAAAAGTAGACATATTAGGTATCGCCACATTCGTAAGAATCTGCTCTATAAAAATACCCTATGACCTAACACCTCAGATGAACACGGTCATTAAAATTAAACAAAAACGGTGCCAAAACAGCCATTTTTGGCAAATTTTCCATTTTAATCTGTTGTTTTCCAGTAACAAAGCAAGGGTTAATAGCCAAACAAAACTTTATATTTATTACCCTGATTCTGCAGTTTACAGAAACACCCCATATGTGGTCTTAAACTGCTGTATGACCAAACGGTAGGGCGCAGAAGGAAAGGAACGGAGTATGGTTTCTGGAAGGCAGATTTTGATGGCGTAGAGGGAAAGGTGCAGATTTTGCTGGACAGGTTTATTTACATCATGTCCCATTTGAAGCCCCCCTGATGCACCTCTAGAGTAGAAACTACATAGAAATGACCCCATCTAAGAAACGACGCACCTCAAGGTATTCAAAACTGATTTTACAAACTTTATTAACCCTTTAGGTGTTCCTCAACAGTTTATGGCAAATGGAGATGGAATTTCAGAATTTCATTTTTTGGTAACCTTGCCTCACAAAAATGTAATATAGATAAACAAAAAATCATATGTACCCTAAAAATAGTCCCGAAAAAGTTGCCACCTTATCCCATAGGTTCCAAAATTGTGTCACTTTTATGGAGTTTCTACTCTAGGGGTGCATCAGGGGAGCTTCAAATGGGACATGATGTAAATAAACCTGTCCAGCAAAATCTGCACCTTTCCCTCTACGCCCTACTGTGTGCCCGTACAGTAGTTTATGGACACATATGGGGTGTTTCTGAAAAATACAGAATCGGGGCAATAAATATAGAATTTTGTTTGGCTGTTAACCCTTGCTTTGTTATTGTAAAAAATTGATAAAAATTGAAAATTTGCCAAAAAATTGAAATTCTCAAATTTCATCTCTATTTGCCAATAAGTCTTGTGCAACACCTAAAGGGTTAACAAAGTTTGTAAAATCAGTTTTGAATATCTTGAGGGGTGTAGTTTCTTAGATGGGGTCACTTTTATGGAGTTTCTACTCTAGGGGCGCATCGGGGGGCTTCAAATGGGACATGGTGTAAATAAACCAGTCCAGCAAAATCTGCCTTTAAAAAACCACACGGCGCACCTTTCCCTCTATGCCCTACCGTGTGCCCGTACAGTAGTTTATGGCCACATATGGGGTGTTTCTGCAAACTACAGAATCGGGGCAATAAATATAGCATTTTGTTTGGCTGTTAACCCTTGCTTTGTTACTGGAAAAAATAGATTAAAATGGAAAATCTGCCCAAAAATTTAAATTCTCAAATTTCATCTCCGTTTGCCAATAACTCTTGTGCAACACCTAAAGGGCTAACAAAGTTTGTAAAATCAGTTTTTAATACCTTGAGGGGTTTAGTTTCTTAGATTGGGTCACTTTTATGGAGTTTCTACTCTAGGGGTGCATCAGGGGGGCTTCAAATGGGACATGGTGTAAATAAACCAGTCCAGCAAAATCTGCCTTCCAAAAACCACACGGCGCACCTTTCCCTCTATGCCCCACCGTGTGCCCGTACAGTAGTTTACGGCCAAATATGGGGTGTTTCTGCAAACTACAGAATCAGGGCAATAAATATAGCATTTTGTTTGGCTGTTAACACTTGCTTTGTAACTGGAAAAAATGTATTAAAATAGAATATTTGCCAAAAAATCTAAATTCTGAAATGTTATCTCCTTTTGCCATTAACTCTTGTGGAACACCTAAAGGGTTAACGATGTTTGTAAAATCAGTTTTGAATACTTTGAGGGGTGTAGTTTCTGGAATGGGGTTTTGGTGTTTCAGTTTTGGTGTTTTCTATTATGTAAACCTCACAAAGTGACTTCAGACCTGAATTAGTCCCTAAAAATTGGGTTTTTGAAAATTTCTGAAAGATTTCAAGATTTGCTTCTAAACTTCTAAGCCTTGTAACGTCCCCAAAAATTAAAATGGCATTCCCAAAATGATCCAAACATAAGTAGACATATGGGGAATGCAAAGTAATAACTATTTTTGGAGGTATTACTATGTATTATAGAAGTAGAGAAATTGAAACTTGGAAATTTGCAAATTTTTCCCAAAATTTTGGTAAATTTTGGTATTTGTTTATAAATAAAAATGCATTTTTTTTACTTCATTTTACCAGTGTCAGGAAGTACAATATGTGATGAAAAAAACTATCTCAGAATGGCCTGGATAATTCTTACACTGGTCAGATTTGCAAAAAATGGCATGGTCCTTAATGTAAAAAATTGGCCCGGTCCCTAAGGGGTTAAGGGGTTCTATATACAGTACCTGTTTCCACAAAAAAACTGATAGAGGGGATTGATATACCGGCTTTGACCAAACATAGATTGAGGCCTGATATACACCACCTAACACCAAATATTGATTAAGGGGTTTGATGTGCCAGCTTACAGAAAATACTCATTAAGGGGTTCTATATACCTTTTTCAACAAATTATTGATAGAGGGGATTGATATACCAGCTTCCACCAAATATTGATTGAGGCCTGTGATACAACAGATTTCACAAAATATTGATTAAGGGGTTTGACATATCAGTTTCCAGCAAATACTCATTAAGGGGTTCTATATGCATGTTTCCACAAAATACTGATAGAGGGGATTGATATACCAACTTCCACCAAATATTGATTGAGGCCTGCAATACACCTGCTTCTACAAAATATTGATTAAGGGGTTTGATATTTCAGCTTGCAGCAAATACTCATTAAGGGGTTCTATATACAGTACCTGTTTCTAGTGTTGATCACGAATATTCGAATTTCGAATTTTTATTGCGAATATAGGTGCTACGAAAATTCGCAAATATTTCGAATATAGTTATATATATTCGTAATTTCGAATATTCAAATTTATTTTTTACATTTTTTTTTTTTCTATCAGTACACATGATCCCTCGCTGCTTCTAGCTTGTGGGCCAATAAGAAGGCTGCAATATACTTGACTTTAGGAGTAGTAGTGTTTGCGAATTTTGCTCTATATTCGTTTTTTTTGAATATTCGCTATATTGCTAAATATTCTTGTTTTAGAATATTACGAATATTCGAAAAAAACTAAGTTATAGCAATATAGAGAATATTTGAAAAAAATCGAATATAGAGCAATTTAGCTAATATAGTGCTATAATCTTCTTTGTCTAATAGTTGTAAGTTAAAAAATTTGCAATAAAAAAATTTGAATCCGAAAATTCGAATTCCAAAAATTTGCATATTACACAATCATTACCATCCGAATTTTCGAATTTGCGAATTTTTGATTAATATTCTACAAAATATTCGCGAAATATCGCAAATTCGAATATGACCCCTGCCGCTCATCACTACCTGTTTCCACAAAAAACTGATAGAGGGGATCGATATACCATCTTTCACCAAACATAGATTGAGGCATCAGGCACCACCTTCCACCAAATATTGATTAAGGGGTTTGATATACCCGCTTCCAGAAAATACTCATTAAGGGGTTCTATATACATTTTTTCACAAAATATTGATAGAGGGGATTGATATAACAGCTTCCACCAAATATTGATTGAGACCTGCGATACACCAGCTTCCACCAAATATTGATTAAGGGGTTTGATATACCTGCTTCCAGCAAATACTCATTAAAGGGGTTCTTTATACCTGTTTCCACAAAATACGGATAGAGAGGATTGATATACCGGCTTCCAGCAAATATAGATTGAGGCCTGCGATACAACGGCTACCACCAAATATTGTTTAAGGGGTTTGATATACCCGCTTCCAGAAAATACTCATTAAGGGGTTCTATATACCTGCTCTACAAAATACTGATAGAGGGGATTGATATACCGGCTTCCACCAAATATAGATTGAGGCCTGCGATACACCGACTTCCACCAAATATTGATTAAGGGGTTTGATGTGCCAGCTTCCAGAAAATACTCATTAAGGGGTTCTATATACCTGTTTCCACAAAATTCTGATACAGGGGATTGATATACCGGCTTCCACCAAATATAGATTGAGGCCTGCGATACACCGGCTTACACCAAATATTGATTAAGGGGTTTGATATGACGGCTTCCAGCAAATACACATTAAGGGGTTCTATATACCTGTTTCTACAAAATACCTTTAGGGGGGATTGATATACTGGATTGAGGCCTGCAATACACCAGCTTCCACCAAATATTTATTAAGGGGTTTGATATACCAGCTTCCAGCAAATACACATTAAGGGGTTCTATATACCTGTTTCCACAAAATAGTGATAGAGGGGATTGATATACCGACTTCTACCAAATATTGATTGAGGCTTGCGATACACCGGCTTCCACCAAATATTGATTAAGGGGTTTGATATACCAGCATCCACTAAATATTGATTGAGGCCTGCGATATACCTGCTTCCACAAATACTGCTCTTCTATAGCGGTGGTAGGGGTCGGGCAGGTACACCAGGCCAGAGCCTAAGTGGGAGGTTGGAGAAGGTGCGTGCAATTACGTCAAAGGACACACCAGAGTTGGTCTAGTGGCTCACTCAGCCTTCCGCTTCTGCACCCTCCTCATCCTCTCTATCTGCACCCTCCTCACTCTCTGCTATGTGCACCCCCAAAGACACCACCACCATAGCCCCTCCACTCGAGTCAGAGGAATTATTTTCCCATCCATTCCCAGGCCTTACCGATGCACAGCCATTCTTTTGCAAAGGATCAGGAAGAGGGGGTATTAACGGTCGCCACCCAGCAGTCTGACGACAGTATCCAGATCAGCCCAAGGAGGGTGGTCCCCGCTGTTGCTGCCTACTCCGAGATCTCTAATGACAGTCGTGGTGAAGGTGACGATGATGACATGTTGATGGACGTCACATTGGTGCTCACAAGAGAGGAAGAGGAGGGGAGTTCAGAGGAAGACACAGAGCCGCTGATAGGGAGGAGAATGAGGAGATGCAGGCAGAACTTACAGTGGACAGGAGGCAAAAAGCTCCATCCACCATGCACAGTCACATCTTGCGCTCCCACGACGCCGGCACATGGCTCCGCAATGTGGGCTTTTTTTAACGTGTCAACTGCTGACAATAGTGTTGCCATCTGCAGCCTGTGCTGTCAACGCATAAATCGCGGTAAGTCCAACACTCACCTAGGGACAACCGCCTTAGGAAGGCACCTGACCTCCCATCACCGAGCCCAGTGGGAGCAACACCGTCAGAACCCACAAGGCCACACTCCCGGCACTCCACGTCCTGCCTCTTCTCCATCTCCTCTCTCGTCCCATATGTCCTTCACTCCACCTTCCACCGTGCCGTTGTCGCGTTCATCTGGCAAAAGGCAGGCTTCCGTGGCCCAAATGTTCGAGCGTAAAAAGATGATGATGCGGGATAACCCTCTTGCCCAATGGCTGACCGCTAGCTTGTCTGAACTGCTAGCCCGCCAACTACTGCCGTATAAACTGGCGGACTCGGAGGCCTTTAGAAAATTTGTGGCCATTGGCACACTACAATGGAAGGTCCCCGGAAGTAAATATTTCTCCCAGAAGGGTATCCCAGAGCTATATGGCCATATTCAAGTAAATGTATCTCTGGCAAACAGTGTCGGTGCCAAGATACATCTGACAACAGACATGTGGTCTAGCAAACACAGGCAGGGAAGGTACATAACTTTTACTGCTCATTGGGTGAACCTTCTGACAGCCGTCAAGCATGCAACCCGTGGCACCCGTGTGGATTTGGTGCTACCGCCATGGATTGCATGCAGGCCTGCCTCTTCTTCTCCTCCTAATCCATCCTCCATCTCCTCCTTGGCTGACTCCTCATTTTTCACTGCTACCACCTCTTCCGCTGCGCCGCCCAAGCTCCCCAGAACATATTTGACGTGCCAGGTGAGACGTTGCCATGATGTGCTGCGGCTGTTGTGCCTGGAAGCCAAGAGCTACACCGGTCCTGCACTCCTTTCAGCTTTGCGGTCACAGGCTGATCAGTGGCTAACCCTGCTCAATTTGACAGTTGGTAAAGTGGTGTGCGACAACGGTGCCAATCTGCTGAGCACACTGAAACAGGGCAAAATGGCACGGTACACATCCTGAACTTAGTCGTGCAGCGATTCGTTGCCAAATACCTCGGGGTCCAGGACGTCTTGCGGCAGGCCAGGAAAATCTCTGGCTATTTTAGAAGATCTTACACAGCCATTGCTCGCCTTACTGACGTTCAGCAGCAAAACACCTGCCCGCCAGACGTCCGATTTGTGACTGCCCGATGCGCTGGAACTCCACCTTGTATATGCTTGATAGTAGAGGTGGGACGAATCAAATTTTTTTAGAATCCGAAAAGGTTCTCGAATCTCTCGAATCTTTCGAATCTCGAATCCTACGAATCCTTTACATAAGAATTGTGTGAACGGTGTGAGAAACAAAGGGATCCAAACTCAATATTCTTTTAATATGAAAAAATAGAGTCCTTACTTTTTTAACAAAGTATTCGGATTTGGATTCGAAAAAAATTGGAAATACAGGGTAATACAGCGCACATACCTCTTACATCCAGTGATGTCTCTTTGATGTAGATGTTCTCTTTACTCATCTTCTCCTTTCAGACCTTCAGATCAGACCTCCAGTTTTCAGCCATTTTTTGTCTCTGCAGTTTGACAAAAAAAAATCTTAGTTTACTACTTTTCCATCATCCTTGCATCTTCTGGACAAATCATCCTACTACAATACTGTGCCGCTGTGCTCCCCAATACAATACTGCCCTAATGCCCCCCAATGCCCCCCAATAATGTGCCAGTAAGTGTCCCCATAGATGCCCCCCCATGTGCCAGTATCAAGTGCCAACCCCCCATGTGCCAGTATCAACTGCATCTCTCCTTCCCCCCTATGTCCCAGTATCATAGTGCCATCTCCCCCCAATGTGCCAGTATTATATGCCTCTCTCCCCCCCCCCTATGTGCCAGTATCATAGTGCCATCTCCCCCCCCCCAATGTGCCAGTATCAAGTGCCTTTCTCCTTCCCACCTACCTCCCCATGTGCCAGTATCATAATGCCATCTCCCCCCCCAATGTGCCAGTATTAAGTGCCTCTCTCCCCCCCCCATGTGCCAGTATCATAGTGCTATCCCCACCCAATGTGCCAGTATCAAGTGCCTCTCCCCTTCCCACCAACCTCCCCATGTGTCAGTATCATAATGCCATCTCTCCCCTATGTGCCAGTATTAAGTGCCTCTCTCCTTCCCCCCCATGTGCCAGTATCATAGTGCCATCTCCCCCCTCCCAATGTGCCAGTATCAAGTGCCTCTCTCCTTCCTCCCCAGCCCCCATGTGCTAGTATCATAGTGCCAAACCCCCCCATGTGCCAGTATCATAGTGCCACCCCCCCCAATGTGCCAGTATCATAGTGCCATCTCCTCCCCTCCCAATCTGCCAGTATCAAGTGCCTCTCCCCCCCCCATATGCCAGTATCAAGTGCCAACCCCCCCATGTGCCAGTATCAGGTGCCAACCCCCCATGTGCCAGTATCAGGTGCTAACCCTTCTCCCCCCCCATGTGCCAGTATCAAGTGTCTCCCGCTCCCCCCATGTGGCAGTAACAGTCCGGTATTTAAAAAAAAACACTTCTACCTCCCTCCAAGTTAGCGATGCGATGCAGCCTCTTCCGGCCTGTGTCCCGCTCTGTATGTCCATATATGGAGTCAGTGCTTGTCTTGTGTATTTCAGAAAAGTTTCTGCTGGAACTTGAACCCACGACCTTCTGCATTAGAGGCAAAGCACCTAACCACACAGGTACAAAAGCTGCATAGCCTCTGCCTGAAAAAATATGAGACTTCTACTGTAGACTCTGTTATAGCTTTGGTAGCTAGTGTACATCCATACACATGACAGCTGCCCCAGCACACCCAGCTCTACTACATCTATACACATAACAGCTGCCCCAGCACACCCAGCTTTGCTACATCTCTATATATCTATCTACTGTATAGTAATACTTACAGATATATAGATATAGCAGAGCTGAGTGTGCAGGGGCAGCTGTCATGTGTATAGATGTAGCAGAGCTGAGTGTGCTGGGGCAGCTGTCATATATAAAGATAAAGTAGAGCTGAGTGTGCTGGGGAAGCTGTCATGTGTATAGATGTAGCAGAGCTGGGTGTGCTGGGGCAGCTATCATATATAGAGATATAGCAGTGCTGAGTATGCTGGGGCAGCTGTCATATAGAGATATAGCAGAGCTGAGTGTGCTGGGGCAGCTGTCATATAGAGAGATAGCAGAGCTGGGTGTGTTGGGGCAGCTGTCATATAGAGATATAGCAGTGTTGGGTGTGTTGGGGCAGCTGTCATGTGTATAGATGTACACTGGCTAGAACATCTAACAGAGTCTACAGTAGAAGTCTCATATTTTTTCAGTCACTAGCTATACAGCTCTAATAGCTGTGTGGGTAAGTGCCTTGCCTTTGATACAGAAGGTCGTGGATTCGACCTATACAGCATAGATTCATCTCCCTCTCCTGCTGCAGCCCAGGACAGCGTTATAGATGACTATGTCCAGGATTCATCGGATTCGAATATTGAAAATTAGGTCAGGATTTAAGTCCACGAATCCAGCAAGATTTGTGGATTTGACGGACTCGTCGTCCCACCTCTACTTGATAGGCTGCTCCAGCAGAAACGTGCAGTTAACGACTACCTGTATGAACTCTGCAGCAGGACAGGTTCTGGGAGCTTGATTTTTTTTCACTGCGCCAGTGGCTGCTCATGCGCGATGCATGCAGACTTCTGCGGCCATTTGATGAGATCACCAAACTGGTCAGTCGTAGCCAGGGCGCCATCAGTGACATTATACCTTACGCCTTCTTTCTGGAGATTAGCATTGCATTGTGTCATTGATCAAGCCGTCGAGGAGAAGGCGCAGAGAGAAATTCACAATGCTGGATAAAATTCCAAGGGGGGGCTACTCCATCTGAGATAAGTCAACAGGAGTCTGAAGAGGAGTCAGAGAAAGATGGTGCTGAAGTGGAGGAGGAGCAAGAAGAGCATGCGTTAAACTTTTCTGGGAACCCTGGTGTTGTCCGTGGCTGGAGGGAGGAGACCAACGACGACATTATCCTGGATGATGAGCAGGAATCAGGCCATTCCACTGCTTCCAGTTTAGTGCAAATGGGGACGTTCACGCTCCTGTGTTTAAAGAGGGACCCCCGTATAAAAACCATAAAGGGCAAAGACCAGTACTGGGTGGCAACATACTTAGACCCTCGGTACAAACGCAAAATGGCGGACATGTTACCAGCATCACAGAGGGCTGTCAGAATACAGCACTTCCAGGTCTTGCTTTGAGAAATGCTGCATTCTGCTTTTGCGCGCACTGGCAGAGGAATTTCCCCTCTCAGAGAAACAGTTGCGGGTACCAATCCAACAGCGCATGCAAGAAGAGGGCGGTTTGAAGATGTGTTTGTAACGTCGGATATGAGATAATTCTTGCTGCCAACCCATGGACAGCTGCCCTCCGAATCCAGCCTCAGGGAACGCCTAGACCGACAGGTGCCCGACTACAGCGGATTAACGGCCGATGTGGACGCTCTGAGAAACGAGGAACCCCTGGACTACTGGGTGTGCAGGCTTGACCTGTGGCCAGAGCTGGCACAATTTGCCATGGAACTATTGGCTCGCCCCTCTTCCAGTGTCCTGTCTGAAAGGACGTTCAGCGCAGCAAGGGGGATCGCGACCGATAAGCGCACTCGCCTAGCTCACGACAGTGTGGACTACCTCACATTTCTAAAAATGAATGAGGCATGGATCTCAGAGGAATTCAACACATGTGACGACCACTTTTAATTGAATTTCCTCATGATAGCACACAAATATCCGCCACCACCCAGAACAAATAATGGTCCCTGTCTTAGGTAAATACAGTGACATAAAAGGCCTTTTCTGTCCGGTGAATGCCTAATGTTTGGGACCTTGGAGGAATTCAACACCTGTGACGACCACGTGTTATCGAATTTCAACTATTATCATTAGTTTTTTTTTCAAGAGGGGGGATTTCGTTAGCCATGTTTTTAATTAAATTTTTATTTTTTTGTTATATTAAACATATATATTTGACCTATATTTGTACTGGCCTGCAGTAAAATTGATATTGAATGGCCATCTAATATACCTCTAGCCACATAATCACTTGATCACTTATGTACGGTGAATGCATAATTTTTGGGGCCTGTAATCTAACTGGCCAACAGTAAATTTGTTATACGGTGACTTCCTAATTTACCTCCAGCCACATTATCATTTGTGCTTTTCTGTACGGTGAATGAATAATTTTTGGGTCCTATAGTCCACTGGCCTGCAGTAAAATTGATATCCATTGACCGTCTAATATACCTCCGGCCACATAATCACTTGATCTTTTATGTACGCTGAATGCATAATTTTTGGGGCCTGTAATCTAACTGGCCTGCAGTAAAATTTATATTGAATGACCTTCTAATATATCTACAGCCATATAGTTACTTGTTCTTTTCTGACCGGTGAATGCCTAATGTTTGGGACCTCGGAGGAATTCAACACCTGTTGACAACGACCACGTGTTATCGAATTTCAAGTATTATCATTTGGGTTTTAATCAAGAGGGGGGATTTCGTTACCCATGTTTTTAATCCAATTTAATATTTTTGTTCTTTTAAACATATGTATTTGACATCTATTTGTACTGGCCTACAGTAAAATTGTTATCCAATGACCGTCTAATATACCTCCAGTCACATAATCCCTTGATGTTTTCTGTCAGGTGAATGCTTAATTTTTGGGGCCTGTACTCCCATGGCCTAAAATAAAAAATTTCTAGGCTCCAGCAAGGAACATTTCTGAGAATTTCCCTTTAAGGCGCATAAAAATGGCCCCTGATTAAAATACATATTTTTGGGAGTAATTTATGTTATTGATCCCCCTGTGGTACAGTTGTGTTTAAAATAATAGCAGTCAGACATCACTAACCTGATCAATCACTGTTTTTGGTAGAAATTATATTTCTACATGGCAAATAATTTACTAGCAGGTGTAGTAGAGTAATAGAAATCCAACAGACCCAACAGTCATGACATGCTTGCTGCTGATTCTGTGTAATTGAATCACTAATTGAAAAGGGCATGTTCAAAATAATAGCAGTGTGGATTTCAATGAGGGAGGTCATTCATTCTTTGAAAAACAGGTGTCAATTATTGCCCTTATTTAAGGAAGAAGGCAGCAAATGTTGTACATGCTGGTTACAGTGCATTTCTCAATGAAATTCTAAAGGAAAATGGGTCATTCCAGACATTGTTCAGAAGAACAGCATGCCTTGATTAAAAAGTTCAGAGAGGGGAAAACATATAAAGCAGAAAATGATAGGCTGCTCAGCTAAAATGATTGCAAAAGCTTTAAAATGGCAACCAAAACCTGAAAGACATGGAAGAAAGCGAAAAACTACCATTCAAATGGATAGAAGAATAGCCAAAATGGCCAACAATCAGCTCCAGGAAGATCAAAGAAGGTCTAATGTTACCTGTGAGTACTGTTACAATTAGAAGACGCCTATGCGAAGCCAAGCTATCTGAAAGAAACCCCCACAAAGTCCCACTGTAACAGAAAAGACGAGCTGAAGAGGTTACAATTTGCCAAAGAGCACATTGACTGGCCTAAAGAGACATTTTGTGGACTGATGAAAGTAAGATTGTTCTTTTTGGGTCTAGTGGCCGATGACAGTTTGTCAGACGACCCCCAAACACTGAATTCAAGCCACAGTACACTGTGAAGACAGTGAAGCATGGTGGCGCAAGCATCGTGATATGTGGATGTTTCTCATACTACAGTGTTGGGCCTATTTATCGCATATCAGGGATCATGGATCAGTTTGAATGCATCAGAATACTTGAAGAGGTCATGCTGCCTTATGCTGCAGAGTCACCCAATTGTTACCGGACAGAAATAAATCTCGAAAAAAAACAACCCACAAGGAGCCATAAATGTCGCCCAAAAATGGACCATAATCTTCACAAAGTGAAAATCGAAAAGCTTTATTAATGATATATAATAAATACATACATAATAATAAAAGGCAGCACAAAGGTGGAACACAAAGATGAGGAACAGGACCCAAGGAGGGGCCGAGAGGTCAGCACTAGAGATGTCCCGAACTATTCGCCGGCGAACAGTTCCCGGCGAACATAGCTTGTTCGCCGCGGCGGGCGAACATATGCGATGTTCGGTCCGCCCCATATACATCATCATTGAGCAAACTTTGACCCTGTACCTCACAGTCAGCCGACACATTCCAGCCAATCAGCATACCCTCCCTCCCAGACCCTCCCACCTCCTATCAAAAAGCAAGGACAGCATCCATCTTAGATTCATTCTGAAGCTGCAGTGTCACAAATTTGACTAAGTTGTAATCGCAATGCGATTAATGCAGGTTATATTAATTGCATTGCGAATTCAACTTAGAGCTAGGTTCCTAATGGTTGTATTGCTAGAATATAACGAAGATTGAGAATATAGTGCTATATTCGTTATATTCGTCATTTCTAGCAATACAACCATTAGGAACCCAGATCTAAGTTGTAATTGCAATGCGATTAATACAGGTTATATTAATCGCATTGCGAATTCAACTTAGAGCTGGGTTCCTAATGGTTGTATTGCTAGAATATAACGAAGATTGAGACTATAGTGCTATATTCGTTATATTCGTCAATTCTAGCAATACAACCATTAGTAACTTAGCTCTAAGTTGAATTCACAATGCGATTAATGCAGGTTATATTAATCGCATTGCAAATTCAACTTACCACACTCTGTGTCAACTACATAATTTTTCCATGGAAGTTTTGCCATGGATCCCCCTCCGGCATGCCACAGTCCAGGTGTTAGTCCCCTTGAAACAACTTTTCCACCACTATTGTGGCCAGAAAGAGCCCCTGTGGGTTTTAAAATTCACCTGTCTATTGAAGTCTATGGCGGTTCGCCCGGTTCGCCCGTTCGTGAACATTCGCGGAAGTTCGCCGTCCGCGAACGGAAAATTTTATGTTCGCGACATCTCTAGTCAGCACACCAAAAAACAGGGAAAATAATGTAAGATGAAAAGCACCAAGCTACTCTAGACAATAAGCCCCTAACAAACTGCAATGGAGGCAAGTGTGTGTGAGGATAGCAAAACTTGGTGATTGAAAAGAATAAGCATACCCTGAGTGGTGTGTCGATCTCTCTTGATCAGGAGGCGGCTGAGAGATCTAGCAACCCATGTCCTCAGCTCTATATACAAAATCCCGGTGACACGTTATCTTTAAGTGATTCAAAGGAAAGCAAAATCTTCAAACATTTTTCAGTTTATATAGTGAATGTTTGAGTTTGTAAAGAAGAATACAAACACTGCAATTTTTTTGAACAGTCTAATATTCACTTTTCATTTTTTTTTTTTTATAGGAACAGCACAAATTATATATATATATATATATATATAAATATATATATATATATATATATATACACAGTACAGACCAAAAGTTGGGACACACCTCATTCAAAGAGTTTTCTTTATTTTCATGACTATGAAGGCATCAAAACTATGAATTAACACATGTGGAATTATATACATAACAAACAAGTGTGAAACAACTGAAAATATGTCATATTCTAGGTTCTTCAAAGTAGCCACCTTTTGCTTTGATTACTGCTTTGCACACTCTTGGCATTCTCTTGATGAGCTTCAAGAGGTAGTCCCCTGAAATGGTCTTCCAACAGTCTTGAAGGAGTTCCCAGAGATACTTAGCACTTGTTGGCCCTTTTGCCTTCACTCTGCGGTCCAGCTCACCCCAAACCATCTCGATTGGGTTCAGGTCCGGTGACTGTGGAGGCCAGGTCATCTGACGCAGCACCCCATCACTCTCCTTCATGGTCAAATAGCCCTTACTTTCAAAGTTTTCCCAATTTTTCGGCTGACTGACCTTCATTTCTTAAAGTAATGATGGCCACTAGTTTTTCTTTACTTGGCTGCTTTTTTCTTGCCATAATACAAATTCTAACAATCTATTCAGTAGGACTATCAGCTGTGTATCCACCTGACTTCTCCTCAACGCAACTGATGGTCTCAACCCCATTTATAAGGCAAGAAATCCCACTTATTAAAACTGACAGGGCACACCTGTGAAGTGAAAACCATTTCAGGGGACTACCTCTTGAAGCTCATCAAGAGAATGCCAAGAGTGTGCAAAGCAGTAATCAAAGCAAAAGGTGGCTCCTTTGAAGAACCTAGAATATGACATATTTTCAGTTGTTTCACACTTGTTTGTTATGTATATAATTCCACATGTATTAATTCATAGTTTTGATGCCTTCATAGTCATGAAAATAAAGAAAACTCTTTGAATGAGAAGGTGTGTCCAAACTTTTGGTCTGTACTGTATATATATATATATATATATATATATATATATTTATATATTTTTTCATGTTTTGATTTGGAATAAAATGTGTAGTGTTCCCAATGCATTGTGTATGGAAATAAAAGCTATTAGAAGGATTTTGAGCTTTATTCACTTTTTTAAACACACTGCTATTTTTTTGAACACAACTGTATGTCACTGTCCATGTTATGGGACGATTTGTGCACTTCTAGTAAGTATTTGGTGGCTGCAAATATGACCTGAAGATTTATCAGGTTTTTCTGCCATTAAAGTGAATGGGGCCCGCCGCGAACTTGTGGTTCACGAACATTTGATTGCGTTTGTGAATCGCCCCGGCAAATGTTCATTCATCAATATTTACAATCACTAATGGAAATCACTGAATCCAACACCAATGTGTGAATTAGGCATTACAGCCATTTTTTATTACCCTTCTTAAAACCATAGAAGAAGGTTCACATGCCAACAAAGTGTATGGAGATTTTATATTAGATGTTCAAATATATATATATATATTCTGTGAGCTGTTATCCTGCCCTACAGGAATCTTTAATGCATTTCTCCTACTATTGCCTTTTCTAAAGAAGTGCCTTGCTTGCTATTAATGCTACATATGGGAAGCCATTAAATTCAAATTAGAAAATTTCTATTTTTAATCCCAGAATTCTCAACTTTCATCAACTCCAACTCGTGCTTTGTTTATAGATTAAGCTGTCCTTAGATGTTTCTTCAATATAACTGAGAAACTTCATTACGTGGAAAATTGATAGTACTGAAGACTGCTAACAGCTCAACTTCTCACAATGATAATGACCTTTTAAAGAATGATTTGGAACCAAAAATATACATACATTTTATAGTTCCGGACCAATTGTGATTATGCTCATTTTACATTTGATATTCATTTTTCTTTAGAGTGCATGTTTTCCTCTGATTAGATGTGGTCATTAAATACTTCATTTTCTTGAAATGAGGGTGAATGGTGAAAAATGGGAATCCTTAAAGCTCATTGCAAGTAGCAGCGCAGTCAAATGGGAAAGTGAATGGATTCCGGTGCCATTCAAAAAACCAAATTACAGCCAATTACGTAGATAGAGTTCAAGCTCCAGGCAAATAAAAAAGATTACAATAGCTTACAACCTTGCAACTAAAGTTTTTAAGACTTCGAAAAACTGCTCTTGTGACATCTACAGTTTTCAAATGTCAGGCATAAACAGTACTAAAGAAAAGATGACAATCAGAAAAGTTTATGTTTTGATATTGAGTGGGTGAGAATACAACACAGCTGCATTATGAATATTAAATGAATTACTCTGAATTACTCCTTTAATATTTATCATACAAATATAAAAGATACACTCATTATGACATGCTAAGTGATTGCATTAATAATAATCCAATATTTTCAGCAGGGCCCAGGGTGTCTTAACTGATGTAAATTGAATACTACTTTCTCTTAAAAATCTTTGCTGCAGATGAATAGACATAACTAAGACCAATATGGCAATGAAAAAAAGTAGGGATACCATTGTAGATCCAGCAATAATATTCCAGTTCATTCAAACTATGTGTTGAGCAAAGGAAGATTGCAGACACCAATATAAGCAGATGTTTTATGATATCAATATGCAAAAAGAGGAGTGTAATCAGAGGCGGAGATACTGTATATGCATAGTTCTACAAGGTCCCTGTGGGTAAAGGAACCCATTGTTGCTTTACAAATAGCTTCCTATTTTCCATAGGATTGTATCGTAGTACCACAGGTGGCCTAGCGTTGAATTAGAGCGGATGCTTTTTCTGTGAGCTTCATCTCACAGGTGAGTTAAAACAAATCTTATTGCAACTACTACTGGATTTTCCTACCCACCCTGGAATCTCTCTGGAACATAGGCACCAGGTGTCGACATTCAGATTTATTGTCCCGGATGGAAAATCATGGCCTGCACCACCATTCATTTGCCCCAAATCCCCTGCCTTTTCTGGTCAGTAGCACAGTTCTCCGAAAAGAGTGACTTTTCTGTCGGGGTGGTGCCAGCCTGCCTCAATATTATATCTGTCTATGTGCTGCACCTTTACCAGCCCCATTATCTGAAGTTGGGATACCAAAGATATCCTTATTCTTTATAGTATGATCAATGTTGGCAAACCAGAAGGACTACACTACCCCAAACAGAAAAAAAAAACAACTAGAGATTGACAGGTTTTTGAAAAAGGGATATAATGCTAAATCCAAAGAGAAGCTTTTACCAAACACAGATCTTGATCCCTTGGAAACTTCTGAGGCTGAGAGTTCCAGTAAGGAGGACCAGATTGAGAGTGACCAGAACATCTATACCTCCAATAAAGCTATGCAAAAGACCATTGAAGCAGCCCTCAAACCAATCAAGAAAGACCTTACAGACATCAAACATGATATCCGGAGCATTGGCAATAGGGTGGAACAACTAGAATTAAACAAGACATCCCTAGTCTCTTGGAGAAGCTATTGCTGCACTTGCACTACTTTGCTGATGGACATGGTCTATAATATCTTAAGACCGCTAGTGCAAGAGGAGGAAGCTCCCCACTTAATCCCTGAAAGAGTGTATGCAGTGGCTGGGTTTGTGATGGCCCCAATGCTACGTGGGGTCCCCAGAAACCGTTGAGGTGTCACCATGTATAGCTGCTTCTTTCTGGAAGAGATGGTAAGGCGTGGTGCACCCCAATGAGAAATAAGTACAGAGAGTCAGGATCTGCAGTAAACCAAAGTGCTTCTTTACTGGAGGGATTCAGGTACAAAACAATACAGACAAGGCATAGGGCTGGCTTCTCCAGTCCCCTCCCTGGCAGAAGAAGGGTTTGATGCTGAGGAAAGTCCTGAGTTAGCTGTCCTTCTCTCTCTTCAGAAGGCTGGCATCCTGGTCAATGGACCATGGTCTGTAGCTCAGCAGTCCGGGTGGCTCGTTGGCCACAGGGCTGGTGACCCATGGTCTGTGGCTCAGTGTCCCCATCTCAGCATCTTCTTCTGTTCACTCATGTAGGCTGGCAACACTAGGGGCTCTGACTGCTCTTGTTATATATAGTTTTAGCTAGACTTGAACCTTCTAGTGGGAGGAGTGGAGTGGAGAAGCTCAGCACAAACAGATACATTGTAACACTTTCTGTCTCTCATAAACTTATATTAGAGCTTCAATGATACTCAACGTCAATGACACAACAATTTTTTCAAGTAAAAACAAGTTTCCAGACATAACAAAAGAGTCACAAGGTCAGTCTGTCTGATTTTGATGGTAAACAGCTTCTGGCTTTTTCCCTCCAAAATATGCTCTTACAGTCTCTCAGTATTCATTAACCCCTTCCACAGAACCTTGCAAATAAAGTGCTAATGAATAGAACATACAGTACAGACCAAAAGTTTGGACACACCTTCTCATTCAAAGAGTTTTCTTTATTTTCATGACTATGAAAATTGTAGATTCACACTGAAGGCATCCAAACTATGAATTAACAGAAGTGGAATTATATACATAACAAACAAGTGTGAAACAACAGAAAATATGTCATATTCTAGGTTCTTCAAAGTAGCCACCTTTTGCTTTGATTACTGCTTTGCACACTCTTGGCATTCTCTTGATGAGCTTCAAGAGGTAGTCCCCTGAAATGGTTTTCACTTCACAGGTGTGCCCTGTCAGGTTTAATAAGTGGGATTTCTTGCCTTATAAATGGGGTTGGGACCATCAGTGGCATTGAGGAGAAGTCAGGTGGATACACAGCTGATAGTCCTACTGAATAGACTGTTAGAATTTGCATTATGGCAAGAAAAAAGCAGCTAAGTAAATAAAAACGAGTGGCCATCATTACTTTAAAGAGGACCTTTCACCGATTATTACACTATGACATGTAGAGCGGGCGCCGCTCCGTTCTCCTGCTATGTCCTCCGTAATCTCCATTCCCTAAGTTATGGTAGGCAGAGTCTGCCCTTTTTCTTCTGTAGCGCTGGCCGATCGCATTGCAGAGCTCACAGCCTGGGAGAAAATAACCTCCCAGGCTGTGAGCTCTGCACTGCGATTGGCCAGCGCTAGAGCAGAACAAGGGCAGACTCCGCCTACCATAACTTAGGGACTGGAATCTCCGCCTACTATAACTTAGTGAGCGGAGATACCGGAGGGCATAGTGGCAGAACGAGCGCCGCTCTACATGTCTGTATAGTTAGTTCATAGTGTAATAATCGGTGAAAGGTCCTCTTTAAGAAATGAAGGTCATTCAGTCAGCCGAAAAATTGGGAAAACTTTGAAAGTAAGGGCTATTTGACCATGAAAGAGAGTGATGGGGTGCTGCGCCAGATGACCTGGCCTCCACAGTCACCGGACCTGAACCCATTCGAGATGGTTTGGGGTGAGCTGGACCGCAGAGTGAAGGCAAAAAGGCCAACAAGTGCTAAGCATCTCTGGGAACTCCTTCAAGACTGTTGGAAGACCATTTCAGGGGACTACCTCTTGAAGCTCATCAAGAGAATGCCATTAGTGTGCAAAGCAGTAATCAAAGCAAAAGGTGGCTACTTTGAAGAACCTAGAATATGACATATTTTCAGTTGTTTCACACTTGTTTGTTATGTATATAATTCTACATGTGTTAATTCATAGTTTTGATGCCTTCATAGTCATGAAAATAAAGAAAACTCTTTGAATGAGAAGGTGTGTCCAAACTTTTGGTCTGTACTGTATATCAAACATATAAAATGCAGTTTCACAATATTAAACAGTGCAAGTTAACCTTTTCAAGTGAAATGAAGTATGAAATTTGTAACTTTGATTAAGGGAAATAAACAAATGTCCACAAATGTCTAAACGTCAAAGTACCCCCTGTTCCAAGACACTACACTTATAGAGCCTTCCGTCCAAAACCAAAAGATGCAAAATATTATTTGCTAAATCTTGCAAAAACTTTCAACACCAAGATGCCATCTCCAAGAAAGCTACAGAATCCACCGACATCAATCTGGAGGGTGCTCGGATCACTTTTTTTACCAAGATATCTCTTTAGTTAATTTTAATAAGCATTGATTTCTAAAACCAGTCACTGAAGTGTTTTTGGTTTTTAGTCTGGCCTTTACCCTACATGGATCTAAGAAGGTAATTTGTTATCTTGATGACCTCCCCCCCCCTATCTTTGAGGAACTGAGCTTGGATCCTTCCACTATCCCTTCCTGGATCCACTTCTCAGATGTAATGGATCTAACACTGGCAATCAATAATGGGGTCCAACTATAGGAAGAGATCCATCCTTCCTACCGATGGATGAGTATCTTGGGACTTGCTTCTTGATCTCAGGGCACTGAACGCCTATACTTTTGTTCTACAGAGCCTTATATGTATAATTTTAATTGTATTTTCATAGTTAGGAATTAGTTACTTTACTGCATGTGCTAGCCTTAATATTTCTTCCCTTTCAGAGATTGTTCTTTATAATTCTGCCTTACTTAGAATCTTAAGAAATGTTTTCAGTTATGTCTACTGTTAATGTAGTTTTGTGGAATGAACATGGCCTGGATTATCATACAAAAAGATACAGAGTCTTCCATTTGCTCAGAATTCTGCATGTATATATCGTAATCTAACAGGAAACTCATTTAAAGTCAGGTAAAATCCCTGCCTTATCACACACATGCTTTTAATAGTGACTTCATTCCAATCATCTCTTATGCAAGCCTCTATAGCTTTAAAAAAAAAAATCTCTATTTTTCAGTATTTTCTAGCATAACTGATCCAGAGGGCAGATTCTTGTTCTTGAATGGCCCTATTGCCAATACCACTGTATCCATTGCAGGTACTGTACATATGCTCCAAATATCAACCATATCCGGTGGTTAGGTACAGGGAACAGAGGGGAGGTAACAAGTTGAGGGTGTGTACCTGCACAGTCTGAAAATGGCAGTGCTGATTGGATAGAGTGAGTCTGTGCAGGTACACCCCCCCCCAACTTGTTACCTCCCCTCTGTACCCTTACTGAAGGCTAATAGCAAGTCTTTCATAACTTTTAGTAGAAATAATAAAGGAATGGCACAACATAGAACAATAATAATAGATGCTCCAGAATCGTTATTACATGGGGAATGCATGAAGCTAATAAAACAAGCATGTCAGGAGTGGTGAAAGAGGACCTTTCTTCAGTTTTGACATAAGCTAATTATAGTATTATCTTGTAGGGCGGCCCCCACTAATGTCATGGGTGTATTTTTTTTCAACCCCCCCCCGTACATCCGCTGTCCCCCCCCCCCCGATGATTTGGCGCTGTATTATAATGAGCATTAAACCCGCAACGGGGAGGAGACACAATCTTCTGCTGTGGGCGTCTCCTTCTCCTTGTCTGTGAAAATACACCCATGGCATTAGTGGGGGCCACCCTACAAGGTAATACCATAATTTGCTTAAGTCAAAACTGATGAAAGGTCCACTTTTAGGATGATCTTAATAGAGAACAGCGTGTTGCTCTGAATGAATTGAAGAGCATGAAAAATGTGGTGATTAAACCAGCAGACAAGGGGGGCAATGTTACGATCTGGCCTGTACATATGTACGAGAAGGAGGCGTTTCGCCAGTTATATGATGGGTCATGCTACCGATAATTAGATCAAAATCCTCTGATACAGCATAAGAAGGAGCTTGATGAAATTTTTATCAAGGCCCACAGATCAGTGATTATTAGTTCCAAAATGTTGGAGGGACTTGATTTTCCGGTTCTTCCTACATTTTACCTGATCCTTAAGGTGCATAAGGACCCGATCTATCCACCTGGTAGGCCGATTGTATCGGGGATCTGATTTGTATCGGTTTGCTGATTTTTTATCGACAAAAATGTGTTGAAACCCTACTTTCCTTTGTACGGGACACCATTGATGTCCTCATGAGACTTAATGGGATACACTTGGAGGAAGATATGGTACTTGTTACATGTGACGTTGAGTCACTGTACACATTTATATGTCATGCTAGAGATGAGCGAATCGAAGCTGATGAAGTCGAATTCGTTCCGAATTTATTTCTGAACGAATACGAATTTCCTCATTTATTCGTGGTAATGAATTGCATTCTTTTTGGTGGGTGGCTAAAATGGGGGCTAAAATGGGTGTGAGGGCATGGGTCAAGGAACTCTGGGAAGGCGGGATGACCCATAATGCCATGCATGCAGCCAATCTGCCACAGTCCTGGCAAAGCCCTATAAATATGGCCGCCATCTTAGATGCTGCCATTCACCATTGTATATTGGTCAAGGACAGACGTGTATGCAGGCACTAGGGAGAGTGAAATAAAAACTAATTGTTAAAAAATGAAAAAAAAGGAAAGAAGCAATTTACTAGTGCAGTGAAAGGATAGTGAGAGGAATCATTTCATAGGCGGGGAGAGACGTTTGCAGATGCTAGGGAGAGTCATCGAAATTTCCTTATTGTGAAAACCAGCGATTTACAAGTGCAGGAAAAGGACAGTGAGAGGAATAATTTCACAGTCAGGGAGAGATATGTGCAGATGCTAGGGAGAGTTATAGTAAAATCCTTATTGTGAAAACAATGGATTTACAAGTGCAGTGAAACATTACATGGGGATCCAGATAGTCTCATAATACAGCTCTGTCCTTCCAGCAATTAGTTATTGGGGTGCAAGTGCTATGTTGAAAAGCCTTTAGTGGCTTTTATCTGTAGAAAAAGATAAATATATACGCAGGTAACTTTTGCTGTTAACTGCGCTGATATTGTTTAGTGGCCTATTTCAATACAATACAAGAAATATATATGCAGGTCACTTTTGTTGTTATTTACACTAAAATCATTTGCAGTCATTTCTGGTGAAAGAGTATAGGGTGGAACTTCAGTAATACACAAAACATTTAAACGCACTGCACGGTTACATTTATTTCTGGTGAAAGAGTATAGTGGCTGTAGGAAGGAACAAGGGGTCGTCATTGATGGGCGGTATGTGTCACCGAGGTTCCTTGCCCCGGTGAGGTAAGAGCCGTTTTTTTTTCCATGAAATGTAATTATTGCAGTCTGACACTTCAGCTGGTTAGTATGACTGTAAAGCTGATCCGGGAGGGCTCTTACTGGGAGTAGCCAAAGTGCTGAGTGGGTGGCTACTCCCCACGTTCTATGCCGGGTCTTGGAAGGCTTATAAAAGCAGTCAGCACTGTCAGGTGGGGTGGATTATCCTCCATCTCACAGTGAAGCTGTGGAGTCTCTATGTTTTGGGTGTTGAAGATGTGTGCCGTGCAAAAGGGCTGAGAGCTGCATGCTGGAAAACAGGCCCCTAAAGCCTACTGGGGACCGCTGATGAAAAATTTCTAACAAGGTGAATGTTTTTGTTCTGTGTTAATGAACACCAAGACTGCAAACTGTCATTTTGTTTTGCCTTCTGTGTAATTGTGAATAAACACTGAACTGTTTAAGTTAAAGACTTTGTGATTGCCTCTATACCGCATACGATAACCTGTCAACCAGAGCAAATCCCCACAGAGCTTATTTCATTAAAAAAAATAATAATTATGCGCAATGCTGGTGAAAGCGTATAGTGGCCTATTTCAGTCCAACAAGAAATATATTTTCTCAGATCACTTTTGCAGTTATTTCTGGAGAAAGCGTATAGTGGCCTTATTTCAGTAATATAAGAAAAATATATACCCACTGCACTGTTGCAGTAATTACTGTTGAAAGCGTGTAGGGACGTATTTCAGTTAAAAAAGAAAAATATATACCCACTGCACTGTTGCAGTAATTTCTGGGGAAAGCGTATAAAGCAGTATTTCATAAAAAAAAAAATTGAGTAATATATACCCACTGCACTGTTGCAGTTATTTCTGTTGAAAGCTTATAGGGCAGTATTTCAGTAACAAAAAAAAAAAAAAAAAAAAAGAGAAATATATACCCACTGCACTGTTGCAGTTATTTCTGGTGAAAGTGTATAGTGGCCTTATTTCAGTAATACAAGAAAAATATATACCCACTACACTGCTGCAGTTATTTCTATTGAAAGCGTATAGTGCAGTATTTCAGTAATACAAGAAAAATATATACCCAGTACACTGTTGCAGTAATTTCTGGTGAAAGCGTATAGTGGCCTATTTCAGTTCAACAAAAAATATATTTACTCAGGTCACTTTTGCAGTTATTTTATATACACAGTTGACATTTGGTGTTATTTGCGTTCAAACCATTTATTGCCAGTTCAGTACAAAAAGAGAAAAATATATGCAGTTCACATTTTGGTGTTATTTGCACTAAAAGCGTGTATTGCCATATGTAAGAAACAAAAGCAAAAAATATACGCCGTTAACTTTTCCTGTTATTTACGCTAAAATCATTTATTGGCCTTTTTCAGTCGAATATGAGAAATATATATGCGGGTCACGTTTGTTTTATTTCTGCTATAATAATTTAGTGGCCTATTTCAGTGCAAAACAAGAAATATATAGGCAGTTCACGTTTACTTGTATTTGTGCTAAAAGTGGTTAGTGGCCTATTTTTGTCCAAAAGGAGAAATATATTCTGGGCTTTTAGGGTTGTTTTAATGTGCTTTTAATTATTTTAGTTCAGCTAAAAGTATGTCAGACAGAGAAGTGCTAGGACATGCACAGAGGAGTGGCAGAGGCATAAATGTTTCTGGCGCAGGTAGCGGTTGCAGCAGATTAAGGTGCCGTGCAGCAGGAGTCGTACCGAGAGGCCTGAGCTCCCGGGGTCATCTACTGGTCGTCTCTTGACCAGAAACCCAGCTGTTATTGATTGGTTAACTCGGTTATCCAATTCCAAGTGACATCGGAATCCCCTAGCCAACAGTCGGTGGGTTCGTCAGACACAACCCTTAGTTGGCATGGCACGGGATCAGGCTCTCTGCCCTCACCTGTCCTCAAACTGCCTCTGTCCTTTGCTGTTCCCTCAACCACAAAAGTACTATCTGCTGTTGGCTCAGCTCTACTATTCAGCGAGCATGAGCTACTCGAGGGCAGTCAGCAGCTAATGCCCAGCCAATATTTGGAGGAGACATCCGCCGCTTCTTCCACTAGGCGGGCATGTAGTGATGGGGAGAGTGGCGTGGGAGGTGGTGTTGCGATCGGTCAAGCTCCTGACCCAGAGAGCATTGAGGAGCACACCAGTGACTTGCGGAGACTATTCGATGATGATGAAGCTGATCGCACTTGGGAGCCGGGTGAAGAAGGGGCTTCATCATCCAATGGGGCAGAAGCTGAACGTGCTCCTGACCAAGATGCTGGTGCTGCAGTCCCTCCATTTCCAAGTGGTGGACTCTGTACCTTTCATAGAACTGATATTACCAGCCCTGCACACTTATGTAGAACAGAAGGTGGGCCAGTCCTTGAGTCTGTCTGTGTCTGCCAAAGTGCACGGTAGCACCGATGTGTGGAGCTGTAACTACGGTTAGGGACAATACATGTCCTTTACGGCCCACTGGGTGAAGGTGGTTCCTGCACAGCCACACCAGCAACTTGGCCAGGTGACGCCGCTCCCGCCTCCATGTTGTCACACCATTTGTTCTGCGACAATGTCCGCCTTTGCCTCCTCATCCTCCACCATGTCCTTAGCCTCCACTGCAGGGACGATTCACAGTGCTTCTCCAGCATTCCACATGTGCAGGGCATGGTGGTGTCACGTGGTTCTGCACCTGATTTGCCTAGGCAAATGTAGTCACACAGGGGAGGAACTGCTCCGTGTCCTTCAGAAAGAAATCGACTGCTAGCTTTCTCCGCAACAACTGAAAATCGGAACCATGGTGACCGACAACGGGAAGAACATGTTGTTGGTGCTGCGTCAAGGAAGGCTGAGCCATGCGCCCTGCATTGCACACGCGTTCAATCTGGTTGCAATGCAGTTCCTGAAGTTTTCCACCCATCTGCAAGACATCCTAAAAATGGCCAGGAAACTTTGCATGCACTTCAGCCACTAATACACTGCAAAGCACACCCTCCTTGAGCTGCCTGAAATAGCCATTTTTTAACACGATTCGCCGCGAATAAATTCGGATTGAAGCAAATTTTTTCGGAAATTTCGCTAAACCAGCCGGATCAAATTTTTTGGAAATTTGCTCATCTCTAGTCATGACCACGGGCTAAGGGTGGCTAGAACTTTGTTAGAAATGACTAATTTAGATGTGGGTCTGATTGATTTGATCATGGTACTTTTGCAGTTTGCTTTGAACCCAGGGGCGTACCTAGAGCATTTGGCACCCGGGGCGAACCCTTTGTTTGGCCTTACTTTCTATCTTCTGCTGTCTGGGGACTGACTAGCTGAGGAGGAATATGGCTTCTCCTTGGTCTCTCTGGACTTTACTCACAGTTATCTTCACAGGGGATGCTTTCTTCCTGGAACTGGAGTTGTCTGCTTGCTTCATCCAGCCGAGGCTGCAGTGCTCAGGCTGGGGATGGTGATCAATGTCTCAGCCGAGACAAGATCCTGGTTTGGTTCCCTATATCTGGGAGCTCCTAACATGCACACCCTACCCCTAGCAGGGGATGGGCTACACTACCTCTAACTTCCTTCTCTCCCCATGCTGCAGGATATGGGCACAGCCCACTCTGCTCACAGAGGGGGGGAGCTAAACTGGAATGAACTATTCCAGCCTAGATGTACTAAACTGAAGTCCTTGCTAACACATTACAGCAATATACACTTAACATGGTTTATAATGCACAGTTGTGAGGATGTAAGGTAAAATTACATCAGATGACAAGGTTAATGCTCTTAGGAGATTGTAGCGGGGTTAGGCGACTTGTGCACCCTCATATGCTAATTTGTTACTGGGGCTGTGGGAGAGAGAAATAGTGATGAATATCAAAGGTCACGACCCCGTGGTCTCGTGGTCTAGATATATAGACAATATTTTGTTCATCTGGCAGGGATCAACATCGCTTTTAGAACAGTTTTTGAATAGACTGAACAACAATGATCTCAATATCAGACTAACTTGGCAGTTTAGTTCTGAGAGGATTGCCATTTTGAACAACACGCAGAAGACCTCTATAGATGTTTTGAAGAAAGGGATATAGCAAGAAACTCAACAGGGCTACAGTACAGGGCTACAATAGAGCTAAGAACTCCCTAAGGGAATCTCTATTAGTAAGTGGTCACAAATACAGAAAATGTGATAACTATCCAAGGTTTATTATAGGTTGCAATACCCAGTGGAGACGAATGCATTCTGTTTTGTTCTATTCTGTTTTATTAACAGATAGGGATCTGAGAGGACAGAACTCTCAGGGTCCCATGATTACATGGAAAAGGTCGATAAAATTAAGGGATATGGTGACCATGAACCATTATTTGGCACCCAGGAATGGTGGACTTTTTGGGGATAGAGGCCCGAAGTGGGGTTCTGTCCCATGTGGCAATTGAACTGCATGTTGCTATATAATACGGTCTCTGAGAAATTTGTGAACTCAAGGGGTAGTAAGGAATTTCAAATAGTGCACCACATTTCATGTAATACGGAGGGGGTTGTGTACTATGCCCAGAGCCCCTGTGGTTTGATTTACATAGGGATGATGACACGGGCTCTGAAAGTGGGAGTCTAAGAGCATTTTAGAGATATAAAAGCGGTAGCTGAGGTCCACGGTTCTGACAAACTAAAAAAATTGAAACCTATTACAATACATTTTAGAGAGGTTCATGGAAGCAAACCTAAGGGGTTGCGGTTCAAGGGGATTGACAGAGTTAGGTTAGGAATTAGGGGGGGGGCGATAATAAGAAATACCTCCTCCAAAAATAGACTCGATGGATGGTACTGCTTGATACAGTGACCCCATTGGGGCTGAACGAGGCCCTGAGCTTCAAATCCTTTTTATGATGCGTTTTTTTTTTTTATATGTGTATAAGTATGTAATTGTTTTTTTTGTTTTCATTTTTATTCATTTAGTTTCTTGATATTATGACCTGGATATCATTTTCTGGATGAAATATGCTGGAACAATAATTATATATATTTTATGGGTGAATACTCTATCTGGGGACCTTCCACTTGAAATATCATGGACCTTATAATCTCAAATGGGGTGGAGACTTTTCCTGAGTTCGATGCGAGATCTTGGATGGCACGGATTATGAATTTTTATTTATTATTTTAGGTGATATATGTATGAAATACGCTAATAATCAGCTTCATTAATTTGAATCTGATAATTTATATTGCACTAGGCACTTGCACTTTATGACTTATGATTGCATTATATTTATTATATATTTCTTGGATTTATGTCTTTATATGATGTGTGTTATTTTCAATTTTATGATGCACTGTCACTTTAAGGCATTAATAACATGGTTTACAACATAATGGTAAAGAGAGTACATTGTTTTGTATTTTACTTTTGGTCTCGCTGATACATTATAGTTGAGTATTTATTCCTTATGGATTAATGTCTCCATCCATATTTAGGCTATGAGGATTGTGCCCAATGTTAATCAATTTGTATGTTTATGTTTATTGGTTCCTGTGGTAACGGAATTATGTGTGGTTAGTGGAGCTGTGTTGTTAGTGGAGCTATCACTAGGGTGCACTCTGTGCCTACGTCACATGGTGGCGCCATGTTAGGCCTTTAAGGGCGGACTGGATTGCTGATGGAGAGGTGGTTTGTGGTCCACTCTTCCCTCTGAACGCGGTCGGCACTGCGGCGATGACGCGGCATGCATCATCCAGTGATTACGCGGCAGGTACATACCACTTATGTTTAATTTATTTTGCCGCCAAAGTCTGATATATAATGAAGCCATCAGTGTATATTTGATCTTCTGATGCATTGAGGCATTTACCTGGCTACACTACAGCTCTCTTCCCCTGATCATGTCTATAAGTGAGCCCAGTGGGGGCTAATATTTAGATTTGTTTGATTATTCCGGCCTTTATTCATTATGGGACGTCCAAATTTTTCATATGATTTTTGTTACTGGATATAGGCTTGGTTATATAACATTTGTATTTAATACCTGGTCTCACCTGTTATCCCCTTCTTTTCTGGGGCATGTATTACATTTTTTTTCTTTGGTATTCATTACTGGATAATCGGCCAAGGTGGATGGTCTTTTTAGCATAACAAAATATGGGTGACATTTATTAAAACTGTCACTTTGTATGCCATTCTTAATCTGCCCCGCTTGTGAGAGATGTGCCACAATTATAAAAAGAGCAAAGAAAAAGTCAGTCAGCAGATCCCAATGCGCACGTGCACGCTGCCATGGCTAGAGACACAAAGAAAAAAATACAATGCAACAGCACTCTGCAAACCAAATAAAGTACAATAATGCCATATTAATAGTAAATATTCTGGTGCTAATGCTATGCTTATTTAGCAAATTTGAGATTCTTGGCAGATACGTTTTGTACAAAATTATTTGGGCCCATCTGCCAAACGTCAAGGCTATCTCTGTAAGATGGGAACCTAACACTAAATGCTACCTGTTATGTGCCATAATGGCCACCATAAAATTCAGGGAGTGCAGGTTCCACATACATGCTGGGTCCACTCTGCTTTTTATCATTTTTGGTGCCTAAATGGCCTCCATTAAATTCAGGAAATGCAGGTACCAACATGCATGCTGAGCGCACTTTATACCTCTCCTGGTGCCAGACAGCTTCCAATAAATTCAGGGCCGTCTTTGCCACAGGGCAAAAGGGGCAGCTGCCCCGGGCCCAGTTGCTCCTGGGGGCCCAAGGGAGCTCTGTTTCCCGACTCCCATTCATTAGTGACTGCGTCGCTAGGTTAAAACATTCGGGGCCTGGGCCCCTGATGTTTTGTCCCAGGCCCCGAATGTCCTGCCTGCCAGACAGATACAACTGTATTGCCGTACACAGAACGGCAATACAATTTAATCTAATACACTGGGTGTAGAGGTAAAGGACCTGTGGTGACATCACAGGTCATGTGATCAGAAAAACAGGCTGTGATAGGATGACCTGGATGATGTCACCATCATGTGACCAGTGTAGGATTGGACCGGAGTGAAGAGGAGGAGGAGCCTAATGCTGATGTCTGTATATGAGGACTGGAGAGGTAAGTGAAGTGAGAGGCAGAGAAATGCTGGGAGTTGTAGTTATTTAACTGGGATGTATGTTAGGGCTGAAGGGAGGGATGTTATTGACATGGAACTGTGTGTTTGAGGTGGCTGGGGGAGGGAGTGATGTTATTTACATGGGACTGAAAGTGTATGGTGGGGGGGAATGATGTTTATGTACATGGGACTTAATGTTTAGGCTACGTTCACACTTGCGTTTGGGGATCCGCTTGTGAGATCCGTTTCAAGGCTCTCACAAGCAGCCCCAAATGCATCAGTTTAACCCCAATGCATTCTGAATGGATGCCGATCCATTCAGAATGCATTCGTTCGGCTCCGTGCGCCCCCCCGTTCCGTTTTGGAGGCGGACCCCAAAATGCTGCAAGCAGTGTTTTTGTGTCCGCATGGCCTTGCGGAGCCAAACGGATCCGTCCTGACTTACAATGTAAGTAAATGGGGACGGATCCCTTCGCATTGACACAAAATGGTGCAATTGTAAACGGATCCATTCCCCATTGACTTTCAATGTAAGTCAGGACGGATCCGTATTGGGACTTAGAAATTCAAATCTAATACAAACGAATCGGTCCTAAATGGATGCATTCGCTTGTATTATCGGTGCGGATCCGTCCTGTACAAGTACAGGACAGATCCGCACGAACGCAAGTGTGAAAGTAGCCTTAGGGGGTGATGTTTACATGGGATTGTGCGTTGGAGGCGGCTGGGGAGGAGGTGATGTTATTTACATGGGACTGTATGGTGGAGGGAGGATTATAACTGCAGGGGGCATTAGGCATTGTTATTACTACTGGGGGCTCTATAGGAGGGTCTTATAGATCCGCCTTTTTTCTACTAAGCGCACTATGGGGGCCTTATTACTACCGAGGGGTCTTCGGTAAGCAGCAGGATAACACTGTGGGGACTCCAGTTGGGGGATAATGATAGAATGTGAGGAAGCTAAGATGTCCGTGTGTCACACTCTGCAGAGACGAGGCGGCTGAGAGAAGTTGTCCAGACCGAGTGGATAAGATGATGAGAGAGAAGATCTACAGAGAAGATGATGACAGAGAGGAGACGTCACCTGGAGGCCCTGGACGTGACAGGTAAGTGCTGCTGTATAGCAAGTACAGCAAAGTGCGGGGGGGGGGGGGGGGGGCGGTATCCAGGGGGCCCAAGTAAATTCTTGCCCAGGGTCCAATCAATATTAAAGACGGCCCTGAATAAATGCAATGAGAGTCCACTCAATACCTCTCCTGGTGCCAAAAGACTTCCAGTGAGTGCAGGGAGAGCAGGCTACAGCTTTATAATTACACTAATTAAAATAAGCCCATGGGGCAGACAGGCTAGTCAGGAGTGCAAGACTAAATGGAGTCAGCCACACCTCCAGTACAAACTGCAAAGAAAAAGGGGGTCAATCAGCACATCCCAATGCGCAGGTGCACGCTGCCATGGCTAGAAACACAAAAAAATATATATAATGAAACAGCACTATGCCAACCAAATAAAGTACAATAAGGCCATAGTAATAGTAAATATTCTGATGCTAATGCTACGCTTATTTTGTAAATTTACAAAATAAGCGTAGCATTAGCACCAGAAAATTTTCTATTACTATGTCATTATTGTACTTTATTTGGTTTGCAGAGTGCTGTTGCATTGTACAATTATAAAAAGATACACACCTACTAATCATTGTGGTGCATCTCTGCTGGTACATGAAGCAGAACTGAAATTTACTCCAGCAATGTAGTTGGTGTAGATTTAAGGTACCATCTGTGCCAGTTTTCTGATATAGATTACAGCATAAAAGTGCTAGCCCAGCCCCACACCTTCCAGTCACTACCCGACTCTGCCCTCTTTTTGTAAAAGCTTGTGGGGGTGCAAAACCAGCGCCAAACGCTGAAACTTTTTTAAACCTTTTTTTTCTGGCATATAGGGGTTGGTAAATTTATTTTTATGTTACTCTGTTACCATCTAAAAACCTCAAAAAATTTTACAAAAATATAAGTATCCGCTATATAATTTAAAGAAAAAATAAATACATTTGTAAGGGGAAAAAAAATATTTATATTGTGGTAATGTGTACAGTGCTGGAAGGCGTGTATATCCCACCCAGATACCTCAGCTGAGTGAGATAAATAAAATCAGGTCAGAAATCTGCAGGGGTTTCATCAAGCGTAGTTTGCTTAGAAAGTTTTGTCTACATTTGTTCTGGTCTGGATTTTATTTGAACTGGTGGATAGGTTTAGTAGTGGGATCTGCCAGTCCACACATCCTTCCAGTACTGGTATTGTCTTTTTCCAGAGGTGATCGCAGATGAGGCCTTCTGTAATTAGAGATGGCCTTGCGGTTCACCCAGCGGTCGTTTCAAAGCGAACTTTGCTCGTTCGCGGTTCGCCGAACAGGCAAACATATAGCGATGTCCGCCGGCGCCATATTCGTTTACATTGTGAAGAAATTTGACCCATGACACATCCATCAGGTGGTACAGGACAGCCAATCGAGACGTTTCAGCACATGGACATACCCCCTACCTTATAAATAAACCTGATCTGGGCGCCATTTTATATTCAGTCTTTTGCCAGTGTAGGGAGAGGTTGCTGTGTGGAGCAGGGACAGACTGTTAGGGACACAAACCGCTAGCTAATAGTACCAAAAAAGTTCTTTTAAGGACTGATATAGGTGTGCTATCAATAGGTGTGATTTACAGAAGGGTGTGATATACTTATAATATACTTTCTAACATAGAAAGTATATTATAGTGCATTTGTATTGTGCAGCAGTTGTGTGCGTTTCTGCTGCAATACTGCATCTATACAGAGGGGAAAACGCTCTTGGAACAAATAATTTCAACTTGTGTGATATACCAGTTGCCCCCCCAAAAAAGTGATTGAGACAGAGGTGTGATATACCAGTAATGTACTTTTTATATAGTGCATTTTGAGTACTGATTAAGATACATATTTTTTGTTGGAATTTTTGTCATTGATCCCCCTCTAGTATGTCAATATCCATGTTGTGGGACTATTTGTGCACTTCTACTAAGTATTTGGTGGCTGCAAATATGAGCTGAAGGTTTTTCAGGTTCGCCTGCCATTAAAGTGAATGGGGCCCGCCACGAACTTGCGGTTTGCAAACATTTGATGGCGTTCACAAGAGATCGCGTTTGCGAACTGTCCCGGCCGATGTTCCTCCATCACTAGCTGTAATGAAGGAGGGATAAAACCAACCCTCTTGGTGTCAGTCTGGGATGAGAGGACTTGGAAACAGAGTCCTACAGAGGCTCTGGGTGGTCTCAGCCAGGAGGGCTGAGGGGCCACGAGGCTGTGTGTAGCCAGATCTCTTCCCTGTCTATACTTGTGTTTGGTGAGTGGAAAGGTTGGAGCTTGAGACCCTGTGTATAAGCTGTGCTTAGAGGTGAGTCAGGGAAAAGAACTTTGTATTAGTTAGAGCCCAGACGGGCAGGAGTTTACTTCATTCTGTTATGTTTGTGCTGGTGCCAAAATAAAGTATCATTTGGACTTTAAATCTGTTGTCTGATGAGACGTCTGTGATTGCGACCCCCTGAAAGAGAGTAAACAGTATATATATATACAAAGAAGAAAATGGGTGCTATGTCCTGGGGCATAGGCTAATAGCCCAAAATGTATAAATGGAAAAATGGACAGCACTCCAAGGGCTATAAAACAATGAAAAATGTATTCACCCATGTGGAACAATACAGCAGCAGCGACATTTCGGCTCATCCATAGAGCCTTTCTCAAGCGCTTGAGAAAGGCTTTATGGATGAGCCGAAACGTCGCTGCTGCTGTATTGTTCCACATGGGTGAATACATTTTTCATTGTTTTATAGCCCTTGGAGTGCTGTCCATTTTTCCATATATATTTATATATATACAGTTGTTTTCAAAATTATTCAACCCCCACGGAAATTGAGTGTTTTGGCCAGTTTGACATTGATTTTGATCATTTCAGTCATCTTGTTTACAATTAAATCAAAGAGGCACTTGTAAGTCAGACAAATATAACATAACATTTATAATGAAATAACCACAAATGTCTTTTCTGTGCTCACATCATTATCAGTTTTATTCAACCCCCAAGTGACATTCAATCTTAGTACTTAGTACAACATCCTTTTCCAGTTATAACAGCTTTTAAACGTGAAGCATAGCTTGACACAAGTGTCTTGCAGCGATCTACGGGTATCTTCGCCCATTCTTCATGGGCAAAAGCCTCCAGTTCAGTCACATTCTTAGGCTTGCGCGCTGCAACTGCTTTCTTTAAGTCCCACCAGAGGTTCTCAATCGGATTTAAGTCTGGTGACTGCGATGGCCACTTCAAAATGTTCCAGCCTTTAATCTGCAACCATGCTCTAGTGGACTTGGAGGTATGCTTGGGATCATTGTCCTGTTGAAAGGTCCAACGTCTCCCAAGCCTCAGGTTTGTGACGGACTGCATTACATTTTCATCCAATATCTCCTGGTACTGAAGATAATTCATGGTACCTTGCACACGCTGAAGCTTCCCTGTACCTGTAGAAGCAAAACAGCCCCAAATCATGATTGACCCCCCACCATGCTTCACAGTAGGCAAGGTGTTCTTTTCTTCATAGGCCTTGTTCTTCCTCCTCCAAACATAGCGTTGATCCATGGGCCCAAACAGCTCTAATTTTGTTTCATCAGTCCACAGAACACTATCCCAAAACTTTTGTGGTTTGTCCACATAACTTTTGGCATACTGCAGTCGACTCTTCTTATTCTTTGGAGACAGCAAGGGGGTGCGCCTGGGAGTTCTGGCATGGAGGCCTTCATTACGCAGTGTGCGCCTTATTGTCTGAGCTGAAACTTCAGTACCCACATCTGACAAATCTTTTTTCAGTTCCTCAGCAGTCACACAGGGACTTTTCTCCACTTTGTGCTTCAGGTAGCGCACAGCAGTCGAAGTCAGCATCTTCTTTCTGCCATGACCAGGTAGCGTTTCAACAGTGCCCTTTGCCTTGAATTTGCGAATGATGCTTCCTATGGTGTCTCTTGGTATGTTTAACATCTTTGCAATCTTCTTATAGCCATTGCCCTTCCTGTGAAGAGAAATCACCTCTTCTCTTGT
This sequence comes from Bufo bufo, assembly GCF_905171765.1. Classification (NCBI taxonomy): domain Eukaryota; kingdom Metazoa; phylum Chordata; class Amphibia; order Anura; family Bufonidae; genus Bufo; species Bufo bufo. Next base: position 72,942,793 of record NC_053395.1, on the reverse strand, counting down.
CTTCCTGGACCATTCTCTTGACTTCACCATGTTTGTAAACACACCAGTAAATGTCTAGAAGGAGCTGAGTATCACAGTCCTTTTAAATCTGCCTAATTGGTGCTTATTATGCTTGATTGCTGCTCCTTGACGTCCACAGGTTTTTTCAATACCTGATCGAAAACACTTGAATGAACCTCTGTTCTTAAGAGTGGTAGTCTTTAAGGGGTTGAATAATTGTGTCAATGAAGAAATCACAAAAAAAACATTTAATACTGTATTACAAAAACAATTGATGTCATTTTAGTTGCATTTGGTTCTTTAAAAAGTCCTTGTAAGATTTCATTCTGAACACAATTACAAATGTACACTAAATTCCCTAAAACCCTTTACAGCATTGGGGGTTGAATAATTTGGAACACAACTGTATATATATATATAAATATATATATATATATATATATATATATATATATATATAAAATGGTGAACATATCATAAAAAAGAAAAATATTGATCTGTACTATGCAGTAGAAAACATTCTGTAGCTCAATTACTAATAATATAAGAACAAACCTAGAGTTCCCTCCCAAAGTAACAGCCAATAACTATCCACTCATGAACTCCATTGGGAAATTTTGTAGAAACATTTCAATCCGATACATTTTTACCTGTCATCCCCTTTGTCCCAATGTCATTGGATCAAGAATTAGAAGCCTTAATTGACTAGAATTATGGTCTGTAGAGAAAGCATGTCTTTCAACAAGGGAATCTATATTACCTTTCACAATGGTATATTTCTGTTCATTAAACAGCATTTGAAATCTCCTTGTGCATTGTCCTATATAACATATTCCACAAGGACATTTTAAAGCATTGACTACATGATCTGTGTCAGAGGAAAGTGCCCACATAATTGCAGAGTTAAAGCAACATTATACTGTTTCAGGAACGTCAACCTATGCAGGGAGACAGACAGAGAGAAGCCACAGCTACAATATAGTTTAAAATAAAAGTTTAATAAGACTATACTTAAGAAATTGTAAAAGTATGTGACAGGTACAGAAAGTGAGAAAAAGCCTTATCAAGGTTCTCACATTATAAAAATTTATTAGAGCCTCTGCAAATAATATAAATACAGGGAGTGCAGAATTATTAGGCAAGTTGTATTTTTGAGGATTAATTTTATTATTGAACAACAACCATGTTCTCAATGAACCCAAAAAACTCATTAATATCAAAGCTGAATATTTTTGGAAGTAGTTTTTAGTTTTTTTTTTAGTTTTAGTTATTTTAGGGGGATATCTGTGTGTGCAAGTGACTATTACTGTGCATAATTATTAGGCAACTTAACAAAAAACTAATATATACCCATTTCAATTATTTATTTTTACCAGTGAAACCAATATAACATCTCAACATTCACAAATATACATTTCTGACATTCAAAAACAAAACAAAAACAAATCAGTGATCAATATAGCCACCTTTCTTTGCGAGGACACTCAAAAGCCTGCCATCCATGGATTCTGTCAGTGTTTTGATCTGTTCACCATCAACATTGCGTGCAGCAGCAACCACAGCCTCCCAGACACTGTTCAGAGAGGTGTACTGTTTTCCCTCCTTGTAAATCTCACATTTGATGATGGACCACAGGTTCTCAATGGGGTTCAGATCAGGTGAACAAGGAGGCCATGTCATTAGATTTTCTTCTTTTATACCCTTTCTTGCCAGCCACGCTGTGGAGTACTTGGACGCGTGTGATGGAGCATTGTCCTGCATGAAAATCATGTTTTTCTTGAAGGATGCAGACTTCTTCCTGTACCACTGCTTGAAGAAGGTGTCTTCCAGAAACTGGCAGTAGGACTGGGAGTTGAGCTTGACTCCATCCTCAACCCGAAAAGGCCCCACAAGCTCATCTTTGATGATACCAGCCCAAACCAGTACTCCACCTCCACCTTGCTGGCGTCTGAGTCGGACTGGAGCTCTCTGCCCTTTACCAATCCAGCCACAGGCCCATCCATCTGGCCCATCAAGACTCACTCTCATTTCATCAGTCCATAAAACCTTAGAAAAATCAGTCTTGAGATATTTCTTGGCCCAGTCTTGACGTTTCAGCTTGTGTGTCTTGTTCAGTGGTGGTCGTCTTTCAGCCTTTCTTACCTTGGCCATGTCTCTGAGTATTGCACACCTTGGGCTTTTGGGCACTCCAGTGATGTTGCAGCTCTGAAATATGGCCAAACTGGTGGCAAGTGGCATCTTGGCAGCTGCACGCTTGACTTTTCCCAGTTCATGGGCAGTTATTTTGCACCTTGGTTTTTCCACACGCTTCTTGCGACCCTGTTGACTATTTTGAATGAAACGCTTGATTGTTCGATGATCACGCTTCAGAAGCTTTGCAATTTTAAGAGTGCTGCATCCCTCTGCAAGATATCTCACTATTTTTGACTTTTCTGAGCCTGTCAAGTCCTTCTTTTGACCCATTTTGCCAAAGGAAAGGAAGTTGCCTAATAATTATGCACACCTGATATAGGGTGTTGATGTCATTAGACCACACCCCTTCTCATTACAGAGATGCACATCACCTAATATGCTTAATTGGTAGTAGGCTTTCGAGCCTATACAGCTTGGAGTAAGACAACATGCATAAAGAGGATGATGTGGTCAAAATACTCATTTGCCTAATAATTCTGCACGCAGTGTAAATTCATCTGAGCAATAAATAATTTTCAGAATTGGAAGATTTAAGAATAATGTCATAAAAAAAGGTTATTTGTGATGCCAAAAACTCATTTATTCTCTGATTGGCTCCAGTGGTCCCCTGATTTTTACATAGGAGTCCACTGTTCCATATTCATCTTCCCTCTCTATTTATCTGCTATAGGAAGAGGTTTATTGAGTAGTGGAGTTGAGTGTGAGTGTAGAGGTTACCTTGTGTCAGGAGATGGGTATTTAAGTAGTGTATGATTCCCAACATGGGTGAAGAGATTCCCAACATGGGTGAGCAGCAGGTTAACTTTATTCACACATGTCACAGCAGCTACGTTTCGGTCCCCTCACAGAACCTTTCTCAAGCCAAGTGCTGCCCTATTTCCTGAAATATATTATATACATATATAACTATTTTAAAAAAAGTAAAAACTATGAAGCAACACACAGAAGGAGATCCATGTCTTCTGCACTGGGAGGATAATTATTCTGCAACTGCTTCTGTGTTTTGTATTTTAATGTTTCGTGAAACTTGAAACAAATGATCAAGAGTTTTTTAGGTCATTTTTTACCCAATGTGCATACAAGGGGTGAAGTGGTGGCACAGGGGACAGTACTGATATATGGGGGTAGAGTGGTGGCACATTGGGGACAGTATTGATATATGGGGGTTGAGTGGTGACACACAGGGGGCAATGATGGCATACATAGGGCAGAGTAATGACACGCAAGGTACAGTAATGACATAGAGGGGGTAGAGTTTTGACAAACAGGAGACAGTGATGGCATGAAGAAAAAGTAAAACATTTTTAAAGAGATTTTGTCACCTAGAGTTTGAATACAGAGTAGTTTATAGGGTCTATCAGATCTCCTATAGCATGTTTGCAATATACTTTTGCCATAGATATAAATGCTTTAGTTTATTCAGAAAATAAATTTTAGTAATATGCAAGTTACCTCTGATAAAGACCAAGGGACTGTTCCTAATGTCTCTGGAGCCCAGCTGTGCCCATTCTGAAGGAGCCTAGCACCGCCCCACATCACAAAGTCCTCTCCTAGCTCCCTTAGGCTGGGTTCACACGGGCGTTGCGGGATAAGGTGCGGGTGCGTTGCGGGAACATGCACGATCGGGAATGGGGTTGTGTAGATTGTATTATTTTCCCTTATAACATGGTTATAAGGGAAAATAATAGCATTCTTAAATACAGAATGCATAGTACAATAGCGCTGGAGGGGTTAAAAAAATAAAATAAAAAATTTAACTCACCTTAATCCACTTGCTCGCGCAGCCGTCATCTACTCTGTCTTCTTCTTTGCTGTGTACAGGAAAAGGACCTGTGGTGACGTCACTCCGGTCATCACATGGTCCATCACATGATCCATCACCATGGTAAAAGATCATGTGATGGACCATGTGATGACCGGAGTGACGTCACCACAGGTCCTTTTCCTGTACACAGCAAAGAAGAAGACAGAAGAGATGCCGGCTGCGCGAGTAAGTGGATTAAGGTGAGTTAAATTATTTTTTATTATTTTTTAACCCCTCCAGCGCTATTGTACTATGCATTCTGTATTAAGAATGCTATTATTTCCCTTATAACCATGTTATAAGGGAAAATAATAACGATCGGGTCTCCATCCCGATTGTCTCCTAGCAACCGTGCGTGAAAATCGCACCGCATCCGCACTTGTTTGCGGATGCTTGCGATTTTCACTCAGCCCCATTTACTTCTATGGGGCCTGCGTTGCGTGATAAACGCACAATATAGAGCATGCTTCAATTTTCACGCAACGCATAAGTGATGCGTGAAAATCACCGCTCATGTTCACAGCCCCATAGAAATGAATAGGTCCGGATTCTGTTCGGGTGCAATGCGTTCACCTCCCGCATTGCACCCGCGCGGAAATCTCGCCCGTGCGAACTCAGCCTTAACATCACTCAGAGGAGTTCATCACTGTACTGGGATCAGCCTCAGAGAACGGACTGCGCATGTGATTTGTATTTTTATTTGGTAATAACTTTGGAATACTTTTACTTATCTAAGCAATTCTGAGATTGTTTTATCATTACATATTTTGGAGATGTTAACCCCTTCCTGAGCGCAATAGCTTTTAGGTGCCTGCTGTTATAACATCAGGCATCCGGGACTGATGTATGCGATCAATGATGGCATTGATCGCATACATTTAACTCCTCAGATGGCATGGTCACAAGAAGATCTCACAACTACATCTCCTGCCATTACGTGTAAACTTTTGTCTTGTAGAAACACACCATTTATGTGTATACATATTAAATTCGCCATTTCATTCATTATTATAATAAATGAAATGTTCTCAAAATGATTTTAGATTTCTTTTCTTATGTTTAAATTCTTAAGAAGAAATAAGCAAATCAATTCTAAATGAACACAAAATTATCTTAAATCTGAATCCAACGTTTTGCTGATAAGATTAGGGTGAAATTTCTCAAAATAGCATCAAGCATTTTTCAGATCAGAAGACAGAAAAGATGAGAATCGTGTGACTCAGGAGGTGTTTGTAGACACACCATGTAATGGTGCAGAACCCCAAGCAACCAGACAGAGGTTAAACAATAGTGGAATTATTAAATAAATGGCAGTACAGTCCAAACCAGTAAGCATATACAGGTAACCAACCCGAATAATAACCTGTGCAGGGAAACACCAAGGGGACAGCCAGTGACCAAACCAAAGTTCTTATGCGCAGTATTAGTCCGTGTAATGTGGTACCTAGGGATGAGACGCCAGGATTTCCAGGGTCCGACCCAAGGTCATACATGAGACAAACTGTTCAGCAAAGATGAGGTATTCAGAGGCAGTCTCTAGATATAAATCGAGGAAGGCAGAGGTCATGCATAGGTAAGTCTGGGAGAATATGAACCGCAACATACACCCAAGTTGTCAAAACAACAGTGGGCACTGACCAGCCAGGGAGGTCACCATTTAGGTACCTGCTAGCAGATCACAAAGTGCCATGTGTCTATTCCTCATAGGTCATATAATGATCCTAATCCCTGACACTTGTGCGGCTTAGGCTGGTCCTTAATCACTAATCTACTAGAATTTATGTACAGGCATTTTCCTCATCAGCAGTCGGCGTTGAGAATAGGATGCGCTTACGTTTGGACGCGTATCCTTTTGCACGTGGACGCTCGAGCGGCCCAGCATGAATACACGATCGCATTAGCATGGACGCCGGAACAGAACCCGCAGGTGATACGGGAGACAGTACCGGCCGCTGCGTGTTGCCACCAGTCCGGTCAATCTGCCTCAGTGGACCCCGGCGACCATGCGGACACATTTCCGCGTCTGACCGCAAAGGAGTCGGAATCAAAGACTCCCCAGGCACATGCGTGACCTCTCCCTCTACTCCAACAAGGTCCCCCACAGGCTGAGCCCCACGAGGACCCCTGGGAGTTCCAGTGGATCACGGAACAGGAGAGTGTCTTACACACCTGCAGGCATTTGCCACCAAGAGACAAAAATGCTTTGGACCATGGTTTTTAATGCAAATATTTTACAGTGCCACCAGCAGCTATGCCTTCACCACATCCACCTATGTTGATGTTACTTTTAGTTTGCTAAAGCTTAGTGTTGAAGAGCTTGAAATGAGTTGCGCATAGTAATTGGAGACTTCAGGGCAATTGGAGCAGTTTTGAGTTGGGTTGAAAACAAGAATCAAATCTCCTTACAGATTTGCCCCTCAACAAATTTGCCTTTCACTAGTTCTGAGAACTCCTATTGCCACCAGACTTTTACATATGTTGGCCACCTGAAATAAATAGGTCACAAACAGTTACATTTCAAAATTTGTGTTTTTCTTATAAACATTGCTAAAGCAGAAACAAGCTTTAGAGTGATTAATTACTCATTTAAGTTTCCAGATTTTTGACATTTTAAGGTCTACCAATATATTATCTCTAACTAATCGATCACTGTTTTATTTTGAAATAGATACATGGTACAATATAGTTTTTAAAAGTAAAACAGATCAAATATAATAAGACACTTTGCCACTTGAGAATAGATTCACAGTTTTTATATCCAGTTCTAAAATATAAGACCCAAGTGACTCACATTACTTTACAGTTTTACCAGCATCTAAAAACAACAAATACAAACAAAAATACTTCAAGTGCATACAAACTCATTACTGCTATTATATAAAGATGAATCTTATGCAGAAACCTCAGTGGGTGTGTAAAATTTGAAATTGCTATCACTTTTCAAAACCTACAGTGCTTATACATTTGAGGATATTGATTATAGTGCAGTGAAGAAGTACCCAAGTGCATTAAAATCTGCTGATGACAAACATATACTGTACTGTTTTCAAGAATGAAACTACATTTTCAATAATGAACACACCGCTCAGGAATCTTGCACAATAATGTTTAATAAAATGACAGTGAAGACTATGTCACTTCTGAATGCAAGACTTCAAAATATGCCAAGTCGTATCAAACCAAAGAGGTTTTGAGAACATTGTCAACTCCTCCTTGTGAATTGGTTTCCATAACTGAACCACTAATTGGTTGGCTTCCCTTGTTTTGAAACAAGAAATTGCTAGGATCCTTACTCCTGGGACACTGAAACATGAGAAGCTTAACATAGGAGACAAGATGAATAGTTATTGTTGATCTGGGACCAAAGTTTTGGGCATTACCTTGACAGTTTTCGCAGGCTTATAATTCTTTTAGGAAATCTTTTCTTTTATTATCATACATACTAAATAGCACTGTTCTATAGCTTGCTCTGTGGTATCTTATAGACTAAAACACAAAGATTAATGAAAATGTACTTTTATATTTATCCAATTTTGTAAAGTAATTTTAAAAATTACAGTACATTTTGCAATGAGAAAAATGATTTACATATCCATTATTTCTATATTTAAAGGCCTTCTCCGAGACTAGGAACCTCATTTGATATTGCCAAAAAGGCTACAGGGATAAATACAAAAGACTGACCAGTCACTAGCACTTCGGTTCCAGCTGTAAGCTCCTTTTTCCTCCACTTCCAGTTCCCACTGGGCCAGAGGTGTGACATGCTGTCTGTCATCACTGGCAGCCAATGGCCCTTGCAGTGACTTGTCCAGGCATGGCACATGACCGCTGCTACCACTCAGGCAATTGACTGGCGTGTCACAATTCTGTTCCAACAGGAGGAGAGTGGAGCTCAGCGCTAGATTTGGAGTGCCTGTTACAAGTGAGTCTTTTTTTTATTCCTTGTACCTTGCCGGATAGTACCTCTTTCAATGTTTACTTTGCCACCTGAAATAAATAGGTCACAAACAGTTACATTTCAAAATTTGTGTTTTTCTTATAAACATTGCTAAAGCAGAAACAAGCAGGCTTTAGAGTGATTAATTACTCATTTAGGTTTCCAGATTTTTGACATTTTAAGGTCTACCAATATATTATCTCTAACTAATCGATCACTGTTTTATTTTTAAATAGATACATGGTACAATATAGTTTTTAAAAGTAAAACAGATCAGTGTTTTTACTTTCAATGTTTACCTCTTTAAAGGTTTAAATTAGATGGTTTAGCAAGTAAATGGTTTAACACAAAAAAACAAACAGGTGCATCTCAATAAATTCGAACATCATTGAAAAATTTATTTATTTCAGTATTTCAATTCAAAAAGTTAAATTCACATATTATAAAGATTCATTACATACAGAGTGATCTTTTCCAAGCATTATTTCTTTTAATGTTTAATTATGGCTTACCGCTAATAAACCCCAAAAGTCTCAGAAAATTTTAATATTTAAAAAAAATATTTTAAAATACAGAAATGTTGCCCTACTGAAAATTATGTACAGTAAATGCACTCAATACTTGCTTGGGACTCTATTTGCACGAATTAATGCATCAATGGGGCATGCCACGGCGGCTATCAGCCTGTGGCACTGCTTAGGTGTTCTGGAAATCTAGGTTGCATTGATAGCGGCCTTCAGCTTGTCTGCATTGTTGGGTCTGGTGTCTCTCATCTTCCACTTGACAATACCCCATAGATTCTCTATGGGGTTTAAGTCAGGAGAGGTTGCTGGCCAATCAAGCACAGTGATACTTTGGCTATTAAATCAGGTAATGGGACTTTTGGCAGTGTGGGCAGGTGTCAAGTCCTGCTGGAAAACAAAATCAGCATCTCCTTAAAGCTTGTCAGCAGAGGGAAGCATTAAGTGCTTTAAAATTTCCTGGTAGACAGCTACGGTGACATTGGACTGGATATAACACAGTGGACCAAGGCCACCAAGATTGCCACCACCTGCTGGTGAACCAGGCACATTACATGTAAATAGTAATTATAGGGAATACATACACATATATTGCAGGAAATGGCAATAAATATAGGAGATGACACATGATGCACCAACAAAAAGAGTGGGGGTACAAAAGATGCGGTAATACCACTCTGGGGTATTACATTCGCAACTAGAGTCCCCAAAATACAAGTAGATGCAAAAAAAAAAAAAATGCTCATCAAAAATATTATATAATAAGATGTATAAATCTCCAGTCACATTTAAAGGAGGTGAGAGGCACCCAAGTGTCACGTCAGACCATTCAAAACCATTTTTATCAGCGTGGTCTACGTGCTAGATGACCTGCAAGGCTACCTGACCACACCATCAGGCATAGACGTCATCATCTTGCATGGGCCAGGAAGCATCTACGCTGGACGAGGGACTAGTTGGCCTCAGTGCAGTTCAGTGATGAAATTCGATTCAATCTGAGCAGAAATGATGGCTGCCAATGATTTTGGAGACGTCAAGGAGAGCGTTATGTATCAACCACTGTTGTCATCAAGCGAGTATTTTGTGGTGGTGGTGTTGCAGTGTGGACCGATGTGTCTAGTCAATATTGAACTGCCCTACACTTTGTAAATGGTACAGTGACAAGCAGTGATGAGCGGCAGGGGCAATATTCGAATTTGCAATATTTTGCGAATATTTGGGCGAAAATTCGCCATATATTCGTGAATTTGAGAATTCGTGATACCAAGTCATTATTTTCTTGATTGCAAAAATCAGCAATTGAGGAAATTTGCGATAAAAATTTGTAATACGAAAATTCGCCATCAACACTACTCCTAAAGTCAAAGATGTTGCAGCCTTCTCATTGTCCCACAAGCAAGAAGCAGTGATGGATCATGGGTACTGATGAAATTTTTTTTTAATATTCGCGATTACGAAGATATAGCACTACAGTCTAGATATTCGCGAATTCTCGAAGTTCCAATATTCGCAATAAAGAATATTCACTATCAACACTAGTGACAAGCCCATACTACTTGAATAACATCATTAATCCAGTTATTGTGCCTCTGCATGAACTAAACAGGCCTAATCTCATCTTCATGAAGGACAATGAGCCAGCTCATCGAGGTCACATCATTAGGGAACGGCTGCTGGAGACTGAGATACCTCAAATGGAGTGTTCCGCACTTTCTCCAGACCTAAATCCCATTGAAAATCTATGGGATCAGCTCAGTCGCTGTGTAGAAGCTCATAACTCTGTACCCCAGAACCTCAGTTACCTGAGGGCTGCCATTCAAGAAGAGTGGGATGCCATGCCTCAGCAGACAATAAGTTGACTTGTGAACAGCATGAGACATCATTCTCAAGCTGTAATTGATGCTCAAGGCCACATGACAAGTTATTGAGACACTGACTTTTTTGTGATTTTCAGAGCTGAACCCGGACCTACCTCCATTTTCAACCAGGCAGCCCCCCTGACCTGCTCTCCTTTGCCCTGCGCTAAATCGCACAAGGCAAAGGCATTTTCAGGAGTTTCGGTGATGAACTGGGCTCTCCATGGGGCTGCCAGGAAGCCCAGTGACGTCTCCGGCACTGAGTAGCCAGTTAAACGGGTAGGGCAGCGCTAAAGCATGCCCATCAGAGACGGTGACGTAACCGAACACACTTCTGGGCAGAAACTTCCACCCGGTAGGCAGTTATTGTAAACAAAAGAGCCTGTGTCCTCCGCGATCTAGCGAAGGGTTAGGGAGCGTATCGGAGCATAAGATGCTCCGATTCTAACATCAAGGGTGCTGCCTGGATGAAAATATGGGTTTGTCCGGGTTCATTTCTGAACCCCGAAAGGGATAACAGCACACCAACTGACTGCTATGGTGAAGTGTTGTGAGCCTGATCTACACAATATGCAGACATCATTGTATAAGTAGGGGGGATATTGAAGTAATAGCTGAGCTGTCTTCATTGTTTTATGGTCAATGTGGTGATCCTGTGCTATTTGTCTCCCGTTGCACAATAGAGGATTCCTTTTCTTGTAATCCTGTCTTCAGATTATAATGGGTTGACTGCTGCCCTAGTGTAAGCAGCACAAGCTGAAAAGTGACCTTTACAAAACAGAAAGGATCAACAACCAATGAATGACTGGAATATTTCCGGAAATTCTTTAATGTAGATAGTAACGTGGAATGTTATAACATACAATACTAAACATAAAAATAAACTATTTAAATAATGTCAATTTATGATAATACATTACCTTTAATAATTAAAATATTTATATAATAAGTGATTTATTCTTCTACACGTGTTATGATTTGCCTTTACTGTATTCAATTTAGATTTACCTTTTTAATCCTCGGTGTTGTGCACCTCAGAACAAACTTGACAAGTTGTTTTTTGCAATGTGCAAATCTCCACACTAACATGCTATCTCCAGGGAAACCTCAAAAAGGTATGAAGTTATATTTGTTACTAGTAATTGCTATTTTAATGAAAATTGGTGGAATATTTCTACATTTCACATGGAAAAGATTCTTACTCTCCAATGTATTCTTATGACAGTGTCATGATTTACTAGCTGCCGGGAAGTAATTAGTCCTTGTTAGCATTTCACATCTCATATGAAAAAAAGCCAGGTCAGTGGAAATACTGTAGCAAGCAAGGAAATTTTTTGTCTAGTTTGTCATTTCTATATATATTTCTATTGCCAGTTTTCTTATGAAGCAGTGGTAAATAAAGTCTAAATAATGTAACAGCAATGACAGAAAGGTTATAGTCAAACAAGTTTATTTAAAACTTTTTTCTGTCACTTTTTGAGAAACATTGTAAACCTGTATACATCCTCAAATTATAAACAGTTATAGAAATCAGTCTAGAAAATATTCTGCATGTATGAAGGTCTCCAGCCTTCCAGTTGCCAGTGCTAGGTGAAACTGGGCATTTTTCCACAGTTTTTGCAACAGACGAACAATATCAAAAAAGTTCTGATAATAATGAAATTAAAGGGATATTTCATGTGGAAGAATTTATCACCTATTCATTGTTAGGGCTAATTCACATGGCCATGGTTCGGCTGTTCCATGCATTGGGGGCCACAATTTCCCCCCAATGCACAGGCACCATCCGTGCACAGGCACCATCCGTCCAGACCCATTCAACTACAACTCCCAAGATGCCCCCATTGCTTGGTTGCTCTCAGAACTCTATAGAAATAAATGGAGCATGCTGGGAGTCGTAGTTTCACCACAGCTGGAGTGCCAAGGTTAGCCATCACTGCTCTAGACTGATGGGGGTCTTTCTATGGCATGGGGTGGCATGACACATATTTGATAACCTCTTCATTGAAGATCTTAACCATGACTGTGCCAGAGTTCGGACCCCAGCTATTGTAACATTTATCACCTACCCAGTGAATTTCTGATACATTATTTGGGCTGAGATACTCCTTTATGGTAGATATCACAGTAATTATAGTAATACTATTAAGGATGAGCGAATGTCTCTAAATTTGTTTCGGGTAAGAATAGAGAGATAGGTTCACTAATGGTCAAAATTTGTTTTGGGTATACATAGAGAGCTAGATTTACCAATGGATGGATTTCTGTGCAAATGCAGCCTCAACTTCAGAAAATCCGGCTGAGCCTGATGTGCCGCGGACTCCTGGCAGCGGCACATCCTAGTGCGCAGGCGCCGGATCTGGCAGAGGGACGGGAGGATTACGGAGGCGGCGCTGAGGTGAGGAAGGCGGCACTGTAGACAGGGAGGGCGGCGATAAAGACTGGGAAGGCGTTGCTGGGCACCAGACGGCGATGGGTGCGGCCAGGCACCCGGTATTAACGGAAAACCCCTTGGGCACCTTAGGTAAGTGATTGTCAGGTTATAAAAACCAGTTTTTTGGGCTAATAGAGCCACAAGCAGGTTTAATAAGGGCAGTTTAGGATTCATGTTATTAGTACGGACATGGGCATATGTTTAGCTTATAGGGCTAAAATCTCATGACAGAATCCCTTTAATTCTGCAGTGAAACACAGTGCAGGGACTGACAATTTTCAGAGGAGTGTTGCCTGGCCACAACATAAAGACTTTTCACGATATTATCCTACGGAGCTGAAAATTGTCAATCGCTGTGCTGTGTTGCGCTGCAGAATTAACATTCAGACATTAACATACATAAATCCACCCTTAGCTTTCTTCTCCTTTAGGAAGGAAAGCATACAGTATTTGCAGATCTTTTTTTTACAGAAACCCAGAGTAATGTTGCTTGGCCTATAAGACTTCTCATGTGTACTAGATGCTCAGGTGCGCTCAATAAGGGAAAACAAACAAAAATAAACAAAAGTGGTCCAGGAAAGGACAAATGGTGAAATCAAATTAAAGATGCCCAAGGCACACTGAGTGGGAGTTGGGACCAATTGCGCAGAAGGGGCACTGTTGCACAAATTGCTGAAAAAGTTAATGCTGGCTATGATATAATGGTATCAGAAAATATAAACTGCATAACTGTAAACCATTCAGTCTGCCAAGGCTGAAACCTGCCCACTGCCAAATGTGCCAACTATGAGCACATGAGCATCATAACTGGACTATAAAGCAATGGCAGAAGGTGGCATGATATGATGAATTGCATTCTCATCAGTGTAAGGTTGGCATTTAATCTATACTTCTCTTTTTTACATAAAAATTCATTCAGCACCCTTTCTTAGTCTATTCTGTTCACGGTGCTTGGAGCATTGGGGTATCCTGTCAAAATCCTTAAGTTTAGTTTGAACTCTATCTATACAATTCCCCCTCTGTCTTTTTGAATTATGCTGGGTTATTTTCAAGGATGCCCTCTTTATCTGCTGCTTTCTATCCATGCTTAGAACTGCTGGCTAGCTGTATTTACCCCAATACCATCATTAAGAGTATAGGAGTTGCCTCAATGCCTCATAGATTGTGCATATGGCATCATCCTTTCCTTGTCTTCCCCCACTTTCCCCTTACCAAACTTAGTAAAAACTCTGTTAAGCTTTGGGCCAATCTCAGTTATGGTGGTTAGCCAATCCCAATCCAGGTTCTTAAATAGAATGTGCTATCAGAAAATTACATTGTTTACCCCTTTAAGGACCTCCATGCATGTACGGCACTCTGATCAAGCGAGCACAGGAGCTGTGCCCACTCAAACAGTACCTGGGCCTGGCTTTTACTGACAACTGGGCCCCTGATGCATTGCTGAAAACTCTGATGAGAGCAGATTAATGACTTAGATGCCACAGGGCCATAGGCTCCCTGTGATGCCGACAGTTATCATTGCACCTGGAAGCCTTGCAAAGGTCTTCAGGTCGGCCATGTATGGAAGCCTATGAGTAGTAATGAGCAAGTCGAAGTTCACGAAGTGGACTTTGATCAGAATTTCAGGGAAATTTCAGCCTAATTTCCTTGTGCTTCATGGTAACTAATCAATTTTCCATAAAATGGCGGTACATTTTTTTAAAAATTATACTCACCTCATCCATTTGCATGCGAAGAGTCCGCCGCGGTCATCTTGATTGAAGGTCCCGCGTGAAATCTCTCTGATGTCATCACTCACAGTGTAAGATTTTGCAATCTCACATCTCAATCTTTTTTTTTTGTGCATAATATCCATGTTATTAAACTTGTTGCATTATACGGTAGCAAAAGCATTTTCTGATAATTTTTATACCAGAGAAAGTAAAGACAAGTTTCAATGTAGATAGAAATATATATATTTCCAGCATACAGCTCGCCATTCTAGCCAGCAAGCCCAAAGAGCCAGTTCTTTCTGGCTCTGCCCTACACTGGGACAACTGGGTGTTGTGGCTGGTGCCATCGTCATCATCATCCTCTTGCTCCTCCACCTCCAACTCTTCCTCCTCTTGCAATGGCAGGTCCTCATCCTCCTCCTTCATGGCAGTTCTCCTTGTTATTCCCCAACAGCTACAGGATGGGCAGCAAAATTCATTAGATGTTCTTCTTCCTCCATCATCCCCTGTTGCATGACCATCAGCATCTGTTCAATCTTAAATATGAAAGGAATGACATTGTTCATGCCGCAGTTGACCCTACTGACAAACTTTGTGGTCTGTTCGAAGGGCTTTAGCATCTCAAAACAACACTTGCCCACTGCTGCTAAGGCGATCTGGTCCATGACAAAATTGTTCATGGCTTTCTGCTGCTTATACAGATGCTTGTGCATGTGTAAAGTTGAATTTCAAGGTGTTGGAATGTAGTGGATTAAAGCATGTAGCGGCAAGCGTTCTGTCGCTGCAAGTCCAGGAGAGTGTTCCTCGCCATGTAAGAATATCCTGGACATTACGGGTACATTGCGCAAGCTAGTGTACTTATTTAAAAAGCATTGTACTACTAAGTTGATCATGTGCGACATTCAGGGAGCATGTGTTTTTTCACTCAGTTTCAGGGAGTCCAGGATGTTGCCCCCATTGTTGCTGACCACTTTGCCCAGTTGGAGTCGGTAGGATGACAGCCAGCGGGATGTTAGCTGCTTGATGTACTTTAGCAACTGCTCGCCTGTGTGGCTACTCTTGCCCAGGCCGACCAGCTTCAACACGGTGTGGCAATGCTTGACTTGACCAAGCTCGGTAGGAAGGAAGGGAAGTGGAAACAATGTTGTTCAATGCTGCTGTTGGAGAGGGGGGCATATCCATAGAGGAGGAGGTGGAAGAGGCGGATAAGTTCCTGGCATGGGAGCCAGGCTGACACTATCATGGGAGAGTCAAAAGGACAAGGCCTTGTTGCGGGGTGCTGCTGCAAAAAACATTGGCCCATGTGATAGACATGTACTGTCCCTGCCTGTAACAGTTGCTCCAGGTGTCAACTATAGCGTGAATCTTGCCACACAACCAAAATTGCAGGGAGCAGCCTACATGAGAGTACAAAGCAGGGATGGCTTTTTGAGAGAAATAATGGTGGCTAGGTACCCTCCAGCGAGCCTGAGGGCACGCCATTAGCTCCCTAAAAGCAGCAGACTTGACTAATTGGTACAGCAGTGACTGCACCACTAGTAACTTAGCCAGGTGTGAGTTAAGCTTGCGCACTAGTGGATTGCTGGGTGTGTACATTTCCTGGCCACGCCTTCCATTATCAATGGTTGATGATGAAGTGGAGGAGGAGTCTGAGTGGAAGAAGTGGAAAGGCATAATGACAATGTGAAAGACACTACTGCCATGGATGGAGGCAGGAGGGAACGCCTGTTGCCATAGTTGGCTGCCACCTTGGCTTGCCTACAGGATGGGGTGATATTGTTTTACGTGGTTCAATACAGCTTTGATGCCTACATTTGTGTTTACCTGCCTACGGCAAATTTTTTTCTTGCACAGCTCACGCAGAGCAATGCTTTCATCATCTGGTAGCATGGAGAAAACCTTTCAGACGGGAGAGACTCACGCTAAGCTAGAGGCAGCCGAGCTTGCGCAAGCTTAGCTCCGGTATGTTTTGGGCATAACCCACCACATTGTTAGTGGCAACGCCAGATCCCGAGGCATACAGGGCCTTTGGGAGGTACATTGCCTCAGCTCTTTATTGTTGCTGCTGCCACCACCCTCCTCCTCTGATGATGCATTCTCCTAAGCACACCGATCCGGCTCTTAGGTCTTGCCCAACATACAATCGTCATTGGAGTCCTCACCCTACCTGAAACTTTATCAGCCTGTGAGATATCATGGTGGGCTCCTTGGCCTTCCTCCATTTCTCTGCATTTGCCCTGACTGTCACTGTCGCTGCCACTATCACCAATACCGTGCCACTACTACCAACAATAAATCCATGCATGAGGTCTGCAGCCTCCTCTTGAACCTTGTCCTCAGGGCAGTAAAAATGCAGACTGCTCTCATAAAAGTCATCATCAGGGAGACTCTCTTGAATATCTGTCATAGGACTTGGTTGGGTTATCTTGCCACTTCTTAGAAAAAAGGAAGGCTCCCCACTAAAAGAAGGCAGTAAACACTGAGAGAACTCATCTGAAAGCCTTTTCTGAGGATGGAAGGAGGCGGAGAAGGAGGAATGCTGTGACCCCTATATCCATGGCACAGTGTCAGAATCCGAAGTCACCTCCACATCATCCTGCTGCGACTGAGAGGAGGAGTGACATATCCAATGCACAATCTCATCCTCTTTCTCCTCAATGATAATGTTGCGAATTTCCAAAGCCAGCAGGGACAACTGCGGACTACTACTACTCTGATATTTTTGGGCCTAAATGTATACAGTCATTAGTGTTGAGCGAATCGAAGTTGAAGAAGTGGAATTCCATCCGAGATTCAGGAAAAATTTGACCCGTTACAAATCTGAATTTCCTTGCCCTTCGTGGTAACTAGAGATGGCCCGAATAGTTCGCCGGCGAATAGTTCCCGGCGAACATCGCTTGTTCATTCGGAATCTGCATTCTCAGTGAGAGGAGGGACAGTGCTGCTGCTGATTCAATAGGGAAATAGCTAGGGCAGTGTTCTGTGTCCACAGACTCATCTGCTGTAAGGACAGCGTCCTGACAGCACCCCAAAAAGCCCTTTTCAGGGCTGGTACATCACTCTGCTTTTTTTTTTTAAATATATATATATATTGCAGTTGCCTGCCCGTGTGTGAGAGGCTGCAGGCTCAGTCACAGACAGAACTGTGTGCACACCATTCATACAGGGTGTGACAGAAAATACCTTGCAGATAAAAAAAAATAATATTTAATCTTTTTCTGTGATATAATCACAGTTGCAAGCCAGTGTGTGTCAGGCCCACATAGACTGTGATGTGGCCACTGGCTAGGACTCCACTCATACCGTTACAGGGTGTCACTCACTCAAATACCTTTCAGATAAAAAAAATTCTATTTAATATTTTTCTGTGATATAATCACATTTGCAAGCCCGTGTGTGTCAGGGCCCACACAGACTGTATTGTGGCCACTGGCTAGTGGCTAGGCCTCCACTTATACCGTTACAGGGTGTCACTCACTCACAAATACCTCGCAGATAAAAAAAAATTCTATTTAATCTTTTTCTGTGATATAATCACAGTTGCAAGCCAGTGTGTGTCAGGCCCACACAGACTGTATTGTGGCCACTGGCTAGGCCTCCACTCATACCGTTACAGGGTGTCACTCACTCAAATACCTTTCAGATAAAAAAAATTCTATTTAATATTTTTCTGTGATATAATCACATTTGCAAGTCCGTGTGTGTCAGGCCCACACAGACTGTATTGTGGCCACTGGCTAGTGGCTAGGCCTCCACTTATACCGTTACAGGGTGTCACTCACTCACAAATACCTCGCAGATAAAAAAAAATTATATTTAATATTTTTTTGTGATATAATCACAGTTGCAAGCCAGTGTGTGTCAGGCCCACACAGACTGTACTGTGCCCACTGCCCACCAATTATAAAGGGTGGCACAGTACCTTGCACGCATAGTAACACTTATCTAATAAAAAATGACAGGCAGAGGCAAGCCACGCCGCAGGAGCCATCGTGGTCGTGGTGCTGTGATTTCCACTGGCCCTGGAATAATGCCCAGTGTTCAGAGGCCACATACCCTGAACCCAAAAAATTCGGAGAAAATAGTTGACTGGCTTACACAGGACACCCAATCTTCAACAGCTTCCGCTAAGAACCTTGACGCACCATCCTCCTCCAGCTCAGCTTTGGTCACCTGCTCTCAAGTTACCACTCTCCCGCCCGCCGCCACCACCACCACTACCATCACAGCCACCACAGCCGCTTCACTTGATCCCTCAGAGGAGTTATTTACACATCAGTTGGATGAAATTAGTGATGTACAACCATTATTGCCAGAGGATGGAGATAACAGGGATATGTCTCAGTCAGGCAGCATTACACACATGGACGTACAGTGTGATGATGATGATGATGTTGTACCCGCTGCTGCTTCCTTTGCTAAGGTGTCAGAAACAAGTGAAGTGGTTGACAATGACGATGTGTCCGTGGATGCCACGTGGGTGCATGCTCGAAGAGAAGAAGAAGAGGGGGAAAGTTCAGAAGGGGAGACAGAGAGAAGGAGGAGACGAGTTGGAAACAGGGGGAGGTAGTCGCAAGGAGCTAGTGGCACAGTCAGACAGCATGTATCGGCACCCGGGGTCAGCCAGACAGCACGCCAATCAACACATGCTGTTGCCACCACCAGAATGCCGTCATTGCAAAGCTCAGCAGTGTGGCATTTTTTTTGTGTGTCTGCCTCTGACAACAGCAATGCCATTTGCAACCTGTGCCAAAAGAAACTGAGTCGTGGGTAATCCAACACCCACCTAGGTACAACTGCTTTGCGAAGGCACATGATCGCACATCACAAACGCCTATGGGATCAACACATGATGACGAGTAGAAGCAGCACACAAGCTCAAAGCCACCATCCTCCTCCTGGTCCAGCATCTTCAGCCACGTCAACCACTGCTGTCTTCCTTGCCCCCTCGCAACCACCCGCCACTCCGCCTCTCACCTTGAGCAGTTCCATCTCATCTGCCCACAGTCAGGTGTCTGAAAAGGAAATGTTTGAGCGTAGGAAGTCAATGTCAAAGAGTCACTCCCTTGCCCGGCGTCTGACAGCTGGCTTGACGGTACTCTTAGCCTGCCAGCTTTTACCATACCAGCTGGTGGAGTCTGAGGCCTTCAAAAAAATTGTCGCTATTGGGACACCACAGTGGAAGGTACCCGGACGAATTTCTTTAAAAAAAAAGGCAATCCCAAACCTCTACTCAGTGATTGGAAAGGAAGTCATGGCATCTCTGGCATACAGTGTTGGGGCAAGGGTCCATCTGACCACTGATACCTGGTCTGCAAAGCACGGTCAGGGCAGGTATATCACCTACACTGCGCATTGGAATGCGTGGCTCTGCAGCGGAGTTGGTGACAGCGCCACGACTTGCAGGCAGGTCTACTGCCAACTCCTCTACTCCTCCTACTCTATCCTCTTCCATAACCTCCTCCGCTGAGTCCTCTTCTGCTGCGGTGTCTGGCTGCACATCAACTGAATCCCCCCAGCTCCCCAGGGGCTATTCCACATCCCGGATACGACAGTGTCACGCTGTCTTGGGATTGACTTGCCTGAAAGCAGAGAGCCACACCGGACCAGCACTCCTGTCCGCTCTGAACGCACAGGTGGATCAGTGGCTGACCCCGCACCAACTGGAGATCGGCAAAGTGGTGTGTGACAATGGAAGCAATTTGCTGGCGGCATTGAATTTGGGCAAGTTGTCACATGTGCCGTGCATGGTACATGTGTTGAATCTCATCGTACAACGCTTTGTGTCTAAGTACCCAGGCTTACAGGACGTCCTCAAGCAGGCCAGGAAGGTGTGTGGCCATTTCAGGCGTTCCTACACGGCCATGGCGCACTTTTCAGACATTCAGCGCCGAAACAACGTGCCAGTGAGGCGCTTGATTTGCGACAGCCCGACACGTTGGAATTCAACACTCCTAATGTTCGACCGCCTGCTCCAACAAGAAAAAGCCATCAACGAGTATTTGTATGACCGGGGTGCTAGGACAGCCTCTGCAGAGCTGGAAATTTTTTTGCCACGTTACTGGACGCTCATGCGCAATGCCTGTAGGCTCATGCGTCCTTTTGAGGAGGTTACAAACCTAGTCAGTCGCACCGAAGGCACCATCAGCGACCTCATCCCATTTGTTTTCTTCCTGGAGCGTGCCCTGCGAAGAGTGCTGGATCAGGCTGTAGATGAGCGTGAAGAGGAAGAGTTGTGGTCACCATCACCACCAGAAACAGCCTTGTCATCATCGCTTGCCGGACCTGCGGCAACGCTGCAAGAGGAGTATGAGTAAGAGGAGTCAGAGGAGGAATGTGGCTTTGAGGAGGAGAAAGACCAACCACAGCAGGCATCCCAGGGTGCTCGTTGTTGTCACCTATCTGGGACCCGTGGTGTTGTATGTGGCTGGGGTGAAGAACAGACCGTCAATGACATCAGTGAGGACGAGGAACTGGAAATGAGTAGCTCGGCATCCAACCTTGTGCAAATGGGGTCTTTCATGCTGTCATGTCTGTTGAGGGACCCTCGTATAAAAAGGATGAAGGAGAACGACATGTACTGGGTGGCCACGCTACTAGACCCCTGGTATAAGCAGAAAGTGGCAGAAATGTTACCAAATTACCGAAAGTCAGAAAGGATGCAGCAGTTCAAAACAAAACTAAAAAATATGCTTTACATAGCTTATAAGGGGGATATCATAGTACAACGGGAATCTAACAGGGGAAGAGGTGAAAGTAATCCTCCTCCTACCACGACCACGGCGGCAAGGACAGGACGCTTTACAGATGTGTTGTTGATGGAGGACATGCAGAGCTTTTTCAGTCCTACACATCGCCACAGCCCTTCGGGATCCAGCCTTAGAGAACGACTCGACCGACAGGTAGCAGACTACCTCGCCTTAACTGCAGATATTGACACTCTGAGGAGTGATGAACCCCTTGACTACTGGGTGTGCAGGCTTGACCTGTGGCCTGAGCTATCCCAGTTTGCGATAGAACTTCTGGCCTGCCCCGCTTCAAGCGTCCTGTCAGAAAGGACCTTCAGTGCAGCAGGAGGCATTGTCACTGACAAAAGAAGTCACCTCGGTCAAAAAAGTGTTGATTACCTCACCTTCATTAAGATGAAAGAGGCATGGATCCCGAAGGGACTGACAGTGGGGGATACGTTTGACTAACAAAAGGCCAGATGAGATGCCTTGGCCTCAAAATGGTCCCCACGCTGCTGTATTTAATGTCTGCATACCGGATGAATTTCGTGAATTCTCCGCCACCAACTAGGGTTCAAGACGCAATGTTTTAGTCACCTTTCTGCCTTGAAAACATAAATTTTTCCGGCCGCTGCTACAACAGCGGCTGCAACAATAACATTATTTTTTCAGGCATGTGTACATGCCTAATTTTTCTGGCCTCTGGTGCTGCACTGTGACTGCAAAAACCAAACAAAAAAAAAGGCACCTACAAGTGTCAATTCCCCTTCGTGATCGTTACCTTGTTGTGGTGAAGGGGCTTGCGTATCACAATGAAGCGATCATCACCTCTATGAGTGTGTTGGCAGTGTTGCCACACCCCAGATGATAAGGCCGTTGCTTCATTATGATCAGACCAAAAGCGATCGGCTGGATAATTTTTCATAGAAAAAACTTACATTTTTTTATTTTATTTTTTTAAGTTGTATGGGTGGGTTTTTAATACATAAAATAAAAAAAATCATAATAAAGTCTCTTAATAGTTTATTAGAAATAATGCAGACAATTTAAAAAATCCCCATCAATTCCAATACAAAGCAAGTACAAAGCTCAGAACTAAATTATTCCAGGATGTCGTAATGGTTCGTTAATTCGACAATGGTTAATCAATTCGACACACGTCCCCGGATAGGGGACGTAACAGGGATTAAACTGATAGGAATAGTACTAGTTAAGACACCACTCATATAGGGTGTCACAGCACATTGCTCCGTGCACGCGCAGTGCCCCAACTTGGGAGTAAGAGGACCGACCAAGCTGCTTTATCCATCTCCCGTTTCCTAAAATCAATTCAGTTTGGTGTATCAGAGTTTGGTCTGTCACTGTGAAGGCAGTCGAAGGTACCCGGCCTAAATTTTTTTTCACAAGAGGCAATCCCACCCTGATATGGGACGTAACAGGGATTAAACTGATGAGAATAGTACTACAGAAAATACCACTCATATCGGGTGTGACAGTAAATTGCACGGCGCAGACGCAGTGACCGTGGCGTGGATTCAAACAAAGGGGAGGGAGCCAGCATTTTTTTTAACCATCTCCCCGTTCGAAAAATCAATTTAATAAATGGATCCGAGATTGGGGACCATACAGGGATTAAACTGATGAGAATAGCACTACAGAAAATACCACTCACGGGTGTGACAGTAAATTGCACGGCACAGACGCAGTGACCGTGGCGTGGATTCAAACAAAGGGAAGGGAGCCAGCGTTTTTTTAACCATCTCCCCGTTCGAAAAATCAATTCAATTCACCTTTCGGGGACCCTTGGTGTTGTACGTGGCTGGATGGAGGAAGAAATCTTTAATGACATCGACGGGACATGGCTAGCTTGGTATCCAACCTTGTGCAAATGGGAAATTTAGCGGTTGGGCAAATGGACTGTTTGCGGTTGTTTGCGGTGCATTAAAAGGGGAGTTTGGTCTGTCAATGTCTGTGAAGCGGGCGTAACCCTTACACTACCTGATCGATACAACATCATACCTGATCGTATACACACACTGGATGTTTTAAACCACGTTGTTAAAAAAAAATTGGATTGTTAGGTGATTTATGCCATTTATGGATTAAAACCCAACTCTGCGTCAACTATGTAATTTTCCATGGGAGTTTTGCCATGGATCCCCCTCCGGCATGCCACAGTCCAGGTGTTAGTCCCCTTGAAACAACTTTTCCATCACTACTGTGGCTAGAAAGAGTCCCTGTTTTAAAATTTGCCTGCCTATTGAAGTCTATGGCGGTTCACCCGTTCGCAAACATTTGCAGAAAATCGCATTCGCCGTTCGCGAACGGAAATTTTTATGTTCGCGACATCTCTAATGGTAACGTATCAGAGTTTTTCTAAAATGGCTGCTGCATGTTACAAAGAGGCAGCAAGAAGCTTGAGAATGAGGGATCAGTGCAGCCATCCAAATAGCAGATATCCAGCCCCTGTGATGTCACAGACCTATAAAAAGCCTCATGCTGCCTGGTCTCCATCATTTTCCAGTAAACTTAGTGCAGAGAGAGACATTACAGGCACTAGGTACAGTGATTAGGACAGACTTTATTCACAAAATATAACTTTTGAGCAGTTTAGGGACAGCTTAGTGATAGTGTAGGGATATAATAGGGAGGCTTTATCCAGACTATAGGGAAGAGAGCAGGGGCCAATTGAACAGTGTAAAGCATGGCTAATAAGAGCTATTCTATTACACCTTGATGCACTAATTAGGGTTAAAAATCATTCTAAGTAGTGTTGATCGAGCATCGCTATGCTCGGCACATGGCGGTACTCGGCCGAGTACCGCATGTGCTTGAGAGCCATGTTCGAGTCTCCTCCCCGCACGTTTCTTGGCTGCTATGCAGCCAATAAACGTGCAGGTAAGTACTGCCATCACTGTAATGCCGTAGCCTTGTTGGTTACTGGTATTACAATGATTGGCTGGCCGGAACACGTGATCGGGTGCTATATAGCACCCGATGCACGTGTTTGGCTCATTATTAGTCAGGGAGAATTTTTTTTTTACATACTTTTCCATACTTTTTCTATAGAGGGTGTCTGCAGTGACTTGTGACATCTGTGCAATACCTTCTGTATGTCAGGGCCAGAGATAGAAAAAATATAAGTGAAATCTAGTATATTGTTTCCATACTTTTATGTACTTTTCCTATAGAAGGGTGTATGTAGTGACTTCTGACATCTGTGCAGTACTTTGTGTCTGTCAGGGCCAGAGATAGAAAAAATGTAAGTGAAATCTAGTATATTTCCTGCATACTTTTATGTACTTTTCCTATAGAACGGTGTCTGCAGTGACTTGTAACATCTGTGTAATACCGTCTGTGTGTCGGGGCCAGAGATAGAAAAAATATAAGTGAAATCTAGTATATTTTTCCATACTTTTACGTACTTTTTCTATAGAAGGGTGTCTGCAGTGACTTCTGACATCTGTGCAATACCTTGTGTGTCAGGGCCAGAGATAGAAAAAATATAAATAAAAACTAGTATACGTTTTCCATACTTCTAAATACTTTTCCTATAGAAGGGTGTCTGCAGTGACTTCTGACATCTGTGTGTCAGGGCCAGAGATAGAAAAAATGTAAGTGAAATCTATTTACGTACTTTTTCCATATACTGTGCTTGCTATGAACTGTGACATCCGTGCCACATCTTGTGTGTCAAGCGTACATATAACATTTAATATGAAGAAGGAGAGCATTAAGGGACGGGGAAATGGCCGTGATTCTGATGGTTCACGCAGAGGCCGTAGCCCTGTGCGCATTGAAACTGTGCCTGCTGCCAGAGTACAAGAAAAACAATCATCCACAATACCTAGCTTCATGTCACAGTTTGCAGGGCGTCGCAGGACAAAACTCTTGAAGTCAGACCAGTGCAACCAGGTGGTCGGTTGGATTGCAGCAGATAATGCTTCCAGTAGGTTAAGCACCACCCTGTCTTCCACCAAGTCCAGTCTCAGTAGTCAAGAGTCTGGTCAACAGAATCCTCACCCTGATCCTCCTTCCTCCCAGCATGGAGAGTCTGGCCAAACAAGTTATCCCACACTCGGATATTCCGAGGAGCTCGTTTCATCGCCATTACTTGATTTGGCCCTCTCGCCAAGCACGCTTCAAGAGGGACATGGGATCTTGTGCTCTGATTCCCAACCTCTACAGAATCCACAGTCACAAGAAGATGACGGTGGGGAATGGCAATTAGTGTGTAATGAGGTGGATGATAATGAGACACAGTTGCCATTGAGTCAACCACAATTACTGTCTCAAGAGGTTGATGAAGAGGATGATACAGAGTTGTCAATCACTGAGCTTGTGGTTTTTGTCAACAAATCAGGAGGATAATCAGAGTGAGGAAGTGGAAGAGGAGGTGGTGGACGATGAGGTCACTGATCCAACCTGGGAAGGTGGAAAGCCGAGCGAGGACAGCAGTAGAGAGAGGGGAGCGATCTGCAGCACCGCAACAGGCTGGAAGAGGCAGTGGGGTGGCAAAAGGGAGAAGGTGGGCCACACCAAATAGGCCCGCAACTGTTCCATGGAAAACACCCTTGTGTAAATCTCCCTTGCCAAGGGGTAGGTGTTCCGCAGCATGGAGATTTTTTGAGGAAAGTGTGGACGACAAAAGAATAGTAGTTCGCAACCTGTGCCACACCAAAATTACCCGGGGCGTGAACACTAGCAACCTCACCACCACCAGCATGATTCGCCACAAGGTATCCAGGCACCGTAATAAGTGGGACAAACGCCTGGGTCCACAATCTGTGTCTGCGGGTCACACCACTGTCTTCTCTTCCCCTATGGTATGTGCTGGCCAATCGCCTGTCGAAGGCGCAGGCGAGGATGCCTCCCGTCCTGCACCTGGAACTTCGCAAGCACTATCAGCGACCACATCCACTTCCCTGTCCCAGCGCAGCGTCCAAATGTCCTTACCCCAGGCATTTGAACGCAAGCGCAAATACCCAGCCACCCACCCACAGGCCATAGCACTAAATGCGCACCTTTCAAAATTACTGGTCCTGGAAATGTTGCCATTTAGGCTTGTGGACACTGAGGCCTTCCACAGCCTGATGTCGGTTGCCGTCCCGTGGTACTCTGTCCCCAGCCACCACTATTTTTCAAGGTGTGCCATTCCCGCCTTACACGAACATGTGTCCCGAAATGTCACGCGTGCCCTGACCAATGCAGTTACTGGGAAGGTCCACTTAACAATGGACACATGGACAAGTGCATTTGGCCAGGGACGCTACATGTCTCTGATGGCACACTGTGAACGTTGTGGAAGCAGGGATCGAGTCGTACCCTTGGATGGCACTAGTGCTACCGACGCCGAGGTTTGCGGGACCTAATTCCATCAGGGTTTCCGCCAGCACCGAGGTTAGTGGCTCCAACCCCCACTTCTCCTCTGCCTCCTCCTCCACTTCAGAATTATCCGCGTGCAGCACCAGTCAGCCATCAGCCAGTAGCTGGAAGCAGTGTAGCACTGCAGTGGGGAAGCGTCAACAGGCCGTGCTAAAGCTGATATGCTTAAGGGACAAACAGCACACCGCCGCAGAGCTGTTGCAGGGGATAAGAGACCAGACTGAGCTGTGGCTCTCGCCACTCAAACTACAACCAGGCATGGTTGTGTGTGATAATGGCCGTAACTTGGTGGCGGCTTTGGAGCTCGGCAAGCTCACACACATCCCATGCCTAACCCACGTCTTAAACTTAGTGGTTCAGTGGTTTCTCAAAACCTACCCCAATTTTCCTGAGCTACTGGTGAAGGTGCGCCGTGTGTGTGCACATTTCCGCAAGTCATTGACAGCTTCAGCCGGTCTGTCACCTACAATCATTTACAGGGTCATCTCACCAGAAGGCCCTCACCTACAAGTCCAGTCTAACTATCCAAAAGTCTGGTCAACACAGTCCTCACTACCGGGGGTCACGTAACTACCTGTCATGTGGATATTTGATTATAATCTAACTAATTATATACAATCATTAACTACTAAAAAGTACCTTAGATGTATTCACTTACTGGTGTGACAGATGGTTACCTCATAATATACACACAAAGATGCCACATGCCGCATGCTAATGAGCTGATTTGAGTCCAGCGTGATGTCAGTGAGTCCAGCGTATTTTTAATTCAGAGCTGTAGCCACTCCCCTGCCCACCTGCTGCTGATTCATATGGAAAAAAAACTGTCAATCAGCAGCAGGTAGGTGGGGAGAGTCAGGAGCTCATGAATATTCAGGACTCATCATTATCAGCTGGAGCTTTTCAATACAAGATGTTGGCAGATTGACTGGGTCAATTAAAGAAAGTGACCCAGCATTTTCCTAAGAGAATCAGTCACTTTTTTATGTTGCCCTTAGTTAAGACACCATAAAACTGGTGACAGGTTCCCTTTAACACAGAGGAGTATCGTTGGTTATCTGAATGAACCACACAAATCGTCTAGATCCACCCGCTCACAGCGGCCATGCACCACCACCCACAGAATCGAGAAAGAGGTATCAATCTGTCAATCTGGGCCGGGTGAGATTTCCCGCGCGTAGTAAAATTAAGCCGCAGGCTCCACTCCTGGTGGTGCCCTTCCGTCAATTAGTTTCAGCTTTGCAACAATACTCTCCCGCAACCCAAAGAGTTTGTTTTTCCAGAAAATGCTCAGTGGTTAAAGTGGAGAATAACGCGCCAGATCGCCTGTGGGATCGTCTTTGAACCTCCGACTTTCATTGTTGATTAATGAAAACATTTGTGGCAATAAATGCTTTGGCTGTGGTTCGTCTTGCGCCGGTCCAAGAATTTCACCTCTAGCGGTACAATACGGATGCCACCGTCCGTCCCTCTTAATCATGGCCCCAATTCCGAAAATCAACTACATTTTTGGCTGAACTTTCACTTTATATACAAGTAAATATACAGGAAATAATGTTTCCTAACAATTTTTACTCTACAATCGATTTTATCTTTGGTTTTGTGCGTATTATTGTCAGTCTTTAAAAGTGGCATACTACTCGGAAACCATCGCTCCCAGCAGCGACATGGGAGTCTAAGATACATGCAGACATCCTCCCCATGCTGTTCCCGAACCGTTTTGCTGGTGTTTCAATCAATTTCTTAACTTTTCATATGAACCAGGCACTCTTCAGAGCAGGGGGTGCCTGGTTTAATGCTCGGGTCCTCCCATTGACTTCCATTATACCAGCATTATTCCAGCATCCCGATGTGTTTGGCCAGAGCTCCAGAGCACCCGAGCACTAAGGTGCTCGATCATCACTAATTCTAATAATACAGATTTTTGGTTGTTTGCATTCTTTGATAAATATGTAATTTCATTCATCCTTGATTGTCTAATTGGGATGAAATTGTGGCCTGATACTACTGTTTTTGGGGTGTTTACATTCTTTTATATACAAGTAAATCCGTTAATCCTTGATTGTGTAATTGGGGTGAAATTGCAGCTTGATACTACAGATTTTAGGGTGTTCACATTCTTTTATACATCATTTGATCCATTAATCCTTAATTGTGTAACTGGGGTGAAATTGCAGCTTGATACTTCAGATTATAGGGTATTCAATTTTTTTTCTTACATAATTCAATCCGTTAATCCTTAATTTAGTAATTGGGGTAAAATTGTCGATTGATACTACAAATTTTGGGGTATTCACATTCTTTTATACATAAATCCATTCATTCATCCTTGATTCTGGGGTGAAATTGCAGGCTGATACTACAGATTTTAGAGTGTTCACATTGTTTTATACATAAGTAAATACGTTAATCCTTAATTGTGTAACTGGGGTGAAATTGCAGCCTGATACTACAAATTTTGGGGAGTTCAATTCGGCCAGTTCGCAGAATTTTTTGAAAAAATTTGTTTCGATACAAATTTATTTGCTGAAAATCTTGTTAAAAAACAGCTATTTCCTGGCTGCAGAGAGCCTTTATGGTGGTGTACAACACTGTGCCTTGCAGTAACACCCATAGGGAGTATGCTGTGGTAGTGAAATAATTCTGTGAGTCAGTATGACATGCAGATGACAGGCGTCGCTCTTAGAATCATTGCACACTTCACTTATTTGGGCAGTCACAGGGCCAAAACTGACCAAATAACTATGAACTCTTCTGTGTTTTGTACCCACTCCTGCTTTTGGCTACCAAATCATAAGCAAATTCTGATGGGACTATACAAGCCTTAGAGCTGCTACACAGACAGGATCCGTTGTGCGTCTGATTTTTCCTTCGTTCTGACAGATTAGAAGAAGGGTCAAATAAATGATGATGTCAGCCAGGCCGAAAAGCAAAATAGTGGCCCAGTCATGAAGTGGGGAGGGTGGGAACAGCATGAGAAGTCCACAGAGTAGCCCTATGACATAGTGATGAGGTGGAAGCAGCATGAAAAGAACACAGAGTGGCGCAATGACAGTGTGGAGGTGGCGGCAGCATCAAGAGACTACAGACTGGCAAGGTGACATAGTGTGGAGGTGGCAGCAGCATCAGGAGACCACAGAGTGACCCAGTGACAGAGTGGGGAGGTGGGTGGCAATACGAGAACCAGCTGAAGATGGTGGGTGAAAAAAGGAGCACTTGGCATCATATGTGTGGCATCAGACAGGTGGCAGCATCTGAATAGTAGCTTTGGCAGGTAGCCAGAAGAAACCTGTCTCTTTTGTCAAAGTGTTGGTGTGCCACTATGGATGATCTAGTCTTATGCATCAGGCATTGGTGGGTGGAAATCCCGGCTGATCCACGCCTGATTAATCTTGATAAAGGTCAGTCTCTCCACATTTTGGGTGGACATGTGAGTTCTTCTTGGGGTAACTATGGCCCCCGCCACACTAAACACCTGCTCTGATGCCACACTACTGGCCAGGCAGGACAGCTTTTCCAGGGCAAACTCTATTAGCTGCGGCCACAAATCCAGTTTTGCTGCCCAGTAGTCCAGCGGATCTTCAATGTGGGGGTGGCAGGGTGCTGTCTGAGTATGGCACCACCTGCTGGTTTAGGTCCTGCTCCAGGTCTAGCTGCTGGTGCTGGTGAGTCGTTTCTTCACTACGTGGGTGAAGAAAGCACTCATCAGCTACTCTAGACTAAAGTTGCTGTTGATGGAGCTGCAACTGCTCCTACCCCCCCCCACACTGCCACAGAAGCCATGGCAGAGGAATGTGAGCACAGAGGGCCCCCCCAGTCAGACCTGCGAGAGGATGGACAATGGCGCAGATAATCAGTGGCCAACTGACTACATAGGATGTCTGTATAGTAGTTCAGTTTTTCCTCCCTCTCAGTGGGTGTAAAAAAGGCCCCCATTTTGGACTGGTAGTGAGGGTCCAACAAGGTGGTCTAACAAGAAGTCATCCCTCTGCTGAATGGTGACAATTCGGCTGTCACTACACAAGCAAGTGAGCAGACATTGGGCCATTTGTGCTAGTGACTCGAAGGGACTCCCTTCCTCCATCTCCACTGCATACTTCCACGGTGTGTCTGGGTCCTATGCACTCACGTTCCTCTGCCATGGCTGCTGTGGCAGGGGGGGTGTAGCAGCCCTGTAGCTCCTCTGGCTGCTCCTGCTCCTCTTCTCTTGTCACCTGTGTGTAAAAACCACTCATTTAACAACACATTGCTTATGCTTCATTGTCCTCCTCCTCCAGTTCAGCCCCCACAGGGTTCATGTGGCCATGAGATCTAGGCGCCATGTCTCCAGTCCCCTGACCAGCCAGATTTACCAGCATCTGTTCCAGGACATGAAGCAGTGGAATGACATTGTTCATCCAGTAGTCCTGGCAACTGACAAATAATGTGGCCTCCTCAATGGGCCTGAGCAAACATCAGGTGTCATGCATGAGCTGCCACTGGCTGATATCGAAGTTACACAGGGGAGTACTCCTCTCCCCTTGGATCATCAAGAAATCGTTTATGGCCTTTCTCTGTTCGTATAGTCGTTCCAACATATGGAGGGTGGAATTCGAACGGGTGGAAACGTTGCATATCAACCTATGTTGGGGGATGCCGTTCTACCGCTGCAGCTCAAGGAGGGTGTGCTTTGCGTTGTACGAGTGGCTGAAGTGCATTCAAAGTTTCCTGGCCATTTTTAGGATGTCTTGCAGATGGGTGGAAGACTTCATGAACCGCTTGACACCCAGATTGAACACATGTGCCATGCAGGGCGCATGGCTCAGCCCTCCTTGACGCAGCGGCGACACCATGTTTTTCACATTGTCGATCACCATAGTTCCGATTTTGAGCTGTCGCAGAGAAAGCCAGGATTCAATTTCTTAATGAAGGACACAGAGAAGTTCCTCCCCTGTGTAACTCTGTTCGCCCAGGCAAACGAGGTGCAGACCCGCATGACACCATTGTGCCCTGCACATGTGGTATGCTGGAGGGTCACTGTGTGTTACGCTGCTGGTAGACGCGGTTGGAATCCAGTGGCCAGAAGGAACAAGCGAGGCACAGACTTGAGGAGTAGATCGCAAGGTAGGGAATCCAGTGAAGAATCAGAACGGTCTGAAAGGGTCAGTTCTGAGGAGCAGGAGACTGGAACAAGTCACAATACTCGAGCAATGTTTGCATTGCCTCATGGGTATAAGTAGGCCCAAACAGGAAACAAGATGGCTCCCAATCAGTATCACAACAGCCATCTTAGTTAAGGGCAATCCTCAGATAACACAGCAGCCTCCAGTGGTGGAGGAGTGAAATTGCAACACAAGTTCAGAGTGGGTGAAACAGCGGCCACTAGTGGTAATTTAGAAGATTACATCAAATTCTGACATTATTCCCTCCTTCAGCATTGACCTCCGGACGATGCTTGGCTCAGTTTTTATGGATATCTTTGGTGAAATTCTTTAAGCAGTCGGGGAGCACTAATATTGTTTACAGGTTCCCATGAATTGTCCTCGGGGCCATACTGCTGCCATTTAATCAGGTACTGTAGATGATTTCGGAAAATTCTAGAGTCCAGTATTTTTTCAACAGTGTAATGTTCTTGTCCATCTACTTCAACTGGATCGGGAGGAGGCAGATTACATCCTGGAAATGGATCTGGAATAACAGGTTTCAGAAGTGATACATGGAACACAGAATGTACTCTCATTGTCCTGGGAAGTTTTAACCGAAAAGCTACTGCATTTATTTGTCCAATAATCTTGAAAGGCCCAATACATTTTTGACCTAGTTTTGCTGAAGGTACATGAAGTTTTAAATTCTTCGTAGAAAGCCATACCTCATCTCCCACCTTGAAAGTTGGAGAAGGCCTGCAGGATTTATCTGCTGATTGCTTATATCTCTCCTGGGAAATCTTTAATGTGTCCTTTAACATCTCCAGATTCTGTTGGAGAGATTGAACTCTGTCATTGACAGCAGGAATAGAAGTGTCTCTGGGGAAATTAGGGATGATACTTGGATGGTAACACAAATTAGCAAAAAATGGTGTTTGGTGGAAGCATTCTGAGTATTACTGTATGAAAATTCTGCCATTGGAAGTAAATCAACCAAGTCATCTTGCAAATGGCAAATGTAGCATCGGAGATACTGCTCCAAAGTTTGGTTTGTGCGTTCAGTCTGACCATTTGACTGAGGGTAAAAAGCGGGTGACAAATTAACATCAATGTTTCTTCAAAAATTTGGACGTAAATTGTACTCCGCGATCAGAGACAACTTCATCTGGTACTCCATGGAGACGAAAGACATCTTGGATGATAAGTTCAGCAGTTTCTTTGGCAGAAGGGAGACCAGCACATGGAATAAAGTGAGCTGCTTTTGTTAATCGATCAACCACAACTAGGATGGCACTTTTCCCTTTAGAAGCAGGCAAATCGACAATAAAGTCCATGGATATAGACCCCCAAGGAAGGGACGGGATTGACAGATGCTGCAAAAGTCCCACTGATGAAGTACGAGGAGTTTTATTCATGGCACAGGTGTTACAAGAAGAAACATATTTCTTCACATCCTCTTGATAATTAGGCCACCAAAAGAAGCGTGACAGAAGTTCTTTTGTCTTCTGAATTCCCTTGTGACCTGCTAGCTTGGAGTCATGAATTAATTTTAATACTCTCAGTCGTACACTCTCTGGCACATAAATGCAATACTTATGAGTCCAAACTTTATTTTGAAACATAAGGGATATATCATCTCGTGGATTTAGGAGAACCGGATCAGTCTCATATGCTGCCCTTATGTCTTCTAGTGTATGCTTGTTATTAATGACCCCCACAAAATTGGATTCCGACAGAATGGTAGTTGGTGGTGCAGGTGAAGAGGAATCATTTGAGAACAGTCTGGATAAGGCATCAGCTTTTCCATTTCGGGAGCCAGGTCTATTAGAGATCAAAAAATAGTATCGGTTAAAAAACAGACTCCACCGAGCTTGACGGGGAGACAAACATTTAGCAGATCTGATAAACTCTAAGTTACGATGATCAGTTAGCACTAGAAATGAGCGAACACCTGGATGTTCGGGTTCGAGAAGTTCGGCCGAACTTCCCGGAAATGTTCGGGTTCGGGATCCGAACCCGACCCGAACTTCGTCCCGAACCCCATTGAAGTCAATGGGGACCCGAACTTTTGGGCACTAAAAAGGCTGTAAAACAGCCCAGGAAAGAGCTAGAGGGCTGCAAAAGGCAGCAACATGTAGGTAAATCCCCTGCAAACAAATGTGGATAGGGAAATGAATTAAAATAAAAATTAAAAAAATAAAAATGAACCAATATCAATCGGACAGAGGTCCCATAGCAGAGAATCTGGCTTCACGTCAGCAGAGAATCAGTCTCTTCATGCCATAGCAAAGAATCTGGCTTCATGTCAGCACAGAATCAGTCTCTTCATGCCATAGCAGAGAATCTGGCTTCATGTCAGCACAGAATCAGTCTTCATGTCATAGCAGAGAATCAGGCTTCACGTCACCCACCACTGGAACAGGCCACTGTCACACATTTAGGCCCCGGCACCCAGACAGAGGAGAGAGGTCCTGTAACAGAGAATCTGGCCTTATGTCAGCACAGAATCTGTCTTCATGTCATAGCAGAGAATCAGGCATCACGTCACCCACCCTTGGAACAGGCCACTGTCACACATTTAGGCCCAGGCACCCAGGCAGAGGAGAGAGGTCCCGTAACAGAGAATCTGGCCTTATGTCAGCGCAGAATCAGTCTTCATGTCATAGCAGAGAATTAGGCTTCACGTCACCCACCACTGGAACAGGCCACTGTCACACATTTAGGCCCAGGCACCCAGACAGAGGAGAGAGGTCCCGTAACAGAGAATCTGGCCTTATGTCAGCACAGAATCTGTCTTCATGTCATAGCAGAGAATCAGGCATCACGTCACCCACCACTGGAACAGGCCACTGTCACACATTTAGGCCCCGGCACCCAGACAGAGGAGAGAGGTCCTGTAACAGAGAATCTGGCCTTATGTCAGCACAGAATCTGTCTTCATGTCATAGCAGAGAATCAGGCTTCACGTCACCCACCACTGGAACAGGCCACTGTCACACATTTAGGCCCCGGCACCCAGACAGAGGAGAGAGGTCCTGTAACAGAGAATCTGGCCTTATGTCAGCACAGAATCAGTCTTCATGTCATAGCAGAGAATCAGGCTTCACGTCACCCACCACTGGAACAGGCCACTGTCACACATTTAGGCCCAGGCACCCAGGCAGAGGAGAGAGGTCCCGTAACAGAGAATCTGGCCTTATGTCAGCACAGAATCTGTCTTCATGTCATAGCAGAGAATCAGGCATCACGTCACCCACCACTGGAACAGGCCACTGTCACACATTTAGGCCCCGGCACCCAGACAGAGGAGAGAGGTCCTGTAACAGAGAATCTGGCCTTATGTCAGCACAGAATCTGTCTTCATGTCATAGCAGAGAATCAGGCTTCACGTCACCCACCACTGGAACAGGCCACTGTCACACATTTAGGCCCAGGCACCCAGGCAGAGGAGAGAGGTCCCGGAACAGAGAATCTGGCCTTATGTCAGCACAGAATCTGTCTTCATGTCATAGCAGAGAATCAGGCATCACGTCACCCACCACTGGAACAGGCCACTGTCACACATTTAGGCCCCGGCACCCAGACAGAGGAGAGAGGTCCTGTAACAGAGAATCTGGCCTTATGTCAGCACAGAATCTGTCTTCATGTCATAGCAGAGAATCAGGCATCACGTCACCCACCACTGGAACAGGCCACTGTCACATATTTAGGCCTAGGCACCAAGTCAGTGGTGTAGTACAGTCGATATGAACCACATGAAGTTTCACCAAATATCCAGTCTGTAGGTTTGCAATAGGGTCATACCAATATACAGGAGCTGCAGCAATGATCACTTGTTAAATATAGTTCCATATATTCATAAGCTGTTAGCAGAGAGTCAGGACAAGCTAAATAAACCTCTTCAAATGTGCTATTAGATAACTGAGGAAAGTTTTAACAGACAGAGTCTTTACAGTGGACTCTTCCAGAAAGCCCCCTGTGTATTCTGCTACTTGGTTTGGTCTCCTCAGTGTAGACATTTACTGTGAAGGAGGTAGGATCTCTGTCTAAGTTCTCTAAAGCTAAAGTTCATTTATCTATTGTAAAAAGTTATAATATATACCCATAATAGTTCTGTAGAATGTAAAGAGATGACTGTATGTTTTTTTAGCAGCCTTTAAACCCTGCAGCACATGCTAGGCTGAGAAGATGATGTACAGTTAAAGAGACATGTGTTCTTCCTAAAATGGCTGCAAGACATGCTGTATTCCAGGTCACCCTGCTGCAATATCTTTGTAAATGATTTTCTCTTGTTCATTTTTCTGTATGCTTTGTTATATCCTGTAACATGTATGTGGGAATGTAATATAATGACTGCCTGTTATGATATAGGTGGGCTGGTGACCTGGCTGTATACCACATAGTGGCAGTGTTTCCCTGTTGTATTACAGGCTCCAGCCAAGTGCACTCCACCTCAATAAAGCTTTAAACCACAGAAGACCTGAGTGTCATCCCTTAGAGTCCACTTAGAGTTTATGCCTGGAGGAGCTGGTGACCGAGTGAGTGTGAAAGCTGGAGGTGTCGCAGATGGTGCAAGGAAAAGAGGGTTACATTTGGTGCCGTGACTCGGATGTCATCATTCTGCTCAAAGTGACCAGTGAAGATACCTAAAGTCACCAGTGTGCGAGTTCTGAGGTGATTGTGCCACGGCGGAGCTGCTAGGCGGCAGATTGACCTTATTAGCGGTTTATATCCTCTCAGGAATAGAAGATGAGTGGACGAGCCAGAGCCCGCGGAAGAGCACGTGCCAGGGCGCAGCCCAGCCAAGGACAGCCTGGACAGGAGCAAGAGGCTCAAGAACCTAGACGCATTGAAAGACCCCAGCAGCCACCAGCCGAGCCTTTGCTTGTGGGAAGAGGGCACCAGAGAGGCCCGCCAGTAGTGGAGAGACCTCCGACTGATGTTCTGCAGCTTTCAGCTGGATTTCAGGACATATCCCTCAGAGAACGGGGTGGCCGCAGGCGTGAATTCCATGACCTTGGAGTGAACACCCGGCAGACCATTGAATAGAAATGTGAGACCTGTTTTCTTTTTGCACTGTGTGACAGGTTAAGGTTTAATCACAGAATCAGACTTCTATCTGCACGGTAGCGTGTGTCTTAGGTTTTTCTGAATGACACTATCAGTACCTTCAATGTAAGATATTTTTTTGGGGATAGATTTCAAGTAGGCCTCAAATACCAGAAACTAGTTATTTTGAGAATGGCAAATTTGGGAATAGTTTTTCAACCCAGAAAAAAAAATAGGGCTTTTACGGTCGCTACAAATAACTTGACCAGATAAAACAGTACAGATTTGCTTGAATAGAAATGTGAGACCTGTTTTTTTTTTGCGCTGTGTGACAGGTATAGGTTTAATCACAGAATCAGACTTCTATCAGCACGCTAGCGTGTGTCTTAGGTTTTTCTGAATGACACTATCAGTACCTTCAATGTAAGATATTTTTTTTGGGATAGATTTCAAGTAGGCCTCAAATACCAGAAACTAGTTATTTTGAGAATGGCAAATTTGGGAATAGTTTTTCAACCCAGAAAAAAAATAGGGCTTTTACGGTCGCTACAAATAACTTGACCAGATTAAACAGTACAGATTTGCTTGAATAGAAATGTGAGACCTGTTTTTTTTTGCACTTTGTGACAGGTTAAGGTTTAATCTCAGAATCAGACTTCTATCTGCACGGTAGCGTGTGTCTTAGGTTTTTCTGAATGACACTATCAGTACCTTCAATGTAAGATATCCTTTTTGGGATAGATTTCAAGTAGGCCTCAAATACCAGAAACTAGTTATTTTGAGAATGGCAAATTTGGGAATAGTTTTTCAACCCAGAAAAAAAATAGGGCTTTTACGGTCGCTACAAATAACTTGACCAGATTAAACAGTACAGATTTGCTTGAATAGAAATGTGAGACCTGTTTTTTTTTTGCACTGTGTGACAGGTTAAGGTTTAATCTCAGAATCAGACTTCTATCTGCACGGTAGCGTGTGTCTTAGGTTTTTCTGAATGACACTATCAGTACCTTCAATGTAAGATATCCTTTTGGGATAGATTTCAAGTAGGCCTCAAATACCAGAAACTAGTTATTTTGAGAATGGCAAATTTGGGAATAGTTTTTCAACCCAGAAAAAAAATAGGGCTTTTACGGTCGCTACAAATAACTTGACCAGCTAAAACAGTACAGATTTGCTTGAACAGAAATGGGAGACCTGTTTTTTTTTGCACTGTGTGACAGGTTAAGGTTTAATCTCAGAATCAGACTTCTATCTGCACGCTAGCGTGTGTATAAGGTTTTTCTGAATGACACTATCAGTACCTTCAATGTAAGATATTCTTTTTGGGATAGATTTCAAGTAGGCCTCAAATACCAGAAACTAGTTATTTTGAGAATGGCAAATTTGGGAATGGTTTTTCAACCCAGAACAAAAAGTGTGCTTTTACGGTCACTACAAATAACTTGACCAGCTAAAACAGTACAGATTTGGTTAAATAGAGATGTGAGGCCTGTTTTTTTTTGCGCTGTGTGACAGGTATAGGTTTAATCACAGAATCAGACTTCTATCAGCACGCTAGCGTGTGTCTTAGGTTTTTCTGAATGACACTATCAGCACCTTCAATGTAAGTTATTCTTTTTGGGATAGATTTCAAGTAGGCCTCAAATACCAGAAACTAGTTATTTTGAGAATGGCAAATTTGGGAATGGTTTTTCAACCCAGAACAAAAAGTGTGCTTTTACGGTCACTACAAATAACTTGACCAGCTAAAACAGTGCAGATTTGGTTGAATAGAGATGTGAGACCTGTTTTTTTTTGCGCTGTGTGACAGGTATAGGTTTAATTACAGAATCAGACTTCTATCTGCACGCTAGCGTGTGTCTTAGGTTTTTCTGAATGACACTATCAGTACCTTCAATGTAAGATATCCTTTTTGGGATAGATTTCAAGTAGGCCTCAAATACCAGAAACTAGTTATTTTGAGAATGGCAAATTTGGGAATAGTTTTTCAACCCAGAAAAAAAATAGGGCTTTTACGGTCGCTACAAATAACTTGACCAGATAAAACAGTACAGATTTGCTTGAATAGAAATGGGAGACCTGTTTTTTTTTGCACTGTGTGATAGGTTAAGGTTTAATCACAGAATCAGACTTCTATCTGCACGCTAGCGTGTGTCTTAGGTTTTTCTGAATGACACTATCAGCACCTTCAATGTAAGATATCCTTTTTGGGATAGATTTCAAGTAGGCCTCAAATACCAGAAACTAGTTATTTTGAGAATGGCAAATTTGGGAATAGTTTTTCAACCCATAAAAAAAAGTGTGCTTTTACGGTCACTACAAATAACTTGACCAGCTAAAACAGTACAGATTTGGTTTAATAGAGATGTTAGGCCTGTTTTTTTTTGCGCTGTGTGACAGGTATAGGTTTAATCACAGAATCAGACTTCTATCAGCACGCAAGCGTGTGTCTTAGGTTTTTCTGAATGACACTATCAGTACCTTCAATGTAAGATATTCTTTTTGGGATAGATTTCAAGTAGGCCTCAAATACCAGAAACTAGTCATTTTGAGAATGGCAAATTTGGGAATGGTTTTTCAACCCAGAACAAAAAGTGTGCTTTTACGGTCACTACAAATAACTTGACCAGCTAAAACAGTGCAGATTTGGTTGAATAGAGATGTGAGACCTGTTTTTTTTTGCGCTGTGTGACAGGTATAGGTTTAATCACAGAATCAGACTTCTATCTGCACGCTAGCGTGTGTCTTAGGTTTTTCTGAATGACACTATCAGCACCTTCAATGTAAGATATCCTTTTTGGGATAGATTTCAAGTAGGCCTCAAATACCAGAAACTAGTTATTTTGAGAATGGCAAATTTAAGAATAGTTTTTCAACCCAGAAAAAAAAGTGTGCTTTTACGGTCACTACAAATAACTTGACCAGCTAAAACAGTACAGATTTGGTTGAATAGAAATGTCAGGTCTATTTTTTAGGCGCTGGGTGACAGGCTCAACTTGCCCCTGATGTAATATATGGCCAAAAAATAACCACACTGTTGATGGTTAAATGCACTTGGGTGACACAGGCTCAGCCTGCACCAGATGTAGTATATGGCCAAAAAATAATCAGACTGTTGATGGTTAAATGCACTTGGGTGACACAGGCTCAGCCTGCACCAGATGTAGTATATGGCCAAAAAATAATCAGACTGTTGATGGTTAAATGCACTTGGGTGACACAGGCTCAGCCTGCAGCTGATGTAGTATATGGCCAAAAAATAACCAGACTGTTGATGGTTAAATGCACTTCGGTGACACAGGCTCAGCCTGCAGCTGATGTAGGATATAGCACAAAATAACCACACTATCGATGGTTAAATACACTTGGTGATAGCTTGTGCTGGCGCACCACAAGTCACAAAATGGCCGCCGATCACCCCAGAAAAAAAGTGATCTAAAAACGCTCTGGGCAGCCTCAAAAAAGTGAGCAAGTCAATAATAGCACTTCAATGATCCACAGCTGCAGATCGATCACAGAATGAAGTCTTTTGGAGGAGTTAATCTGCCTAATCTCGCCCTAACGTCGCAGCTGCAACCTCTCCCTACACTGATCATAGCAGAGTGACGTGCGGCGCTACGTGACTCCAGCTTAATTAGAGGCTGGGTCACAGGCTGCACTGGCCAATCACAGCCATGCCAATAGTAGGCATGGCTGTGATGGCCTCTTGGGCCAAGTAGTATGACGCTTGTTGATTGGCTGCTTTGCAGCCTTTCAAAAAGCGCCAAGAAAGCGCCGAATACCGAACCCGAACACGGACTTTTACGAAAATGTTCGGGTTCGGGTCCGTGTCACGGACACCCCAAAATTCGGTATGAACCCGAACTATACAGTTCGGGTTCGCTCATCCCTAGTTAGCACCACTATCTGCTGTGCTGCTCCTTCCAAATGATGTCGCCACTCTTGGAAAGCAGCAATGATGGCTAAAAGTTCCTTGTTTCCCACATCATAATTCCTTTCTGAGGAGGTCAGTTTTCTGAATAAGCACAAGGGTGAAACAAGTCTTTTTCTCCTGTTCTTTGTGTTAGAATAGCCCCTATTGCACAGTCAGAAGCATCAACTTCAACGATAAAGGCATGTTCAGGGTCAGTATGAATCAGTATAGGGGCTGTGGTGAATTTTGTCTTTAGACAGAGGAATGCATCCTGTGCTTGGGGAGACCAAATAAATGGTATTCCCTTCCTTGTTAATTGAGTAATTGGTGTAATTATAGCAGAAATTTTTTTCAGAAATCGTCTGTAGAAATTAGCAAATCCTACAAAACGTTGAACTTCTTTCACATTCCTTGGGGTTGGCCAGTCAATTATTGCTTGAATCTTGCTGGAGTCCATATGCAATCCTACAGTAGAAATTACATAACTCAGGAACTGAATCTCTGTTTGATGAAATTCACATTTCTCTAACTTAATATAGAGTTGATGAGTTCGTAGACGCTGTAGCACAATTTTGACATGATTTTGGTGTTCTTCCTCAGAATTAGAGAAAATTTGTATGTCATCCAGATAGATGACTACAAACTGATCTAACAGATCTTTGAAAATATCATTAATGAAATGCTGAAAGGTGGCAGGTGCATTACACAGTCCAAAAGACATGACTAAGTACTCGAAATGTCCGTAACGTGATCTGAATGCTGTTTTCCATTCATCAACAGGTCTAACACGCACTAAATTATAGGCTCCTCGTAGGTCTAGTTTGGTGAAGATTTTTGCATAACGGACTCTATCCAGCAACTCAGGTATAAGAGGCAGAGGGTAACGATTCTTTATTGTTATTTTATTTAGGTCTCTATAATCGACACAAGGCCTTAAAGTACCGTCTTTCTTTTTAACAAAAAATATTGGTGCACCTGCTGGTGAAGTGGAAGGACGAATAAATCCTTTAGCTGAATTTTCGTCTATGTATTCTTTGAGAGTCTTCAGTTCAGGCTCTGCCAATGGATATATGCTTCCAAAGGGTATAGCTGCTCCCGGCAACAGTTCAATGGGACAGTCATAAGGTCGATGTGGGGGCAACTTGTTAGCATTTTTTTTATCACAAACATTCACAAATTCTTTATACATAGATGGCAGTTTAGGTGATGTTTCGAGGTCCTTAGTACCATCTACTTGAGGTTGATTAGATAAAGTCTGTTCTGAGTGAACCTACTTTAGTTTCCCAGTTGATCTGAGGGTTCTGAGCTTGCAGCCATGGTAGTCCCAAGATGATTGGAAAATGGGGCGATGATATTAGTAAAAAAGATAAAACCTCTTGGTGATTGGGTTCCATAATTATCTCCAAGGGTTCAGTCTCTTGATCAATTGGGCCCGAGTTCAGTGGGGACCCATAAACAGTTTCCATCAGAATTGGTGAAAGTCTCCCTTGGATATTCACTCCATGCTTATTAGCAAAATCAATGTCCATAAAGTTCCCATTTGCTCCAGAGTCCACCATAGCAGAGGTAGATATCCACTGTGAGCTGGTCCGAAACTTGATAGAAATGAAGCAATGAGAGTTCTTGTTTTCCTTCTTACTATTAGGTGTTATTGAAGAGATTGAATGGATGACTGCATTCACTGGTGGCACTGGTTCAGAAGAAACTGATTCATCCTCAGATAGGTCATGATCCGCTATAACCGCCACTGACTTCTGTCGACGACTTGGACAATGAATGAGAAAGTGATCAGGTTTACCACAGTAAAAGCATTGATTCTCCTGAAGTCTGCGTTCCCTTCTATCGGCACTTTCACGTTTTTGTATGCTGTCAATCTGCATAGGTTCAGCATCAGATTCAGTGTATTTCTTAATTTCAAAGTCTCTAGAGGTGGAGGGTGGAACAGATAAGTATTGATTGTTACGAAGCCAGGTAGAACTCCACTTTTCTTGCCTACGCTCAGACATTCGAGTATCAATACGAACACAATGATGTACGAAATCTTCAAAATTTGTGGGAGCATCAGCACGTGCTAATTCATCTTTAAGTGCATTAGATAGTCCATTCTTGAAAAATGTTAATTTTGCGGCATTATTCCATTCAGTATCAATGACCCACCTTCTAAATTCTGTGGCATATTCGGCAACCCAGCACCTACCCTGACGTAAGGCCAGTAGGGTTGCTTCTGCTGTGGCACATCGATTAGGATCATCAAATACTTGGCTCATAGCTGCAAGGAAAGCTTCCAGATAATCTAGGCATGCATCATTGGTCTCAATAAGAGGATTAGCCCAGGCTACAGCCTTATGAGTCAGAAGCATAATAATACACAGCACCTTAGATCTGTCAGTGAGGAAGTGAGAAGTGTGTGCACCAAAATATAACTTGCATTGATTAATGAATCCACGGTACTTATCACGGTCCCCTCCAAACCTGAAGGGTGGAAGAGGCAAGGTGGATGAAGAAGCTGGAACCATGGCCCGGGTATGAAATTCCTGTATTTGCTCTGATTGTTGAGCCACCATGTTTTGTAAATCCTGAGTTGCTTGTCCAAATACTTGCACACTATGAGATGTTTGGTTTTCAAATGCCAATTATTTTGTTTTCACATTTTGCATTTCAGTGTAGATGTTGGTTAATAAACAGTTCATATTATTTACACGAACCTCCAAGTCCAGTTCCCCGGCGGATTCCATGGGCATGGCTCGAGTATCCTGTTACACTGCTGGTAAACGCGGCTGGAATCCAGTGGCCAGAAGGAACTAGCAAGGCGCAGACTTAAAGAGGACCTTTCACTACTCTACAAACTAAAAACTAACTATATCAGTGGGCAGAGCGGCGCCCAGGGGTCCCCCTGCACTTACTAGTATGTCTGGGCGCCGCTCCGTTCGCCCGGTATAGGCTCTGGTGTCTGCGCTCCCTCTGTTGTACTGGAGTGATTTCTTGTATGAGGCGTGTCCCTTGCTGCAGCGCTGGCCAATCGCAGCGCACAGCTCATAGCCAGGCTATGAGCTGTGCGCTGCGATTGGCCAGCGCTGCAGCAAGGGACACGCCTCATACAAAAAATCAGTCAGAGGGAGCGCAGACACCGGAGCCTATACCGGGCGAACGGAGCGGCGCCCAGACATACTAGTAAGTGCAGGGGGACCCCTGGGCGCCACTCTGCCCACTGATATAGTTAGTTTTTAGTTTGTAGAGTAGTGAAAGGTCCTCTTTAAGGAGTAGATCGCAAGGTAGGGAATCCAATGAACAATCGGAACGGTCTGAAAGGGACGGTTCTGAGGAGCAGGAGACTGGAACAAGTCACAATACTCGAGCAATGTTTGCATTGCCTCATGGGTATAAGTAGGCCCAAACAGGAAACAAGATGGCTCCCAATCAGTATCACAACGGCCATTTTAGTTAAGGGCAATTCTCAGATAA
Organism: Bufo bufo; assembly: GCF_905171765.1. Taxonomy (NCBI): domain Eukaryota; kingdom Metazoa; phylum Chordata; class Amphibia; order Anura; family Bufonidae; genus Bufo; species Bufo bufo. Next base: position 72,898,676 of record NC_053395.1, on the reverse strand, counting down.
CACAGCAGCCTCCAGTGGTGGAGGAGTGAAATTGCAACACAAGTTCAGAGTTGGTGAAACAGCGGCCACTAGTGGTAATTTAGAAGATTACATCAAATTCTGACACTGTGAATTGTCCCTGCAGTGGAGGCTGAGGACACGGTGGAGGATGAGGAGGCAGAGGCGGAAAATTGTTGTAAGAGCAATGGCGTGACAACGTGGAGGCGTAAGCTGCGTCACCTGGCTAAGATGTTTGTGTGGCTGTACAGGAACCATATTCAACCAGTGGGCCGTAACGGACATGTATTGTCCCTGACCACAGTTACAGCTTCACACGTCGGTACTGCAGTGCACTTTGGCAGACACCGACAGGCTCAAGGACTGGCCCACCTTCTGTTCTACATGTGTGTGCAGGGCTGGTACTGCCTTTTTGGCAAAAAAATGACTGCTTGGGACCAGTGTTCCCTCTTGTGCCCCGCTCACAAGTTTATAATGTGCGCTCAGTGCACCGCTCACCCTGGTTATTGGTATTTTTTATTTGTACCGGCAATGATAATTGCTGGTATTTTCTGGCCTGTGATATCTGGCCAGATCACACAGTGGGCCACCCGTGTCAGCCCAATGAAGAAAGCTGTCTATTTGCATATCTGTCCGGACTCACTCAGGAGTGCAGGCTCAGGAAGACCGCAGGGCTGCAGCATTACACGTCAGCAGGCACACTGAGCCAATGAGGAGCTGGTTCTACACGTGTGCTTGCTGACGTTGATTGATGCTGTCCAGCGGTCCACACTCAGAAGGAAGCATGCAGAGGTCAGGAAGGACAAACCTCTCTGCATGCTATCAGCGGTACTCGCCTCCTCCTCCATGCCTCCTGACTGCTCCTCTCCTGCAACCTATCTGTGTTTGTTATGTGTCTATATATATCTATGTATGCATATATGTATGTATGCATATATGTATATATATATCTCTAGGTATGCATGTGTGCATATGTGTCCTTATTTATCTATGCATGAATGTGTATTTATATGTGTATATATATATATATACTGTATATATATATATATATATATATATACTCTGAACAAAAATATAAACGCAAAACTTTTGGTTTTGGTCCCATTTTGCATGAGCTGAACTAAAAAATCTGAAACATTTTCTACATACACAAAAGACCCATTACTCTCGAATATTGTTCACAAACCTGTCTAAATCTGTGTTAGCGAACACTTCTCCTTTGCCGAGATAATCCATCCCACCTCACAGGTGTGGCACATTAAGGTGCTGATTAGACAGCATGAATATTGCACAGGTGTGCCTTAGACTGTCCACAGTAAAAGGCCACTCTGAAATGTGCACAGTTTTGCCTTACTGAGTGGGTCAGAAAACCAGTCAGTATCTGGTGTGGCCACCATTTGCCTCACACAGTGCAACACATCTTTGTCATATAGAGTTGATTAGGTTGTTGATTGTGACCTGTGGAATGTTGGTCCACTTCTCTTTAATAGCTGTGCAAAATTGCAGAATATTGGCAGGAACTGGAACACACAGACGTATACGCCGATCCATAGCATCCCAAACATGCTCAATGGGTGACATATCCGGTGAGTATGTTGGCCATGCAAGAACCGTGATGTTTTCAGCTTCGAGGAATTGCGTACAGATCCTTGCAATATAGGGCCGTGCATTATCATGCTGCAACATAAGGTGATGGTCGTGGATAAATGCGACCAAATTCAAAATGCACCTGTGTGAGTTGTCCATAACATACGCCTACCCATACCGTAACTCCACCGCCACCATGGGCCACTCGATTCACAATGTTGACGTCAGTAAATCGCTCACCCATATGATGTCACACACGCTGTCTGCCATCTGCCCTAAACAGTGAAAACCAGGACTCATCCGTGAACAGAACGCCTCGCCAACGTGCCAGATGCCATAGAATGTGAGCATTTGCCCACTCAAGTCGGTTACGACGACAAACTGCAGTCAGGTCCAGACTTCGATGAGGATGTCCAGCATGCAGCTTCCCTGAGACAGTTTCTGACAGTTTGTGCAGAAATTCTTTGGTTATGCAAACCGATTGTTGCTGAAGCTATCCAGGTGGCTGGTCTCAGACGATGTGGAGGTCCTGGGCTGGTGTGGTTACACATGGTCTGCGGTTGTAAGGCCGGTTGGATGTACTGCCAAATTCTCTGAAACGCCTTTGGAGACGGCTTATGGTAGACAAATGAACATTCATTGCACGGGCAACAGCTGTGGCATTGTGCTGTGTAATCAAACTGCACAATTCAGAGTGGCCTTTTATTGTGGGAAGTCTAAGGCACACCTGTGCAATATTCATGCTGTCTAATCAGCACCTTGATACCCCACACCTGTGAGGTGGGATGGATTATCTTGGCAAAGGAGAAATGCTCACTAACACAGATTTAGACAGATTTGTGAACAATATTTGAGAGTAATGGGTCTTTTGTGTATGTAGAAAATGTAGACGTCCCGCACATCACCTACCCACTCGGACGCAGCGAGACCGGAAGTATCTGTCAGCATTCCAACGCGCATGCTCACATGAACCCATGTCCAGAAGCGCCATGTTGGATGCTGGCAAAGTAACCGAAAGTTGTATTATTCTTATAGTAAACGGCTCACAGGAAGCAAAAAAGGAAATGGACACCCCTATTCAAGGGGGTACAATATCCTAATGCTGGGCATGCAGTATGAGCCCGATCGGCACTACCGTGTCAATCGTGCATTTAAGCGCTGCCCCATGACACCGCCAAAGGCAGGGTTCTCCTGACAACCATGGGATATATTCTACTATTTGTGAAGATATCTGTCGAGACTCAACCTGGGCCAAAGCACAAATAAACCATAATAAGATAATGCTGGACAGGCATGGGATAACGATGTTTATCCATATGGTATACTAGCATCTTCTCCATATTGTTCCTCTTCTTGTATCAAGAAATCTATGAAAAAGAGAGAGAATAGGATCATGAGTAAGATCTTATATGAACACTTATGTCTAACTAACATCACCCACTACAGGACTAAAGCAGAACAGAAAATGCAAACGGACATTACGGGGCAAACCACCCCTTATGAATATACCCCTAAATTGTGGTCTCCGTTCAGACCATTGGGTCTCAAGGTGTTAAGTGTATGTATCCAAAACAATTCCTTCTTTTTCAGTAGCAAGATTCTATTACCTCCACGTATGGGCAGGGGAATATGATCAATAATCCAACATTTTAATTGTTTCTCAGAATGGTTCTTCTCTACAAAATGTTTGGGAATGGGTAAATCCTGGCGTTTTTTCCTAATAGTGGATCGGTGATTGTTTAAACGGGTTTTGAGATCAGTGGATGTCTCACCCTTATATAGCAATCTGCAGGGGCAACTCAAAACATAAATCACAAAGTTAGAATTAAATGTGAGGTAAAAAGAGATAGGGTACCTCACATCCGTCACCGGATGTATAAAAGTCTTGCCCTTGCAGATATGTTTACAATTGACACAGCTGAGACATTGGAAGCATCCAATTGAGAGAAAGGAAGATGCTTCACCATATTACGTGGATGACCACTCTCAAAATGCAGGAGGGTATTCTTATCAGTCAGTTTGGTAAATAAACTAGTATGCAATTGTCCCTCCTGATATCTGACAGTGGTGTCCAAGAATTGGATCTCAGTTTCTGAATGTACAAGGGTAAATTGTAACTCCTTGTTAATACTATTAAGGTAACCCTGAAATTCCAACAGTTCGGAGCAGTTACCAGTCCAAATGAGGAAGATGTCGTCGATGTATCTCCACCACCTCAGTATCTTGCTGCGGTGGTGGGACACATGGACGACATCCTCCTCAAAACATCTCATGAATATGTTGGCATAAGTGGGTGCCACATTGGACCCCATAGCCACACCTCTTATTTGCTTGTAAAATACATCCTGAAACAGAAAATAATTCTGCCTCAGAATGATATTAAGAAGATCAACAACAAAATTACATGTTTGTGCAGTCAGGGAAGACAAATCTAACATACGTCTAACCGCCCTGACACCAAGGTCATGGTCGATCGAGGTATATAGTGATGTGACATCGAAGGATGCCAAAATTGTAGGATGTGTGTCAACAAGGTCAACATTCTCCAATTTGCATAAAAAATCGGTGGTATCCTGAATATATGATTCTGCCCCACATGCATAATTCTGTAAAAGTTTATCCCAAAAAATTGAAATAGTGCTGAAAATAGACTCAGAGCCCGATACAATTGGACGACCTGGAGGGTCGATCAGTGAATTGTGTACTTTTGGGAGTACATTTAATACCGGTGTAACCGGATGATTAACAGTACAGAATTCAACGAGATCATTGTCAATGATGCCAGCCAGAACCGCATTGGTTAAACATTTGTTGATTAATCTAGCAATATCAAATTTGGGATCGGTCTGGAGTGCTAGATAGACCTCAGTATCATCCAGTTGTCGTCTGATCTCCGCAATATATTTGGAGGTATCCAAGACGACAATCCCACCCCCCTTATCTGCGGGTTTCACAGCAAGGAGGGGATCATTTCTCAATTGTTCAATAGCCTCAATCTCCAACCATGTGAGATTGGGGCTCTTGAGTGCACTAACCGCATAAGGTTTTGTACTGTGATAGACCAGACCTAACCGCAGTCATGTAGGCATCAATGGCAGACTCGTTGATCACAGGAGAAAAATTACTCTTAAGAGACAGACTGAGACTGCCCAATGTGAGCTCACTCAATTGGGCTGTATTAGGCCGTGTCTTATTGTGAAACCAGGTTTTGAGTTTAATCCTGCGAAAGAAAGCTGATAAATCAATATCCAAATTAAACCAATTGAGTGGAGTCGATGGACAAAATGTCAACCCCTTATTCAGAACACTTATTTGTAACGGAGTAAGGATCTTAGAGGACAAATTAATAACAGTTATTTCCTCTTTGGCATCTGTGATTTGCCGGCCTAAGCACGGATCTTGTTGTTGCGCAATTTTAGAGGTTTGTCGATGTCTACGGCCACCCCGTCTGGTGCGACCTCTTTTTTGTGCTGGTGGTTGATTCTGCTTCCTAAAAAAGAAGAGGACTGTTCCATTCCTGATGTCTGTACATTCTTCTTTCTCTTTCTAACCTTCTGATTAGAGGTGCTATTTTCAAACTGCAATGTATAGATGGAGCCCCTTTTGAAGTCCTCTAAATCTCGAGTCCATTTTGAGCGTTTACCTTCCTCAAGCTCAACCTTTAATTTAGATACATGAAGTGATACATTATCAGAAAACAAAGTAAATTCATCAGGGGACAAAGACATTTGTAATGCCCGTTCAATATCACCCATCTCAGTACCTGTAGAGGATAATTCTTCTTGTATATATTGTATATTCAAAAGAATAAAGTCCAGAGAATATCTGTAGGAAAGAACTTCAAGTTTCTTGCAATAAACGGAATTGTTAAAAAACAAGTTAGATCGAAGATGAGATCTCATGCCTTTGGGCTTTATAATATTCATGCCTCTCTGTCATGGTCTTACCTGCTTGCTGCTCTCCTTCGTTTGACATGTGCTGGCGGCCATCTTGGGTTCTGGGTTTCTTGTAGCCTTCCACCCTGCGGCTCCTCCTTCCCCTGGGAGGAGCTGGATGCCTAGCTCATATATATAGGAGGTCTGTGGCTTCAGTTCCTTGCTTGGTCCCCCTGTGTTCACATGCTTCTAGACTGCTGCTGCTTCTGGTTCCTGATCCTGGCTTCGTCTGACTACCCTGCTGGTTCCTGATCCTGGCTTCGTCTGACTACCCTGCTGGTTCCTGATCCTGGCTTCGTCTGACTACCCTGCTGGTTCCTGATCCTGGCTTCGTCTGACTACCCTTCTGGTTCCTGACCTCTGGCTTCGCAAAGACTCTGCTCGGTTTCACCATCCGTTTGGACTTTTGCTTTACAGCTTTATTTTCAATAAAGCCTTCTTATTTTCACTTATCTCTTGTTGTACGTCTGGTTCATGGTTCCGTGACATTAGGACCAAGCCATGAATTCTGACGGTACAGGGCCATCCTCGCTACCCACGCTGGTTGCCAGACTTGATCAGCAGGATCACCTGTTGGGTCGGTTCGCTGTGGCGTTGCAAACCCTGCTTGAACGCACGGCTCATTTCGCTCCCGTTGCCGATGGGTCGGTTGTCGCTCCTGGGCTCGCTCCTACTGCCGCTCCGGTTGTTGCGCCAGAGTCTACCCCGACACCTGTTGTTGCGCCTGCGGTGTTTCGGGGTATGACCGGTTCTGCCCCTCTTCCACAGCGCTTTGGGGGAGAGCCAACTCAGTGCCGAGGTTTCCTTAACCAGGTGGGCATTTATTTCGAGTTGATGCCACATGCCTTTCCTACTGAGAGATCAAAGGTGGGCTTCTTGATCTCGCTGCTCTCGGACAAGGCCTTGGCCTGGGCCAGCCCTTTATGGGAGAACAACAATCCGGTGGTTGCCGAGTTTTCCGGTTTTGTTGCTTCTCTTCGGAAGGTATTCGATGTGCCGGCTCGTGCTGCCTCTGCTGCGAAGCTCCTTATGTCCATCAGACAGGGTTCACGATCCGTAGCTGAATACGCCATTGAGTTTCGTACCCTGGCAGCAGAGGTGGGCTGGAATAATGAGGCTCTGGTCGCTGCTTTCTCTCATGGTCTCTCGGATGCCTTGAAGGATGAGGTTGCAGCTAAGGACCTACCAGTTGAGCTCGAGTCTCTTATTTCTTTCCTGATTTTGATTGACACCAGACTCAGGGAGAGACCTTCCTTTAAGGAGAACCTGCGGAGGTCTTCTAACAGATTGGTGCCTACGTTTGCTGTCCCACCCGTGCCTCCCTCTCCTCCCACGCCTCCTGGGGATGACTTGTCTGGGGGTGAACCCATGCAGCTGGGGTTTGCTCGCCTGTCCGAGGGGGAGAGGGCACTCCGGAGACGCGAGGGCCGATGCATGTACTGTGGTCTCGGTGGGCATTTTCGGTTGGCATGTCCGAACCGTCCGGGGAACGCTCGTACCCTGAGATCCTGTCGGGGGCAGATCTTGGGTGGAGTCTCCTCGTCCCCGGTTTCCCGTGTTGACAAACCACTGATCACTGTTGTCCTCTCCTGGGTCGGGGGCTCGGTGACGACCCAGGCGTTGGTGGACTCTGGTGCTGGTGGTTTGTTCATTGATAGTGTGTTCGCTGCCGCCAATTCCATTCCTCTGCAGGCTCGAGGTTCCCCACTGGCTCTTGAGGCGATAGACGGCAGACCCCTTCTGCCGCCACACGTGACTCATGAGACCCTTCCAGTGGGGATAGCCATTGGTGCCATTCACAGAGAGTCGGTCTGCCTCCAGGTTATTTCGTCTCCACACTACTCGGTGGTCTTGGGGTACCCCTGGCTCCAGAAGCATAATCCGACTTTCAATTGGAGATCGGTCGAGATCCTCTCGTGGTCACCGCAGTGTGGGGCTAGTTGCATCCATGGGTCTGTCAAGTTGCTGTGTACTTCCTCGGACTCTCTGTTGCCTCCTGAATACGAGGAGTACCGTGTTCTATTCGATAAGGTGCGCGCGGTTGCCCTACCTCCGCACCGCCCATACGATTGTGCCATAGAGTTACAATCTGGTGCCGTTCCTCCTCGTGGCAAAGTCTATCCACTGTCGGTAGCGGAGAATGAGGCCATGGAGGAGTACGTGAGGGAGGCGCTTTCACGCGGACACATTCGCAAGTCTTCGTCCCCGGCAGGGGCTGGATTTTTCTTTGTGAAAAAGAAGGGCGGTGAGTTGAGGCCTTGCATCGATTACAGGGGTCTCAATCGCATCACGATCAAGAACGCTTACCCGATACCCTTGATTTCCGAGCTGTTCGATCGCCTTAAAGGGGCCACGGTCTTTACCAAACTCGACCTGAGGGCGGCATATAACCTGGTAAGGATCAAGGCGGGCGATGAGTGGAAGACCGCGTTTAACACCAGGACCGGTCATTACGAATCCTTGGTTATGCCCTTTGGGTTGTGCAATGCGCCCGCAGTCTTTCAGGAATTCATCAACGATGTTTTCCGTGACCTGTTGCAGCAGTGTGTGGTAGTCTATTTGGATGACATCTTGGTATATTCTGAATCCATGGAGGCCCACATTCTGGATGTCAGACGAGTGTTGCAACGGTTACGAGAGAACAAGCTGTTCGGTAAGCTTGAGAAATGCGAATTTCACCGATCCCAGGTAACCTTCTTAGGTTACATCATTTCCGCTGAGGGGTTCTCCATGGATCCTGAGAAGGTTTCGGCTGTCTTACAGTGGCCCCAGCCCAGTGGTCTTCGTTCCCTGCAGCGCTTTTTGGGCTTCGCCAATTATTATCGGAAGTTCATCAGGGACTTTTCCATGCTGGCCAAGCCTCTCACGGATCTGACCAGGAAGGGCAGTAATTCCCAGGTCTGGCCGCTCGAGGCCATCCGAGCTTTTGAGGCCCTAAAGTCCGCCTTTGTGTCGGCTCCGATTCTGTCGCATCCCAACCCTGGGTTGCCCTTTGTCCTCGAGGTGGACGCGTCTGAGACGGGAGTAGGCGCCCTTCTGTCTCAGCGTAGAACACCAGAGGGTCCTCTGCTTCCTTGTGGGTTTTACTCTCGGAAACTGTCTTCCGCGGAGTGCAACTATCAGATTGGTGACAGGGAGTTATTGGCCATCGTGCAGGCCCTTAAAGAATGGAGGCACTTGCTCGAGGGTTCGGTGGTTCCGGTTCTCATCCTGACGGACCACAAGAATCTGACCTACCTTTCTGAGGCCAAGAGATTGACACCATGTCAGGCCAGATGGGCTCTGTTCTTGTCACGTTTTAATTACGTGGTCTCCTACCTACCCGGTTCCAAGAACATCAGGGCGGATGCCTTATCACGGCAGTACTCCGAGCTGTCCAGGGAGGAGTCGATTCCGACTTCGGTCATACCTCCGAATCAGATCCTGGCCGCCATTCGCACCAGCCTGACCTCTCCCCTGGGTGAGCAGATTTTGGCGGCTCAATCTGGTGCTCCCTCTGGGAGACCCAACGGCAGATGTTTTGTGCCTGAGGAGTTGCGCACTCGGTTGTTGCGAACCTACCATAACTCCAAGACCGCGGGGCATCCTGGAAAGAATCAGCTGTCCTGGGCTGTTTCACGTCTGTTCTGGTGGCCTTCCCTACGTTCCGACATCGCCGCATATGTAGCGGCATGCTCCGTTTGTGCCCAGAGTAAGTCCCCTCGGCACCTTCCGTTGGGCCTTCTGCAACCCATAGCCACCGGGGAGCGCCCATGGTCACACCTGGGGATGGATTTCATTGTGGACCTCCCTGCATCCCGAGGCCATACGGTCATTCTCATGATTGTGGATCGGTTTTCCAAAATGTGCCACTGTGTTCCTCTCAAGAAGTTACCCTCTGCACAAGAGTTGGCCACGATTTTTGCCAGGGAGGTCTTCCGGTTGCACGGTTTGCCTAAGGAGATTGTGTCGGATCGGGGGAGTCAGTTTGTGTCCAGGTTCTGGCGCGCCTTTTGCTCCCAGTTGGGGATTCATCTCTCCTTCTCCTCGGCCTACCACCCTCAGTCCAATGGGGCCGCAGAACGATCCAATCAGGCCTTGGAGCAATTCCTTCGTTGCTATGTCTCCGATCACCAAGACAATTGGGTTGACCTCCTGCCTTGGGCTGAGTTTGCCAGGAACACGGCGGTGAACTCTTCCTCTGGGACGTCTCCCTTCATGGCCAATTATGGGTTCCAACCTGCCGTGTTACCGGAGGTATTCTCTCCCCAGGATATTCCGGCTGTGGAGGATCACCTTTCCGTCCTACGTGCTTCTTGGGTACAGATCCAGAAGTCCCTTGAGGTCTCTGCGCAGCGCCAGAGACTCCAGGCTGATCGCAGACGAGCGCCTGCTCCTTCCTACCAGGTCGGAGACCGTGTATGGTTGTCCACCCGCAACCTCAACCTTCGAGTGCCCACTCCCAAGCTGGCGCCTCGCTTTGTTGGTCCCTTCCGAGTGCTTCGCAGGGTAAACCCGGTAGCCTATGCCCTTGCGCTTCCTCCTGGCATGCGGATCTCCAACGTGTTTCATGTCTCCCTGTTGAAGCCACTGGTGTGTAATCGTTTCACTTCCTCGGTTCCTCGGCCTCGTCCGGTCCAAGTGGGCAATCGTGAGAAATATGAGGTGAGCAATATCCTGGACTCACGCCTGGTCCGCGGTCGGTTGCAGTTTTTGGTCCATTGGCGTGGTTATGGTCCAGAGGAGCGTTCCTGGGTTCCCTCCGCAGATGTCCATGCTCCTGCCTTGCTCCGAGCCTTCCACGCACGCTTCCCTCAGAAACCGTTTTGTGCTCCGCGGAGGAGGGGCCCTTGAGGGGGAGGTACTGTCATGGTCTTACCTGCTTGCTGCTCTCCTTCGTTTGACATGTGCTGGCGGCCATCTTGGTTTCTGGGTTTCTTGTAGCCTTCCACCCTGCGGCTCCTCCTTCCCCTGGGAGGAGCTGGATGCCTAGCTCATATATATAGGAGGTCTGTGGCTTCAGTTCCTTGCTTGGTCCCCCTGTGTTCACATGCTTCTAGACTGCTGCTGCTTCTGGTTCCTGATCCTGGCTTTGTCTGACTACCCTGCTGGTTCCTGATCCTGGCTTCGTCTGACTACCCTGCTGGTTCCTGATCCTGGCTTCGTCTGACTACCCTGCTGGTTCCTGATCCTGGCTTCGTCTGACTACCCTTCTGGTTCCTGACCTCTGGCTTCGCAAAGACTCTGCTCGGTTTCACCATCCGTTTGGACTTTTGCTTTACAGCTTTATTTTCAATAAAGCCTTCTTATTTTCACTTATCTCTTGTTGTACGTCTGGTTCATGGTTCCGTGACACTCTCATGCCTTTGGGCTTTATAATATTCACCCAAGGTGGTCATATGTAGGCCCAAGGAAGCCGTCTTTTTGGATAAAAATTCAAGTTTTATCTTTAATTCTTTCACAGATGGGGTATTCAAAAAGGTGGCATCTCCCCCAATGCCCTGCATAATATGTTCCGCTTACTCGTGCGAGTAGGTGGAGCCACGTGGAAATCCAATATCCATAGTCAAAAAAGATATGTATACAGCAAAAAAATTAGCAGAAAACATTGTGCTAAGCCAACAAGTGAAAAATACAAAAGGAAAAATGTATGGCAGCACCAATTCACAGCATTAATAACGGGTGCTATGTCCAAGGGTGTCACTGCTTACCCACAAAATATAGACAGAAACGGACAGCACTTCCAGTAGAAAAAGTTGTTGTTTATTAGGCCACAGTGGCACAGTGAAGCAACGTTTCGGCTCAAAACACAGAGCCTTTCTCAAACATCAAACATAAAAAATGTGTAAAAAATAAATAAATAGTGAATATAATGTGGAGATCCAGGAACTTGCGGGATGAACTGGTGAGAGCGGACATTGGTCCTGGTCCTGGATTAGTACAGAGTACATTGACACAGCGGAGCATGGGATGCTTCCCATGTCTCAGCTGTGTCAATTGTAAACATATCTGCAAGGGCAAGACTTTTATACATCCGGTGATGGATGTGAGGTACCCTATCTCTTTTTACGTTTGTGATTAAAAAAATTTGAGTTGCCCCTGCAGATTACTATATGTGGGAGAGACATCCACTGATCTCAAAACCCGTTTAAACAATCACCGATCCACTATTAGGAAAAAATGACAGGATTTACCCATTCCCAAACATTTTGTAGAGAAGAACCATTCTGAGAAACAATTAAAATGTTGGATTATTGATCATATTCCCCTGCCCAGACGTGGAGGTAATAGAATCTTGCTACTAAAAAAGAAGGAATTGTTTTGGATACATACACTTAACACCGGATACCCAATGGTCTGAACGTAGACTACAATTTAGGGGTATATTCATAAGGGGTGGTTTGCCCCGTTATGTCCGTTTGCATTTTCTGTTCTGCTTTAGTCCTGTAGTGGATGATGTTAGTTAGACATGTGTTCATATAAGATCTTACTCATGATCCTATTCTCTCTCTTTTTCATAGATTTCTTGATACAAGAAAGGGAACAATATGGAGAAGATGCTAGCATACCATATGGATAAACATTGTTATCCCATGCCTGTCCAGCATTATCTTATTATGGATTATTTGTGCTTTGGCCCAGGTTGAGTCTCGACAGATATCTTCACAAATAGTAGAATATATCCCATGGTTGTCAGGAGGTGTGTATGGGACGGCGCTTGAATGCACGATTGAAACGGTAGTGCCGATCGGGCTCATACTGCATGCCCAGCATTAGGATATTGTACCCCCTTGAATAGGGGTGTCCATTTCCTTTTTTGCTTCCTGTGAGCCGTTTACTATATGGGTTACCTTACCAGCATCCAACATGGCGCTTCTGGACATGTGTTCATGTGAGCATACGCGTTGGAATGCTGACAGATACTTCCGGTCTCGCTGCGTCCGAGTGGGTAGGTGATGTGCGGGACGTCTACCTTAGGCACGGCGTGACATCATGCTTTTGAGACGTAACCTGGAGCCTGAGCACTCCTCAGGGATAGACGCCAAGTTTGGCCATTGACTGCATGTGGATGTGCGTTGGTTCTATGTGGTATGTTACTGATCTTGTCCTTTGCCTCTCCTGTTTTTACTCTAATATAATTATGCTAATGTACAGTAGTCGATCGATATTGGTGCCACTTATTGGATTTATGTATTGGTTGCACTGTATTATTATGAATTTTCTGTAATTTCTGTATAATCATGTATTGTACCATTGTTGCCATATATTGTATCATGTTATATCACATTATATTCACTATTTATTTATTTTTTACACATTTTTTACTGTAATGATCATATTGATTGATTGCTCCAACCCCTAATCATGTATGTCTATTTATACCTTGTGTTATACTTATGTTTGATGCTTGAGAAAGGCTCTGTGTTTTGAGCCGAAACGTTGCTTCACTGTGCCACTATGGCCTAATAAACCACAACTTTTTCTACTGGGAGTGCTGTCCGTTTCCGTCTATATTTTGTGGGTAAGCAGTGACACCCTTGGACATAGCACCCGTTATTAATGCTGTGAATTGGTGCTGCCATACATTTTCCATATATATATATATATATATATATATATATATATACAGTTCAGACCAAAAGTTTGGACACACCTTCTCATTCAAAGAGTTTTCTTTATTTTCATAACTATGAAAATTGTAGATTCACACTAAAGGCATCAAAACTATGAATTAACACATGTGGAATTATATACATAACAAACAAGTGTGAAACAACTGAAAATATGTCATATTCTAGGTTCTTAAAAGTAGCCACCTTTTGCTTTGATTACTGCTTTGCACACTCTTGGCATTCTCTTGATGAGCTTCAAGAGGTAGTCCCCTGAAATGGTTTTCACTTCACAGGTGTGCCCTGTCAGGTTTAATAAGTGGGATTTCTTGCCTTATAAATGGGGTTGGGACCATCAGTTGCGTTGAGGAGAAGTCAGGTGGATACACAGCTGATAGTCCTACTGAATAGACTGTTAGAATAGTTATATTATGGCAAGATAAAAGCAGATAAGTAAAGAAAAACGAGTGGCCGTCATTACTTTAAGAAATGAGGGTGTCATGCCCCACTCTGACGATGTGCGGAGGTCAGCCAGGATTGCAGCACGAGTTTAGTTTTTGTTTTGATGCCGTGCTGGATCCGCCTCGCATCAGGTGCACTGGGTGGAGTCATTAGTTTAAATGGTCTCCAGCTAAGTGCTCTGAGCGGATTATACTGTTCATTTTGGTCTGGGAAGTTTGGAGGGAAGGATGGCTGTCAGTTCCTGCTCTCAGCAGATAAGTGTCATTTCTTTCCTGGAGGGAAACGCCAAATGGAAAAGGATTTAGGAAAACTAGAAGAATGGTCAGAACTCTGGCAACTGAAATTTAATGTGGATAAGTGCAAGATAATGCACCTGGGGCGTAAAAACCCAAGGGCAGAATATAGAATATTTGACACAGTCCTGACCTCAGTATCTGAGGAAAGGGATTTAGGAGTAATTATTTCAGAAGACTTAAAGGTGGGAAGACAATGTAATAGGGCAGCACGAAATGCCAGCAGAATGCTTGGATGTATAGGGAGAGGTATAAGCAGTAGAAAGAGTGAAGTGCTTATGCCGCTGTACAGAACACTGGTGAGACCTCACTTGGAGTGTTGTGCGCAGTACTGGAGGCCATATCTCCAGAAGGATATAGATACTCTAGAGAGAGTTCAGAGAAGAGCTACTAAACTAGTACATGGATTGCAGGATAAAACTTACCAGGAAAGGTTAAAGGACCTTAACATGTATAGCTTGGAAGAAAGAAGAGACAGAGGGGATATGATAGAAACTTTTAAATACATAAAGGGAATCAACACGGTAAAGGAGGAGAGCATATTTAAAAGAAGAAAAACTACCACAAGAGGACACAGTTTTAAATTAGAGGGGCAAAGGTTTAAAAGTAATATAAGGAAGTATTACTTTACTGAGAGAGTAGTGGATGCATGGAATAGCCTTCCTGCAGAAGTGGTAGCTGCAAATACAGTGAAGGAGTTTAAGCATGCATGGGATAGGCATAAGGCTATCCTTCATATAAGATAGGGCCAGGGACTATTCATAGGATTTAGATATATTGGGCAGACTAGATGGGCCAAATGGTTCTTATCTGCCGACACATTCTATGTTTCTATGTTTCTATGTTTCTTGTTTGGTTGTTTATGTCATCTATCCCATCCAGGTTCTGTGCGAGCAGGCTGCTCCTTTCTCCCCACTTCACCATCTCAGGGAGCTCAGGGTTCTGTCAGTATAGGCTGGAGGACACAGCAAACCTACCTTTAAGGTCTGTCTGTGGGCTGAACAGTGCAGGGAAAGAGGTCAGGGATAAACTAGGAGGTGACCCTTCCCCTGTCTCTCGTCCAGAGCCTGGTTGGTGTGTTATCTGTTATACTGTGCACGTCCACCGTGACATTATAATCCGCCATACTGTGACTGCCATTGCTTAGCATTTATGTGATGGCGTCAATTGATGCACTGGTTGACCGCATGCAGGGTTTGTCCTTGGAGGTTGCGGATCTGCGTAGTACGGTCACACAGTGTCAGAGGGTGTTGGCTTCAGGTACAGGTCAAATTGTTGGGGAGCCTAAAGTCGCTCTTCCTGAGAAATTTGCAGGGGGTACTGATGATTTTTTCCCTTTCAAAGAGTCATGTAATTTGTACTTTTGATTGTGCCCATTTTCATCAGGTAATGAGGATCAGAGGGTGGGCATCATCATGTCTTTGCTGAAAGGGGACGCGCAATCCTGGGCTTTTTCCCTGCCGCCCGGTTCTCTGGCTCTCCGGTCGGTGGAGGAATTTTTTAAAGCCCTGGGATTGATTTACGATGATCCAGATCGAGTTTCGATGGCAGAATCAAAATTACGTAACTTACTACAGGGTAAACATACTGCTGAGGTTTACTGCACAGAGTTTAGGAGGTGGGCTACTGAGTCGGGGTGGAACGACCCCGCGTTACGTAGCCAGTTTTGTCAGGGGTTATCTGAAAGGTTGAAAGATGCTCTGGCTTTTCATAAATACCCAGATACTTTGGAAAACGCAATGTCTTTGGCGATACGTTTGGATAGACGTATCAGAGAGAGGTGTAAGGGTCCCTCTGTGCAGGGGATTTCTCCCGCGTGTGGTTTTGTTTCACCAGCTGCCCAGGGTTATATTGCTTATTACTCTGGGGTAAGGGAGGAACCCATGCAGTTAGGTCAGATATCTTTCCATTCGGATAGTAGAGACTTTTGAAAAGTGCACAATTTATGTTTCTATTGTGGGAAGAGGGGTCATTTTGTTTTTTCTTGTCCGTATTTTGAACCACAGGGGGAAGTGATAAAGAATAAAGAAAAAGAAAAAAAAACTCCCCTCACACTTGGCAGTGTATGGAGCAGACTGGTATGCAAGTTCCCTGCAGTTCCCGTTTTCTCCTTTCAGCTATGGTGGTGCTAGAGTCTAGAAATGTGTTTGTTGATGTTTTTCTTGATTGTGGTGCTGGGGTAAATTTAATTGACTTTCTGTTTCTTGAGGGTTTGGGACTAAGTATTTGCACGTTAGAGAACGAGATTCGTGTTTTTGCTATTGATTCTTCCCCTCTTTCTCAAGGGAGCCTTACTCACGTTGTTCATGGTATTCATTTAAGGGTGGGTGATTCACATGCTGAGATTATTTCCTGTTTCGTCATGATGGATTTGCCAGCTCCAATAGTTTTGGGGTTGCCATGGTTGTCTAGACATAACCCAATTATAGACTGGCAAGCGAGACAAATCATTGGTTGGAGCAAGTTTTGTTCGGATAATTGTCTTGTCACATCTATTTACTGAAGTGTCCGTTACGGCCTTGCCTCAGTATCTCTCAGATTTTTCGGACATTTTTTCGGAGGGTGGGGCTCAGGAATTGCCCCCTCATTGTGACTATGATTGTCCAGTGAATCTCATTTCGGGGGCTAAGTTGCCTAAGTCTCGGCTCTACAACCTCTCTCAACCCGAGAGAGAGGTCATGCGAAAGTATGTCGCCGAGAGTTTGGCAAAGGGTCATATTAGACCATCTAAGTCTCCAGTGGCTGTAGGGTTGTTCTTCGTGAAGAAGAGAGTTGGATCACTGAGACCGTGTTTGGATTTCCGGGAGCTGAATCGTATTACAGTCCGGGATCCATATCCCCTGCCTTTGAGCTCTGATCTTTTTGATCAGATTGTTGGAGCCAAGGTGTTCTCCAAGTTGGATTTGAGAGGAGCATACAATCTGATCAGGATGGGGGGTGAGTGGAAAACGGCCTTCAATACGCACGAGGGTCATTTTGAGAACCTGGTAATGCCTTTTGGGTTGACGAATGCGCCAGCGGTATTTCAGCGATTCGTCAATGATATTTTTCATCATTTGGTGGGGAGGTTCGTAGTAGTCTACCTAGATGACATTTTAATTTATTCTCCTGATCTGAAGACCCATCAAGATCATGTGAGACAGGTTTTGACGATCCTTCAGGAGAATAAGTTATATGCCAAATTGGAGAAATGTTTGTTTGCGGTGCAAGAGCTTCCATTCTTGGGATACATGCTTTCTGATTCTGATTTTCGTATGGACCCCGAAAAGGTCCGGGCGGTTCTGGAGTGGGACCGACCGGAGAATCAGAAAGCTTTGATGCGATTTTTGGGGTTTACGAATTATTATAGAAAATTTATTTTGAATTATTCCACGCTAGTCAAACCTCTTACTGATATGACCAAGAAGGGCGCTGATGTCTCTGTCTGGTCGGATGAGGCATTGCAGGCCTTTTCGGCTATTAAGGAGCGTTTTGCGTCTGCTCCCATTCTGGTGCAGCCGGATGTATCTCAGCCATTCCTGGTCGAGGTTGATGCATCAGAGGTGGGGGTTGGGGCGGTGCTTTCGCAGGGTCCTTCTCCTGGCAAGTGGGTCCCGTGTGCCTTCTTCTCCAGGAAGCTCTCGGTCGCCGAGAGGAATTATGATGTTGGAGATAGGGAGTTGTTGGCGATCAAGTTGGCCTTTGAAGAATGGCGTCACTGGTTAGAG
Source organism: Bufo bufo (assembly GCF_905171765.1). NCBI lineage: Eukaryota > Metazoa > Chordata > Amphibia > Anura > Bufonidae > Bufo > Bufo bufo. The sequence goes on along the minus strand of NC_053395.1, from coordinate 72,881,106 downwards.
GGGGCTTCTCACCCCGTTACTGTGTATACAGACCATAAGAATTTGGCTTACCTGCAATCTGCCAAGTGTCTGAACCCTAGACAGGCCAGATGGTCATTGTTTTTTACCAGGTTCAATTTCGTGTTTACCTTTCGCCCAGGGCTCAAGAACGTCAAGGCAGATGCCTTGTCTCGCAGCTTCCCTGGGGGAGGTGATTCAGAAGATCCAGGGCCAATTTTGGCGGATGGAGTGGTGGTCTCCGCTCTGTACTCTTAATTGGAAATGGAGGTGTTGGGCGCTCAGGAGGGGGCTCCTGGTTCGTGTCCCCCAGGGAGGTTGTTTGTTCCTGAGGGCCTACGATACAAGGTGTTCAAGGAACATCACAATACTGTTCTCGCTGGACATCCTGGTGGTAAGTCCACCTATGATCTGGTGTCCCGGAGGTTCTGGTGGCCAGTGTTGCGTAAGAGTATTGAGAATTACGTGACAGCTTGTGAAACCTGCGCTCGGTCAAAGGTTGCTCATACTCGACCGCCTGGTTCACTTCTTCCATTGTCTATTCCATCTCGTCCATGGACGCATTTGTCCATGGACTTTATTACGGACCTGCCGAGTTCCTCCGGGAGAACAGTGATTTTGGTGGTAGTCGATCGTTTCAGTAAAATGGCTCACTTTTATACCACTAACAAGTCTGCCTAACGCTAAGACTCTTGCGCAGATTTTTGTGGCTAATATTGTGAAATTGTACGGTATTCCTTCGGCTGTGGTCTCTGATAGGGGCACGCAGTTTGTCTCCAGGTTTTGGAGGGCGTTCTGCTCTCGACTTGCCATTCAACTTTCTTTCTCGTCGGCTCTTCATCCACAGTCGAATGGTCAGACGGAGCGTACCAATCAAAACCTGGAGACCTACTTGAGGTGCTTTGTGGCTGAGAATCAGAAGGACTGGTCCTCATTCTTGTCCTTAGCAGAATTTGCATTGAATAACCGTAGGCAGGAGTCCACGGGTAAGTCGCCATTTTTTGGCGCATACGGTTTCCATCCTCAGTTTGGTACCTTTTCTGGGTCTGGTTCCTCCGGGATGCCAGAGGAGGAGAGATTCTCTTCTGCCTTATCCTCTATCTGGTGGAGGATTCAAGGGAATGGAATTTGGAGAGGGTGGGTGAGAGGTATAAACGAATGGCTGACAGGAGATGTGTGACTGGTCCGGACCTGTGTGTGGGTGATGTGGTGTGGTTGTCCACTAGGAATATCAAGTTGAGAGTGCCATCTTGGAAACTGGGTCCAAGATTTGTTGGTCCGTATAAAATTTCTGCGGTGATCAATCCTGTGGCGTTTCGACTGGATCTGCCGCAGACTTGGAGAATCCATGATGTCTTCCACAAGTCTTTACAAAAAAAATATGTTAAACCGGTGGTACCATTGACATTGCCTCCTCCTCCTGTTCTAGTCGAGGGAAACTTGGAGTTCGAGATCTCCAGGATTCTCGACTCGAGAGTTCTGCGGGGTTCCCTCCAGTACCTGGTGCACTGGAGGGGATACGGTCCTGAGGAGAGGATGTGGGTTCCGGCCTCAGATGTCAACGCCAGCCGACTGGTGAGGGCCTTTCATAGGTCCCATCTGGATAAGGTTAATCCAGGGTGTCCGGAGGTCACCCGTAGAAGGGGGGGTACTGTCATGCCCCACTCTGACGATGTGCGGAGGTCAGCCAGGATTGCAGCATGAGTTTAGTTTTTGTTTTCATGCCGTGCTGGATCCGCCTCGCATCAGGTGCTTTGGGTGGAGTCATTAGTTTAAATGGTCTCCAGCTAAGTGCTCTGAGCGGATTATACTGTTCATTTTGGTCTGGGAAGTTTGGAGGAAAGGTTGGCTGTCAGTTCCTGCTCTCAGCAGATAAGTGTCATTTCTTGTTTGGTTGTTTATGTCATCTATCCCATCTAGGTTCTGTGCGAGCAGGCTGCTCCTTTCTCCCTACTTCATTATCTCAGGGAGTTCAGGGTTCTGTCAGTACAGGCTGTAGGACACAGCAAACCTACCTTTAAGGTCTGTCTGTGGGCTGAGCAGTGTAGGGAAAGAGGTCAGGGATAAACTAGGAGGTGACCCTTCCCCTGTCTCTCGTTTAGAGCCTGGTTGGTGTGTTATCTGTTATACTGTGCACGTCCGCCGTGACAGAAGGTCAGTCAGTCAGCTGAAAAATTGGGAAAACTTTAAAAGTAAGGGCTATTTGACCATGAAGGAGAGTGGTGGGGTACTCCGCCAGATGACCTGGCCTCCACAATCACCGGACCTGAACCCAATCGAGATGGTTTGGGGTGAGCTGGACTGCAGAGTGAAGGCAAAAGGGCCAACAAGTGCTAAGCATCTCTGGGAACTCCTTCAAGACTGTTGGAAGACCATTTCAGGGGACTACCTCTTGAAGCTCATCAAGATAATGCCAAGAGTGTGCAAAGCAGTAATCAAAGCAAAAGGTGGCTAATTTGAAGAACCTAGAATATGACATATTTTCAGTTATTTCACACTTGTTTGTTATGTATATAATTCCACATGTGTTAATTCATAGTTTTGATGCCTTCATAGTCATGAAAATAAAGAAAACTCTTTGAATGAGAAGGTGTGTCCAAACTTTTGGTCTGTACTGTACATATATATATATATATATATATATATATATACACTGCTAAAAAAAATAAAGGGAACACTTAAACAACACAATGTAACTCCAAGTCAATCACACTTCTGTGAAGTCAAACTGTCCACTTAGGAAGCAACACTGAGTGACAATCAAGTTCACATGCTGTTGTGAAAATGGGATAGACAACTGGTGGAAATTATAGGCAATTAGCAAGACACCCCCAATAAAGGAGTGGTTCTGCAGGTGGTGACCACAGACCTCTTCTCAGTTCCTATGCTTCCTGGCTGATGTTTTGGTCATTTTTGAATGCTGGCGGTGCTTTGACTCTAGTGGTAGCATGAGACGGAGTCTACAACCCACACAAGTGGCTCAGTTAGTGCAGCTTATCCAGGATTGCACATCAATGCGAGCTGTGGCAAGAAGGTTTGCTGTGTCTGTCAGCGTAGTGTCCAGAGCATGGAGGCGCTACCAGGAGACAGGCCAGTACATCAGGAGACGTGGAGGAGGCTGTAGGAGAGCAACAACCCAGCAGCAGGACCGCTACCTCCACCTTTGTGCAAGGGGGAACAGGAGGAGCACTGCCAGAGCCCTGCAAAATGACCTCCAGCAGGCCACAAATGTGCATGTGTCTGCTCAAACGGTCAGAAACAGACTCCATGAGGGTGATATGAGGGCCCGACGTCCACAGGTGTGGGTTGTGCTTACAGCCCAACACCGTGCAGGACGTTTGGCATTTGCCAGAGAACACCAAGATTGGCAAATTCGCCACTGGCGCCCTGTGCTCTTCACAGATGAAAGCAGGTTCACACTGAGCACATGTGACAGACGTGACAGAGTCTGGAGACGACGTGGAGAACGTTCTGCTTCCTGCAACATCCTCCAGCATGACCAGTTTGGCATTGGGTCAGTAATGTTGTGGGGTGGCATTTCTTTGGAGGGCCGCACAGCCCTCCATGTGCTCGCCAGAGGTAGCCTGACTGCCATTAGGTACCGAGATGAGATCCTCAGACCCCTTGTGAGACCATATGCTGGTGCGGTTGGCCCTGGGTTCCTCCTAATGCAAGACAATGCTAGACCTCATGTGGCTGGAGTGTGTCAGCAGTTCCTGCAAGACGAAGGCATTGATGCTATGGACTGGCCCGCCCGTTCCCCAGACCTGAATCCAATTGCGCACATCTGGGACATCATGTCTCGCTCTATCCACCAACGTCACGTTGCACCACAGACTGTCCAGGAGTTGGCAGATGCTTTAGTCCAGGTCTGGGACGAGATCCCTCAGACGACCGTCTGCCACCTAATCAGGAGCATGCACAGGCGCTGTAGGGAGGTCATACAGGCACGTGGAGGCCACACACACTACTGAGCCTCATTTTGACTTGTTTTAAGGACATTACATCAAAGTTGGATCAGCCTGTAGTGTGTTTAACCACTTTAATTTTGAGTGTGACTCCAAATCCAGACCTCCATGGGTTGAAAAATTTGATTTCCATTTTTTTATTTTTGTGTGATTTTGTTGTCAGCACATTCAACTATGTAAAGAACAAAGTATTTCAGAAGAATATTTAATTAATTCAGATCTAGGATGTGTTATTTTTGTGTTCCCTTTATTTTTTTGAGCAGTGTATATATTAAAAAGATTAGGCAGCACTCCAACGATAAAGTGAAAAACGATAAACCCTTTATTAACCCCTCGGCAACGTTTCAACCGCTCAAGTGTCTTACAGGGGTATATATACTGTGGTATATATGTATATAGCTGATATGTATTCTGGATATATATACCCCTGTGAGACACCATTTTTTATGCTTGATAAAGACTGCATTGAGCGGTTGAAATGTTGCAGAGGGGTCAATAAAGGGTCCATCATTTTTCACTTTATCCTTGGAGTGCTGCCTCATCTTTTGAATATATATCAATCCATTAGCCGTTGAGCCTGCGGCTGGCAGGATCTTGCACCCGCGCTATTGGACTAGTGCTGCTGGGGAATTTTTGGTTTGCTATATATATATATATATATATATATATATACATACGTGTGAGTCTATGTATCTGTATGAATGTATGTGTATATATGCATCTATATATATCTATGTAAGCATTTATGTCTATATACACTGCCACAAGAAAAAAAAAACAAGATTCTCAACGGGGTTAAGGTCTGGACCCTGTGGTGGCCAATCCATGTGTGAAAATGTTGTCCCATACTCCCTGAACCACTCTTTCACAATTTGAGCCCGATGATTAGATTAGTGGTATACGAGTCCCTATCAGATTGGAACTGTTTCAATGGAGTCCAGGAGAAATGGGACTATTTAAAGTGGCACTATTGAAGGCAACAGATAATTGCATTAGGCTTGTCAGTAAAAGGAAGAGACCACTGTGGTACTCAGCAGAAGTGGCCAAAATCATTAAAAACAAAAGGATAGCATTAAGTAATTATAAAAAACAAACAAAAAAAAACGAGGATGACAGGCAAATTTATAAGATTAGAGACTCAAAAATGGTGGCTCACCTCAGGCGGGGTTCTGGATAAGGTGCTTCTAGCCCAGTATAGAGGAACACCCCTCCTCTAGTAATAAATATAGCTAAAATCAAGGTCAGGGCGAGCACTCAACACTTGGACCAAGGAAGTGATGAATTAAAATATTTATTAAATCACAATATATAACACGTGTATGTTTAAACCATAAAAACTAAAATCTAGAGATAAAATACATAATATCAAATACCACATGTAGGGATGATTGAATAGTAACGGTCACTTATAGTCAGAACAACTGGTATAAATGTAGCCAACCTGGGAGGTTGTTAGCAACAATGGCATTCACTGTCCCATGCGCGCATTAAATAGTCAATAGGTTTTGCTGGCTTGTGTGCGCTGCTCCAGTGTTAATATAGCAATTAAGCAGGTGAGTCAGACAATTCCTGCTGTTGTACGAACATGTGCCTCAGTGTCCTTAGATACCGGTAATTCAATCAAGTTGCCGTGCACATTCAAATAGTATGCCTCATCGCATACGGTTTACAAATGTAATGTTCCTACCTTCCTCTTAATAAATCTCGAGGACGTCTCTATGGACGTGTGCGGTGGATAAGCGGCAAGGAACAGTTCCGGCGTCTGGATAGTAGCTCCTGTAGTTCGCTGTTCCCGGATCTCGCGGGATTTAGGAAGTGGTGTGTTTCCTGGACGACACAAAGCACTACTTTACAGATTCTGTACTTGGCGTCCTAGAAATCCAAATTCTTCCAATTATAGTAATATTTGCATGGCCATGCATAGGGTGCGGAGATACTTCTGTCACAGGTGTGCGGCCCAGACGCGTTTCGGGAACTCTTTCCCTTCGTCAGTGGTACAGCAACACCTGTCTTACTCTGCCTTTTATATCCACAACTTGGCCCAAATCCTGGATCACTGGATTAGCTTTCAGCTAAAAGAAATTGCATGCGTTTTTTCATGCGTTTTCTTTTTTTTGTAAATTCTTTATTTTCAGAATTTTCAATTAAGATAAAAACAAACAATGACCATTTGGCCATATATAGTAGTATACAGAGTTAATATTACAGGTCATATACATTACATATATTAACTACTTGACGTATCTTTATAGATCCATAAGTAATATCATGCGGTAAAGCAATATGCTATTTATACATAAAAAAGGTAAGATAGAAAAAGAAAATGAAAAGGAAAGAAAAGGGGGAGAAAGGAGATAGAAGGAGAAGAAAGATGAAGAAGAGGAGGGGGGGGGGGGATAGATGGTAAGCGAGATTTAAGCTATTTCAGTGCTCAGTAGAACTGTGTATGAGTTCAAGCTCAAGATCAGGGTGTCAGTCAAATGGCTCTAGCTCACCTGTGGTTTGTTATGATATGGAGTTACCAGCTAATTTCTCATCACTACCCATGACCTGCAAGGGTGCCAGGTTTTCAGAAATTTCTCGTGGTTTCTGTTGATCCAACTTGTCATTTCTTCGAAACTACAAATTTGATTTACCTTGGTAATCCATTCCTTTATTGAGGGGGCGTTTGCGTCTCTCCAGTGGAGAGGTATGATAGATTTGGCCGCCGCTATAAGGTGGGTTACTAAATTGCGTCTGGATGGCCTGTAATGGTCAGTTGGAAGTGAGAAGAACACCATTTCAAGTGTGATCTTTAGCTCAGTAGCCAAGACTGTATTTATTATCTTATTAACGTCTTCCCAGAATGGGATGATTAGAGGGCATGACCACCATATATGTGATAAAGATCCCTCTCCATTGCCGCATCTCCAGCAAAGGCGGTCACCGGACAGACCACATTTGTGTAAGAACTCTGGAGTTCTGTACCATCTGGAAAGAAGCTTGAAATGATTTTCTTGCAGTCGTATACATGGCGATGATCCATGTGAGAAAGCTAGAAGCTTTTTGAGTTCCTGGTCTGAGAAAATGATGTCAAGCTCTCTCTCCCAGTCTCTAATATATAGTGGTTTTTTTCCTTCAATCTCTGCTCCCATTAAAGCGTATAATGCTGAGATTTTCCTCTGCTTGCGAAGTGGGGACAAAAGAGTTTTTTCAAATTCTGTCAGTTGTCTCACTGAGTTGGATCTCTCTCTCAATCCTCCGCACACAGCTCCTATATATGCTTTAGTGAGAAAAAAACTAGCAGAGTTTTTTATTCGTTCTGGTAACTTGCTTATTATAGTTGATTCTATGTCAGGGGTTAGCTCCCCCAGTCTGACTTGCGTTAATGACGACCAAACTTCCTGGTGAATATCTCCATTATTTCCTAGAAGGTCAGGAATGAGGTTTGCCGGCAATAGGGGTGACGGGTCGGGTGCTAACTTTTTGCTTAGTTCTTTCTATGTCTCTCTTATCCCTTTCAATAAGGGGTCTATATCTTTATTCTTAATTTGACTTTTGTCAGTTAACCAGAGAAGCTGTTGTAGTGTGGGCCCTACAGTATGTCGCATTAGTTCTAATACATCTGGTTGTCTCTGAGGGTCTACTAGCTCCAGCCATCTATTTAGTTGTGTTGCTTGATAATACCTCGAGACGTCTGGGAGTCCCAGACCACCACCTGTTCTACTCCTTACCAGAAGATCATGAGCTATCCTGGGTTTCTTCCCATTCCATAGGAATCTCAGAAAAAGTCTCCTAATCTCCAGAAAGAATGTTTTTGGTAAGTGTATCGGGACCAATTGCATAACATATAGTATCTTGGGGAAGACGTAAGCTTTTATCACATTTTTTCTGCCCATCCAAGACAGATAAGGTAAGTTGTACTTCAGTAGAAGTTGTGTGATGTCCTTTTTAAGGGTAATGGAGTTACATTTAAATAGGTCATCTAGATTCTTTGAAATCTTTATTCCTAGGTATTTTATTGTTCCCTTGGTCCAGTGAAAAGGGAGGTTATTCTGCAGGGAGGTTGCTCTGGAGTCAGGAAGTTAAATATTTAATATTTCGGACTTAGAGTGATTGACCTTGAAGTCTGATATCTGGCTAAATAGCTCGATCTTTTTGACCAGTTGATCTAATCCTTTATCCGGGTTAGTCACCAGGAATAAAATATCATCTGCAAAAGCAGTGCATTTTAGTTCTCCCTTGTTATGTTTGACTCCTTCAATTTCCTGGGTCTGTCTGATCAGCTGGATAAGTGTCTCTATCACTAGTATGAATAAAGAGGGTGACAACGGACACCCTTGTCTTGTTCTATTTGATATTTTGAAGACTGGGGATAGTGTTCCGTTGACTTTTAGTCTGGCATGCGGCTGTTGGTATAGTGTGAGAATTGAGTGTATGAAGGGGTCAGGAAAGGCAAATTTTTCCAAAGTTAGTTTCATGAAGTTCCAGTTGACCCTGTCAAACGCCTTCTCGGCATCTATGCTCAACAGGGCCAACGGGAATCTCTTTGTTTTGGCTGCTTGAATAGCATGGAAGATCCTGTGTGTGTTATCTTTCCCCTCTCTGCCCTTAATAAACCCTGATTGTTCCGGGCCTATCAGATAAGGGAGTATTTTATTTAATCTTGTTGCAAGTATTTTGGCCCAGATTTTCAGATCTAAGTTCAAGAGGGAAATTGGCCTATAACTTCCACAGTTCTGGGGGTCCTTGCCTTCCTTATGGATAATAGTTACGTACAATTCCTGTGTCTGTCTAGGCAATGACCCTCCCTGTAGCAGTGCGTTGCAAACATCTGTAAGTCGTGGAATTAGGATGTCCTGAAAGCTTCTATAGTAAAGTAAGGGCAGACCGTCTGGTCCTGGGCTCTTACCAGGGGGGAAATTTCTTATAATAGTGGACACTTCCTCCCGAGTGATTGGGGCGGATAATAGATCTATATCTGTTTGGTGAACTGTTGGAAGCTTGAGGTGGCTTAGAAATTCTCTAATATATGTCTGTCTGGTATCAGATTGATTTGGAGACATTGATTTGTTAAGGTTATATAGACCCTCATAAAATTGTTGAAAGGCACTTGCTATCTCCGGCGTATCTTGGGTAACCCTATCGTCTGGTAGTTTTATCTTGGGCATATATGTTACATTCTTTGTCTTTTTTAGCAAAGAGGTCATCAACTTGCCCCCCTTGTCTCCATGCGCGTACACTGTATGTTGAAAATTTAATATCTGTTTCTTTATTTTCTGAGCTAAGAGATTTTTGAGTTGGAGTCTAAGTTCTGCTAATTCCCATTGTTTCTGTTTACATGCGGATAGTTTGTCTAATTTCTCTAATAACATTATCTGGGATAGTATGGAGTCTATCTTTTTCTGATATTCCTTTTTTACCCTGGTACCAATAGAGATGAGGCACCCTCTCACATATGCCTTATGCGCTTCCCATTCAATAGGTGAGGTGCTGTGTGCGGAGGAGTTGATCTCAAAATACATCTCTAGTTGAGATCTGACCTGATCGAGGTTAATTCTGTTGTTCAGCAGGGATTCGTTGAGTTTCCAATTCCATTCCCTCCTTGGTAGTGAAGCCAGGGTGAGAGTCAGATGACATGGTGCGTGGTCGGAAATAGTGATATTCCCAATCTCGGCATCGCTGGAGACAGGCAAAAGAGAAGAAGATGTTAAGATGTGGTCAAGTCTCTGATATGATCTATGTGGGTTAGAGAAGAAGGAGTAGTCCCTAGTTGTCGGATTGTTATTTCTCCAGACGTCTATCAGCTGAAGTTCCTGCAACCTTCTATGCAGTCTACTGATATGTTTCTGCGCTATGTGTGACCTAGATGTGGAGGAGTCAAGGTCTGGGTTTAGTACCAGGTTAAGGTCTGCCCCCAGAATTACCTGACCCTCTGCAAAATGCTTTACGGTGTCTAGTGCCTTAAGAAGCCATTGTATGGTGGCTGTATTCGGTGCATACAGATTCACGAGGGTGTATTTTCTTGAGGCAATCTCTCCTTTCAAGATCAGGAGTCTCCCTTCTGCATCTTTGAGCTGTTGAGAGAGTGAGAAAGGTATGGACTGGTGTATAGCTATGGAGACACCCTTGGAGGCTGAGGTAGGGTGAGCGCTGTGGAACCATTGATTAAATGGTCTAGAAGGCAGCTTTGGTATCTTTTTCTGGCGCAGATGTGTCTCTTGTAAAAAGACAATATGTGAGCCCATTTTTCATGCGTTTTCGATGCGGTTATTTTACACACATGCGTTTTTTCATGCTATAAATTCCTTTTGACATTCTATATGTCCTACAGAAGTCCAATTTATGATTACACATTGCATAAGTAAATTATACTCATTTTTCTGGGTAAATAGCATAAGGTCATGCAATAATGTCATTTTACTAAAACTGCAACATAGGTTGATACAGATAGACTATGTTCCACCATATTTTAACACTGAATGTGCCATTATGGTCTCCATTCCTATATGATGCAAAAATACAAATATGAATATAAAAATACAAATATAAGATGATAAATAAATATCAATATAGCTACCAATAAAAGGCATTGCTTATACTATGCAGAAATAAATATAAATATATACCATTAATGCCTTGAATGGCCTGAATGGTGCAATATATAATGGATAAAAATTACTTAAAATTCATAAAATATAAAATATAATGGTTGAGAGAGAGGATTAAAAATTTTGAAAAATGCTCATTCAGGTTTGATTTCAGCTGTACAGATATTAGGGTTCGGACTGTATATAAGATTAGGCAGAGAGAGGCCAAACAAGTTATAAGAGCTTCTAAAGCAAAGGCAGAAGAGGAATTAGCTCAGTCAGTGAATAAAGGCGTTAAGACATTCTTCAGATACAGTACATAAATGAAAAAAGGAAACTAAAACAAGGAATTACCAAATTAAAAATAAAAGAAGGAAGGTATATGGAAGAAGATAAAGAACTAGCTGACTGCCTCAATGAATACTTCTCTTCAGTTTTTAAAAAAGGAAAATTAATGAAAAGGACCTCAGTTAGGAAGGAAGACTAATGAATCTTTTGATGCATGTGTCTTTACAGAGGAAGAGGTTCTAACTCAGCTGTCTAAAATTAATACAAATAAGTCACAGGGGCCTGATGGGATACACCCAAAGCTATTAAAAGAGCTTAGCGGTGAACTAACAAAACCATTAACAGATTTATTTAACCAATCACTGGTAACAGGAGTCATCCCAGAAGATTGGAAATTAGCAAATGTTGTGCCCATTCACAAGAAAGGTAGTAGGGAGGAATCGGGCAACTATAGGCCAGTAAGCCTGACATCAATAGTGTGGAAATTAATGGAAACCATACTTAAGGAGAGGATTGTGGAACATCTAAAATCCTATGGATTGAAAGATGAAAAACAGCATGGGTTTACTTCAGGGAGATCATGTCAAACTAATCTTATTGATTTTTTTGATTGGGTGACTAAAATAATAGATGGCGGAGGTGTAGTAGACATCGTTTATCTAGACTTTAGTAAGGCTTTTGATACTGTCCCACATAGAAGGCTTATCAATAAATTGCAGTCTTTGTGCTTGGACTCTCATATTGTTGAATGAATTAGGCAGTGGCTGAGGGACAGACAACAGAGGGTTGTAGTTAATGGAGTATATTCAGACCATGGTCTTGTTACCAGTGGGGTACCTCAGGGATCTGTTCTGGGACCCATATTGTTTAATATCTTTATCAGCGAAATTGCAGAAGGCCTCTATGGTAAGGTGTGTCTTTTTGCTGATGACACAAAGATTTGTAACAGGGTTGATGTTCCTGGAGGGATACACCAAATGGAAAAGGATTTAGGAAAACTAGAGGAATGGTCAAAAATCGGGCAACTAAAATTTAATGTTGATAAGTGCAAGATAATGCACCTGAGGCATAAAAACCCAAGAGCAGAATATAAAATCAGTGATACAGTCCTAACCTCAGTATCTGTGGAAAGGGATTTAGGAGTCATTATTTTAGAAGACTTAAAGGTAAACAGACAATGTCATAGAGCAGCAGGAAATGCTAGCAGAATGCTGGGGTGTATAGGGAGAGGCATTACCAGTAGAAAGAGGGAGGTACTCATACCGCTCTACAGAGCACTAGTGAGACCTCATTTGGAGTATTGTGCTCAGTACTGGAGACCATATCTCCAGAAGGATATTGATACTTTGGATAGAGTTCAGAGAAGAGCTACTAAACTAGTACATGGATTGCAGGATAAAACTTACCAGGAAAGATTAAAGGACCTTAACATGTATAGCTTGGAAGAAACATGAGACAGAAGGGATATGACAGAAACTTTTAAATACATAAAGGGAATCAACAAGGTAAAAGAGGAGAGAATATTTAAAAGAAAAAAAAATGCTACAAGAGGGCATAGTTTTAAATTAGAGGGGCAAAGGTTTAAAAGTAATATCAGGAATAGGGATGAGCGAACCTGAACTGTATAGTTCGGGTTCGTACTGAATTTTGGGGTGTCCGTGACACGGACCTGAACCCGAACATTTTCATAAAAGTCCGGGTTCGATTTCGGTGTTCGGCGCTTTCTTGGCGCTTTTTGAAAGGCTGCAAAGCAGCCAATCAACAAGCATCATACTACTTGCCCCAAGAGGCCATCACAGCCATGCCTACTATTGGCATGACTGTGATTGGCCAGTGCAGCATGTGACCCAGCCTCTATATAAGCTTGGGTCACGTAGCGCTGCACATCACTCTGCTGATACAAGTGTAGGGAGAGGTTGCAGCTGCGACGTTAGGGCGAGATTAGGCAGTGATTAACTCCTCCAAAAGACTTCATTCAGTGATCGATCTACAGCTGTGGATCATTGAACTGCTGCTATTCAATTGCTCAGTGTTTTTAGGCTGCCCAGAGCGTTTTTCAGTCACTTTTTTCTGGGGTGATCGGCGGCCATTTTGTGGCTTGTGGTGCGCCAGCACAAGCTGCCACCAAGTACATTTAACCATCAATAGTGTGGTTATTTTTTGCTATATGCTACATCAGGGTCAAGCTTTCATCAAGTGCATTTAACCATCAATAGTGTGCTTATTTTTTGGCCATATACTACATCAGGGGCAAGCTGAGCCTGTCACCAAGTGCATTTAACCATCAATAGTGTGGTTATTTTTTGCTATATCCTACATCAGGGTCAAGCTTTCATCAAGTGCATTTAACCATCAATAGTGTGGTTATTTTTTGGCCATATACTACATCAGGGGCAAGTTGAGCCTGTCACAAAGTGCATTTAAACATCAATAGTGTGGTTATTTTTTGGCCATATACTACATCAGGGGCAAGTTGAGCCTGTCACCCAGTGCCTAAAAAATAGGCCTCACATTTATATTAATCCAAATCTGTCATTACTGCTTTAGCTGGTCAAGTTATTTAGTGTCCGTTAAAGCACAGTTTTGTTCTGGGTTGAAATACAATTCCCAATTTTGCAATTCTCAAAATTAGTGGTTTCTGGTGTATCAGGCCTACTTTAAATTTATCCCTAAAAGGATATATTAGATTGAAGGTGCTGATAGGGTAATTCTCAAGAACTTCACACACACGCTACAGTGCAGATCCAAGTCTAATTCTGTGATTAAACGTATACCTGTCACCCAGCGCCTAAAAAATAGGCCTCACATTTATATTCATCCAAATCTGTCATTACAGCTTTAGCTGGTCAAGTTATTTAGTGTCCGTCAAAGCACAGTTTTTGTTCTGGGTTGAAATACAATTCCCAATTTTGCAATTCTCAAAATTAGTGGTTTCTGCTGTATCAGGCCTACTTTAAATTTATCCCTAAAAGGGTATATTAGATTGAAGGTGCTGATAGGGTAATTCTCAAGAACTTCACACACACGCTACAGTGCAGATCCAAGTCTAATTCTGTGATTAAACGTATACCTGTCACCCAGCGCCTAAAAAATAGGCCTCACATTTATATTCAGCTAAATCTGTCATTACTGTTTTAGCTGGTCAAGTTATTTAGTGTCCGTCAAATCACAGTTTTTGTTCTGGGTTGAAATACAATTCCCAATTTTGCAATTCTCAAAATTAGTGGTTTCTGCTGTATCAGGCCTACTTTAAATCTATCCCTAAAAGGGTATATTAGATTCAAGGTGCTGATAGGGTAATTCTCAAGAACTTCACACACACACTACAGTGCAGATTAAAAGTCTAATTCTGTCCGTAAACGTATACCTGTCACCCAGCGCCTAAATAATAGGCCTCAAATTTATATTCAGCTAAATCTGTAATTACTGGTGTGCCTGTATTAGTGTAATACGGTACCTAAGTAGATAGCCAGATAGTGTTAGGTGTCTGTAAAAAAAGGCCTGAATTTTAATTCAATACATTGGCCCGAATAATATTTTTCTTATTGTGGTGAACGGTAACAATGAGGAAAACATCTAGTAAGGGACGCGGATGCGGACATGGTCGTGGTGGTGTTAGTGGACCCTCTGGTGCTGGGAGAGGACGTGGCCGTTCTGCCACAGCCACACGTCCTAGTGTACCAACTACCTCAGGTCCCAGTAGCCACCAGAATTTACAGCCATATTTGGTGGGGCCCAATGCCGTTCTAAGGATGGAAAGGCCTGAGCAGGTGCAGGCATTAGTCAATTGGGTGGCCGACAGTGCATCCAGCACGTTCACATTATCTCCCACCCAGTCTTCTGCAGAAAGCGCACAGATGGCGCATGAAAACCAAGCCCATCAGTCTGTCACATCACCCCCATGCATATCAGGGAAACTGTCTGAGCCTCAAGTTATGCAGCAGTCTTTTATGCTGTTTGAAGACTCTGCTGGCAGGGTTTCCCAAGGGCATCCACCTAGCCCTTCCCCAGGGGTGGAAGAGATAGAATGCACTAACGCACAACCACTTATGTTTCCTGATGATGAGGACATGGGAATACCATCTCAGCACATCTCTGATGATGACGAAACACAGGTGCCAACTGCTGCGTCTTTCTGCAGTGTGCAGACTGAACAGGAGTTCAGGGATCAAGACTGGGTGGAAGACGATTCAGGGGACGATGAGGTCCTAGACCCCACATGGAATAAAGGTCGTGCCACTGACTTTCACAGTTCGGAGGAAGAGGCAGTGGTGAGACCGAGCCAACAGCGTAGCAAAAGGCAAAGAGGGAGCAGTGGGCAAAAGCAGAACACCATCCGCCAAGAGACTCCGCCTGCTACTGACCGCCGCCATCTGGGACCAGGCACCCCAAAGGCAGCTTCAAGGAGTTCCCTGGCATGGCACTTCTTCAAACAATGTGCTGACGACAAGACTCGAGTGGTTTGCACGCTGTGCCATCAGAGCCTGAAGCGAGGCATTAACGTTCTGAACCTTAGCACAACCTGCATGACCAGGCACCTGCATGCAAAGCATGAACTGCAGTGGAGTAAACACCTTAAAAACAAGGAACTCACTCAGGCTCCCCCTGCTACCTCTTCTGCTGCTGCCGCCTCGGCCTCTTCTGCTGCTGCCGCCTCGGCCTCTTCTGCTGCTGCCGCCGCCTCGGCCTCTTCCTCCGCCTCTGGAGGAACGTTGGCACCTGCCGCCCAGCAAACATGGGATGTACCACCAACACCACCACCTGCGTCACCAAGCATCTCAACCATGTCACACGGCAGCAATCAGCTCTCCATCTCACAAACATTTGAGAGAAAGCGTAAATTCCCACCTAGCCACCCTCGATCCCTGGCCCTGAATGCCAGCATTTCTAAACTACTGGCCTATGAAATGCTGTCATTTAGGCTGGCGGACACAGACAGCTTCAAACAGCTCATGTCGCTTGCTGTCCCACAGTATGTTGTTCCCAGCCGGCACTACTTCTCCAAGAGAGCCGTGCCTTCCCTGCACAACCAAGTATCCGATAAAATCAAGTGTGCACTGCGCAACGCCATCTGTGGCAAGGTCCACCTAACCAGTTAAGCACGGCCAGGAACGCTATATCTCCCTAACTGCACACTGGGTAAATTTAGTGGCGGCTGGGCCCCAGGCGGAGAGCTGTTTGCCGCACGTCCTTCCGCCGCCAAGGATCGCAGGACAACATTCTTTGCCTCCTGTCTCCTCCTCCTCCTACTCAGCTTCCTCCTCCTCTTCTTCCACCTGCTCATCCAGTCAGCCACACACCTTCACCACCAACTTCAGCACAGCCCGGGGTAAACGTCAGCAGGCCGTTCTGAAACTCATATGTTTGGGGGACAGGCCCCACACCGCACAGGAGTTGTGGCGGGGTATAGAACAACAGACCGACGAGTGGTTGCTGCCGGTGAGCCTCAAGCCCGGCCTGGTGGTGTGCGATAATGGGCGAAATCTCGTTGCAGCTCTAGGACTAGCCGTTTTGACGCACATCCCTTGCCTGGCGCATGTGCTGAATTTGGTGGTGCAGAAGTTCATTCGCAACTACCCCGACATGTCAGAGCTGCTGCATAAAGTGCGGGCCGTCTGTGCGTGCTTCCGGCATTCACATCCTGCCTCTGTTCGCCTGTCTGCGCTACAGCGTAACTTCGGCCTTCCCGCTCACCGCCTCATATGCGACGTGCCCACCAGGTGGAACTCCACCTTGCACATGCTGGACAGACTGTACGAGCAGCAGCAGGCCATAGTGGAGTTTCAGCTGCAGCACGCACGGGTCAGTCGCACTGCGAAACAGCACCACTTCACCACCCACGACTGGGCCTCCATGCGAGACCTGTGTGCCCTGTTGCGCTGTTTCGAGTACTCCACCAACATGGCCAGTGGCGATGACGCCGTTATCAGCGTTACAATACCAATTCTATGTCTCTTTGAGAAAACACTTAGGGCGATGATGGAAGAGGAGGTGGCCCAGGAGGAGGAGGGGGAAGAGGGGTCATTTTTAGCACTTTCAGGCCAGTCTCTTCGAAGTGAGTCAGAGGGAGGTTTTTTGCAACAGCAGGGGCCAGGTACAAATGTGGCAAGACAGGGCCCACTACTGGAGGACGAGGATGAGGAGGAGGTGGAGGAGGATGTGGATGAAGCATGTTCACAGCGGGCTGGCTCCCAACGCAGCTCAGGCCCATCACTGGTGCGTGGCTGGGGGGAAACGCAGGACGATGACGATACGCCTCCCACAGAGGACAGCTTGTCCTTACCTCTGGGCAGCCTGGCACACATGAGCGACTACATGCTGCAGAGCCTGCGCAACGACAGCAGAGTTGCCCACATTTTAACGTGTGCGGACTACTGGGTTGCCACCCTGCTGGATCCACGGTACAAAGACATGTGCCCACCTTACTTCATGTACTGGAGCGTGATAGTAAGATGCGCGAGTACAAGCGCACGTTGGTAGACGCGCTACTGAGAGCATTCCCAAATGTCACAGGGGAACAAGTGGAAGCCCAAGGCGAAGGCAGAGGAGGAGCAAGAGGTCACCAACGCAGCTGTGTCACGGCCAGCTCCTCTGAGGGCAGGGTTAGCATGGCAGAGATGTGGAAAAGTTTTGTCACCACGCCACAGCTAACTGCACCACCACCTGATACGGAACGTGTTAGCAGGAGGCAACATTTCACTACCATGGTGGAACAGTACCTGTGCACACCCCTCCACGTACTGACTGATGGTTCGGCCCCATTCAACTTCTGGGTCTCCAAATTGTCCACGTGGCCAGAGCTAGCCTTTTATGCCTTGGAGGTGCTGGCCTGCCCGGCGGCCAGCGTTTTGTCTGAACGTGTATTCAGCACGGCAGGCGGCGTCATTACAGACAAACGCAGCCGCCTGTCTACAGCCAATGTGGACAAGCTGACGTTCATAAAAATGAACCAGGCATAGATCCCACAGGACCTGTCCATCCCATGTGCAGATTAGACATTAACTACCTCCCCTTAACAATATATTATTGTACTCCAGGGCACTTCCTCATTCAATCCTATTTTTATTTTCATTTTACCATTATATTGCGGGGCAACCCAAAGTTGAATGAACCTCTCCTCTGTCTGGGTGCCGGGGCCTATAAATATCTGACAGTGGCCTGTTCCAGTGGTGGGTGACATGAAGCCTGATTCTCTGCTATGACATGAAGACTGATTCTCTGCTGACATGAAGCCTGAATTTCTGTTATGGGACCTCTCTCCTCTGTCTGGGTGCCGGGGCCTAAAAATATCTGACAGTGGCCTGTTCCAGTGGTGGGTGACATGAAGCCTGATTCTCTGCTATGAAATGAAGACTGATTCTCTGCTGACATGAAGCCTGAATCTCTGTTATGGGACCTCTCTCCTCTGCCTGGGTGCCTGGGCCTAAATATGTGACAATGGACTGTTCCAGTGGTGGGTGACGTGAAGCCTGATTCTCTGCTATGACATGAAGACTGATTCTCTGCTGACATGAAGCCTGAATCTCTGTTATGGGACCTCTCTCCTCTGTCTGGGTGCCGGGGCCTAAAAATATCTGACAGTGGCCTGCTCCAGTGGTGGGTGACATGAAGCCTGATTCTCTGCTATGACATGAAGACTGATTCTCTGCTGACATGAAGCCTGAATTTCTGTTATGGGACCTCTCTCCTCTGCCTGGGTGCCTGGGCCTAAATATGTGACAATGGACTGTTCCAGTGGTGGGTGACGTGAAGCCTGATTCTCTGCTATGACATGAAGACTGATTCTCTGCTGACATGAAGCCTGAATCTCTGTTATGGGACCTCTCTCTTCTGTCTGGGTGCCGGAGCCTAAAAATATCTGACAGTGGCCTGTTCCAGTGGTGGGTGACATGAAGCCTGATTCTCTGCTATGACATGAAGACTGATTCTCTGCTGACATGAAGCCTGAATCTCTGTTATGGGACCTCTCTCCTCTGTCTGGGTGCCGGGGCCTAAATATATGACAATGGACTGTTCCAGTTTTGGGTGACGTGAAGCCTGATTCTCTGCTATGACATGAAGATCGATTCTCTGCTGACATGAAGTCTGATTCTCTGCTATGGGACCTCTCTTCAATTGATATTGGTTAATTTTTATTTATTTAATTTTTATTTTTATTCATTTCCCTATCCACATTTGTTTGCAGGGGATTTAACTACATTTTGCTGCCTTTTGCAGCCCTCTAGCCCTTTACTGGGCTGTTTTACAGCCTTTTTAGTGCCGAAAAGTTTGGGCCCTTATTGACTTCAATGGGGTTCGGGTTCGGGACGAAGTTCGGGTCGGGTTCGGATCCCGAACCCGAACATTTCCGGGAAGTTCGGCCGAACTTCTCGAACATCCAGGTGTTCGCTCAACTCTAATCAGGAAGTATTACTTTACTGAGAGAGTAGTGGATGCATTGAATAGCCTACCTGCAGAAGTGGTAGCTGCAAATACAGTGAAGGAGTTTAAGCATGCATGGGATAGGCATAAGGCCATCCTTCATATAAGATAGGGCCAGGGGCTATTTATAGTATTCAGTATATTGGGCAGACTACATGGGCCAAATGGTTCTTATCTGCGGACACATTCTATGTTTCTATGTTTCTATGATGAATCCTGGCATTGTCATCTTGGAATATGCCCGTGCCATCGTGGAAGAACAAATCTATTGATGGAATATCCTGGTCATTCAGTATGTTCAGGTAGTCAGCTGACCTCATTCTTGGAGTACATACTGTTGCTGAACCTAGACCTGACCAACTGCAGCAACCCCAGATCATAGCACTGCCCCCACAGGCTTGTACAGTAGGCACTAGGCATGATGGGTGCATCACTTCATCTGTCTCTCTTCTTACCCTGATGCACCCATCACTCTGGAACAGAGTAAATCTGGACTTATCAGACCACATGACCTTCTTTCATTGCAGCAGAGTCCAATCTTTATGCTCCCTAGCAAATTGAAGCCTTTTTTTCTGGTTTGCCTCACTGATTTGTGGTTTTCTTATGGCTACAAAGCTGTTAAGTCCCAATCCCTTGAAATCGCTTCGCATAGTGCGTGTGGAAATGCTCTTACTTTCACTATTAAATATAGCCCTGAGTTCTACTGTTGTTTTTCTTCGATTTGATTTCACCAAACGTTTAAGTGATCGCCGATCACGATGTCACACACAGAGGGGGTGGGGTAGTGATGACTGAACTCCACCCTCACCCCTGTCCCTGCCCACTTGCCTCGCAAGTCCTAGCGACAAGGGACAACTGGTCGACAAACCCTTAGCTAGGATAGTGCAGGGAAGACAAACAACACATAAACAGAAAGATCAAAGAAGCCCCGTCAAAACCAAGAGAGCAGAAAAGGAGCAAGCAGAGAATCATCAGGACAAGCCAAAGTCAAACCAGGAGAGCACGCCAAGACCAGAGGAAAAGATAGACGGAAAATCGGAAGCCAAGCAGGAACAAACAAACCAGATGAGTATCATGCAGGAAGGACCTCAATAACAGGCAATCTGTGGCCAGCAGATTTCCTGTTTAAATATAGCGCTGGTGAAGTCATGTGATGTGGCCAGCGTCACATGACTCCTGAGTTCTGATGCAGCCCTATTGCAGTTGTCATGGGAATGGGTGAGGCCGGGCGCGCTGATGACGTGAGCTTCCCAGATGACTGCATCGTGACAGTACCCACCCCCCCTTCATGCAGGGCCACCGGACCCAAGGCCCCAGGCGACAGCTTCTCAGGATGTTCCAAATGAAATTTTTTGACAAACCTAGTGGCGTGAACATCCTTAGCTGGTACCCAGGACCTCTCCTCTGGTCCATAGCCTTTCCAGAGTACCAGATACTGTAAAGAGTTGCGGACTCTCCTAACATCAAAAATTTTAGAAACCATAAATTCCCCAGAATTATTAACCAGTACTGGCGGCGGAGCGGGCTGTGAATGAACAACCGGAGTAACATGTCTTTTCAGCAGAGATTTATGGAAGACATCATAGATGTGGAATGAATCAGGTAACATTAATCTAAACGACACTGGATTGATTACCTCCGTAATCTCGTATGGACCTATAAAACAAGGTGTGAACTTTTTGGAGGCCACCATGAGAGGCACATTCTTAGAGGACAGCCACACCTGATCCCCAACCTGAAAATCCATCCCCCTAGAACGTCTCTTATTAGCTTAGATTTTTTGGGGATTATTTTTAACCTTCTTTAGGTTCGACTGAACCCGGGCCCAAACTGTGCACAGTTCATGTCACGGGTGAAGTTGCCGTTAGCAGGAACTTATGAATAGTGATGAGCAGGAGGTGCCATATTCGATTTCGACAGAAATTTGGAAATATTCGCTTGAATATTCGTCTCATATTCGTCAAAATCTAATATTTGTCATTATTCTAGTTATCGCGATTAATATGCGATTTAAATAATTGCGTATTGTGATTTTAACTTAAGGTGACTTTCCTATTGGTTTGATATCTAGAATTAGCGAAGATGACGAATATGACGAATGTATTCGTCATATTCCTCAAAACGAAGATAACAAAGTATTCTCCATCTTCTACTTAGCTTTTTTTTTAATAAATAAAATAATTATAATACTTGATAATTATTATAATTATTCTATTTATAAAAATAAAACTAAGTAATATAATCGCATAGCGAATTAAACACAGCTGTCTCTATAGTCAACTTTCCTATTTGATTGCTAGAATTAGCGAAGTTGACGAATATGGAGCTAAAACGAAGATGGAGAATACTTTGTTATCTTCGTTTTGAGGAATATGACGAATACATTCGTCATATTGGTCATCTTCGCTAATTCTACCAAGCCAACCATAGTAAACCAGGTCTAAGTTGAAATCGCAATGCGATTACTTCAAGTTATATTAATCGAATTGCAATTTCAACTTAGAGCTGTGTTTCTAATGGGTCTGCTTGCTAGAAATAACGAAGTTAACGAATATGGAATATAGCAGTGCTAAGTTGAAATCAAAATTCGATTAATTCAAGTTATATTAATCGAATTGCAATTTCAACTTAGAGCTGTGTTTCTAATGGGTCAGCTTGCTAGAATTAACAATGTTAACGAATATGGAATATAGCAGTGCTAAGTTGAAATCGCAATTCGATTAGTATAACTTGAAGTAATCGCATTGCGATTTCAACTTAGAGCTGTGTTTCTAATGGGTCAGCTTGCTAGAATTAACAAAGTTAATGAATATGGAATATAGCAGTGCTAAGTTGAAATCGCAATTTGATTAATATAACTTGAAGTAATCGCATTGCGATTTCAACTTAATTCTCACATCCGACAGTACATTCTAGTATGGAGGCGTTCCCATAATGATGGGGATGCTCCATTAGCACGGAAGTCGGCAGAAGCGGCAACGGGCACTGACTGGAGCAGCCAGGAATCCTTAGGACAGGTAAGAACTACTTTTGGGAAGTGGGAAAGAAAAAAATCTAACAATAAAAAATATATATATATATCTAAATAGTGAATTTATAGTGCTATATTCAAAATATTCGCTAAAAAAATTTGCTATTCGAATATTCGCGCTCAACACTACTTATGAATAAATGACCGACTGGCTTGATCCCAAACGAAGGAGCATATAAGTGAGCCCTTTAAAACCCAAAGAGCTCTCCCTGACTGCTATGCACATGCAAGGGTCTCAATGGTAGACGATTGCATGCCCATGTACCTAAGACTGTATGACACTTGAAAACCCTATAATAGTGAGGGGACACGACCACCGGCTCCCTGCACTTAATACGGACTAAGTGAGGGTCACCTAGAATCAAGCCAGCAAGGAAACACAATACATGAAAAAACTTATCTGAGCAAACAGCAGCATCAGCCTCCAGCAGTGAACACTACATCCAGGAAGTAGTATAAACCGCAAGGTGAGGCAGTATGGGAGGGAATATAAAGGAAGACGATTAGTCTAAATAAGTGACACCTGGCAGAAGGAAAGGAGATGACAAAGTAAAACCAAAACAAAGAACGTCATACAAGAGGTAGAGAAGAACGCCTGTCAGACCTTTTCACAGAACTGGCAGTGACAGTACCCCTCCCTCTACGGGTGGACTCCGGACACTCAGAGCCCACCTTTTCCGGATGAGACCTATGGAAAGCCCTGATGAGACGAGTGGCCTTAATGTTCGCCACTGGGACCCACATACTCTCCTCAGGACCATAATCCTCCCAATGAACGAGGTACTGAAAAGAACGGCGGATAATGCGAGAATCCACAATCCTAGAGACCTGAAATTCAAGATTAGTGATGAGCGGGAGGTGCCATATTCGATTTTGCGATATTTTGCAAATATTCGATTGAATATTCGTCTTATATTCGTCGAAATCGAATATTCGGCATTATTCTATTTATCGCGAATAATATACGATTTAATTATTCGCGTATTGCGATTTTTCTTTTGACAGTATAAGGCCTCATGCACACGACCGTATTTTTTCACGGTCCGCAAAACGGGGTTCCGTTGGTCCGTGATCCGTGACCGTTTTTATCGTCCGTGGGTCTTCCTTGATTTTTGGAGGATCCACGGACATGAAAAAAAAGTTTGGCCGTGCGGAGCCAAACGGATCCGTCCTGAATTACAATGCAAGTCAATGGGGACGGATCCGTTTGACTTTGACACAATATGGTGCAATTTCAAACGGATCCGTCCCCCATTGACTTTCAATGTAAAGTCAGGAGTTAATATACCATAGGATTGGAGTTTTCTCCAATCCGATGGTATATTTTAACTTGAAGCGTCCCCATCACCATGGGAACACCTCTATGTTAGAATATACCATTGGATTTGAGTTACATCGTGAAACTCATATCCGACAGTATATTCTAACACAGCGGCGTTCCCATAGTGATGGGGACGCTTCTAGTTAGAATATACTACTAACTGTGTACATGACTGCCCCCTGCTGCCTGGCAGCACCCAGTCTTTTACAGGGGGCTGTGATCAGCACAATTAACCCTTCAGGTGCCGCACCTGAAGGGGTTAATTGTGGGTATCATAGCCCCCTGTAAGAGATCAGGGGCTGCCCTCCCCAGTTTTAATATCATTGGTGGCCAGTGTGCGGCCCCCCCACCCCCCCTCTATTGTAATATCATTGGTGGCCAGTGAGCAGCCCACCCCCGCCCCCCCTCTATTGTAATATCATTGGTGGCCAGTGTGCGGCCCCCCCGGCCCCCTGTATTGTAATATCATTGGTGGCCAGTGTGCGGCATCCGTCGGCCCCCCTCCCCCCTCTATTGTAATATCATTGGTGGCCAGTGTGCGCCCCGCTCCCCCTCTATTGTATTAATATCATTGGTGGCCAGTGTGCAGCCTCCCCTCTTCCCCCCCGATCATTGGTGGCAGCGGAGATTCCGATCGGAGTCCCAGTTTAATCGCTCTGGGGCTCCGATCGGTAACCATAGCAACCAGGACGCTACTGCAGGCCTGGTTGCCATGGTTACTTAGCAATATTACAATATTAGAAGCATCATACTTACCTGCTGGCTGCTGCGCTGTCTGTGTCCGGCCGGGAGCTCCTCCTACTGGTAAGTGACAGATCATTAAGCAATGCGCCGCACAGACCTGTCACTTACCAGTAGGAGGAGCTCCCGGCCGGAGACAGACAGCGCAGCAGCCAGCAGGTAAGTATGATGCTTCTAATATTGTAATATTGCTAAGTAACCATGGCAACCAGGCCTGCAGTAGCGTCCTGGTTGCCATGGTTACCGATCGGAGCCCCAGAGCGATTAAAATGGGACTCCGATCGGAATCTTCGCTGCCACCAATGATCGGGGGGGGGAAGGGGGGGAGGCCGCACACTGGCCACCAATGATATTAATACAATAGAGTAGGTTTATAGTGGCTCACCCTTCTGATTACCAGGGTAGGTGCTCTAACTATGATGTGGTTCACCCTGACCACACAATGAATTAACAATAAAGAGATAAATAAATTATAGTGAGCACTCAATATCTGTTGTCATATATCAGGTCTAATATATTATAACTCATTTATTAAATCATAAAATTATGCATACAATAAAATGGAATAGGATAGAAATAGACAGTATATAAAATATATGGTATCTTAGTCTATTATGAATAAACAATATATAAAAAATATATAAAAAAATCACAGTTTTGTTATACTGATAAGAGCAATTATAAATCATTAAAAACAAATAATTGTTGACATATGTCCTTATGAACGCTGCAACTTTGTTCTTATAAGCGCTGCAACTTTGTTCCTAACGTTATAGAGTCTCAATTGTATCTTGCGTTAAATGAGGAGGGTATTTCACTGGTTTGTGCGGTATATCCGTGAGTATATATATCCAGGGGTACTCACTGTTTGAGGTCCGGCTTGTGTATAACTGTCCGTGGTTGCGTCCCACCAAAGGTCAGTGCACTCACCCGGTTTGCTTGTGGCACTGTGGGATATCTCCCGATGCTCGGTGTCCGCGGTGTCGTTATGGTAGTTTAGAGACCTACTCCCAAGTAGTCGCTGTGCGTCCCACGTGTAGCTGGCGTCCTGTGCTTTTTGCCGGCACTGCACGTAATCAGGGCGCCGGGGAAGTCTTTACCTGTAGTTGGTTCAAGACTCCTATGGTAAGTCAGGGATAATCTCGATCACCGTCTATGCGGTCGTGTCCGTAACTGCACGTGCTGATCAGCTCCAATGTGTTAAGGTGTCTTGTCCACTATAAGGGTCCCATCCGCTATACGCGTTTCAAGGTCTCTGACCTCTTCCTCAGTAGCTGGTTATGGGATCCAAAGATACTTCCTTATATACCCTAGACGGGTTACACCTTATTTGCTTAATTAGGGATCATTCCAAAATCTGGTTTGGAATTGGACAACTTTGAAATCCCTCCTTACATTTTTAGATAAGGATATTCAACATTATATACATATATTTATTTCTCCTTATACATTAACATTAAATAAACCTAACTAAAATTCATTATATATTCCTGTAGAAGTTCAATATTTCATAATCCTTAATATATTTTGCATAAATTCATATATATTTATAATCAGTAAATGTTAAAATTAATAAAAATAGAAATAATAATAATTATAAAACTATAAAACTCTACAATTGCGCATCTCCTCTGTATATAATGTTAGGATGTATATATATAAAAAAATATATTAATATTAATTCGATTAAAATATTAATTTAATTAAAATCAGTATAAATTTCTTGTTCGTAGTGATGTAAGGGAGGTGGGGGCTCCCAACTAAGGGGAGATCGGGGTGCTGGTATTACAGCTAAAACACTGATGTCCCGTCCGTCGAGAGCACCCACCTCTTAATCTACAGAAAACTAATTATTTCAAAATCTGCGTTGAGACCCTCAGGTAATAAGGTATTAAAATCGTATATACGTCTTGCCTCCTGTCTTGACATATTGGAGATATGATCATCTCCTCTCCAATGTATATCTATTTTTTCAAATGCCATAAACTTTAGTAGGGAGGGGTCCTGATTGTGGTGATATTTAAAATGCTTGGATAGTGAATGTTTCTCGTATCCTGTTCTAATCTTAGTCATGTGTTCTGCAATCCTGACTTTTAGTAACCTTTTTGTTCGCCCTATATATTGTTTTTTACAGGGGCATTCAATCATGTATAAAACGTTTGCTGTGTTGCATGATAAAAATGTATCGATAACATACGAAAATGAGTTGGATGTGGAAGAGATTAAACTTGTTTTTTTCGGAAATTTTGTGTTTTTGCAATTGCTGCAAGTGTTACATCTGTAAAATCCCTTTAGGTTAAAATAATTTTTATAGACATTTTCCTTTTTATTTTTTACAGTCGGTGCTACTTTAATGGCCAGATTAGGTGCTTTTGTATATACTATTTGTGGACCATTGGTCAAATATGGTCCTATTAGTTTGTCATTTGTGATATGATGCCAATGATTTCGAATAATGGCTTCAATCTTCCTATATTGAGCACTATAGGGTAAGACAATCCTAATTTGATCCCCCGATTTGGGGTCAATTTCTATTCTGGTCCTTGTTTTTTCTTCAAAGAAGATTTTCCTGTCCATGTTTTTTACTTCTACTAGGGCTTTCTCGACCTGTTGTAAAGGATATTTTTTTGTCAAGAATTGTCCCTTCATGGATATAGCTTCTTTCATATAATCCTCTTCCTTTGTACAATTACGCCGTAGCCTCCTAAATTGTCCCTTGGGGATATTTAGTAGCCATCTAGGTAGATGGCAGCTTGTATAAAGGATATAGCTATTTTTAGCTATCTCTTTTTGGTATGTTTGGCAAATGAATTTTTTGTCTTCCACCCTAATAGTCAGATCCAAAAACTCTATCTGTTCTTTATGTATTTTCGAGCTAAATTTTATATTATTATCATTCTGATTTATATAATTTAGAAATGACATTAGATCTTCCTCCGTTCCCCTCCAGATGAAAATCACATCATCAATGAACCTTCGCCAGAGCACCAGGTCCGTCCCCAGTGTGGGTGCTATGAATTGTTCCTCCCACTGTGCCATGAAAAGGTTGGCATAGCTGGGGGCGAACCTGGTGCCCATGGCGGTGCCCATCAACTGGAGAAAGAAATCAGAGTCATATACAAAATAATTGTGACTAAGAATATGTTGTACCCCTTTCATTATATATTCCACTTGATCCGGTAGATATTCCCCATATGATGTCAATTGTTGTGTTAGAGCTTCTAAACCCTGATCATGTTTTATTATGGTATATAAGGAATTGACATCAAGGGTTCCAATAATCCAATTTGGTTCATATTCAAGATTTTCAATGATCTGGACTATCTGTGTAGTGTCCCTAATATAGGCAGATGTCTTCCTTACTACTGGTTGCAGTAATCTGTCTAAATACTGGGATAAGTTTGCTGTATATGATCCTATTCCGGAAATAATGGGTCTCCCCGGAGGGTCCAGTGGGTTTTTGTGGACCTTTGGAATAGTGTAGAAAACAGGTGTACGTTTAGGGGTGCCCATAATAAATTTTGATTCCTGTGTATTTAAAAATCCTTTCCCTAAGCCCTGTTCTACATATACTTCCAAAGATTCCACAAATCCTATCATTGGATCTTTTTGTAATTTTAAATATGTGTCTTTATCTTCCAATTGTCTTCTACATTCTATGTTGTATTTGCATGTGTCTAAAATAACAATCGCCCCCCCTTTATCAGCTGGGCGTATAGTTATATTGTCATTTTGTTGCAATTGTTTAATTGCATGGATTTCATGAGGTTTTAAATTATTAAATTTCCTTGGGTCCTTTTTAATTTTCCTTATATCCGCCTCTACATTTTTCTTAAATGTGATAATATCTTGTCCCATTTCATATCTTGGGTATGCCTTGCTTTTTGCTTTAAGATCCGTATGTGCATATTTCTCTTGTGTTACCCCTATTGTATTTATAGGGTTCTTCAAAAAATATTTTTTTAAACATAATTTGCGTACAAATTTTTCTATCCCTATATAAGTGTCAAATTTACTTAATGGTGCCGTAGGTGCAAATTTCAACCCTTTATTTAATAGTGCATGTTGTGCCTTAGTCAAAGTGACTGAACTTAAATTAATTATGGAGTTATCCTCCTCTACTAGTGTCTCCTGTGATTTGTCCTCTCCCTTCCTTCTCTTACCTCTTCGTGTCTTCTGGTTTCTATATTTGGATTGTGCTGATGTTTGTGGTGTTTCCCTACATAAGTCTCCCTGCTGTTGTGGGGTGCGTATTGATTCCTCATTTGATGTGCTCTCTGGGGATATTGATTGTTCTTCTGTATTTCCTCTCTGTGTCTCAGGTTGTAATTGTGTCCTGTGGCTGGTGTCATGTGCTGGTGATCCCGTGGTGATTGTTGGGATGACCTTGTGCGGATCCTGTGGTGTGGGGGTGTGCGATCTAAAAAAAGAGGATTATTAAGTGTCTCATATCTATTAGTGATTGGGATATTATATTGTACCGGTCTTTCTTCATTTATGTCTCTTTCTCTCTGGTTTGGTGTTCTAATAATATTCAGATGATCTTCTGTTGTATTATATCTGTCAATCTGTCTATCATTTTTTACCAGATTCTGAATTTTTCTACTTTTTTTTTAGATAATTTCTTGTTCTATATACACTGCTCAAAAAAATAAAGGGAACACTTAAACAACACAATGTAACTCCAAGTCAATCACACTTCTGTGAAATCAAACTGTCCACTTAGGAAGCAACACTGAGTGACAATCTATTTCACATGCTGTTGTGCAAATGGGATAGAAAACAGGTGGAAATTATAGGCAATTAGCAAGACACCCCCAATAAAGGAGTGGTTCTGCAGGTGGTGACCACAGTCCACTTCTCAATTCCTATGCTTCCTGGCTGATGTTTTGGTCACTTTTGAATGCTGGCGGTGCTTTCACTCTAGTGGTAGCATGAGACGGAGTCTACAACCCACACAAGTGGCTCAGGTAGTGTAGCTTATCCAGGATGGCACATCAATGCGAGCTGTGGCAAGAAGGTTTGCTGTGTCTGTCAGCGTAGTGTCCAGAGCATGGAGGCGCTACCAGGAGACAGGCCAGTACATCAGGAGACGTGGAGGAGGCCAACAACCCAGCAGCAGGACCGCTACCTCCGCCTTTGTGCAAGGAGGAACAGGAGGAGCACTGCCAGAGCCCTGCAAAATGACCTCCAGCAGGCCACAAATGTGCATGTGTCTGCTCAAACGGTCAGAAACAGACTCCATCAGGGTGATATGAGGGCCCGACGTCCACAGGTGGGGGTTGTACTTACAGCCCAACACCGTGCAGGACGTTTGGCATTTGCAGAGAACACCAAGATTGGCAAATTCGCCACTGGTGCCCTGTGCTCTTCACAGATGAAAGCAGGTTCACACTGAGCACATGTGACAGACGTGACAGAGTCTTGAGACGCCATGGAGAACGTTCTGCTGCCTGCAACATCCTCCAGCATGACCGTTTTGGCATTGGGTCAGTAATGGTGTGGGGTGGCATTTCTTTGGAGGGCCGCACAGCCCTCCATGTGCTCGCCAGAGGTCGCCTGACTTCCATTAGGTACCGAGATGAGATCCTCAGACCCCTTGTGAGACTATATGCTGGTGCGGTTGGCCCTGGGTTCCTCCTAATGCAAGACAATGCTAGACCTCATGTGGCTGGAGTGTGTCAGCAGTTCCTGCAAGACAAAGGCATTGATGCTATGGACTGGCCCGCCCGTTCCCCAGACCTGAATCCAATTGAGCACATCTGGGACATCATGTCTCGCTCTATCTACCAACGTCACGTTGCACCACAGACTGTCCAGGAGTTGGCACATGCTTTAGTCCAGGTCTGGGAGGAGATCCCTCAGGAGACCGTCCGCCACCGCATCAGGAGCATGCACAGGCGTTGTAGGGAGGTCATACAGGCACGTGGAGGTCACACACACTACTGAGCCTCATTTTGGCTTTTTTTAAGGACATTACATCAAAGTTGGATCTGCCTGTAGTGTGTTTTTCCACTTTAATTTTGAGTGTGACTCCAAATCCAGACCTCCATGGGTTGAAAAATTGGATTTCCATTTTTTAATTTTTGTGTGATTTTGTTGTCAGCACATTCAACTATGTAAAGAACAAAGTATTTCAGAAGAATATTTAATTAATTCAGATCTAGGATGTGTTATTTTTGTGTTCCCTTTATTTTTTTGAGCAGTGTACATTATATGTATATAATGTTGAATATCCTTATCTAAAAATGTAAGGAGGGATTTCAAAGTTGTCCAATTCCAAACCAGATTTTGGAATGATCCCTAATTAAGCAAATAAGGTGTAACCCGTCTAGGGTATATAAGGAAGTATCTTTGGATCCCATAACCAGCTACTGAGGAAGAGGTCAGAGACCTTGAAACGTGTATAGCGGATGGGACCCTTATAGTGGACAAGACACCTTAACACATTGGAGCTGATCAGCACGTGCAGTTACGGACACGACCGCATAGACGGTGATCGAGATTATCCCTGACTTACCATAGGAGTCTTGAACCAACTACAGGTAAAGACTTCCCCGGCGCCCTGATTACGTGCAGTGCCGGCAAAAAGCACAGGACGCCAGCTACACGTGGGACGCACAGCGACTACTTGGGAGTAGGTCTTTAAACTACCGTAACGACACCGCGGACACCGAGCATCGTGAGATATCCCACAGTGCCACAAGCAAACCGGGTGAGTGCACTGACCTTTGGTGGGACGCCACCACGGACAGTTATACACAAGCCGGACCTCAAACAGTGAGTACCCCTGGATATATATACTCACGGATATACCGCACAAACCAGTGAAATACCCTCCTCATTTAACGCAAGATACAATTGAGACTCTATAACGTTAGGAACAAAGTTGCAGCGCTTATAAGAACAAAGTTGCAGCGTTCATAAGGACATATGTCAACAATTATTTGTTTTTAATGATATATAATTGCTCTTATCAGTATAACAAAACTGTGATTTTTTATATATTTTTTATATATTGTTTATTCATAATAGACTAAGATACCATATATTTTATATACTGTCTATTTCTATCCTATTCCATTTTATTGTATGCATAATTTTATGATTTAATAAATGAGTTATAATATATTAGACCTGATATATGACAACAGATATTGAGTGCTCACTATAATTTATTTATCTCTTCATTATTAATACAATAGAGGGGGGGCCGGGGGGGGACGCACACTGGCCACCAACGATATTACAATAGAGGGAGGGGGGTGGCCGGGGGAGGGAGGGGTGGTGACCAATGATATTACAATAGGGGGGGGGGGGCGGGGGAGGCCGCACACTGGCCACCAATGATATTACAATAGGGGGGGGGCGGGGGGCGGCACACTGGCCACCAATGATATTCAAACTGGGGAGGGAGGGGGGTCTGCCCCCTGCTGACTGGCAGCCCCTGATCTCTTATAGGGGGCTATGATATGCACAATTAACCCCTCAGGTGCAGCACCTGAGGGGTTAATTGTGCGGATCACAGCCCCCTGTAAGAGATCGGGTGCTGCCAGGCAGCAGGGGGCAGTCATGTACACAGTTCATAGTATATTCTAACTAGAAGCGTCCCCATCACTATGGGAACGCCTCTGTGTTAGAATATACTGTCGGATATGAGTTTTCACGAAGTGAAAACTCATCTCTGAAAAAGCTTTTATGCAGACGGATCTTCGGATCCGTCTGTATGAAAGTAACCTACGGCCACATATCACGGACGCGGATGCCAATCTTGTGTGCATCTGTGTTCTTTCACGGACCCATTGACTTGAATGGGTCCGTGAACCGTTGTCCGTCAAAAAAATAGGACAGGTCATATTTTTTTGACGGACAGGAAACACGGATCATGGATGCGGCTGCAAAACGGTGCATTTTGCGATTTTTCCACGGACCCATTGAAAGTCAATGGGTCCGCGAAAAAAACCTGAAAACGGCACAACGGCCACGGATGCACACAACGGTCGTGTGCATGAGGCCTAAGGCAACGTTCCTATGACTATGGCTAGGCTAATATGTGTATTTTACGAATATTCTATATATAGCTATAACTTCGTCTTTTAGAATATTACGAATATTCTAAAAGACGAAGTTAGATCAATATTACGAATATTCGTAAAATACACATATACAGGGTGGGCCATTTATATGGATACACCTCAATAAAATGGGAATGGTTGGTGATATTAACTTCCTGTTTGTGGCACATTAGTATATGTGAAGGGGAAAACTTTTCAAGATGGGTGGTGACCATGGCGGCCATTTTGAAGTCGGCCATTTTGAATCCAACTTTTGTTTTCTCAATAAGAAGAGGGTCATGTGACACATCAAACTTATTGGGAATTTCACAAGAAAAACAATGGTGTTTTTGGTTTTAACGTAACTTTATTCTTTCATGAGTTATTTACAAGTTTCTGACCACTTATAAAATATGTTCAATGTGCTGCCCATTGTGTTGGATTGTCAATGCAACCCTCTTCTCCCACTCTTCACACACTGATAGCAACACAGCAGGAGAAATGCTAGCACAGGCTTCCAGTATCCGTAGTTTCAGGTGCTGCACATCTCGTATCATCTGAAGGCAATCGTCTATGCTGTGAAGATACGAGATGTGCAGCACCTGAAACTACGGATTGTAATTTAGCTAATATAGTGCTATAATCTTTTTTTTTTTTTTGTCAAATTTTGTTTGCCTTTTCTGAAGTTCAGTTTTGGAAAATATGTACACTATTAAAAAAATTATTATAGCACTATATAAGCTAAATTGCAGTCTATATGTGTATTTTACGAATATTCGCTATATTGCTATAACTTCGTTTTTTAGAATATTTGTAATATTCTAAAAGACGAAGTTATAGCAATAGAGCGAATAAATTTGTTATTTAGAATATTCGTCTTTTTTTTTTCCAATGTGCACTGTTATTCCACTTTGGCATACTGCTCCCAGACAAGCGTCCCCGTAACCATGGGAACGCCTGTGGGTTAGAATATACCATCGGATCTTGGTTTTCACGATCTCAGGGAAAACTCAGATCCAAGGGTATTTTCTAACCCACAGGCGTTCCCATGGTGACGGGGACGCTTGTCGGGGAGGAGTATGCGAACAACTGTACAGATAGGAAAAAAATAATGCCAAAATTCTAAATAACGAAAATATTCACTATATTGCTATGTATTCGTTTTTTAGAATATTGGTCATTTTATTTTCCATATGAAAACATGATTCCCCCCTGCTTAAGTTGCTTGTGGGCCAATGGCTTATTGACCCACAAGAAAGAAGCAGGGAGGAATCATGTTTTCAGATGTTAAAAAATGACAAATATTCGATATAACGAATTTATAGCACTATATTAATAATATTCGCGAATTTACGAAGTTACGATATTCGCGATTAATACTCGCTATTCGAATATTCGAGCTCAACACTATTCAAGATTACCATCAACAAAAATCGGAGGAGGAGGCAAAGAGGAGGGTACAGTGGGTTGGATATAAGGTTTTAATAGGGACCTGTGAAAAACATTATGGATCTTCCAAGTCTGAGGCAACGGGATTGATGACGGACAAGATCTTGTAAGGCCCAATAAACTTAGGACCCAACTTCCAGGAGGGAACCTTCAGTTTGGTATTCTTTGTAGACAACCACACCAGATCACTTACATTCAGGTCCGGACCAGGCACGCGTCTCTTATCAGCCACATGCTTATATCTCTCACTCATCCTCTTCAGATTACCCTGAATATTTTGCCAAATAAATGACAAAGACGAGGAAAATCTCTCCTCATCAGGTAAACCAGAAGACCCCTCTCCAGAGAATGTCCCAAACTGCGGATGAAAGTCATATGCACTAAAAAATGGTGACTTATCAGAGGACTCCTGGCGACGGTTATTTAAAGCAAACTCAGCAAGGGACAAAAAGAGTACCAATCCTCCTGATTCTCCGCCACAAAACAGCGCAGATATGTCTCCAGATTCTGATTGACGCGTTCGGTCTGAACATTCGACTGCGGGTGAAAAGCAGAGAACAGAAGGCCTTCCAGAATCTGGAAACAAATTGCATGCCCCTGTCAAAAACGATGTCTGAAGGAATGCCATGCAATTCAACAATGTGATCAATAAACGCTTGTGCCAGCATCTTAGCATTGGGTAACCCAGGAAAAGGAATGAAATGCGCCATTTTGCTAAAACGATCCACTACCACTAGAATCACAGTCTTCTCCGAGGAATGAGGCAGGTCCATAATGAAGTCCATGGACAGATGCGTCCAAGGACGGGAAGGAATGGGTAACTAGAGGAGAGAACCCGATGGCCATGAATAAGGGACCTTAGCACGAGCGCAGGTCTCGCAGGCTGCCACAAAACCCTCAACCGTCTTACGAAGAGCTGGCCACCAGAATCTCCGAGGAGAGGAGGAGAGTTTCCTTGAGAAAAAGGCACACGATCGCCATTTGGCAGGAGAGGGACCCTGAGATAAGACCGCACCCACACCTACCTCAGAAGCATTCATCTCAACAATAAAAGGTAGAGAGACATCAGGTTGTACCAAAATGGGAGCGGAAGCAAAACACTCTTTAATACTAGAAAAGGCTTTAAGCGCATCTACCGGCCACGAGGAAAAATCCACCCCCTTTTTAGTCATATCAGTGAGTGGCTTAACAACAGAGGAATAATTCAAAATGAACTTTCTGTAATAATTGGCAAAACACAAAAACTGCATCAGCGCCTTCTGATTCTCAGGAAGCTCCCAATCAAGCACAGCGCGGACCTTCTCAGGGTCCATCCGAAAACCAGTAGCGGATAGAAGAAAACCAAGAAATTGAATCTCCGGAACCGCAAACACACATTTTTTCAGTTTAGCTTACAATTTATTCTCCCGCAGAATCAGCAAGACCTGACATAGGTGGTCCCGATGAGTCTTGAAATCAGGAGAAAAAATCTAAATGTCATCTAGATACACCAGTACAAATTTTCCCATTTAATGATAAAAAATGCTGTTCACAAATGTTGGAAGATGGCCGGAGCATTAATCAAACCAAAGGGCATAACCAAATTCTCGAAATGACCCTCAGGGGTATTGAAGGCCGTCTTCCATTCGTCACCTTCCCTGATCCTGACTAGGTTGTATGCCCCTCTTAAATCCAACTTAGAAAAAATAGTTGTCCAGCTTAATCAATATAAATCAATAAAGAAGGGTCATAAAGTCAAAATATAATGTCCAGCAGTATTGATCCCTTTAAAACATAACTTTTACTATGCAATTTATAAAATAATACCACCGTAGTGGTTCACCAGTGAATAGTGATAGAACAAACAACAATAATCAAAGATAGACAATGTTCCTGGGAGCTGGTCGTGGATATACCTATAAAGGGGTGAGTGAACACAAGGCAGCTGAGGGGAGCAGTTGGCAAATCTATACTCTCCCTATGTTCTCCCTGGCTAAAACCTCAGCCCAGGGACGTCCCCTAGTGGTGGAGACTCCCTGTCCTCGTTCCTGGGCTGACTGCCCTGCGTTTACCCTCCTCTCCAAAAATAACAAAAATGTGCTCCCCAGGAAGCTGACGGGTGTAATAATGCGTCCCTGGTAGATGGATACTAACAGGGATGTTCATAGATAAAGACCAGTTCAATGTATAGGTGAATTAGATAGATATCACCTCTAGACAAAAGGAACCAAACACAGGGGCATCAGAAGGGTGCGTTCCCAGGTTGGTTCCACAGAAGCCCCTACGCGTTTCCCCTATTACTAGGTTCATCAGGGGGCATGCATGATCAAAGATACAACCATCAATCAAATGATAAATCAAAGATACTTAAAATATAGTTGAGGGAACAGGACCAGAGACGCAGATGATAACAAGCATAGGACCAAGGGACCCGTTTGATATGTCCCACCTGTAAGAGATAAACATATTCTAAGTTCAGATGTTGGATATAGTATACATATCCCCTATATCTCCTTCTCAATCGGCACTTACTTAATATCCTGTGCAGTCAGGAGGCTAAAGTGCCCACAAGATAAGGGCCAGTACTTCACCCAGGAAGCTGTGAGCAGAAAACCATATATAATGTGAAACCCACTACATACTAAGATAGTATCAACTCCCTGTAGATGGTCCTTACTTACATATTAAGCTGCGTCCTGGTGGCGTCCTGCTCCTCCTCTCAATCACACTCACTCTTTCTCATTCCCCTAAATACCCACTTACCCGCTGTAGAGCATTAGCGCTAATTGGCATGCAAAGTCAGCTTATGCCAAACAGTGAGGCACCACAGCCGGCCTCGCTTCCAGCCTGAGAGCCGCATGTGTGTGTAGTAATTCATCCCTCCCAAGGCCAGGTGCATACCTCCCATCATCAAGAGCCGGCCGGACCAGGTGGAACGCACTCTGCGACAACATCCGGTCGCGTGGAACGCACAGTCGCGTCACTTCCGGTCTGTGCAATACCTATCCCAGGTGGAACGCACAAAGCGGCCACATCCTGTTCTGTGAAACGCAAGGTAGCGTCACATCCGGTCTATGGGCCGCATCGTTTTAGCCATACATAGAAATCAAATGTCAAAGGAGGCAGCACGGTAGGCAAGGCGACGCTAAAAAACTATACATAGATCCGACCAGCCTCATCTGGCATGATAGTGTATGTTATGGCATATCAGTAGTGGGGGACGAAAAATGGAGTTTGAGGGGTACTAGTAGTTCACTATCATACTTTTCACTATGGTGTATACCCTATGATAAAGGTGACACCTGTGGCACATTAGATGGCTAATGTGCAGTCTGGATACAAAATGTATCAAAGTTCTTTCATCTTGGCCATCAGTACGATTACCGACGTGGCGTAATTTGTTAGACAGAGAGAGAGGAGAGATGTACATATATATATATAGAAACCCACCCCCCCGAAAAGATCACAGGTAGCAAGAAAATGTGAGTCTCTCATTGATCCCTAGTGGTGCCTGGGATCTAAAACGGTGGATCCAGACGCACTCTTTCTGGAGGATTTTACGGTCCCAGTCTCCACCCCTTGGTGACAATGGGATGGTTTCCAGGACCGAAAATCGCAGACATCTGGGATCACCGCCATGAACATCAATTACATGCGACGCGACGGGTGTGATCTTTTTCTTCACCACGTCGTTCACATGCTCACAGATACGACGCCTGACCTCTCGAATGGTCTTGCCTATGTAATCCATGGGGCAAGGGCACTGGCATATATATACCGCACCCTTGCTCCTACAGTTATAGAAATCCCTGATTACATAGGCATGACCAGTGACCGAGCAAACAATAGACTTTTCAGTGGAAATAAAGGCACATGCTTTACAGGAGCCACATTTAAACATCCCGCAAGGTTTCCGGTCCAGCCAAGTCCCCACTCCAATTGGTGTGGTATAATGGCTATGGACTAGACGGTCTCTTATACTCCTCCCCCGCCTGTAGGTGACACTCGGTTGCTTCGTCAGCACATCCTTCAGGTCAGGGTCCATGTGAAGAATTGGCCAGTACCTTTTTAGGACTGACATTACTTCCACGTTTGCGCAGTCAAATACAGATATCAGGCGTATTGGTTGTTGTCCACTCTGTACCTTTGGTTTGGGAACAAGGAGTTCAACACGTTCCTTGCTTGCGGCGTACTGAAACGCCCCCCCAAGGACCGTTTGAGGATAACCCCTCTCCCTGAATCTCATTTGTAGCTTCTTAGCCTCAGTATGGAAGGCCTCACCCTCAGAGCAGTTTCTGCGGGTCCGCAGATACTGGCCCCTTGGTATACCGCGTTTGAGCGGTGGCGGGTGATGGCTCTCCCAATGCAGCAACGAGTTGGTCGCGGTATCCTTCCTGAACATGTTAGCAGTGAGTTTTTCTCCCTCCCTGGTTATACGTACATCGAGGAAAGAAATAGAATGATAATCGAACTCAAAGGTGAACCGCAGTCCAACGTCGTTGCAGTTAAGGGACCCCACAAACTCCCGGAGTTCCTCTGACCCACCCTTCCAAATCACGAAAATGTCATCTATATAACGTGTCCAGAAGGTGATCTTGTCAGACCACCAGGTCACTGCATCTGGAAACACGCAGGTGTCCTCCCACCAGCCCAGGAAGAGGTTGGCATATGTGGGGGCACAAGGGCTCCCCATTGCCGTCCCCCTGAGCTAGTGGTAGAACCGTGAATTGAAAAGGAACGCATTATTACACCCGTCAGCTTCCTGGGGAGCACATTTTTGTTATTTTTGGAGAGGAGGGTAAACGCAGGGCAGTCAGCCCAGGAACGAGGACAGGGAGTCTCCACCACTAGGGGACGTCCCTGGGCTGAGGTTTTAGCCAGGGAGAACATAGGGAGAGTATAGATTTGCCAACTGCTCCCCTCAGCTGCCTTGTGTTCACTCACCCCTTTATAGGTATATCCACGACCAGCTCCCAGGAACATTGTCTATCTTGGATTATTGTTGTTTGTTCTATCACTATTCACTGGTGAACCACTACGGTGGTATTATTTTATAAATTGCATAGTAAAAGTTATGTTTTAAAGGGATCAATACTGCTGGACATTATATTTTGACTTTATGACCCTTCTTTATTGATTTATATTGATTAAGCTGGACAACTATTTTTGTATACATTATGGCCAATTTTTTATCTGGCACATTATTTACCGATGCTTTAATGAAAGAGGCGCATGATATCTTTTCTGACAGAGAGATTCCGGGACTCAGTACATCGGCCTCCTGTAAACAGGTTTTTTGGGACTTATATAACAGGTACAAAGATAATATTAAATCTTGGTGGGAGATACGCTGTCTTGAGAGCTACTTGGAACATAAGATAGTCCCTAAAGGACTTCGTCTCCAAGTAAGACCGGCAGAGCGTATTGCGTCACCATCCCTCACAATTAGGTGGGAGGAACAACTGACACGCAGCTCACTGAACCTTATGCAAATCCTCCTTGATGAGGAGAAATTGATGTTCGACAAAACATCTGGTAGCCTTCAAGAACAAATTGAAATTGCCCTCACCTATAAAGACGACCCTGACTTTTCTAGACGGGAGGCTTCCCTCCAAGTGTCCGTTGAGAGATTTCAAACTGTCATTAAAGAAAGAAAGCACAGACAGTTTCTGTGTGACCTCTCTGAGTTTAGAGAGAACAGGGCCTATCAACAACAACCTACCAGTTCCGTATCCTTGGTGTCTGAGGTGTCCACATCTGAGGTGGACTCCTCCGACACTGAATTATCGACTGGGAACTATAAGGGCAGAGGCACGACACAAAGTGGGAGGAGGGGTAGACGACGATGGCAGAAGGGAGGTACTGGCGGGAGGGGTCGTCCGGGAAGGGCAAATTACCCCACTGGCCCAGCATCTTATTCCTCTGGTCCATCATCTCAATCAGCTGTTGTTTCATCCAACAACTTTCCGTCGTCACATCCCCCTGTACCCTCACCTGCGTCTTTTTTAGAGAAAAGCCAGGTCCCCTACCATCTGCGGGAGAGGAGCAAGACCGACAGAGCTTGAAGGGAGGATTACAGGTTATTAATCTAACATCACGGACACTAAGCGCACTTGAACTTGGTGTACTGAGCAAAGGTTTATCCTTTGTACCGACTACCAATTTCTGTTTATTTACGTGGATCAAGGATTTGAGTCTGTTCACCAGACGCCTTAAGTGGCATAAATTTTTTAGGGAGAATGACAGACAAACATGTACCAGACTTGGTTTGAGTGAATGTGACCTGACCTCACTACAGTCTCTTTGTGAACTGGGAGAGGAAGGTAGCCGGGGTCCAGGACAGGGACCATTTACAAATTTGAAACCAACAAGCAGGAAGATGCCCCCACCCATGAATTATGAGTGTGTGGACATCTTCATGCAGATGGTGACGAGTGAGCTGGAGAGTTTAGAGGGAATGTCTCCCCGCCACTTCAATCTGTCTCGAAGGGAGATGTCGGCACTTACTGCCCTGGAGAAAGATAAATCCATCATCATTAAATCATCAGATAAGGGTGGTAATGTGGTCATCCTTGACCATGTAGCTTACCAGACTATGTGTCTGGACCTCCTAAAGGACAGGGAGGGGTATAGGGTGTTAGATACGAACCCCCTGGTCCCTTTTTATGAGGATCTTAAGATCATTTTGACTGATGCCCTAACAGACAGATTGATTTCGGCGGCTGAGTACGACTTTCTTCTCCCGGCTCACTCCACCATCGCTACCTTCTATGGATTACCCAAAATCCATAAGGGTGTGACACCCCTTAAGGGACGCCCCATCGTCTCTGGGGTTAACTCCCTAACCCAGAACTGTGGCATCTACATTGATCGCGTGCTGAGGGAGTTCGTCGTGTCCTTACCCTCCTATACGAGGGACACGATGGACTTCCTCAGCAAGATTGACGCGATCGATGTGGACAAGGACTGCATACTGGCCAGTATAGATGTCGAGTCCTTGTATAGCTCAATCCCACACACCAAAGGGATATTTGCCACAGAGTATTACCTGAGGACGAGGGATATCCACTGCAGAGCACATAACAGCTTTGTTCTCAGACTCCTGGAGTTCTCTCTG
This sequence comes from Bufo bufo, assembly GCF_905171765.1. NCBI lineage: Eukaryota > Metazoa > Chordata > Amphibia > Anura > Bufonidae > Bufo > Bufo bufo. The sequence continues at coordinate 72,840,171 of NC_053395.1, read as the reverse complement.
ACCCACAATTTTTTCCTTTTCAATTCACGGTTCTACCACCAGCTCAGGGGGACGGCAATGGGGAGCCCTTGTGCCCCCACATATGCCAACCTCTTCCTGGGCTGGTGGGAGGACACCTGCGTGTTTCCAGATGCAGTGACCTGGTGGTCTGACAAGATCACCTTCTGGACACGTTATATAGATGACATTTTCGTGATTTGGAAGGGTGGGTCAGAGGAACTCCGGGAGTTTGTGGGGTCCCTTAACTGCAACGACGTTGGACTGCGGTTCACCTTTGAGTTCGATTATCATTCTATTTCTTTCCTCGATGTACGTATAACCAGGGAGGGAGAAAAACTCACTGCTAACATGTTCAGGAAGGATACCGCGACCAACTCGTTGCTGCATTGGGAGAGCCATCACCCGCCACCGCTCAAACGCGGTATACCAAGGGGCCAGTATCTGCGGACCCGCAGAAACTGCTCTGAGGGTGAGGCCTTCCATACTGAGGCTAAGAAGCTACAAATGAGATTCAGGGAGAGGGGTTATCCTCAAACGGTCCTTGGGGGGGCGTTTCAGTACGCCGCAAGCAAGGAACGTGTTGAACTCCTTGTTCCCAAACCAAAGGTACAGAGTGGACAACAACCAATACGCCTGATATCTGTATTTGACTGCGCAAACGTGGAAGTAATGTCGGTCCTAAAAAGGTACTGGCCAATTCTTCACATGGACCCTGACCTGAAGGATGTGCTGACGAAGCAACCGAGTGTCACCTACAGGCGGGGGAGGAGTATAAGAGACCGTCTAGTCCATAGCCATTATACCACACCAATTGGAGTGGGGACTTGGCTGGACCGGAAACCTTGCGGGATGTTTAAATGTGGCTCCTGTAAAGCATGTGCCTTTATTTCCACTGAAAAGTCTATTGTTTGCTCGGTCACTGGTCATGCCTATGTAATCAGGGATTTCTATAACTGTAGGAGCAAGGGTGCGGTATATATATGCCAGTGCCCTTGCCCCATGGATTACATAGGCAAGACCATTCGAGAGGTCAGGCGTCGTATCTGTGAGCATGTGAACGACGTGGTGAAGAAAAAGATCACACCCGTCGCGTCGCATGTAATTGATGTTCATGGCGGTGATCCCAGATGTCTGCGATTTTCGGTCCTGGAAACCATCCCATTGTCACCAAGGGGTGGAGACTGGGACCGTAAAATCCTCCAGAAAGAGTGCGTCTGGATCCACCGTTTTAGATCCCAGGCACCACTAGGGATCAATGAGAGACTCACATTTTCTTGCTACCTGTGATCTTTTCGGGGGGGTGGGTTTCTATATATATATATGTACGTCTCTCCTCTCTCTCTGTCTAACAAATTACGCCACGTCGGTAATCGTACTGATGGCCAAGATGAAAGAACTTTGATACATTTTGTATCCAGACTGCACATTAGCCATCTAATGTGCCACAGGTGTCACCTTTATCATAGGGTATACACCATAGTGAAAAGTATGATAGTGAACTACTAGTACCCCTCAAACTCCATTTTTCGTCCCCCACTACTGATATGCCATAACATACACTATCATGCCAGATGAGGCTGGTCGGATCTATGTATAGTTTTTTAGCGTCGCCTTGCCTACCGTGCTGCCTCCTTTGACATTTGATTTCTATGTATGGCTAAAACGATGCGGCCCATAGACCGGATGTGACGCTACCTTGCGTTTCACAGAACAGGATGTGGCCGCTTTGTGCGTTCCACCTGGGATAGGTATTGCACAGACCGGAAGTGACGCGACTGTGCGTTCCACGCGACCGGATGTTGTCGCAGAGTGCGTTCCACCTGGTCCGGCCGGCTCTTGATGATGGGAGGTATGCACCTGGCCTTGGGAGGGATGAATTACTACACACACATGCGGCTCTCAGGCTGGAAGCGAGGCCGGCTGTGGTGCCTCACTGTTTGGCATAAGCTGACTTTGCATGCCAATTAGCGCTAATGCTCTACAGCGGGTAAGTGGGTATTTAGGGGAATGAGAAAGAGTGAGTGTGATTGAGAGGAGGAGCAGGACGCCACCAGGACGCAGCTTAATATGTAAGTAAGGACCATCTACAGGGAGTTGATACTATCTTAGTATGTAGTGGGTTTCACATTATATATGGTTTTCTGCTCACAGCTTCCTGGGTGAAGTACTGGCCCTTATCTTGTGGGCACTTTAGCCTCCTGACTGCACAGGATATTAAGTAAGTGCCGATTGAGAAGGAGATATAGGGGATATGTATACTATATCCAACATCTGAACTTAGAATATGTTTATCTCTTACAGGTGGGACATATCAAACGGGTCCCTTGGTCCTATGCTTGTTATCATCTGCGTCTCTGGTCCTGTTCCCTCAACTATATTTTAAGTATCTTTGATTTATCATTTGATTGATGGTTGTATCTTTGATCATGCATGCCCCCTGATGAACCTAGTAATAGGGGAAACGCGTAGGGGCTTCTGTGGAACCAACCTGGGAACGCACCCTTCTGATGCCCCTGTGTTTGGTTCCTTTTGTCTAGAGGTGATATCTATCTAATTCACCTATACATTGAACTGGTCTTTCTTTATCTATGAACATCCCTGTTAGTATCCATCTACCAGGGACGCATTATTACACCCGTCAGCTTCCTGGGGAGCACATTTTTGTTATTTTTGGAGAGGAGGGTAAACGCAGGGCAGTCAGCCCAGGAACGAGGACAGGGAGTCTCCACCACTAGGGGACGTCCCTGGGCTGAGGTTTTAGCCAGGGAGAACATAGGGAGAGTATAGATTTGCCAACTGCTCCCCTCAGCTGCCTTGTGTTCACTCACCCCTTTATAGGTATATCCACGACCAGCTCCCAGGAACATTGTCTATCTTTGATTATTGTTGTTTGTTCTATCACTATTCACTGGTGAACCACTACGGTGGTATTATTTTATAAATTGCATAGTAAAAGTTATGTTTTAAAGGGATCAATACTGCTGGACATTATATTTTGACTTTATGACCCTTCTTTATTGATTTATATTGATTAAGCTGGACAACTATTTTTGTATACATTATGGCCAATTTTTTATCTGGCACATTATTTACCGATGCTTTAATGAAAGAGGCGCATGATATCTTTTCTGACAGAGAGATTCCGGGACTCAGTACATCGGCCTCCTGTAAACAGGTTTTTTGGGACTTATATAACAGGTACAAAGATAATATTAAATCTTGGTGGGAGATACGCTGTCTTGAGAGCTACTTGGAACATAAGATAGTCCCTAAAGGACTTCGTCTCCAAGTAAGACCGGCAGAGCGTATTGCGTCACCATCCCTCACAATTAGGTGGGAGGAACAACTGACACGCAGCTCACTGAACCTTATGCAAATCCTCCTTGATGAGTAGAAATTGATGTTCGACAAAACATCTGGTAGCCTTCAAGAACAAATTGAAATTGCCCTCACCTATAAAGACGACCCTGACTTTTCTAGACGGGAGGCTTCCCTCCAAGTGTCCGTTGAGAGATTTCAAACTGTCATTAAAGAAAGAAAGCACAGACAGTTTCTGCGTGACCTCTCTGAGTTTAGAGAGAACAGGGCCTATCAACAACAACCTACCAGTTCCGTATCCTTGGTGTCTGAGGTGTCCACATCTGAGGTGGACTCCTCCGACACTGAATTATCGACTGGGAACTATAAGGGCAGAGGCACGACACAAAGTGGGAGGAGGGGTAGACGACGATGGCAGAAGGGAGGTACCGGCGGGAGGGGTCGTCCGGGAAGGGCAAATTACCCCACTGGCCCAGCATCTTATTCCTCTGGTCCATCATCTCAATCAGCTGTTGTTTCATCCAACAATTTTCCGTCGTCACATCCCCCTGTACCCTCACCTGCGTCTTTTTTAGAGAAAAGCCAGGTCCCCTACCATCTGCGGGAGAGGAGCAAGACCGACAGAGCTTGAAGGGAGGATTACAGGTTATTAATCTAACATCACGGACACTAAGCGCACTTGAACTTGGTGTACTGAGCAAAGGTTTATCCTTTGTACCGACTACCAATTTCTGTTTATTTACGTGGATCAAGGATTTGAGTCTGTTCACCAGACGCCTTAAGTGGCATAAATTTTTTAGGGAGAATGACAGACAAACATGTACCAGACTTGGTTTGAGTGAATGTGACCTGACCTCACTACAGTCTCTTTGTGAACTGGGAGAGGAAGGTAGCCGGGGTCCAGGACAGGGACCATTTACAAATTTGAAACCAACAAGCAGGAAGATGCCCCCACCCATGAATTATGAGTGTGTGGACATCTTCATGCAGATGGTGACGAGTGAGCTGGAGAGTTTAGAGGGAATGTCTCCCCGCCACTTCAATCTGTCTCGAAGGGAGATGTCGGCACTTACTGCCCTGGAGAAAGATAAATCCATCATCATTAAATCATCAGATAAGGGTGGTAATGTGGTCATCCTTGACCATGTAGCTTACCAGACTATGTGTCTGGACCTCCTAAAGGACAGGGAGGGGTATAGGGTGTTAGATACGAACCCCCTGGTCCCTTTTTATGAGGATCTTAAGATCATTTTGACTGATGCCCTAACAGACAGATTGATTTCGGCGGCTGAGTACGACTTTCTTCTCCCGGCTCACTCCACCATCGCTACCTTCTATGGATTACCCAAAATCCATAAGGGTGTGACACCCCTTAAGGGACGCCCCATCGTCTCTGGGGTTAACTCCCTAACCCAGAACTGTGGCATCTACATTGATCGCGTGCTGAGGGAGTTCGTCGTGTCCTTACCCTCCTATACGAGGGACACGATGGACTTCCTCAGCAAGATTGACGCGATCGATGTGGACAAGGACTGCATACTGGCCAGTATAGATGTCGAGTCCTTGTATAGCTCAATCCCACACACCAAAGGGATATTTGCCACAGAGTATTACCTGAGGACGAGGGATATCCACTGCAGAGCACATAACAGCTTTGTTCTCAGACTCCTGGAGTTCTCTCTGACCCACAATTTTTTCCTTTTCAATTCACGGTTCTACCACCAGCTCAGGGGGACGGCAATGGGGAGCCCTTGTGCCCCCACATATGCCAACCTCTTCCTGGGCTGGTGGGAGGACACCTGCGTGTTTCCAGATGCAGTGACCTGGTGGTCTGACAAGATCACCTTCTGGACACGTTATATAGATGACATTTTCGTGATTTGGAAGGGTGGGTCAGAGGAACTCCGGGAGTTTGTGGGGTCCCTTAACTGCAACGACGTTGGACTGCGGTTCACCTTTGAGTTCGATTATCATTCTATTTCTTTCCTCGATGTACGTATAACCAGGGAGGGAGAAAAACTCACTGCTAACATGTTCAGGAAGGATACCGCGACCAACTCGTTGCTGCATTGGGAGAGCCATCACCCGCCACCGCTCAAACGCGGTATACCAAGGGGCCAGTATCTGCGGACCCGCAGAAACTGCTCTGAGGGTGAGGCCTTCCATACTGAGGCTAAGAAGCTACAAATGAGATTCAGGGAGAGGGGTTATCCTCAAACGGTCCTTGGGGGGGGCGTTTCAGTACGCCGCAAGCAAGGAACGTGTTGAACTCCTTGTTCCCAAACCAAAGGTACAGAGTGGACAACAACCAATACGCCTGATATCTGTATTTGACTGCGCAAACGTGGAAGTAATGTCAGTCCTAAAAAGGTACTGGCCAATTCTTCACATGGACCCTGACCTGAAGGATGTGCTGACGAAGCAACCGAGTGTCACCTACAGGCGGGGGAGGAGTATAAGAGACCGTCTAGTCCATAGCCATTATACCACACCAATTGGAGTGGGGACTTGGCTGGACCGGAAACCTTGCGGGATGTTTAAATGTGGCTCCTGTAAAGCATGTGCCTTTATTTCCACTGAAAAGTCTATTGTTTGCTCGGTCACTGGTCATGCCTATGTAATCAGGGATTTCTATAACTGTAGGAGCAAGGGTGCGGTATATATATGCCAGTGCCCTTGCCCCATGGATTACATAGGCAAGACCATTCGAGAGGTCAGGCGTCGTATCTGTGAGCATGTGAACGACGTGGTGAAGAAAAAGATCACACCCGTCGCGTCGCATGTAATTGATGTTCATGGCGGTGATCCCAGATGTCTGCGATTTTCGGTCCTGGAAACCATCCCATTGTCACCAAGGGGTGGAGACTGGGACCGTAAAATCCTCCAGAAAGAGTGCGTCTGGATCCACCGTTTTAGATCCCATGCACCACTAGGGATCAATGAGAGACTCACATTTTCTTGCTACCTGTGATCTTTTCGGGGGGGGGTGGGTTTCTATATATATATATGTACGTCTCTCCTCTCTCTCTGTCTAACAAATTACGCCACGTCGGTAATCGTACTGATGGCCAAGATGAAAGAACTTGGATACATTTTGTATCCAGACTGCACATTAGCCATCTAATGTGCCACAGGTGTCACCTTTATCATAGGGTATACACCATAGTGAAAAGTATGATAGTGAACTACTAGTACCCCTCAAACTCCATTTTTCGTCCCCCACTACTGATATGCCATAACATACACTATCATGCCAGATGAGGCTGGTCGGATCTATGTATAGTTTTTTAGCGTCGCCTTGCCTACCGTGCTGCCTCCTTTGACATTTGATTTCTATGTATGGCTAAAACGATGCGGCCCATAGACCGGATGTGACGCTACCTTGCGTTTCACAGAACAGGATGTGGCCGCTTTGTGCGTTCCACCTGGGATAGGTATTGCACAGACCGGAAGTGACGCGACTGTGCGTTCCACGCGACCGGATGTTGTCGCAGAGTGCGTTCCACCTGGTCCGGCCGGCTCTTGATGATGGGAGGTATGCACCTGGCCTTGGGAGGGATGAATTACTACACACACATGCGGCTCTCAGGCTGGAAGCGAGGCCGGCTGTGGTGCCTCACTGTTTGGCATAAGCTGACTTTGCATGCCAATTAGCGCTAATGCTCTACAGCGGGTAAGTGGGTATTTAGGGGAATGAGAAAGAGTGAGTGTGATTGAGAGGAGGAGCAGGACGCCACCAGGACGCAGCTTAATATGTAAGTAAGGACCATCTACAGGGAGTTGATACTATCTTAGTATGTAGTGGGTTTCACATTATATATGGTTTTCTGCTCACAGCTTCCTGGGTGAAGTACTGGCCCTTATCTTGTGGGCACTTTAGCCTCCTGACTGCACAGGATATTAAGTAAGTGCCGATTGAGAAGGAGATATAGGGGATATGTATACTATATCCAACATCTGAACTTAGAATATGTTTATCTCTTACAGGTGGGACATATCAAACGGGTCCCTTGGTCCTATGCTTGTTATCATCTGCGTCTCTGGTCCTGTTCCCTCAACTATATTTTAAGTATCTTTGATTTATCATTTGATTGATGGTTGTATCTTTGATCATGCATGCCCCCTGATGAACCTAGTAATAGGGGAAACGCGTAGGGGCTTCTGTGGAACCAACCTGGGAACGCACCCTTCTGATGCCCCTGTGTTTGGTTCCTTTTGTCTAGAGGTGATATCTATCTAATTCACCTATACATTGAACTGGTCTTTATCTATGAACATCCCTGTTAGTATCCATCTACCAGGGACGCATTATTACACCCGTCAGCTTCCTGGGGAGCACATTTTTGTTATTTTTGGAGAGGAGGGTAAACGCAGGGCAGTCAGCCCAGGAACGAGGACAGGGAGTCTCCACCACTAGGGGACGTCCCTGGGCTGAGGTTTTAGCCAGGGAGAACATAGGGAGAGTATAGATTTGCCAACTGCTCCCCTCAGCTGCCTTGTGTTCACTCACCCCTTTATAGGTATATCCACGACCAGCTCCCAGGAACATTGTCTATCTTTGATTATTGTTGTTTGTTCTATCACTATTCACTGGTGAACCACTACGGTGGTATTATTTTATAAATTGCATAGTAAAAGTTATGTTTTAAAGGGATCAATACTGCTGGACATTACAACTTAGAAAAAACTTTAGCCCCAACAATCTGGTTAAACAGGTCCGGGATCAGAGGAAGCGGATATGGGTCACGAATCGTGATACGGTTAAGCTCCCTGAAATCCAGACAAGGTCTTAAAGAAGCATCTTTTTTCTTAACAAAAAAAAAAACAGCGGCAACAGGTGACTTCGAGGGTCGGATGTGTCCCTTTCTCAGGCTCTCAGAGATATAAGTATGCATAGCGACTCTTTCAGGTTGGGAGAGATTGTATAATCGTGATTTTGGCAGCTTGGCGCCTGGGATGAGATTAATAGGGCAGTCATATTCCCGGTGAGGGGGCAACTCCTGGACACCACTCTCGGAAAACACATCCGAAAATTCAGAGAGAAAAGATGGCACAGTCTTGTTAGAAACCTCTGAAAGAGACGCCGTGAGGCAATTCTCTATGCAAAACTCACTCCAACCATTTATTTGCCTTTCTTGCCAATCAATGGTGGGGTTATGTTTAGTGAGCCAGGGTAGCCCCAACACTAGCGGAGTAGGTAATCCGCTTAAGACGAAACATGACATATCCTCAACATGAGCGTCACTCACAGTCAAATGGATATTGTGAACTATGCCCTTTAACGATCTTTGAGAAAGTGGAGCGGAATCGATAGCAAAAACAGGTATATCCTTTTCCAAAGTGCACACCTGGAAATCATGTGTTGTTGCAAATTGATTATCAATGAGATTGACAGCTGCTCCACTAAACAGTGAGGGGCACACCTGAAAATATAAAACGGAGTGCAGGCCTGGTATCAAAAAGCAAACATGAACACCACTAGAGAAAGAAATACCATAGCACAGCCGCACCTCCAAAAGTAAAGCATGATTTTATTGAAACATATAGGTTAAAAACATGGATAAACAAGGCAAACCCCACAGATGGGGAGGGATTTAAAGTGCTGCAGTGCATAAATGGCCATATAATCACAGAACCATAACAGGAAAACAGGAAAATATCTGCAAAACCTGGGTAAAATACTTATCATGGAGCACAGTGGTAGCACATAGAATAACAAAAACCCATCAGTGAGGGGAGCCTAGCATATCGCTAGTGCAAATACTAGCTTCCTGAGAGGTCCATGTAAGTCCAAATGACTGTTAGAACATTTATAATTCACATGATTAAGACATAATTTAATGAACCTGTGGTAAAAGCCAATCAAGGAGCGGTCACCTACAGAGGGGACAAAGGAGACGGTGGCAGGGTATGTGGGTTACATGGATCCTCCCCGGTGCATGGTCGCGCGCAGCTGCGAGTGCCAGAACAAGCCGGCGTGTTGAAAAAGCAAATGCGCATGCGCAAGATGGCGCCCAAACCGGAAGTCGACGCCGCGATGCGCTCCAAAGACCGGAAGTGCAGCCCGGCATCGACGTCACAGCCGGTCGCCAGCCCGCGCCGTGACACCCAATGGAACACAAACAAACAGGGGGCACAGGCAAGCGCAATAGGGTGCAGAAGACGATCAATCAACTATATATATACAGTACAGACCAAAAGTTTGGACACACCTTCTCATTCAAAGAGTTTTCTTTATTTTCATGACTATGAAAATTGTAGATTAACACTGAAGGCATCAAAACTATGAATGAACACATGTGGAATTATATACATAACAAACAAGTGTGAAACAACTGAAAATATGTCATATTCTAGGTTCTTCAAAGTAGCCACCTTTTGCTTTGATTACTGCTTTGCACTCTCTTGGCATTCTCTTGATGAGCTTCAAGAGGTAGTCCCCTGAAATTGTTTTCACTTCACAGGTGTGCCCTGTCAGGTTTAATAAGTGGGATTTCTTGCCTTATAAATAGGGTTGGGACCATCAGTTGCATTGAGGAGAAGTCAGGTGGATACACAGCTGATAGTCCTACTGAATATACTGCTAGAATTTATATTATGGCAAGAAAAAAGCAGCTAAGTAAAGAAAAACGTGTGGCCGTTTATTACTTTAAGAAATGAAGGTCAGTCAGTCAGCCGAAAAATTGGGAAAACTTTGAAAGTAAGGGCTATTTGACCATGAAGGAGAGTGATGGGGTACTGCGCCAGATGACCTGGCCTCCACAGTCACCGGACCTGAACCCAATCGAGATGGTTTGGGGTGAGCTGGACTGCAGAGTTAAGGCAAAATGGCCAACAAGTGCTAAGCATCTCTGGAAACTCCTTCAAGACTGTTGGAAGCCCATTTCAGGGGACTACCTCTTGAAGCTCATCAAGAGAATGCCAAGAGTGTGCAAAGCAGTAATCAAAGCAAAAGGTGGCTACTTTGAAGAAACTAGAATATGACATATTTTCAGTTGTTTCACACTTGTTTGTTATGTATATAATTCCACATGTGTTAATTCATAGTTTTGATGCCTTCATAGTCATGAAAATAAAGAAAACTCTTTGAATGAGAAGGTGTGTCCAAACTTTTGGTCTGTACTGTACATTATAAAGTCAGGCCAATGAGATGCTCACAAATTATAAAAATATATACACTGCTCAAAAAAATAAAGGGAACACTTAAACAACACAATGTAACTCCAAGTCAATCACACTTCTGTGAAATCAAACTGTCCACTTAGGAAGCAACACTGAGTGACAATCAATTTCACATGCTGTTGTGCAAATGGTATAGACAACAGGTGGAAATTATAGGCAATTATAGCAAGACACCCCCAATAAAGGTAACCACAGACCACTTCTCAGTTCCTATGCTTCCTGGCTGATGTTTTGGTCACTTTTGAATGCTGGCGGTGCTTTCACTCTAGTGGTAGCATGAGACGGAGTCTACAACCCACACAAGTGGCTCAGGTAGTGCAGCTTATCCAGGATGGCACATCAATGCGAGCTGTGGCAAGAAGGTGTGCTGTGTCTGTCAGCGTAGTGTCCAGAGCATGGAGGCGCTACCAGGAGACAGGCCAGTACATCAGCAGACGTGGAGGAGGCCGTAGGAGGGCAACAACCCAGCAGCAGGACCGCTACCTCCGCCTTTGTGCAAGGGGGAACAGGAGGAGCACTGCCAGAGCCCTGCAAAATGACCTCCAGCAGGCCACAAATGTGCATGTGTCTGCTCAAACGGTCAGAAACAGACTCCATGAGGGTGATATGAGGGCCCGACGTCCACAGGTGGGGGTTGTGCTTACAGCCCAACACCGTGCAGGACGTTTGGCATTTGCCAGAGAACACCAAGATTGGCAAATTCGCCACTGGCGCCCTGTGCTCTTCACAGATGAAAGCAGGTTCACACTGAGCACGTGACAGATGTGACAGAGTCTGGAGACGCTGTGGAGAATGTTCTGCTGCCTGCAACATCCTCCAGCATGACCGGTTTGGCATTGGGTCAGTAATGGTGTGGGGTGGCATTTCTTTGGAGGGCCGCACAGCCCTCCATGTGCTCGCCAGAGGTAGCCTGACTGCCATTAGGTACCGAGATGAGATCCTCAGACCCCTTGTGAGACCATATGCTGGTGCGGTTGGCCCTGGGTTCCTCCTAATGCAAGACAATGCTAGACCTCATGTGGCTGGAGTGTGTCAGCAGTTCCTGCAAGACGAAGGCATTGATGCTATGGACTGGCCCGCCCGTTCCCCAGACCTGAATCCAATTGAGCACATCTGGGACATCATGTATCGCTCTATCCACCAACGTCACGTTGCACCACAGACTGTCCAGGAGTTGGCAGATGCTTTAGTCCAGGTATGGGAGGAGATCCCTCAGGAGACCGTCCACCACCTCATCAGGAGCATGCACAGGCGTTGTAGGGAGGTCATACAGGCACGTGGAGGCCACACACACTACTGATCCTCATTTTGACTTGTTTTAAGGACATTACATCAAAGTTGGATCAGCCTGTAGTGTGTTTTTCCACTTTAATTTTGAGTGTGACTGCAAATCCAGACCTCCATGGGTTAAAAAATTTGATTTCCATTTTTTGATTTTTGTGTGATTTTGTTGTCAGCACATACAACTATGTAAAGAACAAAGTATTTCAGAAGAATATTTAATTAATTCAGATCTAGGATGTGTTATTTTTGTGTTCCCTTTATTTTTTTGAGCAGTTTATATAAGACGGGCCAATGTAATACTTGCATGATGTGACTAAAAAATATATAATAACATGATTGTGCATACAATATAATTATATACCCACAAAAAGTAATTGAATAAGTCAATGATTGCATAAAGATATAAACACAGCAGATATTGAAGATTGCAAAATCACAACATAATTATTCTATCATAATATAAGCAGACCCTTCAAGCCATAATTGATACCACAAAAGACCCACATTAATTAATAAATGATCACAAAACATTTTATGTTATAGTGCAATAAATACATTAAGAAAGAAACAAATTCATGAAAGCATACTACCCTACAGGCAATTTTCCTCATTGGCTCCAATAACAAATTTATACAAACAGAAGGCGTCCTGTACCCGCAACACCTGTCTCCCTGAGTATGTACATTTTATGCGCATTAATTTAATACTCCACTGCTGCTCCACTATCTAAAAAGATATCACGAACAATGTTCTTGCTGTCTAGCGCCACCCTGGCAGGTAGGAGAAAACGGGAACTACAAGCAAACGGCAAACCTTCAAATTCCACTTCAACCTTGCCAATAGTAGCAAATGGAAAGTTTTTAGAGGTTTTTTTTTTATTTTTTTATTACCCTCAGAAAACTCCATGAATCTCCTAGAGGGGCAAACATTAGCCAAATGATTTATACCCCCACAACAGAAACAAACCCTCCTCTGAGAGCTGAATCCTCTACTATCAGAGGCAAGCAAACGCAGCTGCATGGCCTCCTCCTCAGAGGGGATTGAGACAGCCTGAGACCCCTGCGCACTGAATGAGACAGACCCACTGTCCTTGGGGTGAATATGACAGGAAAAAGTAGTCTCCTCTCTCTCTCTCTAAGACGCCTGTCAATATGAACTGCTAGAGACATGGCAGACTCTAACGACGCTGGTCTCTCATTAAAAGCAAATGCATCTTTCAATCTTTCCAAAAGACCATGGCAAAATTGACTTCGGAGTGCAGCATCATTCCAACCAGTATCAGCTGCCCATCTCTGAAATTCAGAACAATATATCTCTGCAGACTGTTTACCCTGACAAAAAAGACGCAGTTTAGATTCAGCCAGAGCAATATGATCCAGGTCATCATATATCTGCCCCAGGGCTACAAAAAATTCATCCACCGATCGGAGGGGCAGTGCCCCAACCTGCAGCGAAAAGGCCCAAGACTGAGCATTATCCCTGAGCAGCGAGATGATGATCCCCACCCTCTGCTCCTCATCACCAGAGGAATGGGGAAGTAGGCGAAAATGGAGTTTGGAAGCCTCTCTAAAGCGAACAAAATTCTCACTACCCCCGGAGAACGTATCCGGAAGCGAGATCTTAGGCTCGGAACAAACTCCATGAATGCCAGCAGAAATGGTCACCTGAAACTGAGACACAGTTTCATGGAGATCTGCTACCTCCAGTGAAAGACCTTGCATGCGGTCAATCAAGGCTGAAACCGGATCCATGCTTAAGACGGTTTAGGCGGTTTATAATGTCACGATTGAAATTGCAGATAGCTGGAACTTATGAATAAATGACCGACTGACTTGATCCCAAACTAAGGAGCATATAGGTGAGCCCTTTAAAACCCTAAGAGCTCTCCATGACTGCTATGCACATGCAAGGGTCTCAATGGTAGACGATTGCATGCCCACATAGCTAAGACTGTGTGACACCTGAAAACCCTATAATAGTGAGGGGACACGACCACCGGCTCCCTGCACTTAATACGGACGGAGTAAGGGTCACCTAGAATCAAGCCAGCAAGGAAACACAATAAAGGAAAAGACTTATCTGAGCAAACAGCAGCAGCAGCCTCCAGCAGTGAACACTTATTCCAGGAAGTAGTATAAACCGCAAGGTGAGGCAGTATGGGAGGGAATATAAAGGGAGACGATTAGTCTAAATAAGTGACACCTGGCAGAAGGAAAGGAGTTGACAAAGTGAAACCAAAACAAAGAACGTCATACAAGAGGTAGAGAAGAACGTCTGTCAGACCTTCTCACAGATCTGGCGGTGACAGTTCAGATGAGACCTTATCCACCTCAGGGTTAGACGAGGAGACAGATGACCCAGAATGAAAACGAGGATGGAAACCGTAGTTACAAAAGAATGGGAGACACCAGCGGAGGAATTAACATGGTTGTTAATCGCAAATTCTGCCAAATGAAGGTATTTAACCCACAACTGTTGATCACCAGAGACCTGAGAAATTGTTCCACAGACTGATTAAGTCGCTCCGTCTGCCCGTTACTCTCAGGATGATAGGCAGACGAGAAGGACAATGAGATTTGGAATCTCTGACAGAACGCTCTCCAAAATCTCGACACAAACTGGACACCCCTATCAGACACAATGTTCTCGGGTACACCGTGCAAATGTACAATTTGTTCCACAAATATAGAGGCCAGAGTCTTAGCATTCGAAAGTTTAGCAAGGGGAATTTTTTTTATAATTTTATGAATCTGTCGACCACTACCCAAACCACAGTTTTACCCTCAGCAGGTGGCAGATCCGTGATGAAGTCCATAGAAATATGGGACTAGGGTCTACTGGGAATGGGTAGGGGTCGCAGTTCACCAGCAGGACGAGTCCTTGGGGTTTTGGACCTGGCACACACCTCGCAGGCCGACACATAGCACTTGATATCCTTGAACAGGGTGGGCCACCAATAATACCTGGATACCTGCTCTTTAGTACTCTTGATACCAGGGTATCCACACAAAACAGAGTCATGACACTCACCCAACAGCCAGAGACGGAACTTTTCAGGAACAAACAACTTATCTGTTGGTGTGAGTGTCGGGGCAGATGTTGTTCTGCCTTAATAAGAGCCGTAAGATCTTGGGACACGGCTGATAAAAATAAACTATCTGGCAATATGGTTTCAGGTGGTGCATCCATGGGCTGGAACGCACAGAAACTCCGGGATAGGGCATCTTCCTTCACGTTCTTTCTTCGTGGCCTGAAAGCGATGGAGAAATTAAAGCGTGTGAAAAACAATGCCCATCTGCCTTGACGGGGATTCATCCTCTTAGTAGACTCAAGAAACATCAGATTTTTGTGATCAGTAAAAGGGTAACACAATCTTTAGCCCCCTCAAGAAAATGTCTCCACTCCTCAAATGCCCATTTAATGGCCAGAAATACACAATTCCCCACATCATAATTTATCTCGGTTGGAGAAAAAAAAAATTGGAAAAAGAAGGCACAAAGCCTTAAATTGGTAAGACTAGCGGGACCTTGAGAGAGGACCGCCCCCACTCCATCCTCAGATGCATCCACCTCCACAATTAAAGGTCTCTCTTGATCCGGCTGAATCAAAACTGGGGCGCAGCTGAAAGCCTTCTTAAGTGTCTCAAATGCTTCAGTAGCCTCAACAGACCAGTTCTGTTCTCCACGTCCGCCCCTTTTTTGGTGAGGTCGGTCAAGGGCCTAGCAATTACCTAAAAATTCTTTATAAATCTACGATAATATTTAGCAAATCCTAAAAAACGTTGTAAGGCTTTTAAGGATGACGGCCTTACCCAGTCCAAAATTGCCAATACCTTGCTAGGATCCATTTCAAAAGCATGAGGAGTGAGGACATAACCAAGATACAGAATCTCTTGTACCCCAAAAACACATTTCTCCCGTTTGGCCGCCAATTGATTCTTCCTCAAAACCTCCAACACTTGTTTCACCTTATAAAAATGACTCTCAAAATCAGGGGAAAAAAATCAAAACATCATCAAGGTAAACAATTACAAATTTACCCAACCATTCTCTAAAAATATCATTCATAATGTTTTGAAACACAGCTGGCGCATTGCTGAGTCCAAAAGGCATAACAAGATATTTGAAGTGTGAAGCTGGTGTATTTAAAGCTGTCTTCCACTCGTCTCCCTCTTTAATTCGAATCAAGTTATATGCCCCCTTCAGATCAATTTTAGAGAAGCAGGAAGCCCCCATTGCCTGATTAAACAAATCAAGAATCAATGGAAGGGGGGGGCGGAGCTTGCGCCGGTCAGAGATGGCTGCACATTCCTGAGCTCCGTTATACAGATCTCTATTAGCACCTGCTACTGCCAGCAATCTGCCTGAACTTGGCTAATAATGGTGAAAATCGGGAACGCTAAGGCTGGAGAACATCCAACCTCTAACAAGACACAAGCCACTGCAGGAGAAATGGATAAATTTATAAAGAAGGCTGCCTCCTCGTTTGTGGCGCATGAATTCAAGATGGCGCCGGCTCACTCTCAGAAAATCTCTGAGTGCTCACTGGAAAGATCGGAGGAGGAAAGCGATACAGAGGAGCCGCAGGGTAAAGGTGCACTCCCCATCACCAGGCACTACCTGAAACAAGCCCTCTGCAAGGCCATGGAGCCGGTCATCGACGAAATCTCAGCTCTCCTCCAGGAGATGAGGCAAGTGGGGGATCGGGTAGAGACACTCGAATCACACCAGGCTTTAATTCTGGATCACCAGATGGCCACCACTAACTCCCTTCAAAAATGCAGCGCTTACCTGTCACGGCGGGCGTGCACTTAGTATAACAGATAACGCACCAACCAGGCTCTGGGCGAGAGACAGGGGAAGGGTCACCTCCTAGCTAATCCCTGACCTCTTTCCCTGCACTGCTCAGCCCACCTACAGACCTTTAAGTTAGGTATGAGGTGTCCCCGTGCCTGGGCTGACCAAACCCTGAATTCCCTGAGATAGTAAAGTGGGGAAATAGGAGCAGCCTGCTCGCACAGAACCTGGATGGGATAGATGACACAAAACAACCAAACTAGAAATAACACTTATCTTCCTGAGCTGGAACAGACAGCCAACCTTCCTTCCTAGCTTCCAAGCCCACAATGATGAGTATAATCCGCTCAGAGCACTGGGCTGGTATACTATTTAAACTAATGACCCCACCCAGTGCACTTGATGAGAGGCGGATCCAGCACGGTTCCAAAACAAAACAGAACTATATCAGGATCTTGCTGTGCTCCCTGCTGTCCCTACAGTCATCCCGTTTACTTACCAATGGACCCCCAAAGCACAAAGAACCAGGAAAAGAAGCCGACAGCTAACACCGAAGAGACTCGCTCAAGCTCCATGAGACACCTCTATAGCTGTCTTTAGTAGTGTCCTCCTTACCTTCATTTATTTTGAGTCTGCGTTCTTGCAGCTAATTCAAAATTCTATTCAGATCGGGATGTTTCTCAACTTACCACAAGCCCTGTCTTTTACTGTCCTCTTTAACTTTGCCTTACCTAGACAGGGATACTACCGTTCCCCTTCTACCTTCATCTCTATTCAGATCATCTCTACATATGTTCAGTTCTCTTCTACTAGTGCTGGAGATCTATCTTCAGGTCTATAGACCTTTTTCCCCCCATATGTATACTCTCTTTACCTACTCCATTGTAGGACAATGTAGGTTTTGTTTATTTTATGTTCTAATTTTCTTTTTCCCTCTTTCCTTATGTTTTTTGTTATACCAATGGTACAGGTTTTAGATCCACTCTATAATTCTGAATTGGCGAGTTTTCTCTGGTTCTCTGGCACCATGCCCGAGGCAGCAGAATATGTTCCCTGTGAATAGTGCGTCTTCCTGGAGAACCTGTGAGTTTTATAAAGGTAACCCTAGACATTCAAACCAATATGGCTGACATACATATCGCCTCCTACAATATTAAGGGTTTCAACTCTCCCTCCAAACGTAGTCAGACCTTCTCCTTGATGCGAAAGTCAGGTGTGACTGTTCTTTTCCTCCAGGAGACGCACTTCAGGTTTAATCACTACCCCAATCTGACGTTTTCATACTACCCTCAGTGGTACCATTGTGGGGGGAGCTCTTCTGCCTCGGGGAAGGGGGGGGGGGTGAGCATAGGATTCCAGAGAAGAATCCCCTTTAAATACATTAGCCACCTCCAATATCCAGAGGGAAGGTATATTCTAGTCAAAGGTCACATAGGCTCTCTGATATACACGTTTATTAATTTATATGCACCAAACACCAAACAAGCACATTGGCTTTCCACAATTATCCCAATTATTGAATCCTTCAAGGAGGGTTTGGTTGTCCTGGGAGGGGATTTGAATGCAACCCTGAATCCACAACCTAATGCTTCCTCACACAAATCCGCTCTCTCTCTAAGCTCCCTGCGAGTCATGAGAGAAGGTCTGTGGAACCTGCACTTAGTGGATTCCTGGCATGCCTTCCACCCCAACTCAAAGGACGTCACCTTTTTCTCGCATCCCCATAACACCTATCATCGTCTAGACTACCTATTTGTTTCCAAGGAACATCTCCAGCTTTGCTCAGAAGCTAGTATTGGCACCATCCACCTTTCCGACCATGCCCCTATCTTTCTCTCCATCCTGGCACCGTCACAGCATCCGAGAGCCTTTAGTTGGTGCCTCAATGAATCCTTATTAGGAGACACAGAAACTAAAAGCAAAATTGAGGCCCTTCTGAAAGAATATTTTCTATTAAATAAACAACCCTCTATGTCACCTCAATCTCTTTGGGAGGCCCATAAACCTTACATTAGGGGACACTTTATTAGCATAGGAATATTCTTGAAGAAAATCAGAGGAGAAAAAATAGAATCTATCCAACTAAAAATTAAAGCCCTTGAGACACTTCATAAGAGCTCTTTCTCTGACCTTCAACTTGAAGAACTGTCAAAGCTAAGAGCTGAACTGAAAGCCCTTTTACAAACTAAGGTAGCCAAATATTATTTCAATTCCCAGCACAAATACTTTGCCCATGGAGACAAGGCCTCTAAATTTATGATGCACAAAATAAAAAACAGGAGAGCCAATAATTTTATACATCAGCTAACCTCCCTGTTAGGAGACCCATTATTTACCACCACTCAAATTGCAGCTCAGTTTCGAGATTTTTATGAAGCCCTCTACAACCTATCACCCTCCAATGACCCAGACACCCATAAGTCTCTGATTTCTTCCTTTCTAGACTCAGTAACCCTTCCATCTCTGACAGACTCACAAAAACAGGTCTTGGTCTCCCGCTTCACCTTAGATGAACTAACCATTGCCCTCCACCAGATACCAGTGGGCAAATGTCCAGGCCCAGACTGCCTACCTGCCTCATATTATAAAACCTTCCAGAGCCAACTACTACCCCATCTCCTAGATGTCTGCAATCTCACCCTAAAGGGTGGCCTTCTCTCCAGGGACATGACAGTAGCTCACATCACTTTGATAGCTAAAGAGGGGAAGGATCCAAAACAATGTGCCAATTACAAGCTGTAAGGCAATATAGACTCTTTTGCCTAATGTGTCCCTGACACACGATTTCGGTGATCAGCTTGAATTAAGTCTTATCCGGTACCGGGAGAATGAATCAGGGTGAAACACTTAAACACGTGTGTAGTTCCAATCCATTCTGGTTTATTTCACAGTTGGCAAACAGTTATAATAGAGGGGGTTGAGCTTCCTTGACATCCAATCATATGTTAGCATTTGTTTGACCTATAGTATGATCACACATGAGCTCTGCTTTAACATAATAGATGACTCATAGTAACAGCATTTGACCAATCAGGTATATACACATAGGACAGCATGCATTTGAGCCAAGATAACCCTATAAGGTAGGACTGTTCAAACTTACAAACTAAGGAATGTATGGGTATCTTGAAACCGCACAGGAAGTTTCTCACATTCCAAAGGGGGGAAGGGAGAAGGGAGATTTTGTAAGTGCACTGGCCAAATGTAATGTAATACATGTTGCTGACAAGACAAAATGGAGTTACTTATACCCCATCAATCCCCTCTTAGAACCTTATATACAGTACAGACCAAAAGTTTGGACACACCTTCTCATTCAAAGAGTTTTCTTTATTTTCATGACTATGAAAATTGTAGATTCACACTGAAGGCATCAAAACTATGAATTAACACATGTGGAATTATATACATAACAAACAAGTGTGAAACAACGGAAAATATGTCATATTCTAGGTTCTTCAAAGTAGCCACCTTTTGCTTTGATTACTGCTTTGCACACTCTTGGCATTCTCTTGATGAGCTTCAAGAGGTAGTCCCCTGAAATGGTTTTCACTTCACAGGTGTGCCCTGTCAGGTTTAATAAGTGGGATTTCTTGCCTTATAAATGGGGTTGGGACCATCCATTGCGTTGAGGAGAAGTCAGGTGGATACACAGCTGATAGTCCTACTGAATAGACTGTTAGAATTTGTATTATGGCAAGAAAAAAGCAGCTAAGTAAAGAAAAACGAGTGGCCATCATTACTTTAAGAAATGAAGGTCAGCCGAAAAATTGGGAAAACTTAGAAAGTAAGGGCTATTTGACCATGAAGGAGAGTGATGGGGTGCTGCGCCAGATGACCTGGCCTCCACAGTCACCGGACCTGAACCCAATCGAGATGGTTTGGGGTGAGCTGGACCGCAGAGTGGAGGCAAAAGGGCCACCAAGTGCTAAGCATCTCTGGGAACTCCTTCAAGACTGTTGGAAGACCATTTCAGGGGACTACCTCTTGAAGCTCATCAAGAGAATGCCAAGAGTGTGCAAAGCAGTAATCCAAGCAAAAGGTGTCTACTTTGAAGAACCTAGAATATGACATATTTTCAGTTGTTTCACACTTGTTTGTTATGTATATAATTTGTCACGAGTTGGAGGTCCCAGGAGAGACCACCGCGTCGTCAAGCAATAAACGGAAATCAGGTACAGACACATAAGAGTTTATTGCACGAACAGAAACATGGAAAGCAGCACAGATAAAACATGAGCTCTATGTACCGTCAGCACAGTGGGAGAAAACCCCCACTGCGCCACTGTCTAGTAATACTCCAGCAGGGCGTAACTAAGCAACTCCTGGTTTTCACTAGAGCCCTAGATGGTAGGGTTAGACTTAGCCACAGGAAGTTGCCAGGGTCCACTCTGGAGCGTGACCTAGACAGCGACAGCAGGAGCGAATGGACAACAGGTACCAAAAGGTACCGACGGCACATAGGCAAACATAACAGGCAGGTAAATACAAAACAGGGGAACTAATAATACAAACAGGAGTTCACGCAAGGGAGCAGGAGTGGCAATGAGCAGAGAAGGACTTGCTCCACCAGTAGTAAACTGCATGGCCTTGTCATGCCACTCTGCTGCAAAGGCTTGCTGAACACAGACATCAGAATAAACACAAAGTAACTAAAACATAACTGGCAGAACAGAAAGACAGGAAAGAGGACGCAAATGAACAAGTAGGGAAACTCACAGAGTACAGACAGACAGACACAGATCCCATGGGTCAGCAGCATGGGAGAGAGTACAAACCAGGAGCAAAGCAGGACAAGACAACACACACCAGGAGAGCTGACACAGAACTGAGGAAACCTCAGCCTTATATACAGGTTCCATGGGTGCAGCAGAGAGACCACACCCATGGAGCAGACAAAGGATTAACTCCTAATAGGCACACAGGGGAGTAACCCATAAAGAACCACAAATTACACACAGGAACGGAACTTCAGCGAGGAGCGCCGAATGAGCAAGAACGGAAGGTCACAGCCAGAGATAGTGGCTGTGACATAATTCCACATGTGTTAATTCATAGTTTTGATGCCTTCATAGTCATGAAAATAAAGAAAACTCTTTGAATGAGAAGGTGTGTCCAAACTTTTGGTCTGTACTGTATATACACCTTATACTATATGGTTCTTTCTCTGCTCTTCCTTTGTTTGCTTGTAAGCCTTTAGGTATTCCATATACCCTTCAGGAGTATAATCCTCAGGCTTTGTTGAGGTTGTGTTTACCTCTTCTACCTCTACCGGAGTGTAGAGGAATGTTGAGTGTACCCCTCTTTCGGCCACCTTTTGACATATGGCTAGAAGTGAGGGCACACACTGTAGACAACAGCAGAGACACACTATTGCAGCGATCACGGCGAGTACCACTCCTAAAACATATCTTATTTGACCAAAGTCAGGTATCCAGCCAAAAAGCCAGTCCAACCAACCTTGGTCAACATCTTGTTTTATATGTTTTATCATTTCTTTTAGTTGGCCAATTTTATCTTTTATTCCACGGGAGTGATCTGATAAATTGAAACAACACATCCCTGTGAACGCTGAGCATCCGATACCATGTTGGAGCAATAGTCAATAGTTGCCCTATTCTGCAAGATAGCCTTTTTATATGATTGTATATCCAGCAGCATATCTTGCAGAACTGTACTAGTGACATTTATCTGTTTTACCATAAAACAGGCAAGTTTTGATATTGTCCTGTGGTTATATATGGCCAAACCTGGTACTCCTATCAAAGACATCCCTTAACTCATGTATTCCACTCTAGAGAGGAGATTTACATTATAGTCACAATTTTCTGGTAACTGTAGGGAAGTGTCTCTCGTGTGTCGTGTCTGCATTGCTAGGAATAGTGGTATCATTGCTAATGTCAACCTAGCTATTGTACAGGGTCCCTCTGTAATATTGGCTGGTATGTATGTGTAACTAATATTCCCACAGGCCAATACCCATCCTGTTGGTAGAGGTACATGTTTGTCTAGGGATGGTACTGTTTTTGTAATATTACATTGCATATTCTTTCCTGATACTATCTTTTTACAACTACCTAAATCTCTATCACAAATATTTGGTTTAGTCTTATTCTGCATTTTTGCTTGTATACAGGGAGGCAATAGTGTCTCATCACAGGTGAAGTTATAACATATTTCTGCTGCTGTGACAAGACCTGTAATTATTTCTACCATATTACTTTGCAGAGTCTCATATGTAGGACAGTCATAACAAGCATGATAAGGATTTACATATCCATATTTAACATCATGATCCTCCAAATCTGTGTCATTCCATTGAGAACGTAGGAGCCCCGTCCATACATCTACTGTGGTGGGGACTGCTACCAGACATGTATCCAAAATGTCAGATGTAGATAAAGTGGTTCGGAGACAAAAGTCAGTTAAGTTCTGAGTTTTGGCTAGGTACAACCATAAGTTCTCCTTTGTCTTCCATAGATTGTCTTCCCCTCTGCATTCTGTTTTCAGGTATGTCTGTCTGTTCCACAGCCATGGGACAGTGAATAGGAGACACAAAACTGCAATTGTCAAGGGACTATATTTCAGCCATCTCGAGGAATTTCCCGACTGCGTCATCTCGTTGGGGGTCAAGGCTGTCTGCCTCCGTTAGTACCCCTTCTGTATCTTCTTCGAGGTCAAGGCTGTCTGCCTCCGTTAGTACCTCTGGGCCTCATTGGAGGTCAGGGCTGTCTGCCCCCGTTAGTACCTCTCTTTTCTTCAAGGCCAAGGCTGTCTGCCTCTGTTCCTGCCTCCTCTCTTTCTCTCACAAGCTTCACTCGGGTGGCGTGGATCCAAATTGGAGATTAATCAGTCAGCACAGCTGTTCTGGTTACTACAACCACGGTAGTAGGTGGGCCATATACGAAATCACCTTGAGCTCTTCCTTTCTTCAGTGTTTCAACCACCACCTCATCCCCCACCTTGTATGGGTGGGTGGGTTCTTGTGGAAGAGAGGGAGACTTACAAGCAACTTATTTTTTCAGTTTTACTGAGGACCTTGATCAGATTATTACTCCTCTCTGATCAGGTCCAAGTCCCCTTCCTGCACTACCAGGGGGCGTCTTGCCCATGGTGTGGGGAAAGGCCTACCCATGAGTATCTCAAAGCTGTTTATGTCCTACTCCGTGGAAATGTGCTATTAAGATGGAAGCACTGTGTTGGGGAATGCATAGCTTCCCCTCTTCGCAGAATAATCCTGTCTTAGGATTTTTCTGCAATACTGGATAACACCAGTCTTACTGTTCCTGTTCAGTGGCATACCACTGAAGATCAGTAAGCATTTGCAACATCTCAGGGTTGGAGGTGCCAAACATGGCATTTCCCAATGGTTACACAAACCTGTGAGGCTGCATTTGGCCACTCATTTCGCCACCTTAACTGCCAGTGCAATGCCCTGTGAGACATGATCCTTACCATCTGCTGCTGTGAATCCTCTCCTCTGCCAAATCATACCATGGTCCCACACTACCCCATGTGTGTACCTACTATCAGTATAGATGGTGACAGGTCTATCAGTATGTAGAATACATGCCCTAGTGAGTGCAATGAGCTCAGCTGCCTGTTGTGTTGAGTGCGGATGTCCTTGAGTAGGCCCACAACATCATGAGTGGTGTGCAAAATGGTGTAATGTCACATTGTGAAAGAAGTTGCCGACTCTACCATCATAGCACAGGCTGCAAGAGAACACAGACATGCCGGCATCCCTTGAACAGGAGTGGGCATTACCTTTGAAAAAAAACACACAAGGACGCAACTTGCCTCCGTTTTCTTGTGTCAGTACACCCGCCATGGTTTTACAATTTTGGCATGCAAACATGTGGAAGGGCATATTATAGTCAGGGAGGCCCAGCCCTGGACTCGACATGAGTGAACATTTCAGATAATCAAATGCATTGTACATTTTCAGAAGACCATTTAATCAAATCTGGATTTTCTTCCAGAGTGGCTTGCCTCAAAACATTGTCATAATAGGAGCAATCAGAAATCCATTGTCTACAGTAGTTTATCATACCAAGGAAAGATAACATTTCTTTCTTGGTGTGCGGGGTGACCAAACCCGCAATAGACTGAACTCTTTCTGCGCTGATTCTCCTTTCACCTTTTGTGAGGACAAAGCCCAAGTATTCAACCTGCATTTTACACCATTGCATTTTCTTAAGTGTCCCTTAGTGACCATATCCTGACAATCATTATAACAGTGATAAACCATCCTGAATGCTGGCCTCCGCTGACATGCTACACAGTAACAAATCATCGACATATTGCAGCAACACAGAACCTTGGGGGGGGGGGTACCATGGTTTTAACGTCGCTCGGAGGACTATGCTGTACACTGCAGGTGAATCAGCATATCCCTGGGGCATTTCTGCACCAGGTCAGTTGACATCTGTCAAAGGAAAAAGCAAAAAGTAGTCTGGTTATCTTATCAACTGGGATAGAAACGAATGCATTTTTCAGATCTATCACACTGAACCAAACAGCGTCTGCTGGAATGGCAGATAATAATTGAGTGACATCAGGTACAACAGGGGCTATAGGCACAATGATGTTGTTGATGGCCCTTAAATCCTGTACAAAGCGGGTAGTACCATCTGCCTTTGTCACTGGATTCACGGGCGTGCTGTAGGGTGAAATCAACTCTTCCAGGATTCCCTTTTGTAGGAATTCTTCTATCATTGGCCTAAGTCCATCAAGTTTCTCTTTTGACAACGGGTATTGTTTCTGGAACACTGAGATGACACCTGGTTTCACAGTAGCTTTGTAAAGTGTGCAATCTATGAATCCTGTGTCATATTCATTTAAAGACCATAATGCAGGGTTAATGTTATTAAGTTCTGGGTGGTCCTGTATGTTTGCAAGAATCAGTGGCACTGGTGTAGAGATTGGAATGAGATCTGAGTGTACTCTTATGTCCTGATTCTTTGCTGATACCTCTAAGTCAAGCTTAATGAACAAATCTCTCCCTAACAGGCTGACTGGGCAATCTAGTATAATGCTAAATACATGATCTGTGATGTATTCCTTGTCCATGGTCTCGAGTGGTAGTGAGTCAGTTTTGAAAGGTTTTTTCAAAACCCCATTAATTCACATAGAAGGCTCACACTTCCTTCCTCCCACTCTGAGTCATCTAAGTCCACCCCTTTTAGTCGGACGCTTTGGTCCTCCTTCTCTCCGTCATTAGTATCCCAGCTGCCCATAAGAACAGAGCTCAGATGTTAAGCACAACACTTAACATGTAACACGTAACTGCAAGCATTGAAACAAAC
Organism: Bufo bufo; assembly: GCF_905171765.1. NCBI lineage: Eukaryota > Metazoa > Chordata > Amphibia > Anura > Bufonidae > Bufo > Bufo bufo. The sequence continues at coordinate 72,814,283 of NC_053395.1, read as the reverse complement.
AGATTTGACAATACAGACATGAACACACAAAGGGCCCATAAAAACTTTTCATTGACTTCAATAAATAAAAAATGTACAGCTTGATCAATGCTGTTGGTACCAATAAAAACCAAAAACTTCCAAGAAAAATAAAATAAAATCCTCAATGCGCATATTATAAAAAAAAATTATACCGTACTCCATACGCATTAATTTTTTCATGTTTTCATGTACTCATGTTCACAAACAGCTCATAATCAGTCTTCACACATATTCGCCTCAACTACAACTCAAAGCCACACCCATTCACATTCCACTGAATCATGTATCTTTCAATCCAGTCACACAATTTCTTTGTTACATTCCAAAACTTATAGCACAGACAAACACAGCTTTCCTGTAAACAGATATCCACACAACACCCAGAATTGCTAATGGTCTGTCACTATTAAGCTGCTTTTTCCAATATCTTCTGATCTTCATTCTGTGATTAATCAACTCTTACAAGAAGACAATATATATCATACAGTCATTTTGTTAAAATTCAAATCATCTTATATGCCATGTGGTTTTAGTTTAGTGTTACACACATCGTTACTTACTCTATATAATTCCCCTTCCCCCATTTCCTTTGCCTTGCGTCTCTTATCTCAGGAATGTTTAGGCAAGGGAAGTAAAGCAATCCATCACAGGACGTTCAACTGTCCCAAATATTCCTCAAACTTTTACTCATATCTGAATAAGGACTTAGAATGGGTGCAACCTTAGATTGATAGGATTGGACAATTCCAATTAGCATCATGGGAATATTCACTGCAGGCACATTTTAAACCATCGGAACATACAATTTGGAAAGGTTATTTTTGCAAACATCATTGGATCTAATCCAATACTGGAGCCCTGTCTGGAAGATCTATAGATAACACAGGTTAGTATCTTCACAGTCTGCAGATGCATTACCAATTACCAGCCCCCCCAACCCCCATATGGAATTCCTGAGTACAGGAGGGGGATGTGAGCACATCTCAGAGAGAACAGGAAAAGTTATTGTGGCATTGCAAGTCACATTTTGGAATTTACAGCAGATGTGGTGGGGGAAGGGATGCCACATGGCAACTAATTTGTTCTCTATAGGATTCAAAATCCTCCATCTTGTAATAAGAAATGCTACCATTTCTCCAACTTTCAATTTCTCTCAGTTACTTCCATGGACACTTTAAACCATAACTCAGTATGCACCAGCCTATTATTATCCTTTCAACGAACTTCTCTTTTCAATTATCAATACACTTATCCATTAACTGACCATCTTTTAGTGCTGTAATCTCTAATTCTAGGGCCATGGATCGTCCCTATTTAAACACACACATATCATTAGGGCAACAAAACTTAACCAGTTCATTTCTGAACATTTAACACAAGCCCTTTCTGATTGCAGACACTGGGGCACTTTTTCCCTTGCCATGAATTAACTTCCGGACACTGCTCTGCTTTCTCATTCACCATCACAGGAGTTCTAATGTACACAGTCTGTAAGCTCTAACTTCACAGATTTTCATCCCTGTTGCCAGCCGGGCATAACATTCTGTTTCGCATTTTAACTGTCAATTCTCACATCCTGCCAAACTGTCTACCCATGGGTTAACTAGGAAGTAATTTGTGGGACTAGACCGTGCAACATAAAGTTTACATGTTGGCAGTGATGGAAAGAGAATGATTTCACAGTGGGATGTGACCGTACACTTACCACCCGGTCAACATCTCACACAGACAGATAATCTTAATACTTCTAAAATACTTATACTATATATACATAAGAGTTAATCCAAGCTTGTAACCTTCTGTTCCCTGAACAGGATTTCTATTCATAGTGCACTTTTATCTACCGATATGGACTCCCTGAGCCTCTTATGATCAACTTTAGCTCCCTGAGCTTTTTTTGCGTGTGTCCCGGACACAGCAATCCACCGAAATCATAAATAGATGGTTCAACTTACTTGAATGAGATTTTGGTCAGTGCCCCAGGTCCAAGGAGGACAAGAATTGATGTCTTTTAGCGTTGACCTGAAGATGACCCTCTCAATCCCGAGACTGAGCCCCCAAAGCTGTAAGGCAATATAGACTCTTTTGCCTAATGTGTCCCTGACACACGATTTTGGTGATCAGCTTGAATTAAGTCTTATCCGGTACCGGGAGAATGAATCAGGGTGAAATACTTAAACACGTGTGTAGTTCCAATCCATTCTGGTTTATTTCACAGTTGGCAAACAGTTATAATAGAGGGGTTGAGCTTTCTTGACATCCAATCATATGTTAGCATTTGTTTGACCTATAGTATGATCACACATGAGCTCTGCATTAACATAATAGATGACTCAAAGTAACAGCATTTGACCAATCAGGTATATACACATAGGTCAGCATGCATTTGAGCCAAGATAACCCTATAAGGTAGGACTGTTCAAACTTACAAACTAAGGAATGTATGGGTATCTTGAAACCGGACAGGAAGTTTCTCACATTCCAAAGGGGGGAAGGGAGAAGGGAGATTTTGTAAGTGCACTGGCCAAATGTAATGTAATACACGTTGCTGACAGGACAAAATGGAGTTACTTATACCCCATCACAAGCCTATTTCGTTACTCAATTTAGATTTAAAGCTTTTGGCTAAAATGTTAGCCAACCGTTTGGCCAACTTCCTCCCCCTCTTGATACATAGAGACCAGGTGGGTTTTGTTCGCAATAGAGAAGGCAGAGACAATACGTCCAGAGTCATAAATGTTTTATGCCATGCCTCAGCTTCCTCAAAACCTTTACTCTTTTTAAGTATTGATGCAGAAAAAGCGTTTGACAGGATCAATTGGTCGTACCTGAGTGAGGCTTTGTTGCGTTTCGGACTCCCTGGTCTCTATGTGCAAGCTATTTTTGCTATGTACTCTCTCGCTACTGCTAAGGTAATGGTCAATGGTGCCCTTTCCTCTCCCTTTAGCATCTGTAATGGCACTAGACAGGGATGTCCCTTGTCTCCCTTACTCTTTAGCTCTAGAGCCCCTCCTGGTCTCGTTGAGAAATGACTCACTCATCAGTGGTGTTAAGCTGGGAGGACAGGAGCACAAATTGGCGGCCTTTGCTGACGATGTTATGATTATGACCACCAACCCCATGGTATCTCTCCCTCTCATACAAAATCACCTACAAAGCTATAGTCTGGTCTCTAATTTCAAAATTACTGAAAAAAAATCTCAAATTATGAGTATCGGCCTTCCTTCATTTGTCAAGCAGACCTTAAAGACTAACTCACCTTTTGACTGGTCATCACCTTCCTTAACCTATTTAGGTGTTAAGATAAGTCCATCCGTCCCCGACCTCTTCACGCTTAATTATTCCCCCCTGCTCCAATCTATGTTTAAAGCCATAGACAACCTTAATCTCTGTACCCCTTACCTTTCCTGGTTTGGGGGGGTGTAAGAATCTCCTGTCATCATTGATCATACCTCGTCTCACCTACCTCCAACAAGTCCTACCTATCCCTATACCAAAGTCATTTTATGAGCTCATAAGGAAAAAATTCAGGTCCTTTATTTGGAATGGTAAGAAACCGAGGCTATCTTACTCCCAGCTTTCAAAACCAGTGTCACTGGGAGGAATTGGCCTCCCAGACCCAGAGGTTTATGGCAATGCAATACTCCTATCTAGGGCAATTGAGTGGTTATGAAACAGTCCCGAAAAATTGTGGGTCTCGCTAGAACAACACCTGATGGGCAGACCTTTTTGCTCTCTACTTTTAGGTAGCCAAAACCCAAACTTCACACTTCCCACTTCTTATCCAATTTTAAGAGCCACACTGAATGCTTGGAAATGGTTACATTGTTCAATCCCCTTCCCCTCTCCTGTCCTACAAGTCAGGGATGTGATTGGAACAATCTTCCCCGATAGATTGTCCTCTACCCCAAGGCAGTTAAGGTGCTCATATACTCCTATTATTTCCTTCCTAGGGATCACAGGAGAAATTATAAGTACTAACGACATGATAGAGATTTTAAAACCCCAGGCCAGTGGCTTAACCCTAATCACATACATTAGACAGTTTTTATCCCGTAATACAGGTTAGGGCAAACTTCTTCGCCCTTTAGTCTGGCTTGAATCCCTGAATACTATTCCGAAACCGCCTAAAAGGCTCATATCGCAAATTTATAACAGGTTGAGATCAACTCCCTTAATAGTCAAACCTGCCTTCATCCGACATTGGGAAAAAGACTTAAACAGAGACCTACCCATTCCCATGCTCCCCAAACTATTTGTGTCTGCCATTAAAACATCTAGATGCGTTAGGATCCAGGAGAATAGCTATAAATTGTTATCTAGATGGTACATAACCCCAGAGAAATCATGCCTTTTCTCTGAGGGTTCCTCGGATGTCTGTTGGAGGTGTGGGGATGACAGAGGTTCCTTCTTTCACATTTGGTGGGACTGCCCCAAAATATGCCCCAAAACTGTACCATCTTTTCTCTCTGAATTTTTGGATGTGTTTACCGAGAGTGGTGTCCAGGAGTTGCCCCCTAACTGGGAGTACGACTGGCCTATTAATCTCATCCCAGTCGCCAAGCTGCCAAAATCATGTTTATACAATCTCTCCCAACCTGAAAGAGTCGCTATGCGTACTTATATCTCTGAGAGCCTGAGAAAGGGACACATCCGACCCTCGAAGTCACCTGTTGCTGCTGTTTTTTTTTTTGTTAAGAAAAAAGATGCTTCTTTAAGACCTTGTCTGGATTTCAGGGAGCTGAACCTTATCACAATTCGTGACCCATATCCTCTTCCTCTGATCCCGGACCTGTTTAACCAGATTGTTGGGGCTAAAGTTTTTTCTAAGTTGGATTTTAGAGCGGCATACAACCTAGTCAGGATCAGGGAAGGGGACGAATGGAAGACGGCCTTCAATACCCCTGAGGGTCATTTCGAGAATTTGGTTATGCCCTTTGGTTTGATTAATGCTCCGGCCATCTTCCAACATTTTGTGAACAGCATTTTTTATCATTTAATGGGGAAATTTGTACTGTTGTATCTAGATGACATTTAGATTTTTTCTCCTGATTTCAAGACTCATCGAGACCACCTACGTCAGGTCTTGCTGATTCTGCGGGAGAATAAATTGTACGCTAAACTGAAAAAATGTGTGTTTGCGGTTCCGGAGATTCAATTTCTTGGTTTTCTTCTCTCTGCTTCTGGTTTTTGCATGGACCCTGAGAAGTTCCGCGCTGTGCTTGATTAGGAGCTTCCTGAGAATTAGAAGGCGCTGATGCAGTTTTTGGGTTTTGCCAATTATTACAGAAAGTTCATTTTGAATTGTTCCTCTGTTGTTAAGCCACTCACTGATATGACTAAAAAGGGGGTAGATTTTTCCTCGTGGTCGGTAGATGCGCTTAAAGCCTTTTCTAGTATCAAAGAGAGTTTTGCTTCCGCTCCCATTTTGGTACAACCTGATGTCTCTCTACCTTTTATTGTTGAGGTGGACGCTTCTGAGGTGGGTGTGGGTGCAGTGTTATCTCAGGGTCCCTCTCCTGCCAAATGGCGACCGTGTGCCTTTTTCTCAAGGAAACTCTCCTCTGCAGAGAGAAATTACGATGTGGGAGATAGGGAGTTGTTGGCCATCAAATTAGCTTTTGAGGAATGGCGCCATTGGTTAGAGGGAGCCAGATACCCTATTACCGTGTTTACCGGCCATAAGAATCTGGCCTACTTGGAATCGGCCAAGCGTCTGAACCCGAGACAGGCCAGATGGTCTTTGTTCTTTTCTAGGTTTAATTTTGTTATCACGTTCCGCCCTGGGGTTAAAAATGTGAAGGTGGATGCCCTGTCACGTTGTTTTCCGGGAGGGGAGAACTTTGAAGACCCGGGTCCCATTTTGGCTGAAGGGGTGGTCATCTCTGCTCTTTATCTTGATTTGGAGGCAGAGGTTCAGGCAGCCCAGGCAGAGGCTCCTGATCTTTGTCCTCCTAGGAGGTTGTTTGTGCCTCTCGCTTTATGACACAAGGTTTTTAAGGAGCACCATGATACGGTCCTTGCTGGGCACCCGTGGAGTAGAGCCACAGTGGATCTCATTGCTCAGAGATTCTGGTGGCCGGCTCTTCGCAAGACGGTTGAGAGTTTTGTGGCAGCCTGCGCTCATGCCAAGGTCCCTCATTCACGGCCATCGGGTTCTCTCCTCCCGTTACCCATTCCTTCCCGTCCTTGGACGCATCTGTCCATGGACTTCATTACGGACCTGCCTCGTTCCTCGGGGAAGACTGTAATTTTGGTGGTAGTGGACCATTTTAGCAAAATGGCGCATTTCATTCCCTTTCCTGGGTTACCCAATGCTAAGACGTTGGCACAAGCGTTTGTCGATCACATTGTTAAATTGCATGGCATTCCTTCAGACATCGTTTCTGATAGGGGCACGCAATTTGTTTCCAGATTCTGGAAGGCCTTCTGTTCTCGCTTGGGAAATTTGGTTGTCGTTCTCTTCTGCTTTTCACCCGCAGTCGAATGGTCAGACTGAACGCGTCAATCAGAATCTGGAGACATATCTGCGCTGTTTTGTGGCTGAGAATTGGGAGGATTGGTATTCTTTTTTGTGCCTTGCTGAGTTTGCTTTAAATAACCGTTGCCAGGAGTCCTCTAATAAGTCACCATTTTTTGGTGCATATGGCTTTCATCCGCAGTTTGGGACATTCTCTGGAGAGAGGTCTTCTGGTTTACCTGATGAGGAGAGATTTTCCTCGTCTTTGTCATTTATTTGGCAAAAGATTTAGGGTAATCTGAAGAGGATGAGTGAGAGATATAAGCGTGTGGCAGATAAGAGACGTGTGCCTGGACCGGACCTGAATGTGGGTGATCTGGTGTGGTTGTCTGCAAAGGATATCAAACTGAAGGTTCCCTCCTGGAAGTTGGGTCCTAAGTTTATTGGGCCTTACAAGATCTTGTCAGTCATCAATCCCGTTGCCTTCCCTCTTGATCTTCCTCAGACTTGGAAGATCCATAATGTTTTTCACAGGTCCCAATTAAATCCTTATGTCCAACCCACTGTACCCACTTTGCCTCCTCCTCCTCCGATTGTTGTTGATGGCATTCTTGAATTTCAGGTCTCTAGGATTGTGGATTCTCGCATTATCCACGGTTCTCTCCAGTACCTCGTTAATTGGGAGGGTTATGGTCCTGAGGAGAGGATGTGGGGCCCAGTGGCGGACATTAAGGTCACTCGTCTCATCAGGGCTTTCCATAGGTCTCAATCTGACAAGGTGGGCTCTGAGTGTCTGGAGTCCACCCATAGAGTGAGGGGTACTGTCACCGCCAGTTCTGTGAGAAGGTCTGACAGACGTTCTTCTCTACCTCTTGCATAATGTTCTTTGTTTTGGTTTCACTTTGTCATCTCCTTTCCTTCTCCCAGGTGTCACCAATTTAGACTAATTGTCTCCCTTTATATTCCCTCCCATACTGCCTCACTTTGCGGTTTATACTACTTCCTGGATGAGGTGTTCACTGCTGGAGGCTGCTGCTGCTGTTTCCTCAGATAAGTCTTTTTCCTTTATTTTTGTTTCCTTGCTGGCTTGAGTCTAGGTGACCCTGACTCCGTCCATCTTAAGTGCAGGGAGCCGGTAGTCGTGTCCCCTCACTATTATAGGATTTTCAGGTGTCACACAGTATTTGGTACTTGGGCATGCAATCGTCTACCATAGAGACCCTTGCATGGGCATAGCAGTCAGGGAGAGCTCTAGGGGTTTAATAGGGCTCACCCATATGCTCCTTAGTTTGGGATCAAGCCAATCGGATGTTTATTTATAAGTTCCAGCTTTCTGCAACATCATCCGTGACACCAAGATGGCTGAGGCTATTTATAGGGCTGTGACATCACAGGGATGGCTAGCTGCTGATTGGCTGCATGCATGGCATTATGAGTAACCCTGCGTTCCCAGATTTCATTGCTCCATGTGCAGCAGCCATTTTAGGAAAAAATGTGATTTGTTACCACGAAGTGTGAGGAAATACGAATTCGGTGCAAAACAAATTTTTCCTGAAATTCAGCTAGAATTCCACTTTGTCAACTTTGATTCGCTTATCTCTAATAAGTACATCCATTTATCCTTGATTCCGGGGTGAAATTGCGGGCTGATACTACAGATTTTAGGGTGTTCACATTCTATTATACATAAGTAAATCCATTAATCCTTGATTCTGGGGTGAAATTGTGGCCTGACAATACTGCTATTTTACACTTACAGTTACTGTTACAGTAAAGTATGTCTGACAGACAGGTGACAGGGCGTTCTAAGGAAATGGGCAGAGGCCAAAATGTTTGTGGAGCTGGCAGAACAGGCCAGAGCTGCCAGTGTCATCCAGCGGTTGTGTTTTGACCAGCAATCCAGCTGTTCTTGAATGGTTGACTCGGTCTTCAACATGATCTCAATTGACATCTCAATTGACATAAGACATCCACAGCCAGGAGTCGGTGGGTTCCTCTGACACCATGCTTAGTCGGAATAGCCCAGGAACAAGCTTTGTCCTCAACCTGCCTCTTTCATTTTCGGTTCCTTCTGCTCGGGGAGTATTATATGCCATCGGCTCTGCTCCGCTTTACATCAAAGATGAGCTTATTAAGGACAGTCAGCAGCTACTGCCCAGCAAAGGTGTGGAGGAGAGATCCACAGCTTCCTTCAGTAGGCGGGTAAGTAGCAGTGATGAGAGTCATGGGAGCAGGTGTTGCGAGCGGTCAGACATGCAGGCCTGTAACTGGTGAGGGTGACATCAGTGATGTACAGACAGTAGTGCATGATGATGTAGCAAATTGCACTTGGGAAACGGATGAAAGGGGGCTTCATCATCATCAGCTGAGCCAGCAGGGTGGTAGCATGGCTGTGAGTCAGCAGAGTGGCAGCAGTGTGAGGTCTGTAGCCAAACGTGCCCGGGGTAGACCGTCTGCTACAAAGGAGCCTACCTATCCAGAAAGAACTAGTGATGCACTGGTTCACGGAGGCAGTGGCAGCACGGAGTGGTAGGGGGAAAATTTTCATTAAGCCGTCGGAGGACGTCAGCATGGCCATTTGTAGAATCTGTGTGCAGAAGGTGAAACGTGGCCAGGGTGCCAATGTTGGCACCATTGCCCTGCATCAACTCTTAAAGTAGTCTGGGGAAACTGTGGTGCTAATATTATTCAACAGCCTGATGCAGCAACTGCTGCTTCTCCCAGTAGCCCACACCCCTTTATCCAGCAGTCAAGGCTCTACCACCTTAGCAGAAGGGAGCTGTGTTTCTTTCCCATCATCTACTGGTCCTGATGCTTTTCCTACTCCTACTCCTTGTCACTCATTTTGCCAGCAATCGATCACCGAGGTTATGGCAAAAAGACAACCGTATGTGTGCAGTCATCCAACGGTGCAGAAGCTGATTGTGCTCTTGGCCAAGTTGCTGGTACTACAGTGCCTCCCTTTCCATGTGGTGGATGCTGTGCCTTTCAAAGTAATGATGGCTTGTGCCGAGCCAAGATGGAGAGTCCCAAGCCGTCATTACTTCTCCAAAAAGGCTGTACCAGACTGTGCCCTGCACACATATGTTGAACAGAAGGTAGGCCAGTCATTGAGCCTGTTGGTATCTATAAAGTTCAAAGCAGTGCTGCTGAGGTTTGGAGCTGTAACTATGGTCAATGGCAATACTGTATATGTCCTTTATGGCCCATTGGGTAAATGTGGCTCCTGCCCAGCCACACCAGCAACTTGGCCAGATGACGGCACTGCCACATTTTTAAGCTGTGAGTTCTGTGCCAATATCCTCCTCTTCCTCAACATTGTCCTTAGCCTCCACTGCAGGCACAATTCAGAGTTCCCCTTCAGCCTGGCAGTGTGATGCTGTTCTGCATCTGTTTTTTTCTGGGTGGGGAGGGACTGCTCCACCTCCTTCAAGAGGTCGCTGATAATGTGAAGAACATTGTGTTGTCACTGCATCAAGGAGGGCTTACCTATGTGCCCTGCATGGTGTATGTCTTTAATCAAGTTATAAAGGTGTTCCTAAAGTCTTCCACCCAACTGCAAGACATCCTGAAAATGGCTAGGAAACTGGGGATGCACTTCGGCCAATCTTACCCTGCAAACCACTACCTCCTTGATCTGCAATGGCAGAATAACATTCCCCCAACATCACCTGATATATGATATTTCCACCCATTGGAACTCCACCATCCACATGTTGGACCTACTATATGAGCAGAGAAACACAGTGAATGATTTCTTGATGATACAGATGGACAGGGGTACTCTCCTGTGTAGCTTCAACTTTAGCCAGTGGCAGCTCAAGTGTGACACGTGGTGTTTGCTCAGGCCGTTTGAGAAGGAGACTTTATTTGTCAGTCACCGTAGCAGTATGCAGTGTATATGGAGACAGGGAGTCCCTTGTGCAAATGGTCAGATGCATGCGGAGTTGCTTGCGTAGTGACAGCTGTTTTATCACCATTCGGCAGAGGGATGAATACTGGCTTTCAACCATGTTAGACACTTGCTACCACTCCAAAATTGGGTCCTTTTTCTACCTGGTAAGAGGCAGCATAAACTTTACTACTCTACTATCGAGACATCCTATGTAGTCATTTGACCGCTGCCTATACAGTAGGTGTTTGTGAGATTGTGCTTTTAGCACGACAGCGTCGCGCTGATACTCGGCAACATGGTGCCGAGATCTCGCACTCACTGGAATAGTGACAGCACATCCCAGCAAGCGCGTCATAGAAGCGACGGGAGATCCGACTTGGATTCCCGCCAATTCTACACGTGTGCGGCGTTTGTTATGAATCCTGAGGGGGAAGTCCCCGCCGGATTTTAAATAAAAATCCGGCCTGGGTCCCCCCCTCAGGAGCATACCGGGCCCTTAGGTCTGTTATGGGTTGTAAGGAGAGCCCCCCCTACGCCGAAAAAAACGGCGTAGGGGTCCCCTTACAATCCATACCAGACCCGTATCCAAAGCACGCTACCCGGCCAGCCAGGAAGGGAGTGGGGACGAGCGAGCGCCCCCCCCCCCTCCTGAGCCGTACCAGGCTGCATGCCCTCAACATGGGGGGGTTGGGTGCTCTGGGGCAGGGGGCACACTGCGGCCCCCCCACCTCAGAGCACCCTGTCCCCATGTTGATGAGGACAGGGCCCCTTCCCGACAACCCTGGCCGTTGGTTGTCGGGGTATGCGGGCGGGAGGCTTATCGGAATCTGGGTGCCCCCTTTAATAAGGGGGCCCCCAGATACCGGCCCCCCACCCTAAGTGAATGAGTATGGGGTACATCGTACCCCTACCCATTCACCTGCAAGAAAAGTGGTAAAAACACAAATAAACCACACAGTGTATTAAAATATTTTATTTTTCTGCTCCGGAGGCCGCCCCCTGTCTTCTTTATTAGCTCTTTTACCAGGGGGGGCTCTTCTTCTTCCGCTATCCCGACGGGTCTTCTCCGCTATCCGGGGGGTCTTCTCAACTCTCCGGGGTTCTCCTTCTGTCTTCTCCGCTATCCGGGGGGGTCTTCTCAACTCTCCGGGGTTCTCCTTCTGTCTTCTCCGCTATCCGGGGGGGTCTTCTCAACTCTCCGGGGTTCTCCTTCTGTCTTCTCCTTCTGTCTTGTTGACTCGGCGCACCCCGGTTCTTCGTCTCGCGAGACTCGGCGCACCCCGGTTCTTCGTCTCGCGAGACGAAGAACCGGGGTGCGCCGAGTCGACAAGACAGAAGGAGAAGACAGAAGGAGAACCCCGGAGAGTTGAGAAGACCCCCCCGGATAGCGGAGAAGACAGAAGGAGAACCCCGGAGAGTTGAGAAGACCCCCCCGGATAGCGGAGAAGACAGAAGGAGAACCCCGGAGAGTTGAGAAGACCCCCTGGATAGCGGAGAAGACCCGTCGGGATAGCGGAAGAAGAAGAGCCCCCCCTGGTAAAAGAGCTAATAAAGAAGACAGGGGGCGGCCTCCGGAGCAGAAAAATAAAATATTTTAATACACTGTGTGGTTTATTTGTGTTTTTACCACTTTTCTTGCAGGTGAATGGGTAGGGGTACGATGTACCCCATACTCATTCACTTAGGGTGGGGGGCCGGTATCTGGGGGCCCCCTTATTAAAGGGGGCTCCCAGATTCCGATAAGCCTCCCGCCCGCATACCCCGACAACCAACGGCCAGGGTTGTCGGGAAGGGGCCCTGTCCTCATCAACATGGGGACAGGGTGCTCTGAGGTGGGGGGGCCGCAGTGTGCCCCCTGCCCCAGAGCACCCAACCCCCCCATGTTGAGGGCATGCAGCCTGGTACGGCTCAGGAGGGGGGGGGGGGCGCTCGCTCGTCCCCACTCCCTTCCTGGCTGGCCGGGTAGCGTGCTTTGGATACGGGTCTGGTATGGATTGTAGGGGGACCCCTACGCCGTTTTTTTCGGCGTAGGGGGGGCTCTCCTTACAACCCATAACAGACCTAAGGGCCCGGTATGCTCCTGAGGGGGGGACCCAGGCCGGATTTTTATTTAAAATCCGGCAGGGACTTCCCCCTCAGGATTCATAACAAACGCCGCACACGTGTAGAATTGGCGGGAATCCAAGTCGGATCTCCCGTCGCTTCTATGACGGCTCTGTCTCCATCGCGGCAAGCCAGCTCGGCGCTGGCTCCCGCGATGGGGCTCGTAGGTGCTCAATCTCGCCGAGAAAGAGAGCGAGATTGACACAAAATCGGGTTCACCTACTGTATGTGCTATCGCTCATCCTCACAAAGGTCTGGCCGGGGGGAAATCTCTAATGAGCACTTTTCTTCACCTGCCTACTGAAGAAACCATTCAGCAACAGCAGCAGCAGGACATGGAACAGAACCTGAACCAGCAGGTGGTGGCATACTTGGACTTCACTCTGCCATCCCACATCCAAAATCCCCTGGACTATTGGGCAACCAAACTTGATTTGTGGCCGCAACTGCCCGGCCAGTAGTGTGGCATCAGAGCAGGTGTTTAGTGCGGCAGGGGGCATAATTACCCCAAAGAGAACTCGCTTTTCTACACAAAATGTTAAGAGACTAACCTTTGTAAAGATGATTTAGACATAGATCAGCCAGGATTTTCCCACACCAGTGACTGATGCATTAGACTAGATCATTCTGGGTGCCACACCCAAATGTTGTGAAAAAAAGACCTGTTTCTTCAGGCCACCTGCTTCAGCCACTATTCTTATGCTGCCACCTACCTGATGCCACACACCTGCTGCCTCTCCTGCCATCTTCTCCTACTGCTACCAACCATCTTGTGCTGTTACTGCCACTGTTGTTGCCCCCCCACACCTCCCTACTCTGTCACTGGGACACTGTGTTGACTCCTCATGTGGCTGCCATCCTCCCCATTCTGTGACTGGGCCACTATGTTGACTTCTCATGTGGTTGCAACCCTCCCTACTCTATGACCGAGCCACTATGTTGACTCCTCATGCAGTTGCCACCCTCCCTACTCTGTAACTGGGCCACTATGTTGATTCCTCATGCGGTTGACACCCTCACCACTCAGTGACGGTGTCCATGCTTGGCATTGTTGACATCAACATTTATTTTACCCTTCTGATCTGTCAAAAATATAAAATTTGAACAGTGTGGAGATAAACCAACACAGATTTATGCCTAGTATCTCAAGTTATTACTCACAGATGTCATCGTCCGCTATCCTGAGTATTTTTAGACATATGTGTGCTGTTTTCCCAAACTTCAACCCAAAAAGATATTACATTTGAACTGTGTGGAGATGCACCAACATACATTTTGCCTACTATGTCACTTCATCACTGCCGGAATAAATTTTGCAAAGTTTGTAATGAACCCGGTCATCTCTAATATATATGTGTGTGTGTGTGTGTGTGTGTGTGTTTGTTGTTTTGGAAAGAAAGTAGAAGCTTTAGGAAAGAAACATTTTGATCTCTTCCATGGAATATATGGAGTACAGAACCAAAAAGAAAAAAGCACAACAACAGACTTTCATCATATTTTATCAAAGTTGATAACTGGATAACATCTAACTTTCAGCCTAAAGCAGGGAGGCTTGATTTAATTCCTGTGTTGAATCCATATGATTTTAAGTGAGTCACTTTATCTCCTTGAGCCTCAAGCAGAAAAAGATTAGAAAATCTCAAATATAGGCAGTACACTGCTTATATCTGTACGTTAAACAGTGTCATTGCTCACAGATCAGTTTAAATCCAAGTTATTTTTAGCTCTTGACTTTATTTAGTAATTTTATTTTTATTTTTAAGACTCATAAAAATAAATAAACATGGGTTTAAAAGGGAATTAAGAAAAAGGACTCTATTATGTTTGTTTGCCTTTTATACTGTATATTTACACGTATGTCACGTACAAATAAACTAAAAATTAAAAAATGATGTAACTTCATTGTTTCTTATGTATAAAAAGCATTGCAATGTATTTTATGGTACAGTCTTGGTGTTTCACTCCTCTGCATTAAGAGGCATTTTTAACCCCATGCCGACCAGCGCCATAATAGTACGGCGATGAGGGAAGTGACTTTCCAACCAGCGCAGTAGTACTAAGTACAGAAGCTGCGCCCGCCCAATCAGCTGCAGGGGACTGGCTGTTCCCATTAGCCGGACCCCTGCTGTATGCTCCAACATTGGTGAAAAGACAGATGCCGGCGCATTAACCCTCCCTATGCCGTGGTCAGCGCTGACCGCGGCATGTGCGGGTGTGTGGAGGGAGCTCACTCCCCTTCCCCATCGGGTCCCCGCGTTGCTGTGACAGGGACCCGATGGTAGGGAAGGCAGCCCAATGCCTTCCACAGGCATCGGGGCTGCCTTCCATGTAAGCATGTGAGATCCAGCCCCCTGGATCTCACATGCAGGAAGGCTGCAAGTGTATTACAGTGTGTAATACACTGACAGCCAATGCATTATAGTACAGAAGTATTGTAATGCATTGCACAGGGGATCAGACCCCCAGAAGTTGTTGAAAAAAGTAAAGTAAAATAAAAAGTTTAAATAAAGTTATACATATTAGGTATTGCCACGTCCGTATCGACCGGCATTCAGGTGAATGCAGTAAAAAAAAAAAAAAAACATTAAAAATACCAAGCGATCAAAAAGTCTTATGTACCCCAAAAGGGTACCAATCAAGCCACCATCTCATCCCACAAAAAATGAGACTCTACCTAAGACAATCACCAGAAAAATTAAAAACATAGGGCAGTCAGAAAATGGTAACACAAAAACATGATTTCATTCTGTTCATAAATGCATTTACTGTGTAACACTTAACAAAAATAAAAATAATAGATATATTGGGTATTGTCACGTCCGTAACAACCTGCTCTATAAAAATATCACATGAGATTTAATGCTTTAAAAATAAAAAAAATAAAACTATGCCAAAAAAGCCATTTTTTGTCACCTTGCCTCACAAGAAGTGTAATATCAAGTGATCAAAAAGTATTATGTACCCCAAAATGGTACCAATCAAACCGTCATCTCATCCCACAAAAATGAGACCCTACCTAACAAAATCGATGGAAAAATAATAATAGGGCAGTCAAAAAATAGCAACACAAAAACAAGATTTCATTCTGTTCAAAAATGCATTTACGGTGTAACAAAAATAAAAATAATACACATATTGGGTATAGCCATGTCCGTAACAACCTGCTTTATAAAAATATCACATTATATGCCCCCTCAGGTGAATACTGTACTGCCTTTTTTTTACCTTGCCTCACAAAAAGTGTAATACCAAGTGATCAAAAAGTCTTATGTACCCTAAAATGGTACCAATAAAAAGGTCACCTCAAAAATGAGCACCCACATAAGACAATCACTCAAAAAATAAAAAACAATGGCGCCCATAAACCAATCTATCAAAATCTGCGCTGCAAAAACCATATGGCGCTCCTTCCGTTCTTAGTCCTGCCATAAATCCCCACAGCAGTTTGCAACCATATATGGGATGCTGCCGAATTCAGGAGAAAATTGGTAACAAATTATGGTGTGCTTTTTCTCCTGTTACCCATTGTGAAAATGAAAAATTTGGGGCTAAAGCAACATTTTATTGGAAGAAATAAAACTTTCATTTTCACAGCCAAGTGTTTTCAAATTCCATAAAACGCTTAGGGGGTCAAAGTGCTCAGTACCCCCCTTAATAAATTGTTTGAAGGGTGTAGTTTCCAAAATCAGGTCACTTTTTGAGGGTTTCCACTGTAGGGACACATCAGGGTCTCTTCAAATATAAAATGGTGCCCAAACACCATTCTTGCAAAATGTGCCTCTAAAATCCATATGCGCTCCATTCCTTCTGACCACTGCCATGTGCCCATAGAGCAGTTTACCACCACGTATTGGGTATTTCTGTAAACTGCAGAATCAGAGTATTGTATATTGAGGTTTAGTTTGCTGTTGACCCTTGCTGTGTTGCAATAAAAAATTGATTAACATGAAAAATCTGCATAAAAAAATGACATTTTGAAATTTTGCCTCAATTTTCCTTTAATTCCTGTGGAACACCTAAAGGGTTAACAAAGTTTTTAACATCAGTTTTTAATAATTTGAGTGTAGTTTCTAAAATGGGGTCATTTGTGGATGGTTTCCATTATGTAAGCCCCTCAAAATCACTTTATAACTGAATTGGTGCTTATTGCTTTAAAAAAAA
The DNA here is from genome assembly GCF_905171765.1 of Bufo bufo. Lineage (NCBI taxonomy): Eukaryota > Metazoa > Chordata > Amphibia > Anura > Bufonidae > Bufo > Bufo bufo. The sequence goes on along the minus strand of NC_053395.1, from coordinate 72,797,643 downwards.
TGTTTTGGAACTTTTGTTGAAAATTTGAAAAATGGCTTCTTAACTTCTAAGTTTTCTAACGTCCTAAAAAATTAAAATGACATTTACAAAATTATGCCAACATAAAGCAGACATATGGGGAATGATGACTAATAACTATTTTATGAGGCATTACTATCTGTCTTAAAAGTAGAGAAATTCAAATTTCAAAAATTGTGAATATTTCCAAATTTTGGGTACATTTGTTTTTTTTTTTATAAAAAAAGGAAAAATATATTGACTCAAAAGGCCTAGATAAGTAAAAGTGTTCCAAAGTTATTACCACATAAAGTGAAACATGACAGATTTGCAAAAAATGGCCTGGGCAGGAAGGTGAAAACTTGCCCGGGGTAAAAAGGGTTAAAGCACAGATGGTCTTTTACCCAAAAATAAACAAAGAACTTGACATGCAGAAATATATTGTGCAATTTCACTGGTTGTTAGATATAAATTAAGAATCTGTCTTAATTATTTGACAGTTGTTTGAAGTATTCATAGATGAGATGCAGAAATGCATTAAAGGGAGTCTATCAGCAGGAACATGCTTATGTAACACAGCCCAAAGCCATGCAAAATTGTTCAAGTGAAGAAAATGCTGCTGGTAATTGCCGCTGTCCTTGATGCACCCAAGCCCATGTCAACATTGTTATGTTCGCAATCTGTGGCTGCAAAGTCTCCTCTGTTTTAGGTGAGCATAGCTGTGAGGTTAATCACCCCTTCTCTTCTGCTTCCTTGGTGGTCCTTACCCATTGGTGTTCTCCTATGCCTCCTCAGCTGCCATGCTTTGTTTGTGTTCCCTTTAGGTCTGTGTGTCCTGTCTACAAACTCTCTTGGTCTCACCATGTGCTTCTCGGCCTTTTAAAGAACCAGCATGCACACACATTCTGTTGCTCCCAGCCTATGGCAGCCTTTCCAAAGCTATTTTAGACATCCTCCTACTGGGACAGGTGGTACAGTCCTCTATGACTATATATACACAGATAGCTGTAAGTCACTGATAGGACCACCTCTGACTTCAAAGCTCAGAATAAGCAGGAATATAAATGTACAAATTACAAGTTCCACTGAATCTTTTACCAAACAACTATATATCAATCTGCTCAGCTTCTCCTGATCTATAATATGCTGCCTACAGATAAAAGATTGTTGAAGACTGCACCTAATTTATGATGAGGCATACAGTGGATGTGAATCCACTGTGCCAACCAACTGGTTTTACTTTCGGCTAGTCCTGAGAGTCTTATCCGGGTGGTCCCCTATTATTTACTCTTTAACCCCTATACAGGGATCTGGCCTTTACTGCAGGGGAGCCAACAGGCAGCTACAGTACCTCTTGGAATAGTCCTGGTGTGGTTGGCTTCTGACCCATGAGGATTAGAGACACCGGTGCATGGCACCAAGGGAAGAAGCAAACTCATAATCATTAACAGGCAGTTATGCAAAACCATGAAACAGACCAAACACCAAAGTTCAGGGCAGGTGACACAAGATCAGTGCACTGAACAGACATAGGTCAGGTTAGGCTACAGAGTCAGGTCCAGGAAACATAGAGAAGTCAGTAAACTGGCAGAAAAATGAATAATAGCTCACATAATATCTAGCAAGCTATGGAGACCTAGGAAGATCAGTAGAGACCGATTGCTCAGGCCAGAAAGTGAGGTCAGCTGTGTTGGTCCCATGTTCATATGTGCCTGCATTGATGAGAAATATGATGTTTCAATATATACAAATTAATCTCTAGGAGCAACGGGGGCATGGCCATTACACCTAGAGGCTCTGCTCTCTCTACAATTTCTCCCCTTTGCTTGACAGGGACAGGAGTGATCATATTTACACTGCCTAATCCTGTCAAGCAAAGTGGAGTTATACATTGTAAATTTGTAATGGATTTAAAATTGGGTAATAGAAAATCCATGTGGTAAAAAAAAAAAAAAAAGAGCTCATTGTTAAATTTACTATTTTGGGGACTATTTTTATTTGGTGACTACCTAATGGATGTCAGGACATGGAGGCTTATTACTAAATTAATTTGAAGGGATAAAGAAAGAGACCCTAACTAATGTGCACATTTATTTGGAGCTCCAAAACATAATTTTAAGTGTGAAAAGTATATATACTGTATTGTATATACTGTGTTGTATATATATATTGGAGATGAGCGAATCGAAGCTGAAAAAGTGGAATTCGTTTAGAATTTCAGGAAAAATTTGATTCACAACGAATGCGAATTTCCTCGCGCTTCGTGGTGTGAAGGCGCTAGGGACAGCTATTGGAAAAACCTCTATGTTTAAAAAAAAACTGAAAAAAGGATTTATAAGCGCAGGGAAAGGATAGGGAGGAATTATTTCACAGCATCTTAGTGCATGGAGAGACGTCAGAAGGCGCTAGGGACATTGATAGGAAAATGATTTACAAGCGCAGGGAATGATTTTTTGGGGATCCAAATAGTCATTAGACAGCTCTGTCATTCCAGCTTTTTGTTATTGGGCTGCAAATGTTATGTTGGAAAGCCTTTAGTGGCTTATATCTTAGTATCTTATTCAGTACGACAAGAAAATATATACACATTTCACTTCTGCAGTTATTTCTGTTGAAAGCGTATAGGGGCATATTACAGTACAACAAGAAAAATATATACATACTACACTGTTGCAGTTATTTCTGGTCAAAGCATATAGGGGCGTATTTCAGTAAAATAAGAAAAATATATACCCACTGTGCTGCGTATTTCAGTAAAAAAAAAGACAAAAATATACGCACTGCACTGTTGCAGTTATTTCAGGTTAAGGCCTCATGCACACGACCGTTGTGTGCATCCGTGGCCGTTGTGCCGTTTTCCTTTTTTTTCGCAGGCCCATTGACTTTCAATGGGTCCGTGGAAAAAACGGAGAATGCACCGTTTGGCAGCCGCATCCGTGAGCCGTGTTTCCTGGCCGTGAAAAAAATATGACCTGTCCTATTTTTTTCACGGCCAACGGTTCACGGACCCATTCAAGTCAATGGGTCCGTGAAAGAACACGGATGCACACAAGATTGGCATCCGTGTCCGTGATCCGTGGCCGTAGGTTAGTTTTTATACAGACGGATCCGAAGATCCGTCTGCATAAAAGCTTTTTCAAAGCTGAGTTTTCACTTCGTGAAAACTCAGAACCGACAGTATATTCTAACACAGAAGCGTTCCCATGGTGATGGGGACGCTTCTAGTTAGAATACACTACAAACTGTGTACAAGACTGCCCCCTGCTGCCTGGCAGTACCCGATCTCTTACAGGGGGCCGTGATCAGCACAATTAACCCCTTCAGGTGCGGCCCCCCCCCTTCCCTCTATTGTAATAATTCGTTGGTGGCACAGTGTGCGCACCCCCCCTCCCTCCCTCTATTGTAATAATTCGTTGGTGGCACAGTGTGCGCCCCCCATCGGCCCCCCCTCCCTCTATAGCATTAACAACATTGGTGGCCAGTGTGCGGCCTCCCATCTCCCCCCCTCCCCCCCCCCCATCATTGGTGGCAGCGGAGTTCCGATCGGAGTCCCAGTTTAATCGCTGGGGCTCCGATTGGTAACCATGGCAACCGGGACGCTACTACAGTCCTGGTTGCCATGGTTACTTAGCAATAGTACAATAGTAGAAGATTCATACTTACCTGCTGCTGGCTGCTGCTGCGATGTTCGTGTCCGGCCGGGAGCTCCACCTACTGGTAAGTGACAGGGTCTGTGCGGCGCATTGCTAAATGAACTGTCACTTACTAGTAGGAGGAGCTCCCGGCCGGACACGAACATCGCAGCTCCCAGGTAAGTATGAATCTTTTACTATTGTACTATTGCTAGTAACCCGCTGCCACAAATGATCGGGGGGGAACGGGGGGGGGGGGGGAGATGGGAGGCCGCACACTGGCCACCAATGTTGTTAATGCTATAGAGGGAGGGGGGGCCAATGGGGGGCGCACACTGTGCCACCAACGATTTATTACAATAGAGGGAGGAAGGGGGGGGGGCGCACACTGTGCCACCAACGAATTATTACAATAGAGGGAGGAAGGGGGGGGGCGCACACTGTGCCACCAACGATTTATTACAATAGAGGGAGGAAGGGGGGGGGGGCGCACACTGTGCCACCAACGATTTATTACAATAGAGGGAGGAAGGGGGGGGCGCACACTGTGCCACCAACGAATTATTACAATAGAGGGAGGAAGGGGGGGGGGCCGCACTGGCCACCAATGATATTCAAACTGGGGAGGGGGGGGGGGGGGTCTGCCCCCTGCTGCCTGGCAGCCCTGATCTCTTACAGGGGGATATGATAGTACAATTAACCCCTTCAGGTGCGGCACCTGAGAGGTTAATTGTGCTGATCACGGCCCCCTGTAAGAGATCGGATGCTGCTAGGCAGCAGGGGGCAGTCATGTACACAGTTTGTAGTATATTCTAACTAGAAGCGTCCCCATCACCATGGGAACGCCTCTGTGTTAGAATATACTGTCGGAAATGAGGTTTCACGATCTAACTCATATCCGACAGTATATTCTAACATAGAGGCGTTCCTATGGTGATGGGGACGCTTCAAGTTAAAATATACCATCGGATTGGAGAAAACTCCGATCTGATGGTATAAAAGGGACTCCAGACTTTACATTGAAAGTCAATGGGGACGGATCCGTTTGAAATTGCACCATATTGTGTCAACGTCAAACGGATCCGTCCCCATTGACTTGCATTGTAATTCAGGACGGATCCGTTTGGCTCCGCACGGCCAGGCGGACACCAAAACGACTTTTTTTTCATGTCCGTGGATCCTCCAAAAATCAAGGAAGACCCACGGACGAAAAAACGGTCACGGATCACGGGAAAACGGAACCCCGTTTTGCGGACCGCAAAAAAATACGGTCGTGTGCATGAGGCCTAAGGCGCATAGTGATGTATTTCAGTACTGCAAGAAATATATATAAGCACTTCACTCTTTAATTTTTTATCTTTTTTTGTGGTCAAAGCGTATAGTGGCCTAATTCAGTCCAACAAGATATATATATTTTCAGGTCACTTCTGCAGTTATTTATGGTGAAAACGTATAATGGTGTATTTCAATACTGCAAGAAATATATATCAGCACTTCACTCTCTACTTTTTTTTTGGTCAAAGCGTATAGTGGCCTAATTCAGTACAACAAGAAATATATATTATCAGTGCACTGCTGCAGTGATTTCTGGTGAAAGGGTATAGGGGCGTATTTCAGTAAAAAAAGAAAAATATATATGCACTGCACTGTTGCAGTTATTTCAGTTAAAAGCGTATAGGGGCGTATTTCTGTAAAAAAAAGACAAATATATACGCACTGCACTGTTGAAGTTATTTCTGGTGAAAGCGTATGGGGCGTATTTCATTAAAAAAAGAAAAATATATACGTACTGCACTGTTGCAGTTATTTCTGTTGAAAGCGTATAGGGGCGTTTTTCAGTACAGAAAAAAACAAATATATACGCACTGCACTGTTGCAGTTTTTTCTGGTAAAACTGTATAGGGGCGTTGTGACAGAACCATCTGTCTTTGGAATTGTATTGTATTGTATGTTATGTGAGGGTACCCAGATAGCTATGCCATGGAGCCTGTTCGTGAAATTAAAGACTTTGGCTCCATGTCGATTTTATTGTATTCGTGTAGTCTGAGTGCCATTCACCTAATAATATGCACTCAGACTTGAGCTATCTGGGGATATGTTAAATATCTGTGTTTACTGTAATGGTTGTGACATTGTATGTTTAAATGGTGATTTCTGTCCTGTTGTCCCCACGTGTGCATTGGCGATTTCCCTTTGTCCTGAGAGATAATTGAATTGCTCCTCGGTTGTCTCCAGGGCAGAGAGGAGGAAACCATGATGCATTGTGGGGATGTATTGTGTCTGTGTATCCTGAATTGCTGCATATCTGTCCTGTGTCACAGTCTTCCATCTGGTCCCCTAGGGGAGTGTCCACCAGATGGGGACCTGCATAAATACGGGCGGGTAGCCCTCAGTAAAGGTGATTCTGATTTATCCTCAACACAGAGCTTGGTCTTGTTTTTTTGGGGGGGGAAAGTTCTTCTAAACGGCGGTTACACCCTCTCCTGCCGAGAGGATCGTAACAGGCGTATTTCAGTACTACCAGAATAATATCTACACACTTCTTTATTTAATTGTTTTTTGGTTAAAGCATATAGTGGACTAATTCAGTCCAACAAGAAATATATATTCTCATTGCACTGCTGCAGTGATTTCTGGTGAAAGCGTATGGTGGCGTATTTCAGTACTGCAAGAAATATATATAAGCACTTCACTTTTTATTTTTTTTCTGGTCAATGCATATAGTGGCCTAATTCAGTCCAACAAGAAATATATATTCTCAGTAGAGATGGCCTTGCGGTTCGCCCGGCGGTCGTTTCGCAGCGAACTTTGCTCGTTCGTGATTCGCCAAACATGCAAACATATGGCGATATTCGCACGCGCCATATTGTTTTGCATGGCGCCGAACTTAACAAATTACACATCCATCAGGTCGGACAGCACAGCCAATTAAGACGTTTCAGCACATTAACACACCCCCAACCCTATAACAGAACCCAATCTGGCAACCATTTTATATTATGTGTTTTGCCAGTGTAGGGAGAGGTTGCATTTTGGAGCAGGGACAGTTAGGGACACCAAACGCTAGCTAATAGGTGGAAACTGGTATATAGATAATAAAAAGGTATATAGCTAATAAATACTTTTTTGCCAGTGTAGGGAAATGTAGCTGTGTGGAGAAGGGACAGACTGTTAGGGACACCAAACGCTAGCTAATAGTGCCACAAAAGTCCTTTTAAGGACTAGTATAGGTGTGATATCGATAGGTGTGACATCCAGAGGGGTGTGATATATTTATAATTTACTTTCTAACATAGAAAGTACATTACAGTACATTTGTATTGTGCAGCAGTTGTGTTCGGTTCTGCTGTGATACTGCAGCTAGATAGAGAGACAAAAGCTATTGAAATAACAAATTGCAACTGGTGTGAAATACCTGTTGCCCCACAAAAAAAAATTATTGAGGGGTGTGGTATACCTATAATATACCTTCTAACATAGAAAGTATATTATAGTGCATTTGTATTGTGCAGCAGTTGTGTGTGGTTCTGCTGAGATATCGCAGCTAGATAGAGGGACAAACGCTATTGGAATACGTAATTGCAACAGGTGTGATATACCTGTTGTCCCCCCAAAAAAAGATTGAGGAATGCAATATACCTATAATATACCTTCAATCATAGAAAGTATATTATAGTGTATTTGTATTGTGCAGCAGTTGTGTGCGGTGCTGCTGAGATACCACAGCTGGATAGAGGGACAAACGCTATTGGAATAAGTAATTGTAACTGTTGTGATATACCTGTTTGCCCCCCAAAAAAAATCTGATTGAGGAATGTGATATACCTATAATATACCTTCAAACATGGAAAGTATATTATTGTGGATTTGTATTGTGCAGCAGTTGTGTGCGGTGCTGCTGAGATGCTGCAGCTAGATAGAGGGACAAACGCTATTCGAATAACTAACTGCAACTGTTATGATATACCTGTTGCCCCCAAAAAAACTGATTAAGGGGTGCGATATACCTGCTTCCACAAAATACTGATTGAGGGGTGTGATACATCGGCTTTCACAAAATATTGATTGAGGGGTGTGATACACCAACTTCCACCAAATATAGATTGAGGCCTGCGATACAACAGCTTCCACCAAATATTGATTAAAACTGATAGAGGGGTGTGATATACCTATAATATACCTTCTAACATAGAAAGTATATTATAGTGCAGTTGTATAGTGGAGCAGTTGTGTGCGGTTATGCTGACTGCTGAGATACCGCAGCTAGATAGAGCGCCAAACGCTATTGCAATAAGTAATTGCAACAGGTGTGATAAACCTGTTGCCTCTCCCCAAAAAAATAAAAATAAATGATAGAGGGTTTTGATATACCTATAATAAACCTTCTAACATAGAAAGTATATTATAGTGCCTTTGCATTGTGCAGCAGTTGTATGCGGTTCTGCTGAGATACCGCAGCTATATAGAGGTACAAACGCTATTCGAATAACTAACTGCAACTGTTATGATATACCTGTTGCCCCCAAAAAAACTGATTAAGGGGTGCGATATACCTGCTTCCACAAAATACTGATTGAGGGGTGTGATACATCGGCTTTCACAAAATATTGATTGAGGGGTGTGATACACCAACTTCCACCAAATATAGATTGAGGCCTGCGATACAACAGCTTCCACCAAATATTGATTAAGGGGTTTGATATACCAGCTTCCAGCAAATCATCATTATTGGGTTCTATATACCTTTTTCCACAAAATACTGATACAGAATATTAATATACCGGCTTCCACCAAATTTTGATTGAGGCCTGCGATACACCAGCTTCCCACAAATATTGAATAAGGGGTTTGATTTACCGGCTTCCAGCAAATACTCATTATTTGGTTCCATATACCTGCTTCCACAAAATACTGATACAGGAAATTGATATACCGGCTTCCACCAAATATTGATTGAGGCCTGCAATATACCTGCTTCCAGAAATACTGCTCTTCTACAGGGACTTTTGTCACAGGGTCATTTTGAAAATGACAGGCAGAGAAAGAGGCAGGCCATTCCGCAGGGGGGGTAGGGGATGGGCATGTGCACATAGTCGGAGCCTAAGTGCGAAGTTGCAGAAGGTGCGTGCGATTAAGTCAAAGGATGCACCAGAGTTGGTTGAGTGGCTCACTCAGCTTCCGCTTCTGCACCCTCCTCATCCTCTGTATCAGCACCCTCCTCACTCTTTCCTGTGCGCACCCACAAATACACCACCCCCACCACCACCATAGCCCCTCCACTCGAGTCAGATGAATTATTTTCCCATCCATTTCCAGACCTTACCGATGCGCAGCTATTCTTGGCATTAAATAAGGAAGAGTAGTAAGAGTAGTTAGCAATGGCCGCCACCCAGCGGTCTGACGACAGTACCCAGATCAGCCCAAGGAGGGTGGTCCCCGCTGTGGCTGCCTACTCCGAGATCTCTAATGTCGATGGACGTCACGTGGGTGCCCACAAGAGAGGAAGAAGAGGGGAGTTTAGAGGGAGAGACGGAGCAGCAGATAGAGAGGAGAAGGAGGAGCAGCAGGCAGAACTTGCAGTGCACAGGAGGCAAAAAGCAGACTGCAAATGTATCTGAAGCGAGCCATCCACCATGCGCGGTCACATTTGCCGCTCCCAGGACTCCGCAGTGTGGGCTTTTTTTAACGTGTCAGCTGCTGACAATAGTGTTGCCATCTGCAGCCTGTGCGTTCAACGCATAAGTTGCGGTAAACCCAACACTCACCTAGGGACGACCGCCTTAAGAAGGCACCTGGCCTCCCATCACCGAGCCAAGTGGGAGCAAAACCGTCAGAACCCACAAAGCCACACTCCCAGCGCTCCACGTCCTGCCTCTTCTCCTTCTCCTCTCTCTACCCATTTGTCCTCCACCGTGCCGTCGTCGCGTTCATCTGGCACAAGGCAGGCTTCCGTGGCCCAAATGTTCGAGTGTAAAAAGTTGATCAGGCCGGATAACCCTCTTGCCAAACGACTGACCGCCGGCTTGTCGGAACTGCTAGCCCGCCAACTACTGTCATATAAATTGGTGGACTCGGAGGCCTTTAGAAAATTTGGGGCCATTGGCACACCGCAATGGAAGGTCCCGGAAGGAAATATTTCCCCAGGAGGGCATCCAAGAGCAATATGGCCATGTTCAGCGGCAAGTGAATGTATCTCTGGCACACAGTGTCAGTGCCAATATACATCTGACCACAGACACGTGGTCTAGCAAACACGGGCAGGGAAGGTACATGACTTTTACTGCCCACTGGGTGAACCTTCAGACGGCTGTCAAGCATGCAACCCGTGTCAACCCTGTGGATTTGGTGTTACTGCCACGGATTGCATGCAGGCCTGCCTCTTCTTCTCCTATTCCTACTTCATCCTCCATCTCCTCCTCGGCTGACTCCTCCTTTTCCACTGCTACCGCCTCTTCCGCTGCACCCCCCCAGCTCCCCAAAACCAACACCAATCTTGCACTCCTTTCAGCTCTTCGGTCACAGGCCATTCAGTGGCTAACCCCGCTCAATTTGACAGTTGGTAAAGTGGTGTGCGACAACAGTGCCAATTTACTGAGCGTGCTGAAACAGGGCAGAATGACAAACGTGCCGTGCATGGCACGCATCCTGAACTTAGTCGTGCAGCGATTCGTTGCCAAATACCCCGGGGTCCAGGATGTCTTGCGGCAGGCCAGGAAAATCTCTGGCCATTTTAGAAGATGTTACACGGCCATGGCTCGCCTTGCTGACGTTCAGAGGCGACACCACCTGCCCGGCAGACGTCTGATTTGTGACTTCCCGGCGTGTGACTTTGTATATGCTTGATAGGCTGCTACAGCAAAAACATGCCGTTAACTACTACCTGTACGAACTCTGTTGCAGGACAGGTTCTAGGGAGCTTGGTTTTTTCACCGTGCCAGTGGCTGCTTATGCGCGACACATGCAGACTTCTGCGGCTATTTGATGAGATCACCAAACTGGTCAGTCGCAGCCAGTGCACCATCAGTGACATCGTACCTTACGCTTTATTTCTGGAGCGTGCATTGCGTTGTGTCATTGATCAAGCCGTCGAGGAGCAGAAGCAGAAAGATGAGGTAGTCGCAATGCTGAATGAATTCCCAGGGGAGCTACTCCATCTTAGTCAAGTAAGCAGGAGTCTGAAGAGGAGACAGAGGAGGATGGTGCCTGGGGGGAGAAGGAGGAGGAGCAAGAAGAGGAGGCTTTAAACTTTTATGGTATCCCTGGTGTTGTCCGTGGCTGGGGGGAAGAGACCGAGGACGACCTTCTCCTGGGCGATGAGCAGTAGCCAGGCCGCTCCACTACTTCCAAATAGTGTAAATGGGGGCCATCATACGAGGGACACAAAATGGTGGACATGTTACCAGCAACACAGAGGGCTGGCAGAATGCAGCATTTCCAGGCCTTGTTTCGAGAGATGCTGTATTCTGCTATTGTGGGCGCTAGCAAAGGAATTTCCACCCACAGAGAAACAGTTGCGGGTACCAATCCTACAGCGCATGCAAGAAGAGGGCGGTTTGAAGATATGTTGGTCACTTCTGATATAAAAAACACGGGTGGACAGCACTCCTTAGTAATAATGCTGCGGGTGCTCGTCTCCAAGGGAGGTGGTAAAAAGCCCCCCAAAATTAACAACTCATAGATGTCCAAAAAATAAAAAAATGGAGACAGCACGTCCAAAAGGTGGAATTTTATTCCAGATGCAACGTTTCGGCTTAGTGATGCTTGACAAAGGCTATCACTAAACCGAAACCTTGCATCTGGAATAAAATTCCACCTTTTGGACGTGCTGTCTCCATTTTTTTTATTTTTTGGACATTTATGGGTCACTTCTGATATGAGATCATTCTTGCAGCCAACCCATCGACAGCAGCCCTCCAGTTCCAGCCTCAGGGAACGCCTAGACCGACAGATGTCCAACTACATCGGGTTAACGGCCGATGTGGACACTCTCGGAAGCGAGAAAACCCTGGACTACTGGGTGTGCAGGCTTGACCTGTAGCAAGAGCTGCCACAATTTGCCATTGATCTCTTGGCTACCCCCTCGTCGAGTGTCCTGTGCGAAAGACGTTCAGCGCAGCAAGGAGGATCGAGACTGCGTACTTGCCTAGCTCACGACAGTGTGGACTACCTCACATTTCTAAAAATGAAAGAGGCATGGATCTCGGAGGAATTCAACACCTGTGACGACCACGTTTAATTGAATTTCCTCATGACAGGCTACAAATATCCACCACCACCCAAAACAAATATGGTCCCTGTCTTAGGTAAATACAGCGGCATAAAAGGCCTTTTCTGTCCGGTGAATGCCTAATGTTTGGGACCTCGGAGGAATTCAACATCTGTGACAACCACGTGATATTAATTTCAACTATTTTCATTGTTTTTTCAAGAGGGTGGATTTCGTTAGCCATGTTTTTAATCCAATTTTATATTTTTTGTTCTTTTAAACATATGTATTTGACATTTATTTGTACTGGCCTGCAGTAAAATTGATGTCTAATGACCGTCTAATATACCTCCAGCCACATAATTACTTGTTCTTTTCTGTCCGGTGAATGCCTAATGTTTGGGGCCTGTTCTACACTGGCCTGCAGTAAAATCGATATTGAATGGTCATCTAATATACCTCCAGCCACATAATCACTGGATCATTTATGTATGGTGAATGCATAATTTTTGGGGCCTGTAATCTAACTGACAAAGAGTAAAATTGTTATACGTTGACCGCCTAATTTAACTCCAGTCATATTATCAATTGTGCTTTTCTGTTCGGTGAATGAATAATTTTTTGGGCCAGTAATCCACTGGCCTGCTGTAAAATTGATATTCATTGACCGTCTAATATACCTCCGGCCACATAATCATTTATTCTTTTATGTACGGTGAATGCATAATTTTTGGGGCTTGTAATTATAACCGGACAACAGTAAAATTGTTATACGGTGACCGCCTAATTTACCTCCAGCCACATGATCAATTGTGCTTTTCTGTAAGGTGATTGAATAATTTTTGGGGCCTGTAGTCCACTGTCCTGCAGTAAAATTGATTTTCATTGACCGTCTAATATACCTCCAGCCACATAATCACTTGATCATTTATGTACGTTGATTGCATAATTTGTTGGGCCTGTAATCTAACTGGCCAACTGAAAAATTGTTACACGTTGACGCCTAATGTACCTCCAGCCACATTATCAATTGTTCTATTCTGTCCGGTGAATGCCTAATGTTTGGGACCTCAGAGGAATTCAACACCTGTTGATAATGACCACGTGTTATTGAATTTTAACTATTATCATTAGTTAGCCATGTTTTTAATCCAATTTTATATTTTTAGTTCTTTTAAACATATGTATTTGACCTGTATTTGTACTTGCCTGCAGTAAAATTGATATCCAATGACCATCTAATATACCTCCAGCCACATAATCACTTAATGTTTTCTCTCAGCAGAATGCCTAATTTTTGGGGCCTGTACTCCCGTGGCCTAAATTAAAAATTTTCTAGGCTCCAGCAGGCCTCATTTTTGACAGTTTCCATTTAAGACCTTAAGCACCTTACAGAAAAGCACAATTGATAATGTGGCTGGAGGTAAATTAGGCGGTCACCGTATAACAATTTTACTGTTGTCCGGTTATAAAAATGGCACCAAATTAAATGACATATTTTTTGTGGAAATTTTTGCCATTGACCGCCCTGTGGTATGTCACTGTCCATGTTGTGGGACGATTTGTGCACTTCTTGTAAGTATTTGGTGGCTGCAATTACCTAAAGGTTTTTCAGGTTCGCCTGCCATTAAAGTGAATGGGGCCCGCCGCGAACTTGCAGTTCACGAAAATGTTATCGCGTTCGCGCATTCGCAAATCGCCCCGGACAATGTTCGTCCATCTCTACTGGCGTATGAAACGCATTCACCATATGGACCTTCTAATGTCACAGGGTAATGTGACTGTGCCCCCACCCCATATTGTGCCCCTCACCCCATACTGTGCCCCTCTATTCCCTGTACTGTGCCCTCTTATACCCTTTTATCCGGTAATGGTATGGCGATGTTATCCGGTCACTGTACAGAGGTGTTATCCAGTCAATGTATGGCGGTGGTATCCATTAACTGGATGGGCATAACTGTATCCCTTTCCCTGCCCACGCCATCCTTTTTTAGACCTGGCATGAGCGGGAAAAATATGCAGATTGCGGTGCTAAGGACCTTTGCGCAACAATCTGTGTCAGAAATACGCCTAACATAGACGTATTTCTATATAATAAATTACCACCTAATTGTATTATTATTCTGGGGTAGGGCTAATTTCTTTATATTATATAGATTCTAGTGTATTATACTGTGCCCTGTATTCCCCAGTAGAAAATGATCCTTGGGAAACACAGTCCTCATCTCTGACCAATAGGACCAGGTAGCGCTCTGTCAGTACATGGCGGCCTCCACTCTCCACCACGCTGCTCCTCTGTGTACTGATGCTTATTCTGGCACTAGGGCTGGGTTCACATCCAAAAATGTATGCGTTAACAGATGCCTCAGACTGATGCCGTACAGTAGCGTCCATTCACCATACAGTTCCATGGTAGAAAAAATGTTTACGTTGACGTATGCATTTTTTTAATGGACTCTGCAGGATACAAAAACGTGGAGTGCTGCACATTTGTATAAATCAAACCGATAGAAAAAAAAAAATTCTAGGCTCCAGCAAAGCACATTTTTGAGAGTTTCCCTTTAAGACGCATAAAAATGGCCCCTGATTAAAATCTTTTTATGGGGATTTTTGCTAATGACCCCCCTTTGGTATATCACTGTCCATGTTGTGGGACTATTTGTGTACTTCTAGTAAGTGTTTGCTGGCTGCAAATATGACCTTAAGGTTTTTCAGGTTCGCCTGCTATTAAAGTGAATGGGGCCCGCCGCGAATGCAATAAAACTTTTTTCAGAAATAGATGCTAAACTTAATTTAAACATATATATATATATACAGTATATATATATATATATATATATATTTATATACAGTACAGACCAAAAGTTTGGACACACCTTCTCATTCAAAGAGTTTTCTTTATTTTCATGACTATGAAAATTGTAGATTCACACTGAAAGCATCAAAACTATGAATTAACACATGTGGAATTATATACATAACAAACAAGTGTGAAACAACTGAAAATATGTCATATTCTAGGTTCTTCAAAGTAGCCACTAGTGTTGAGCGCGAATATTCGAATTGCAAATTTTTTTCTCGAATATCGCAATTTCGAGATTTCGCGAATATTTAGAATATCGTTCTATATATTCGCGAAATCGAATATTCTTTTTTTTTCTTTTTTTTTTTTATTATATTTTTTTTCTTTCCCACTTCCCTAAAATTGTTCTTACCTGTCCTTTGGATTCCTGGCTTCCTGGCTGCTCCAGTCAGTGGCGTTTTCAACTTACTGCTATATTCCATATTAGCTAAATTACAATCTAATCTATATGTGTATTTTACGAAATTTCGCAATAGTTGCAATTGCGATGCGAGTAATATAACACGAAATATTCGCATGAAGATTTCAACTTAGCACTGCTATACTCCATATTCTAGCCTAATATGGAATATAGCTGTGCTAAGTTAGCACTGCTATATTCCATATTAGGCTAGAATATGGAGTATAGCAGTGCTAAGTTGAAATCTTCATGCGAATATTTCGTGTTATATTAGTCGCATCGCAATTTCGACTTTTTCAAATGTTCTTAATATTGCTCTAACTTCGTCTTTTAGAAATTTCGTAATATTGCTCTAACTTCGTCTCTTAGAATATTACGAATATTGATTCAACAAGTTGCTGATTGCATTCTTTAGAAATGTTGGCCCATATTGATAGGATAGCATCTTGCAGTTGATGGAAATTTGAGGGATGCACATCCAGGGCATGAAGCTCCCGTTCCACCACATCCCAAAGATGCTCTATTGAGTTGAGATCTGGTGACTGTGGGGGCCATTTTAGTACAGTGAACTCATTGTCATGTTCGAATCATTTAAAATTCAAGAAACCAATTTTAAATGATTCGAGCTTTGTGACATGGTGCATTATCCTGCTGGAAGTAGCCATCAGAGGATGGGTACATGGTGGTCATAAAGGGATGGACATGGTCAGAAACAATGCTCAGGTAGCCATTGGCATTTAAACGATGCCCAATTGGCACTAAGGGGCCTAAAGTGTGCCCAGAAAACATCCCCCACACCATTACACCACCACCACTAGCCTGCACAGTGGTAACAAGGCATGATGGATACATGTTCTCATTCTGTTTACGCCAAATTCGGACTCTACCATTTGAATGTCTCAACAGAAATCGAGACTCATCAGACCAGGCAACATTTTTCCAGTCTTCAACAGTCCAATTTTTGTGAGCTCGTGCAAATTGTAGCTTCTTTTTCCTATTTGTAGTGGAGATGAGTGGTACCCGGTGGGGTCTTCTGCTGTTGTAGCCCATCCGCCTCAAGGTTGTGCATGTTGTGGCTTCACAAATGCTTTGCTGCATACTTCAGTTGTAACGAGTGGTTATTTCAGTCTACGTTGCTCTTCTATCAGCTTGAATCAGTCGGCCCATTCTCCTCTGACCTCTAGCATCAACAAGGCATTTTCGCCCACAGGACTGCCGCATACTGGATGTTTTCACACCATTCTTTGTAAACCTTAGAAATGGTTGTGCGTGAAAATCCCAGTAACTGAGCAGATTGTGAAATACTCAGACCGGCCCGTCTGGCACCAACAACCATGCCACACTCAAAATTGCTTAAATCACCTTTCTTTCCCATTCAGACATTCAGTTTGGAGTTCAGGAGATTGTCTTGACCAGGACCACACACCTAAATGCATTGAAGCAACTGCCATGTGATTGGTTGACTAGATAATTGCATTAATGAGAAATAGAACAGGTGTTCCTAATAATTCTTTAGGTGAGTGTATGTTGAATCAGAATTTCATGGTGTCAACATATCCCCAAAACGTTGGGACAAGGCCATTTTCACCACTGTGTGGCATCTCCCCTTCTTCTTACAACACTCAACAGACGTCTGGACATGGAATGAAGGTCGTGCCACTGACTTTCACAGTTCGGAGGAAGAGGCAGTGATGAGACCGAGCCAACAGCGTAGCAAAAGACAAAGAGGGAGCAGTGGGCAAAAGCAGAACACCCGCTGCCAAGAGACTCCGCCTGCTACTGACCGCCGCCATCTGGGACCGAGCACCCCAAAGGCAGCTTCAAGGAGTTCCCTGGCGTGGCAGTTCTTCAAACAATGTGCTGACGACAAGACCTGAGTGTTTTGCACGCTGTGCCATCAGAGCCTGCAGCGAGGCATTAACGTTCTGAACCTTAGCACAACCTGCATGACCAGGCATCTGCATTCAAAGCATGAACTGCAGTGGAGTAAACACCTTAAAAACAAGGAACTCACTCAGGCTCCCCCTGCTACCACTTCTGCTGCTGCCTCGGCCTCTTCCTCTGCCTCAGGAGGAACGTTGGCACCTGCCGCCCAGCAAACAGAGGAAGTACCACCAACACCACCACCTGCGTCACCAAGCATCTCAACCATGTCACACGGCAGCGTTCAGCTCTCCATCTCACAAACATTTGAGAGAAAGCGTTAATTCCCACCTAGCCACCCTCGATCCCTGGCCATGAATGCCAGCATTTCTAAACTACTGGCCTATGAAATGCTGTCATTCAGGCTGGTGGACACAGACAGCTTCAAACAGCTCATGTCGCTTGCTGTCCCACAGTATGTTGTTCCCAGCCGCCACTACTTCTCCAAGAGAGCCGTGCCTTCCCTGCACAACCAAGTATCCGATAAAATCAAGTGTGCACTGCGCAACGCCATCTGTGGCAAGGTCCACCTAACCACAGATACGTGGACCAGTAAGCACGGCCAGGGACGCTATATCTCCCTAACTGCACACTGGGTAAATGTAGTGGCGGCTGGGCCCCAGGTGGAGAGCTCTTTGGCGCACGTCCTTCCGCCGCCAAGGATTGCAGGGCAACATTCTTTGCCTCCTGTAGCCTCCTCCTCCTACTTGGCTTCCTCCTCCTCTTCTTCCACCTGCTCATCCAGGGAGCCACACACCTTCACCACCAACTTCAGCACAGCCTGAGGTAAACGTCAGCAGGCCATTCTGAAACTCATATGTTTGGGGGACAGGCCCCACACCGCGCGGGAGTTGTGGCGGGGTATAGAACAACAGACCGACGAGTGGTTGCTGCCGGTGAGCCTCAAGCCCGGCCTGGTGGTGTGCGATAATGGGCAAAATCTCGTTGCAGCTCTGGGACTAGCCGGTTTGACGCACATGCCTTGCCTAGCGCATGTGCTGAATTTGGTGGTGCAGAATTTCATTCACAACTACCCCGACATGTCAGAGCTGCTGCATAAAGTGCGGGCCGTCTGTGCGCGCTTCCGGCGTTCACATCCTGCCGCTGCTCGCCTGTCTGCGCTACAGCATAACTTCGGCCTTCCCGCTCACCGCCTCATATGCGACGTGCCCACCAGGTGGAACTCCACCTTGCACATGCTAGACAGACTGTGTGAGCAGCAGCAGGTCATAGTGGAGTTTCAGCTGCAGCACGCACGGGTCAGTCGCACTGCGGAACAGCACCACTTAACCACCAATGACTGGGCCTCCATGCGAGACCTGTGTGCCCTGTTGCGCTGTTTTAAATACCCCACCAACATGGCCAGTGGCGATGACACTGTTATCAGCGTTACAATACCACTTCTATGTCTCCTTGAGAAAACACTTAGGGCGATGATGGAAGAGGAGGTGACCCAGGAGGAGGAGGAGGAGGAGGAGGAGGAGGAAGAGGGGTCATTTTTAGCACTTTCAGGCCAGTCTCTTAGAAGTGACTCAGAGGGAGGTTTTTTGCAACAGCAGAGGCCAGGTACAAATGTGGCCAGACAGGGCCCAATACTGGAGGACGAGGAGGACGAGGATGAGGAGGAGGTGGAGGAGGATGAGGATGAAGCATGTTCACAGCGGGGTGGCACCCAACGCAGCTCGGGACCATCACTGGTGCGTGGCTAGGGGGAAACGGAGGACGATGACGATACGCCTCCCACAGAGGACAGCTTGTCCTTACCTCTGGGCAGCCTGGCACACATGAGCGACTACATGCTGCAGTGCCTGTGCAACGACAGCAGAGTTGCCCACATTTTAACGTGTGCGGACTACTGGGTTGCAACCCTGCTGGATCTACGGTACAAAAACAATGTGCCCACCTTACTTCCTGCACTGGAGCATGATAGGAAGATGCGCAAGTACAAGCGCACGTTGGTAGACGCGCTACTGAGAGCATTCCCAAATGTCACAGAGGAACAAGTGGAAGCCCAAGGCGAAGGCTGAGGAGGAGCAAGAGGTCGCCAACGCAGCTGTGTCACGGCCAGCTCCTCTGAGGGCAGGGTTAGCATGGCAGAGATGTGGAAAAGTTTTGTCACCACGCCACAGCTAACTGCACCACCACCTGATACGGAACGTGTTAGCAGGAGGCATCATTTCACTAACATGGTGGAACAGTACGTGTGCACACCCCTCCACGTACTGACTGATGGTTCGGCCCCATTCAACTTCTGGGTCTCTAAATTGTCCACGTGGCCAGAGCTAGCCTTTTATGCCTTGGAGGTGCTGGCCTCCCCGGCGGCCAGCGTTTTGTCTGAACGTGTATTCAGCACGGCAGGGGGCGTCATTACAGACAAATGCAGCCGTCTGTCCACAGCCAATGTGGACAAGCTGACGTTCATAAAAATGAACCAGGCATGGATCCCACAGGACCTGTCCATCCCTTGTGCAGATTAGACATTTATAACTACCTCCCCTTAACCATATATTCTTGTACTCCAGGGCACTTCTTCATTCAATCCTCTTTTTTTAATTTTACCTTTATATAACGGGGCAACCCAAAGTTGAATGAACCTCTCCTCCGTCTGGGTGCCAGGGGCCTAAATGTCGTAAACTGGCCTGTTCCAGTGGTGGGTGACATGAAGCCTGATTCTCTGCTATGGTACCTCTCTCCTCTGTCTGGGTGCCGGGGCCTAAATATCTCACAGTGGCGTGTTCCAGTGGTGGGTGATATGAAGCCTGATTCTCTGCTATGGGACCTCTCTCCTCTGTCTGGGTGCTGGGGCCTAAATATCTGAAAGTGGCCTGTTCCAGTGGTGGGTGACATGAAGGCTGATTCTCTGCTATGGGACCTCTCTCCTCTGTCTGGATGCTGGGGCCTAAATATCTGAAAGTGGCCTGTTCCAGTGGTGGGTGACATGAAGCCTGATTCTCTGCTATGGGACCTCTCTCCAATTGATATTGGTTAATTTTTATTTTTTTTATTTTTCATTTCCCTATCCACATCTGTTTGCAGGGGATTTACCTACATTTTGCTGCCTTTTGCAGCCCTCTAGCCCTTTCCTGGGCTATTTTACAGCCTTTTTAGTGCCGAAAAGTTTGGGTCCCCATTGACTTCGGGTCTCCGAACTTCTCGAACCTGAACATCCAGGTGTTCCCTCAACTCTAGTTAACACTAACAAAAGATCCGGCACAGGATCTACACAGTACAGAATTCAAAGAGGAATGGGACTCCTTTCTAAAAACTAGAACTAATAATAAAAAGAAGAAAACAACTACTAGATGAAACCATCACACAAATAGATAAACTAAAAGAAAAAATGGAACAACTCCAAAAAGACGATGAATATCATAAATGGGAAGAGAGAATATGTAAAGGACTAGACTCACTAGAAAAGGAAATAATATATAAGAAGACAAAGAAATTAAGACACTACCAATATGAGGAATACACCACACAAAACTCAGAATATGACCAACATGGTGAACCAAACACCCAAGTAGTGGAACACACAAACCATGCACCATCCAATCACCCACAAGATTACACAAACAGAGACAAAGGAAGGGAGCAAGAGAATACAAAAGAAAACACAATTAATGGGACAAATAGAAAATATCACAATTCAGTCACTGACAATTCACCCACCCATTATAGTGTGCCAACCTCAAATAGATATGAAACATTGGCGACCCCACATTTTTTAGATGTAACCCCCCTCATTACAAAACCAAACAAAAAGTGACACCACTACTAATTCCAGAGAAAAAACACAACCAAACACACTATTCCACCCACGATTACAATCTGAGATACAGACAAAACAACAAATCGACATACCAACCGCGCGATTGTCCAATACAATACAGACATCAAATCCCACACCAAAATCACCATCAGAGGGAAAATCCGTCACAACAAACATGGATTCCATCCAAAACACGACGTACCAACAAAGAGAAAGATACGAAGAGGAAGACGAAGAACACTATCCAAACAGACATCACAACAGATAGAACAAGAGGACATAATTGTCAACTTGAGTCAGATAAATTTATCATTAGACCAGAAAAATCTACTAAACAAGGGACTAAATTTTGCACCAACAACTAATTTGAATAAATTTGCAACTTATATAGGCATAGAAAAATATATCAGAAAATTATGCCTAAAGAAGTACCATCTAAAAAACTCACTCACTACACAGATACCAGAAAGCAGTGAATTTTTACATACAGCTTTAAAGAATAAATCAAAACACTTTCCTAGACATAAGAAATAAGTCAAGAAATCACAACATTCCGTAAAAGTGTAGAGCAAGATATCAGGAAACTAAAAACACACCCAACCTCCAACAACTTAACAAGAAAAGAAAGGGAATCAATGAAACAGCTCCAAGCAATGGAAGAAATTACTATTCGACCAGCAGATAAAGCGGGGGCTATAGTCATACTAGACTCTGTCAGCTACAACCAAGAATGTACCCGCCAACTCACAGATTGTGAAACATACCAAAAGCTAAAATACAATCCCACAGAAGAATATCAAAAGAAATTGATAGAATACTGCACCATAGGTTTAAATGATGACATACTATTAGAACGAGAACATACATTCATTATATCCACCCAAAAACGACTACCAGCATTTTACTGTATACCAAAACTACACAAGAATCCAACTGCACCTCCTGGGAGACCTATCATCTCAGGGATAGGGTCAATAACATTGAATTTATCAGAATACATCGATAAAATGCTGCAACCATATGTCAAAATTATTCCCTCCTACATTAAAGACACTACGGCCATCATCACCACATTGGAAACAATAGAATACAACAAAAACTGGACACTTGGTACACTAGATGTCAATTCTCTATACACGGTAATAGACCACACACAAGGTATATCAGCACTTAAAAAACATTTAACAGATTACTCACCACTAAAAGCTGACCAAATAGATTTAATCACATCAGGTGTCCACTTTATATTGACACACAATTATTTCATTTTCAACTCTGAATACTATCAACAAAAAATTGGCACAGCCATGGGCACCAGATTCGCCCCAAGTTACGCCAACATCTTCATGTCCCAATGGGAGCGGGATGTGATTGGGCCGCGGCTTGGGGGGAGTCTGGTGCTGTGGAGAAGATATATAGACAATGTTATCTTTATATGGCAAGACACAGACACCTCCCTACAGGCATTTCTAAACAAAATTAATGCTAACAACCTAAATTTAAAATTTACATCAAATATAACAAAGACCCAGATAGAATTCTTGGATTTATCCATTCAAGTGGAAAATACCAGACTAATATGCAGCACATACTAGAAACCGGTAATGAAAAATAGCTACATCCTCTTCTCCAGCTGTCATCTCCCACAGTGGCTAACTAACATCCACACTAATCAATTTAAAAGACTAAAAAGAAACTGCACCATCAACACTAAATTTGAAGAAGAAGCCATTTAAATGAAAGAGAAATTCACAAACAAAAAAATATCCAGACAGACTACTAGATAACGCACTAAACAAAGTCAAGAAAATGGACAGACAGGAATTTTTTAGGGAAAAAGAATAAACAAACACACAACAAAAAGGAGGAAGCACGATTGATCCTTCCATTTAATGCTCAACATAAAACCATTGCCAAAATCATTAATAAACACTGGCATCACTTACTCAATGACAAAATCATAGGTCCATTACTCAACATCACACCATCAATTGTCTATACCAAAGCCCCTAATTTAGGACTAAAAATAGCTCCTACAATAAAACAAAAAACAAAAGATACACATAACAATTGGCTTTCACTGAAGGGCTTCTTTCGATGTGGACGATGCAGTAACTGCAAACTGTCAAATTTCCCCAAAAAAACAACACAAGTCTGCTCCACACACAATCCATTCAAATTACAAATAGAGGATTGCCTAACATGTAACACAACTGACTTCATATACTTACTGGAATGCCCATGCCGCAAACACATCGGAAGAACAAAAAGACAACTGAAAAAAAGAGTATCTGAACACATGGCCAACATCCTGGAGAGGAGGAAACCATATAAACAACATGTCACAAAATGAATCCAAGAGAATATACGAATTCGACACCCTAATACCAGCAGGTCTAAACTGTTTTACCAGCACCTCTATCCACTCTCCTATCGAGGCCCCTCTCCCTTGCACGCATAGCCAATCTTCCTGTCCCATCCACCAAAAACCAATGAACACCGTTACAATCATACTACCTATGAAACTAATAAAACTTCCGAGAAGAATATCAATATAACACCAGTCACCAACAGAATTATAAATACCAAGATTTAGAGAAAGAAAGAAAGGAACTTTTAAGCCCAAAATAACTTTTATCCCCAAAAAACTTATAGCCAAAAAAAACGCACAGAAATCGCACAACAAACGCAGGGATTGTTTAAATCTCAATAATGAGGCCCCATTCCTATGCACACACACATATACACTGCTCATAAAAATAAAGGGAACACAAAAATAACACATCCTAGATCTGAGTTAATTAAATATTCTTCTGAAATACTTTGTTCTTTACATAGTTGAATGTGCTGACAACAAAATCACACAAAAATAAAAAAATGGAAATCTAATTTTTCAACCCATGGAGGTCTGGATTTGGAGTCACACTAAAAAATAAAGTGGAAAAACACACGACAGGCTGATCCAACTTTGTTGTAATATCCTTAAAACAAGTCAAAATGATGCTCAGTAGTGTGTGTGGCCTCCACGTGCCTGTATGACCTCCCTACAACGCCTGTACATGCTCCTGATGAGGTGGCGGACGGTCTCCTGAGGGATCTCCTCCCAGACCTGGATTAAAGCATCTGCCAACTCCTGGACAGTCTGTGGTGCAACGTGACGTTGGTGGATAGAGCGAGACATGATGTCCCAGATGTGCTCAATTGGATTCAGGTCTGGGGAACGGGCGGGTCAGTCCATAGCATCAATGCCTTCGTCTTGCAGGAACTGCTGACACACTCCAGCCACATGAGGTCTAGCATTGTCTTGCATTAGGAGGAACTCAGGGCCAACCGCACCAGCATATAGTCTCACAAGGGGTCTGAGGATCTCATCTCGGTACCTAATGGCAGTCAGGCTACCTCTGGCGAGCACATGGAGGGCTGTGCGGCACTCCAAAGAAATGCCACCCCACACCATTACTGACCCAATGCCAAACCGGTCATGCTGGAGGATGTTGCAGGCAGCAGAACGTTCTCCACGGCGTCTGCAGACTCTGTCACGTCTGTCACATGTGCTCAGTGTGAACCTGCTTTCATCTGTGAAGAGCACAGGGCGCCAGTGGCGAATTTGCCAATCTTGGTGTTCTCTGGCAAATGCCAAACGTCCTGCACGGTGTTGGGCTGTAAGCACAACCCCCACCTGTGGACGTCGGGCCCTCATATCACCCTCATGGAGTCTGTTTCTGACCGTTTGAGCAGACACATGCACATTTGTGGCCTGCTGGAGGTCATTTTGCAGGGCTCTGGCAGTGCTCCTCCTGTTCCTCCTTGCACAAAGGCGGAGGTAGCGGTCCTGCTGCTGGGTTGTTGCCCTCCTACGGCCTCCTCCACGTCTCCTGATGTACTGGCCTGTCTCCTGGTAGCGTCTCCATGCTCTGGACACTACGCTGACAGACACAGCAAACCTTCTTGCCACAGCTCGCATTGATGTGCCATCCTGGATAAGCTGCACTACCTGAGCCACTTGTGTGGGTTGTAGACTCCGTCTCATGCTACCACTAGAGTGAAAGCACCGCCAGCATTCAAAAGTGACCAAAACATCAGCCAGGAAGCATAGGAACTGAGAAGTGGTCTGTGGTCACCACCTGCAGAGCCACTCCTTTATTGGGGGTGTCTTGCTAATTGCCTATAATTTCCACCTGTTGTCTGTCCCATTTGCACAACAGCATGTGAAATTGATTGTCACTCAGTGTTGCTTCCTTAGTGGACAGTTTGATTTCACAGAAGTGTGATTGACTTGGAGTTACATTGTGTTGTTTAAGTGTTACCTTTATTTTTTTGAGCAGTGTATATACTTAAAAACAACCGTATCCACCTAATGAACAAAAATAATGCTATACACCACCTACCAGACTACCAAAAATCCTAAGTAAGAGACTACTACAATATCAGTCACGTACATCACCAAATACATTAAGATGAGGTCTAAGCAAGAGAAGTAATTCATAGTAAAATATTAAATACATATTCTGCATTATTTAACCCCGAAAAAAACTTTCCCCAAAAAAATCGCACAGAAATCGCACAATAAACGCAGGCACTGCTTAATGCATTTTTTACAACGTAAATATTTTTAAGAATTTACTGACAAGACTTGCAACACAGGAGTACTTTTATATCTGCAGCATAAGGTATTATTATGAAACAATGAAATACCATAACGCAACATTTCCTCCGATACATTTAAAATAAATAATGCCTAAAAAAGAAAATTTCAGCTGTTAATGAAATCCAGTCCATGACTTTTAATCAACCCAAACAAAATTTGGGCAACACCCCTTTAAAGAAGACCGCACAAACCCTCACTTGCTCAGGTCAAACCATTACGTGACCACTGAGGAAGGGACTAGAAAGTGTCCCGAAACGCGTCCTCACTTGCTCAGGTCAAACCATTACTTGACCACTGAGGAAGGGATTAGAAAGTTTCCCGAAACGTGTCTGGTCTGAGGAAGCAGTGAGGACTATAAAGAACACAGGGATTTGAACTGAAAATCACCTGTTCAAGCTAAAAAATACACGGCAAAAATATTTCCAACAGCGGTATTCTTCAAATTCCTTACAGCTAACAAGATTGGCCAATCAGGAACCCGGAACCGTGTGACGTCAGGCTGCATCATCATCACATGCAGCATCACATGGTAAGGCAAGTGATCACGTAAGACGCCACGCAGGTCCTTGCAGGACGGAGGACAACGCAACAGTCTGAAGAGTGGTAAAATAAATGCACCCTTTACTGTCCATCCGCAATTCAATATATGTACTTTTTTTTACTGATAACGGCTGTATCCAATAAGATAATCTGTAAAGCCTACTTGTGAATTTCAGTGAATTGAAAACATGTCAGGAGAGACACTCTCTCTTTAATAGGCGGGTGATCTAACACTTGGAAACCCTGTGAATACAAAACTCAACACATTCTGCGTCCACTATTGCAGTTAATCTATAGTGTTTCAAAAAAAGAAAACTGCTTTTATGCTTTTTTAACTTCCTTGCAAGCACTTTTATGCTAATTAATGCTAATTAATATTTTGGTTGCGCACAATATATATTTTCACTAATTGAGTATTTTCTACACCATCCTTTTTGCACGGCCTTTTTGACCTATACTTTATTGGATTTTTTTCACATGCGAATATATTGAACACCCTGTGTGATCTTTTATAGACTTTGTTATATTCACTGAACTTGTTGAATGAACTTTTTGAACATGTTAATATCAGCCGCATTCTCTGAGACACATTGATCCCATTCATCATTGAAAATCCTTATTATATATCCCAGTTCAAACCTCATCCTAAATAACGACCACAATTTGTCACTTCACTTTACCATTTTTTTACCTTTTATTTACTTTTCATTTACTTATTTTTACATATTTATTCTCAATAAACATTTTAATCAACAATAATCCAGAGGGGAAACATACCAGGCTGGTGTAGTGAGCTGCATTTATATTTATATAAGGAGATATATAACGCGAGTTTGACCGCGACGCGTGGTTGATTAAGTGTGGTTGCGTAAGTGTGTGACTTAAGATTAAGTGACTTTAGATTCAGGGACTTCAGTGGGGGACTGCAATTAACCTGTTTCTTATTACTACATTGTATTGTATTTTTTGCTTTTGTGGTGTAATCCCATTTAGTATGTGTTGCACAATTGACAACGCAGTCCAGTGCACATCTTGCATGATGTATGCAGTCCTGGAACAGCCGTTCAAGGGTGTATATCTTTGTTCAAGATGTGAGCAAATTACCCGTTTGGAATCGCTAATCGAATCTCTAAATGGGAAGTTGCAACACTGAGAGGCATTGACGATTTGCAAAAAAGTTTGCTTCTCACCGAGCAAGCACTCTTTGGGGTAGATGAGGGGGAGGGTGACAGAGAGGAGGCTGAGGAAAGTGAGGTAGCTAGCTGGGTAACAGTTAGAAAGCGGGGTAGAGGGAAGAGTGCCAGGGAGGCTAGCCCTGATCTGACACACCCCAACAAGTTTGCACGTTTGGCAGATGAGGGGGATGTCAGTCCAGGGACGGCACTGCTGGAGCCGGACAATTCCTCTGCCAGTCAGGGGAATGTCAGCTCCGGTAAGCAGGGGACCAGGAGAGCAGGGCAGGCCAGACAGGTGCTGGTAGTGGGAGACTCAATTATTAGGGGAACAGATAGGGAAATCTGTCACAAAGACCGTGATCGCCGAACAGTGTGCTGTCTTCCTGGCGCTAGAGTTCGACACATCGCGGATCGGGTTGACAGATTACTGGGAGGGGCTGGAGAAGATCCAGCGGTCATGGTCCATATCGGAACCAATGACAAAGTTAGGGGTAGGTGGAGAGTCCTTAAAAATGATTTCAGGGATTTAGGTCAAAAGCTTAGGGCAAGGACCTCAAAGGTAGTATTTTCCGAAATACTACCTGTACCACGGGCCACACAAGAAAGGCAGCGGGACATTAGGGAAATTAACAAGTGGCTCAAGAACTGGTGTAGGATGGAGGGGTTTGGGTCCCTGGAGAACTGGGCCGACTTCTCTGTCGGCTGCAGGCTCTATCGTAGGGACGGGCTGCACCTCAATGGGGAAGGGGCAGCTGTGTTGGGGAAGAAGATGGCTAGAAGGTTGGAGGAGTGTTTAAACTAGGGACTGGGGGAGGGTAATTACACTATAGAAGGGGAAGATAGTGCAGATAGAGACCGGGGGCAAGGTAGTGGGACTGGGGGAGGAATGGAAGAAGGGACTAGAACAGTTCAGAAGGAAAGGTGTAGGGTAAAAAATATACATAAACCTCTCAAATGTATGTATACTAATGCCAGAAGCCTGACTAATAAAACTGGTGAACTGGAATTAGTGATGTGTGAAGAGGACTATGACATAGTGGGAATAACTGAGACATGGCTGGATGATAGCTATGACTGGGCAGTTAATGTACAAGGTTACAGTCTGTTTAAAAAGGATCGTCAAAACCGGAGAGGGGGAGGGGTTTGCCTTTATATAAAGTCCTGTCTAAAGCCCACACTCCGTGAAGATATAAGTGAGGGACATGAACATGTGGAGTCACTGTGGGTAGAGATACATGGAGCTAAAAACAACAATAAATTACTAATAGGAGTTTACTATAAACCACCTAATATACCAGAGTCCACAGAAAATCTACTACTAAACGAGATAGACAAGGCGGCAAATCATAATGAGGTGGTCATTATGGGGGACTTCAACTACCCAGATATAGACTGGGAAACTGAAACTTGTATATCTCATAAAGGAAACAGATTCTTGGCAATAACCAAAGACAATTATCTCTCCCAACTGGTTCAGGACCCGACTAGAGGGACGGCCATACTGGACTTAGTATTAACCAATAGACCTGACAGAACAACAGACGTGCAGGTTGGGGGACACCTGGGAAATAGTGACCATAAAGTAATAACCTTCCAATTATCATTCAAAAGAGCGTTTCTACAGGGAGGAACAAAAATACCAAACTTCAAAAAAGCTAAATTTAGCCAACTAAGAGAGGCCATAGGCCTAACTAACTGGGACAAAGTCCTCAAAAATAAAAATACAGCCACAAAATGGGATATCTTTAAAAACATCCTAAAATCTCATTGTAAGAGGTACATACCGTATGGGAATAAAAGGTTAAGGAACAAAAAGAAACCAATGTGGATAAACAGAACTGTAAAGAAAGCAATAAATGACAAAAAGAAAGCATATAAAACACTAAAACAGGAGGGTAGCACGGAAGCACTGAAAAACTATAAGGAAAAAAACAGAACATGTAAAAAACAAATAAAAGCGGCCAAACTAGAGACCGAGAGATTAATTGCCAAAGAGAGTAAAACTAACCCTAAAATGTTCTTCAATTATATAAATGTTAAAAAGTATAAATCTGAAGGTGTCGGCCCTTTAAAGAGTAATGAGGGGGGAGTCGCAGAGAGCGACGAGGAGAAAGCAAAGTTGTTAAATATTTTTTTCTGAGGAATATAAACTGTCAGATGAAATGCTGAATGTTGAAATAAATTCGCCATTAAAAGTGTCCTGTCTGACCCAGGAAGAAGTACAACAGCGACTTAAAAAGATCAAAATAGACAAATCGCCAGGACCGGATGGCATACACCCCCGTATCCTAAGGGAATTATGTAATGCCATAGCCAGACCCTTATTTCTGATATTTGCGGACTCTATACTGACAGGGAATGTCCCACAGGATTGGCGCATGGCAAATGTGGTGCCAATATTCAAAAAGGGTCCAAAAACAGAGCCTGGGAACTATAGGCCGGTAAGTTTAACATCTGTTGTGGGTAAACTGTTTGAAGGTTTTCTGAGAGATGCTATCTTAGAGCATCTTAACGGAAATAAGCAAATAACGCAATATCAGCATGGCTTCGTGAGGGATCGGTCATGTCAAACTAATTTAATCAGTTTCTATGAGGAGGTAAGTTCTAGACTTGACAGCGGCGAATCAATGGATGTCGTATATCTGGACTCCTCCAAAGCATTTGACACTGTACCACATCAAAGGTTAGTATATAAAATGAGAATGCTCGGACTCGGAGAAAACGTCTGTAAGTGGGTAAGTAACTGGCTCAATGATAGAAAACAGAGGGTGGTTATTAACGGTACATACTCAGATTGGGTCACTGTCACTAGTGGAGTACCTCAGGGGTCAGTATTGGGCCCTATTATCTTCAATATATTTATTAATGATCTTGTAGAAGGCTTGCATAGTAAAATATCAATTTTCGCAGATGACACTAAACTGTGTAAAGTAATTAACACTGAAGAGGACAGTATACTACTACAGAGGGATCTGGATAGATTGGAGGCTTGGGCAGATAAGTGGCAGATGAGGTTTAACACTGACAAATGTAAAGTTATGCACATGGGAAGGAATAATGCAAGTCACCCGTACATACTAAATGGTAAAACACTCGGTAACACTGACATGGAAAAGGATCTAGGAATTTTAATAAACAGCAAACTAAGCTGCAAAAAACAGTGTCAGGCAGCTGCTGCCAAGGCCAATAAGTTAATGGGTTGCATCAAAAGAGGCATAGATGCCCGTGATGAGAACATATTCCTACTACTTTACAAATCATTAGTCAGACCACACATGGAGTACTGTGTACAGTTCTGGGCTCCAGTGAACAAGGCAGACATAGCAGAGCTGGAGAGGGTCCAGAGGAGGGCAACTAAAGTAATAACTGGAATGGGGCAACTACAGTACCCTGAAAGATTATCAAAATTAGGGTTATTCACGTTAGAAAAAAGACGACTGAGGGGAGATCTCATTACTATGTATAAATATATCAGGGGTCAATACAGAGATCTATCCCATCATCTATTTATCCCCAGGACTGTGACTGTGACGAGGGGACATCCTCTGCGTTTGGAGGAAAGAAGGTTTGTACACAAACATAGAAAAGGATTCTTTACGGTAAGAGCAGTGAGACTATGGAACTCTCTGCCTGAGGAGGTGGTGATGGTGAGTACAATAAAGGAATTCAAGAGGGGCCTGGATGTGTTTCTGGAGCGTAATAATATTACAGGCTATAGCTACTAGAGAGGGGTCGTTGATCCAGGGAGTTATTCTGATTGCCTGATTGGAGTCGGGAAGGAATTTTTTATTCCCCTAAAGTGAGGAAAATTGGCTTCTATCTCACAGTTTTTTTTTTGCCTTCCTCTGGATCAACTTGCAGGATAACAGGCCGAACTGGATGGACAAATGTCTTTTTTCGGCCTTATGTACTATGTTACTATGTTACTATGTTACCTTTTAGCTTAAACCAAATGCGAGTGTGCCATCACAATTCTTCTTTTTAATCTTACAAATCCCTACGGTTTTTAGGTGTAATGGTGATTGAGCACCTCTATCCATATTGATCAACTGGTGAGCCACAGAAACACTCTATTCTGTGTGTTTTTTCTGTCTGTACATGTCTGCCACCGCTATTGACTATTTTTAATATTTATCTGAACTAAAAAAGTTTATATATTTTGATACTTATGTAGCACTGCGTTATATCTCATTGTATGAGTTGTAATTGGTATTTCAGATACGGAGTGCAATAATATTTGGGAGCCCTATTAGGTATTGAAGTTTAGGGCCAGCAGACTCCAAAGCTTGAGTCATTTCCAGAAACAGGCTACAGAGGCTGAAGGGAAACAATGAAAGGAAAAGGAAGTAGTGATGAGAGAAAATTGACTTTGGAGGGTTGGTATGAAACCCTTCAGAGGGCATTCTACCCAAAGAGGATAGATTTACAGCATGAGCAAATCAAGAGAGAAAATGTGTGATTTGGTTCAGTAGTGTGTGGCTCCTAGGTTCAACAATCTTGGGCGCGAATATTCAAATCACGAATATTAATTGCGAATATCGGCACTTCGAGAATTCATGAATATTTAGAATATAATGATATATATTCGTAATTTTGAATATTCTAGATTTTTTTAAATCAGTAACCTCCCTTCTTGCTTGTGGGCCAATGAGAAGGCTGCAATGTATTTGAGCTTAGCAACATCCCTAGCAACCAATAGGAAAGTTGCGGCAAAATATTCACATCATTAGCGAATATATTGGAGCACTCTAACTGCATATAAAGCCATTTTTAATGTTCTGCTGTGCCAACCATTTTCTCCAGTCTCAGGAAACTTGTAACAGCTTGAAAAATGTAGCAAAAGTGACCCACGCCTGTATTTTGCGCGCATTACGCGAATATTACATTCCCGTTTTTTCGCAATCAAGAAAATAATCTCGAATATAGAAAAAAATTGCGAATATATGACGAATATTTGCCCAAATATTCATAAAATATTGCGAATTTGAATATAGCCCCTGCCGCTCATCACTATTCAACAATGCTGCCACCAGGTTAGTTCAAGGTTCTATGATATTTGCCAGTAACAATCATGGGAGAACTATGGGATTTCCAGAGAGGCATATGCCCAAGTCATCTTCAGAGACTGTGGATTGGCTACATTCAGTTACCAAAAGTGGGTCATTGTGAATATGTCCTTGTCTGTGTTGATCTCTTTTTAGGATATTCATAGACCTGGCCTTTAGCGAGAGCAACAGCAACATCTACAGTTAAAGAAGATGTTGGCTGAGGTTGATGGGGCTTCAGAAACAGTGGAGAGTAATAATGGAACTAATTTCACTGAAGTAGTAATGCATACAATTATGGAAACACTGGGTATAGTGTAAAGATGGAACAATAAATGGTCTTAAAATATCAAGGCAGAAGTGAAAATACCTTGAAAAGAATGTTTCCTGATAGTTTTGTATTCATTAAGGACCACTCCTCAGAAGAATATCTCCTTGTCAACCTATGCTATATTTTTGGGATAAGCTTCTAGAACAGGGCTATATTATCTCCAACAGGTTCAGATACTGCATTTTGATCTTACTGCCTATTGTTATAGCCTGTTGCTTCTGACCTATGAGGATGAGAAACACCAAAATGAGGTACAGGGAAGCAGGCCATACATTGTACAGGAAACAGGTTGTGGTCTTAGGCAGAGTTTGTGCAGATCTGTAATGCAGTAATGCAGTATTAGTATTAGTATTAATTCACAAAGTGGACTGCGATAAAAATTTCATGGAAAATTGAATTCACTGATTACCTCATGCTTCATGGCAACAAATAAATTATCCGTAAAATGGCTGTAAAAAAAAAAATCACACTTCCATTTGCGCGTAAAGAGTCCACAGCTGCCATCTTGATTGAAGATCCCACAAGAAGTCTTGTGGGCGGTGATGTATGTGGTCACCACGCCTGCCAGTGTGATGACTGTCATCATGCACCGAGCGAGATTTTGTGCTGGATCTTCAATCAAGATAGACACGGCAGACTCTTTGCAAGCAAACAGATAAGGTATTTTTCTTTTTTTGTTAACAGAATAACCCCTGACTGCCCTCCATGGGCATCTAATATGCCACGATCAGCGACGAATGCGGCATCTGAGGGGTTCAATGATGGGGGGCAGAACCATTGTTTTTCCCCATCATTGTGCCTGCTACTCACAAAGAAATGCACTTCATGATGATATGAAATTTGGCGAAGCAGGCGAATTGTTGAGAACTTTTCTCATGTCTAGTTAGTATATAGTAGACATGCATAATTATAGCTCTTTTAGAGAGGAAGAATAGATAAAGGTCACCAGTGTGACACCTGCATGAGAATCCTACAAAACCAACTAATTGCTGTAAATATTCAGGCGTATGATTTCTTTCCAGATCTGGATTCAGTGGATTTACCATTCCATTAAACCTGGTGATTGAGCATGTGTTAAGACGCATAAGGAAAAGTCTGGATCCCAGATTGGATGGTGACTTTCAGGTGCAACAAACTACTCTATTAGTATCACTATTAGTGAAACTTGAAGGAGAAACCACTTGGACGCATACCAGCCATTACGAATACATCTCTAAGTCAAGGGAACCACCATGAGAGTCTTCAGTTTCTGCTTTGTCATTGTTTGTCATTGTTTGTCACTTTAAATGTTTGAAAAGACAATTGGGACAATACATTTATTAATCACTATTACGACTGTAAAAATCATGAATTTGATTATTTTATACCTGCAAATTGTTGAAATGTTTCCAATTTTATGTTTTATATTACTGTTATTGAGAAAGAGCTAATGACACCATATTGCTGGAATGTAATACTGTACAATGTGAATAAGTGGGTAAATACCATTTTCTATGCCAATAGTAGGTGGGTCAAGGCTTTTCTAGTGAGTGGTAGGCATCTCAAGAAGGTAAATATTATGATGGCAGATTATAGAAATGAAAGACCTAGGCAATGGATGTTAACTTCCTTAAATTCGAGAACACTTGGGCTGAAAAGATACATTATCCAAATTAAGGGCTCATGCACACGACTGTTGTTGTTTTGCGGTACGTTTTTCATGGATTCATTGTTCCGTATGTAATATTTTTTTTCTCTGATTTAAGTCCTCTTCCGTTCCGTTATTCTACAAAACATATCCATGGTTTCCATATGCGATCCATTTTTTGCGGATCGGAAACGGAAACAGTAACTTATTAAAAACAAAACACATGAGCAATATGGGCTGGGCACAGCATTTCTACAGTCTGGATCCGCAAAATACGGATGAAATATGGATGACATATGGACATGTTCCATGTGCGTTCCGTATTTTTTGCGGACCTATTGACTTGAATGGGGCCTCGGATCATGATTTGCGGACAATAATAGGACATGCACTACTTTTTTGTGGAACGGAAATATGGAAACGGAATGCACATGGCGTACCTTCCGTTGTTTTAGCTGAACCATTGAATTGAATGCTTCCGCATACGGTCCGCCAAAAAAACGGAACGGAAGCGGAAATAAAATACGTTTGTGTGCATGAGCCCTAAAAGTAAGCATAGAATTTTCCAGAGGAGGATAATGAATCCTGTACTAAAAGTGGAAAAATCCCAGACTCTAGGGAAGATGTGAACTTTTATAGTGGTGTCATAAGCCCATGGTAAATTGTTGATCGGGGATATTTTTACTGTATCAGGAATATGCAGATGTAGCAGGGTTAAGGCACAGACGGATCCGCTCCTATAATGCAGATGTTTGGATCCGTTCAGAACGGATCCGTCTGCATTATAGTTTGAAAAAAATTCTAAGTGTGAAAGTAGTTCTGACGGATCCGTCCAGACTTTACATTGAAAGTCAATGG
Organism: Bufo bufo; assembly: GCF_905171765.1. Lineage (NCBI taxonomy): Eukaryota > Metazoa > Chordata > Amphibia > Anura > Bufonidae > Bufo > Bufo bufo. Next base: position 72,762,629 of record NC_053395.1, on the reverse strand, counting down.
GGGACGGATCCGTTTGCCTCCGCATGACCAGGGTGTCCGCTTGCTGAGTGGAGCGGAGGCTGAACGCTGCCAGACTGATGCATTCTGACCGGATCCGCATCCACTGAGAATGCATTGGGGCTGTACGGATCCGTTCGGGGCCGCTTGTGAGAGCCTTCAAACGGAGCTCACAAGCGGAGCCCCGAACGCTAGTGTGAAAGTAGCCTAACACACAAACTCTTAACTCAAATTTCTTAACTCATCGTGTCATCTTGAAACAAAAGCCATTGAAAAGCAATTGAAGGTGTTTGCTTAACAGATTTAATTTAGATAACATGTCTCATAAAGCATGTGTGTTAACTCTACTACATCTGTGTGTGCCAGAGTTCTGCTTGCTGTCATTATATAGAGCAATTTAGCCTGATGCAATTAAAACATGATTTGGGAAAGATAACTTCAAAGATAAGAAGGAGTTCATAAGGCTTGAAGGTTTTAATTAGTAATATCAGCTAATTGGTTCAAGGATATTGATGAGTTTGGGATCTTACACTGTGTGTTTTATATGATTTTAGTGGGATTAATATTTGATCTATGTGTTTATCTGTTTAATGGTTTTATGTAAGACAGAAATTGATATGGGTAATTCACAAAAGAAACTGATATACATTTAATAGGCATTCTTTAGTATAAACATTTCATCAACCCCATATCAGGGACGCTCAGAAAGGATTATATTAGCAAACACTAGTGGGGTGTGTAGATTGCAAGGGGTTACATTCTGGTGATGTTTTATAAATGGGAACCTCTTCATGTAGGTAATGTCAGACAGCGATTTTAATTTCGATCAAGGGGGTGCCTTTCCTGGTGAATGGTTTGGTCCTGCCCATTTATAAGGGTAAATGTAGCTTGGAAGAGGTGAACTTTGAGATCCAATATTTGGAATTGTGTTTAAGAGGAGGAAAGTGACATAATTAGATCTTGGATATACTTAGGGTGAAATATTTGGTATAAAAGGTAGATGGCTACAGAGGGGCTGTCATGTATCTAGACAAGGAATTCCTCTGCTGGAGTTTCCTAATTGGGTCCAGATATACACTATGAGCAGGGGGGCGTAGCTATAGGGGGTGCAGAGGTAGCAGTCGCTATCGGGCTCAGGAGCCTGAGGGGGCCCAAAGACCCTTGTGCCACATAAGAAGACACACAACGCACTGAGGGAAGGGGGGCCCAAGCTGAACTCCTGCACCAGGGCCCATGAGCCGTTAGCTATGCCCCTGATTATGAGGATATATACATCACTCTTTACTAAAACACATGTCACAGTCCAATTGGCTCATTTGTATTTTTAGGTTGTAAGGGTGACACCTGGGGATTTACTAATAAATGAGAGTGTTTTGCCGTTTGAAGTCGGAAGAGGTGGAGGAAGGTTCAAATACCACCATGAGTCATGTCTTCTCATTCTTTTACCCCTAGACCAAGTTTTAAGATTTGGAGCATTGCAGAAAACATGGTTACATCTCTCATTTAGGAATTATGCAAAAAATGTTACCATCACAGTACAAATCCGCTGACAGATGCCCTTTAAGATTGATGACTACATTTCAAATGCCAAAAATGATGCACTTATTCTTACCAGACTGCAAGCCATTTTTATGTCATCATTTAGAATCTATGAATGCAGCTTTATGTACGGTATCTACTAGAAGAAGTGAGATAGCCTAAGTTCAATTGAATCATTTAATTAAATATTTCAAGTGATGCTATAATTCAGAGAAGAGTTTTTACAATAAATTCTGACATCTAGGCACTACAATTTCATCAAATGATTTGTGCAATATATTTTACCATACTTTTGTATTATCCTTTCACATTAAATATGCAATCTGTGTATCTCCCCTTTGGGCCCCTTGAGGAATTTTAACAAATTGTTACATGGAATTCAGCATCATGCTGAGTATTAAGAACATGGAAATCTATATCTCCATGGTAACAATGAATCAAGGTTTGCTCCCACTGTCTGTTTCTACAATCACCTGCCTTTTTTATTATATACAAGACAACCTGCTACAATTAAGCTTATATTAGCATTTGAATTGTGAATCTGTTTTTACTGTTATATTTAAAGTTTTTAATATCCTTTATTACATTTTATATGTTATTTTTAAAAATGTAGATGAAACACAATCAAAATGAAAGGTTCTATTGTGCTGCTAATCTGGGTATGACTGAATTGCTTTGCCTGGCTCCAATTATTTGAAAACAAGTTACATTTCCATATTACCACATTTCCTAGATATTATTCTGCTGCAGCTGTCTAAGGAGAAGTGACAGAGCAGAATAAAGATGTAAAAATCTACATGTATCAGGAGAAGGTAAAGCGAAATATAGAATATGATTTCAAATCAATATATAACAGGTAAATGATATTCTGACCTGCTTGCGCGAAAAGACTACTTGTTATAATAGATTGCTATGCTTTATCAAGTATATGAATGGAACATGTTTAAAGAATTCACTAATTAGCCCATTCTTTATATATCCAAGATATTCCATAGGCTTGTTTTAAAATTAAATATGGTATAATGACTTTTCTCTTACTTACAAAGGGCTGAACGTATTACAGTGCTATATCTTGGAAGCCCGAGTATCTTTTTGTCTTCCAAGTTGGTGATCAGTCCTACTTTTATTAAATGCTTATAGGGATTGCCTGGGGACATAAAAATGTATTTGCTTGCCACTCAAATGAAAATTAATAAAACATTTTAATGCCCCTGTGTACCAATTTCAGCATTCAGCAATTCTGAATTTGTTCTGGCACAGCAGAATGTGCCCTACCCCTCTGTTTCAGTGGTATGCATGAAGCGACCTGGCTGTCTGTCTCAGTTCATAAACTAGGCTGATACAGTGATGGAGAAGTGAAAAAGAAACAATAACCAGGATACAACCTAAATCATAACAAGAAAGGTATGACTACCAACACTAAATTACCACCAATCAAACAAATACCTCAATACAATTAATAAACAACTTTATTAAATAATTCTAAATGACATATCTAGGTATCAATATAGCAGCAATGAGCATATCAGAGAGAACATGGAGGGTGCTGCCCTTTCAGTTGTGTATAGTCCACATAGACAAAAATCAAATGCATTGAACTACACCCAACGCTAGTAGACATATAAAATAATGCACCCAAAAGGGAGTTGACTAGTATATCATGTAGTAGATATCATAATGTTGGGATAGTAAGAATCAAAAAGGCACAATATATGCGGATTACCAACCATCAGGAAAGCTTCCTCTTCCCAACGCTGTTTCGCCCAAGCAGGCTTCTTTCTGGGATGATATAATGGACAGACACCTCTCTTTGTACATGTCAACAACACAAAAAGTGGGAGCTGTCTGTTGTTTTGGAATAAATGGAATCAATCTGTAATCAGGACATTAGAGCATTAATAATAATGAAAGTATGTGCATTAATAAACGTTACCAATTTTTTAAGCAACATAACTTTTTATTTCTCTGGATAACCCCTTTCAGCACTATAATATGCAATTTTGTTGCAACAAGTATATGTACAATTCAATTTCTAATGTACAATATACTAGGAAGAAGATATGAAAATCAGCTCTTTTCAAAAGGATAAGCTATCCTATAAGTCAAGGACTGACCTTTTAAATGGTCTTAAACATTACTGGAGAAGCATTGCCTAGCCCTGTGATGGCTAACCTCCGGCACTCCAGCTGTGGAAAAACACAATTCCCAAGAAGTACACTTACTTGGATGTTCTCAGAACTCCATAGAAATGAATAGAGCATGCTGGGAGTCATAGTTTCACCACAGCTGGGGTGCTGGAGGTTAGTTTATAAGTCTCCCTAAGCTGACTAGGCATTCTTTATGAGGAGAAATAATATCCTCTGAATCATTAATCATGACCAGGGCCTTGCACACAGTTAAGCCAGTACTCTACTCTGCTCTTCACTGATGAGGGGAAATTTCAGTACCCCAGTACTGCAAATGGTTTGTTGTTAAAATGTTATGTTATGTTATATAATGTCATGTATTACTCCCAACATAGTTCGGTATGATAGTAACAGAGTTTACTTACTCTGACACAGCCCTTTGTAGAGTCTTCTAGGAATCAGAGGAATTAGTAGGGAGAGGAAGGAAGCAAAGTCCATGTGCTCCCTCTCCTCAGATTTCTGTTGGATTGCTGCAGGATCTATAGCAAGAGAGAAAAGAAAAGGTTCATAAATCTGCATGGCCGAGCAACAAGAGCCAGTCAGTAAGATAACCATTGTTGAGGGCAATACAGACTTTACTGCCATGGAGCGATTACAGTTATGACAACCCTACATGCTTAAGGAATGACCTGGCCAGTCGTATCATTAAACCTGTACACCACAGTGCGCATTTCAGGTATAATTGCAAAAGTACAGTCGCCTGCCATAGATTCTACTGATAGAGAGACTTTAGCAAGATGCAGTGTACAAAGAGGGCCATAATTCCCATCCTTGCAAAAAGCCATACTCTTCTTTCTGGGAGAGAATTGCACTGTGTGAAGTTGGAACTGTTTTGCTATAACTGGATGTAAAGCAACTCCCATTTTTAAAAAGTAAACTGCAAAGCTCACCACTAAACAAGCAAGGTTAGGCAAGTGTTCACATGTGCAACATTTCCTCCCCATATCAGCAGACTGATTTGAAGTTGATTGCCACTAGTAATCTCTCCCAGACACCTTCCCTTTCATTCTTCCACTCTATTTCTTCCTCACAGAAGAATTTAATAAGAAAGCAAGCACAAAGTGAAGTAACAGTAGGTCAGGCAAAATTTTTATTATACTCACAAGATAGAATACATTAATTTGCATATCATGAAACAATCCCAACTGGAAGCGGCCTAACTTGAGTTTACCTTAATGTTTATTTAAAGTAACACTGCAGAACAAAATATCACCCCAGCATAACCAAATACCACAGTGCAGCACTGAAGACGGCGATACAGTTGAGGGCACTTTCCACTACTAGTCAGATGCCAGATGCATAAGTAATGCTGAGAGTATCAGATCACTATGCTGGCTGGTGTCTGTAAGGAGGGCTTGGGTCACTGTCCGGCAGGAAATTTCCCTGTAACGTCTAATCTACCCCTGGCGAATGGACAAGTGTGGTGCTGTTGCACAAAGAAAAGACAATTTCTCCTAACTTTATACAACCACTTGCACTGTTTTTCTAATCTCTGTACCCCTTGTAATGTAGGAGTTTTACACATTTTCCAAACATATTAACTACTTCATGACCGCCCATAGACATCAACACCCTATATTAGGTGTGCATAATTATTAGGCAACTTCCTTTCCTTTGGCAAAACGGGTCAAAAGAAGGACTTGACAGGCTCAGAAAAGTCAAAAATAGTGAGATATCTTGCAGAGGGATGCAGCACTCTTAAAATTGCAAAGCTTCTGAAGCGTGATCATCGAACAATCAAGCGTTTCATTCAAAATAGTCAACAGGGTCGCAAGAAGCGTGTGGAAAAACCAAGGCGCAAAATAACTGCCCATGAACTGAGAAAAGTCAAGCGTGCAGCTGCCAAGATGCCACTTGCCACCAGTTTGGCCATATTTCAGAGCTGCAACATCACTGGAGTGCCCAAAAGCACAAGGTGTGCAATACTCAGAGACATGGCCAAGGTAAGAAAGGCTGAAAGACGACCACCACTGAACAAGACACACAAGCTGAAACGTCAAGACTGGGCCAAGAAATATCTCAAGACTGATTTTTCTAAGGTTTTATGGACTGATGAAATGAGAGTGAGTCTTGATGGGCCAGATGGATGGGCCCGTGGCTGGATTGGTAAAGGGCAGAGAGCTCCAGTCCGACTCAGACGCCAGCAAGGTGGAGGTGGAGTACTGGTTTGGGCTGGTATCATCAAAGATGAGCTTGTGGGGCCTTTTCGGGTTGAGGATGGAGTCAAGCTCAACTCCCAGTCCTACTGACAGTTTCTGGAAGACACCTTCTTCAAGCAGTGGTACAGGAAGAAGTCTGCATCCTTCAAGAAAAACATGATTTTCATGCAGGACAATGCTCCATCACACGCGTCCAAGTACTCCACAGCGTGGCTGGCAAGAAAGGGTATAAAAGAAGAAAATCTAATGACATGGCCTCCTTGTTCACCTGATCTGAACCCCATTGAGAACCTGTGGTCCATCATCAAATGTGAGATTTACAAGGAGGGAAAACAGTACACCTCTCTGAACAGTGTCTGGGAGGCTGTGGTTGCTGCTGCACGCAATGTTGATGGTGAACAGATCAAAACACTGACAGAATCCATGGATGGCAGGCTTTTGAGTGTCCTTGCAAAGAAAGGTGGCTATATTGGTCACTGATTTGTTTTTGTTTTGTTTTTGAATGTCAGAAATGTATATTTGTGAATGTTGAGATGTTATATTGGTTTCACTGGTAAAAATAAATAATTGAAATGGGTATATATTTGTTTTTTGTTAAGTTGCCTAATAATTATGCACAGTAATAGTCACCTGCACACACAGATATCCCCCTAAAATAGCTAAAACTAAAAACAAACTAAAAACTACTTCCAAAAATATTCAGCTTTGATATTAATGAGTTTTTTGGGTTCATTGAGAACATGTTTGTTGTTCAATAATAAAATTAATCCTCAAAAATACAACTTGCCTAATAATTCTGCACTCCCTGTAGATCGCTGTATACACAGTGCTTAATGAGCGCTGTGTATACAGATCAGAAATATGCACGTATTGCGCACGCAATTTCATTACCTATAACATACAATCACACAAAGACTATATGCCAAAAGCCGGGTATGTGCAAGCCAACAACCTACCCATGAGACAGGTACAGCCAGCATATCTTACAATGGAAGCCTTGTGCACTATGAGACATTCGGTGCCAATTTACATAAGCAGACCCTATCCGGGTACTGGTATAAATCCTATCTCAATACACAGAAGCCTAAGCGGCTGATTACCAACTTGACCCGGATATTCACACTACTATAAAACGTAACATTTCATTGTATCTATTAAAACTGATTTGTGCGCAAAAATAAACAGGTAAAAATAAACTGTTCATTTTCATTGATGCCTGGTGTGTACATGTTTTATATCCACTAACAGGGATGTGCACGCTCCCTGCAAATGTGCTCCTCTTTCTCCAGCTTGTTTTCTAAAGAGTTTAAGGCATCTTCAACAAAGGCTTTATCTATTTGTTTTTTATTAGAGTTGAGCGGACACCTGGATGTTTGGGTTCGGCCGAACTTGAAAAAAAAGTTCAGGTTTGGGACTCGAACGTGACCCGAACTTGACCCCAAACCCCATTGAAGTCAATGGGGACCCGAACTTTTGGGCACTAAAATGGCTCTAAAATAGTCCTGGAAAGGGCTAGAGGGCTGCAAATGGCATCAAAATGTGCTTAAGAGCATGACAACTGTTCTGCAAACAAATGTGGATAGGGAAATGACTTAAAATAACATAAAATACAAAAAATTTAAAATAACAATCTGGATCTAGGAGTAGGAGGTTGAGGAGGTGGATGGGTGGATGTGGCGGAGTAGGTTGAGGTGGCGGTGTAGGTGGAAGCGGCGGTGAAGGAGGAATAGGTAGCCAATAGGGATGAGCGAACCCGAACTGTATAGTTCGGGTTCGTACCGAATTTTGGGGTGTTCGTGACACGGACCCGAACCCGAACATTTACGTAAAAGTTTGGGTTCGGGTTTGGTGTTCGGCACTTTCTTGGCGCTTTTTGAAAGGCTGCAAAGCAGCCAATCAACAAGCGTCATACTACCTGCCCCAAGAGGCAATAACAGCCATGCCTACTATTGGCATGGCTGTGATTGGCCATAGCAGCCTGTGACCCAGCCTCTAATTAAGCTGGAGTCACGTAGCGCCGCACGTCACTCTGCTCTGATCAGTGTAGGGAGAGGATGCAGCTGCTGTTAGGGCGAGATTAGGCAGGGATTAACTCAGCAAAAACACTTAATTCAGTGATCGATCTACAGCTGTGAATCATTCAACTTCTGCTAGTTAATTGCTCACTGTTTTTAGGCTGCCCAGAGCGTTTTTCTGTCACTTTTTTCTGGGGTGATCGGCGGCCATTTTGTGTCTTGTGGTGCGCCAGCACGAGCTGCCACCAAGTCGATTTAACCATCAATAGTATATTATATTTTTTTTGCTATATCCTACATCAGGGGCTTGGCTGTGCTTATTGTCACCCCTAGAAACTCAGGATAGAATTTTCTATATTTTATTGAAGGGTGAAATTCACTTGCAAAAATAGCAATCCCCTAAAACTGGTTCCAGCTGTGGCTAGCCACGTGTAATACTGTCTGCTGTCTGGCAAAGGATATATATTTTTCTAGGGTGAAATTCAATTGCCAAAATAGCAATACCCTAAATCTGGTGTTCCAGCTGTGGCAGGACAAGTTTTATAGTGTCCGTCAAAGCATAAATTTTGTTCTGGCTTGAAATTCAATTCCCAAAATAGCAATACCCTAATCAGTGATTTCTGCTGTTGCAGGCCAAGTGTAAATCTGTCCATAAAAGGGGATATCACGCTCAGCATGCATCTCCAAGTGTATTTTTTTTTACGTAAAAGGGTATATTATAGTTGATATTACAGTTAAGTGTTAAATTACAATTGCTGATAGCATAAGCCTTTAAATTTGCACGCACTATTGTGCATCTCATAGTGTATTTCTGTCCGTAAAAGGGTATATTACATTCAAGGTGCAAATTCAAGTGCTGATAGGGTAATCCTCAATAACTTCACACGCTACCATGCATATCCAAGTGTAATTCTGTCCGTAAAAGGAAACCTTTCATCCAGGGCCTAAATACTAGGCCTACAATTTATATTCAGCTAAATCTGTGGTTACTGCTGTCGCTGGACAAGTTTTTTAGTGTCCGTCAAAGCATAGTTTTTGTTATGAGTTGAAATTCAATTCCCAAAATAGCAATACCCTAAATCAGTGGTTTCTGCTGTTGCAGGCCAAGTGTAAATCTGTCCGTAAAAGGAAACCTTTCATCCAGGGCCTAAATACTAGGCCTACAATTTATATTCAGCTAAATCTGCGGTTACTGCTGTGCCTGTATTAGTGTAATACGGTACATAAATAGATAGCCAGATAGTGTTAGGTGCCTGTAAAAAAAGGCCTGAATTTGAATTCAATACATTGGGCCAAATCATTTTTTTCTTATTGTGGTGAAAGATAATCTAGTAAGGGACGCGGAAATGGTCGTGGTGGTGTTAGTGGACCCTCTGGTGCTGGGAGAGGACGTGGCCTTTCTGCCACAGCCACGCGTCCTAGTGAAACAACTACCTCAAGTCCCAGTAGCCGACACAATTTACAGCAATATTTGGTGAGGCCCAATGCCGTTCTAAGGATGGTAAGGCCTGAGCAGGTACAGGCATTAGTCAATTGGGTGGCCGACAGTGGATCCAGCACGTTCACATTATCTCCCACCCAGTCTTCTGTAGAAAGCGCACAGATGGCGCATGAAAACCAAGCCCATCAGTCTGTCACATCACCCTCATGCATATCATATCATCCTCAAGTTATGCAGCAGTCTCTTATGCTGTTTGAAGACTCTGCTGCCAGGGTTTCCCAAGGGCATCCACCTAGCCCTTCCCCAGCGGTGGAAGACATAGAATGCACTAACGCACAACCAATTATGTTTCCTGATGATGAGGACATGGGAATACCACCTCAGCACGTCTATGATGATGACGAAACACAGGTGCCAACTGCTGCGTCTTTCTGCAGTGTGCAAACAGAACAGGAGGTCAGGGAGGAAGACTATGTTGAAGACGATGCAGGGGACGATGAGGTCCTAGACCCCACATGGAATGAAGGTTGTGCCACTGACTTTCAGAGTTCAGAGGAAGAGGCAGTGGTGAGACCGAGCCAACAGCATAGCAAAAGAGGGAGCAGTGGGCAAAAGCAGAACACCCGCCGCCAAGAGAGTTCGCCTGCTACTGGCCACCGCCACCTGGGACCGAGCACCCCAAAGGCAGCTTCAAGGAGGTCCCTGGCGTGGCAGTTCTTCAAACAATGTGCTGACAACAAGACCCGAGTGGTTTGCACGCTGTGCCATCAGAGCCTGAAGCGAGGCATTAACGTTCTAAACCTTAGCACAACCTGCATGACCAGGCATCTGCATGCAAAGCATGAACTGCAGTGGAGTAAACACCTTAAAAACAAGGAACTCACTCGGGCTCCCCTTGCTACCTCTTCTGCTGCTGCCGCCGCCTCGGCCTCTTCCTCCGCCTCTGGAGGAACGTTGGCACCTGCCGCCCAGCAAACAGAGGATGTACCACCAACACCACCACCTCCGTCACCTAGCATCTCCACCATGTCACACGACAGCGTTCAGCTCTCCATCTCACAAACATTTGAGAGAAAGCGTAAATTCCGACCTAGCCACCCTCGATCCCTGGCCCTGAATGCCAGCATTTCTAAACTACTGGCCTATGAAATGCTGTCATTCAGGCTGGTGGACACAGACAGCTTCAAACAGCTCATGTCGCTTGCTGTCCCACAGTATGTTGTTCCCAGCCGGCACTACATCTCCAAGAGAGCCGTGCCTTCCCTGCACATCCAAGTATCCGATAAAATCAAGTGTGCACTGCGCAACGCCATCTGTGGCAAGGTCCACCTAACCACAGATACGTGGACCAGTAAGCACGGCCTGGGACGCTATATCTCCCTAACTGCACACTGGGTAAATGTAGTGTCGGCTGGGCCCCAGGCGGAGAGCTCTTTGGCGCACGTCCTTCTGCCGCCAAGGATCGCAGGGCAACATTATTTGCCTCCTGTAGCTTCCTACTCAGCTTCATCCTCCTCTTCTTCCACCTGCTCATCCAGTCAGCCACACACCTTCACCACCAACTTCAGCACAGCCCGGGGTAAACATCAGCAGGCCATTCTGAAACTCATATGTTTGGGGGACAGGCTCCACACAGCGCAGGAGTTGTGGTGGGGTATTGAACAACGGACCGACGAGTGGTTGCTGCCGGTGAGCCTCAAGCCCGGCCTGGTGGTGTGCGATAATGGGCGAAATCTCGTCGCAGCTCTGGGACTAGCCGGTTTGACGCACATCCCTTGCCTGGCGCATGTGCTGAATTTGGTGGTGCAGAAGTTCATTCACAACTACCCTGACATGTCAGAGCTGCTGCATAAAGTGCGGGCCGTCTGTGCGCGCTTCCGGCGTTCACATCCTGCCGCTGCTCGCCTGTCTGAGCTACAGCGTAACTTCGGCCTTCCCGCTCACCGCCTCATATGCGACGTGCCCACCAGGTGGAACTCCACCTTGCACATGCTGGACAGACTGTGCGAGCAGCAGCAGGCCATAGTGGAGTTTCAGCTGCAGCATGCACGGGTCAGTCGCACTGCGGAACAGCACCACTTCACCACCAATGACTGGCCTCCATGCGAGATCTGTGTGTCCTGTCGCGCTGTTTCGAGTACTCCACCAACATGGCCAGTGGCGATGACGCCGTTATCAGCGTTACAATACCACTTCTATGTCTCCTTGAGAAAACACTTAGGGCGATGATGGAAGAGGAGGTGGCCCAGGAGGAGGAGGAGGAGGAAGAGGGGTCATTTTTAACACTTTCAGGCCAGTCTCTTCGAAGTGACTCAGAGGGAGGTTTTTTGCTACAGCAGAGGCCAGGTACAAATGTGGCCAGACAGGGCCCACTACTGGAGCACGAGGAGGATGGCACCCAACGCAGCTCGGGCCCATCACTGGTGCGTGGCTGGGGGAAAACGCAGGACGATGACGATACGCCTCCCACAGAGGACAGCTTGTCCTTACCTCTGGGCAGCCTGGCACACATGAGCGACTACATGCTGCAGTGCCTGTGCAATGACAGCAGAGTTGCCCACATTTTAACATGTGCGGACTACTGGGTTGCCACCCTGCTGGATCCCCGGTACAAAGACAATGTGCCCACCTTACTTCCTGCACTGGAGCGTGATAGGAGCGCACATTGGTAGACGCGCTACTGAGAGCATTCCCAAATGTCACAGGGGAACAAGTGGAAGCCCAAGGCGAAGGCAGAGAAGGAGCAAGAGGTCGCCAACGCAGCTGTGTCACGGCCAGCTCCTCTGAGGGCAGGGTTAGCATGGCAGAGATGTGGAAAAGTTTTGTCACCACGCCACAGCTAACTGCACCACCACCTGATACGGAACGTGTTAGCAGGAGGCAACATTTCACTAACATGGTGGAACAGTACGTGTGCACATCCCTCCACGTACTGACTGATGGTTCGGCCCCATTTAACTTCTGGGTCTCCAAATTGTCCACGTGGCCAGAGCTAGCCTTTTATGCCTTGGAGGTGCTGGCCTGCCCGGCGGCCAGCGTTTTGTCTGAACGTGTATTCAGCACGGCAGGGGGCGTCATTACAGACAAACGTAGCCGCCTGTCTACAGCCAATGTGGACAAGCTGACATTCATAAAAATGAACCAAGCATGGATCCCACAGGACCTGTCCATCCCTTGTGCAGATTAGACATTTATAACTACCTCCCCTTAACCATATATTATTGTACTCCAGGGCACTTCCTCATTCAATCCTTATTTTATTTTCATTTTACCATTATATTGCGGGGCAACCCAAAGTTGAATGAACCTCTCCTCTGTCTGGGTGCCGGGGCCTAAAAATATCTGACAGTGGCCTGTTCCAGTGTTGGGTGACATGAAGCCTGATTCTCTGCTATGACATGAAGCCTGAATCTCTGCTATGAGACCTCTCTCCTCTGTCTGGGTGCCGGGGCCTAAAAATATATGACAGTGGCCTGTTCCAGTGTTGGGTGACATGAAGCATGATTCTTTGCTATGACATGAAGCCTGACTCTCTGCTATGGGACCTCTCTCTTCTGTCTGGGTGCCGGGGCCTAAAAATATCTGACAATGGCCTATTCCAGTGTTGGGTGACATGAAGCCTTATTCTCTGCTATGACATGAAGCCTGATTATCTGCTATGGGACCTCTCTCCTCTGTCTGGGTGCCGGGGCCTAAATATCTGTCAATGGCCTTTTCCAGTGGTGGGTGACATGAAGCATGGTTCTCTGCTATGACATGAAGCCTGATTCTTTGCTATGGGACCTCTCTCCTCTGTCTGAATGCCGGGGCCTAAATATCTGACAATGGCCTGTTCCAGTGTTGGGTGACGTGAAGCCTGATTTTCTGCTATGACATGAAGCCTGATTCTCTGCTATGACTTGAAGCCTGATTCTCTGCTATGACATGAAGCCTGATTCTCTGCTATGGGACCTCTCTCCTCTGTCTGGGTGTCGGGGCCTAAATATCTGACAATGGCCTGTTCCAGTGTTGGGTGACATGAAGCATGATTCTCTGCTATGACATGAAGCCTGATTCTCTGCTATGGGACCTCTCTCCTCTGTCTGGGTGCCGGGGCCTAAAAATATCTGACAATGGCCTATTCCAGTGGTGGGTGACATGAAGCCTGATTTTATTACACGACACGGAGGCTCCTATTGCTATCTCTTTCTTTACTAAATCTTATAGCAGCAAAGAAAAAAGCATCAATCAAACAGGTAACCATGGCAACCAACTCCTCCCCACTGTGCCAGTATAATAGTCTCTGACTCTGCTAACTCCCCCTCTTTCTTTGCTGCTCCCTCACAGATAAGTACTTCTCCTATGTATCTGTGGGTGGATGCTATATGTATTTATGTTTTAGGGGATATATAGATATGATTATTATCTGTATTTTATGAGGTATTTCCTTAGTTTGCTTTAGGATTGTGCCCTCTGGGCGTTAATATCCTTTTCCTATTTGATTTTCCTTTCCCCCCTTCCCTTGGTTCTCATTTTGCCTTTCAGGTTTTCTCCTCGTTTATCACTGTTACCCCCTTCCGTTTGTCTACCTTGTACCTCCGCTCGGTTTCTTCTTCTGCTTATCCCGCTTGTGGCGTTGTTGTCTCCCAAGTGCAGTTCCTCCGTGCTCTTCTTCTTACGGCCGAGATCTCGCGATATCTCGGCCGCCATCTCCTGTCCTTCTGCAGCTGGTTTCGCGCTCTCCGCAGTGTTCTCGCGGGATAGCGCGAGACTTCCGCCTGCATCTCTGTCAGCGGCGCCGGGAGTTTTCTTCATTCAGCTCCTTCCTCAGGTTATTCGTTCCTGTTCTTTATATGAGCCCTTATATTAGCCCTCGGCCATAATAATAATACTATTTAGCCCACCATATTGGCACTTATTTGATTTAGTTGCTGATTAGCCCGTCGCTACTTAGTTCTTTATCATGTCCAAGGCTTCATTTCATGGTTCTAGCCCTGTCCCTGAGGGCATGGATTCTGTTCCTCACTTACAGGATGCAGATGTTATTACTCCTGAGGCACAGTCTTTAGCCTTACAGCGCTCTGTGACTGCTGCTATACAGGCCGCCATGGGGTCTATGTCCTCGGCCATTTCAAGTTCTATTACTGAGGCCCTTATGGCCGGCCCTTCCTCCTAGGCACCTTTAGGGCCCTCACCACTTGAAAAACCACTACCTGCCTCCAGAAACACTATGACTGGTGGAAACATAGCCACCCTTGATGGCGCGCATCGATCGCGCAAAAGAGCCTACGCCCGCCAGGCAGAAAAGGCGAGGCAATGGAAATGCGCCAGAGCGCAACAGGATAAGGAATCAGGTTCTGAACCAGATTCTGATGAGGAGGCTCAGTATCAGTCTTTGGACTTAGTGGATATTGAGGAGGAGGATCCTTTGGATTTGGACCTGCCAGGCCCGTCCTCAGGATCGACAGCTCCCATTGAGGTTCCTTTTGATGCCTCTACAATCTTGGATCCTGCAGGGGAACCCCTTTTTGACCCGGATGCTCTCCACCATCCGAGGTCGGCGGAATGGCTACCGTCTTCTCATATTGCCAAATACTTAGAGGCCCGTATACGCCAACCTCTATCTAAAGAGGCGCAAAATAAACTAAAGGCCGAATGTCCCAGACCTATTGTACCTAACAAAGTCTGCGAGACACCCGTTGTTGACCCAAAAATGTGTCAATTTTTAGCTAAGTCAGGCTGGAACCCCAGGAAGGGACTTGAGTCAGCCCTGAAGTCCTGTCAGGACAAGTTGTTGGACCTTTTGGGCCCATTGACAAAAATCTTTGAATTGGCTGAATCAGCCAGAACCCAGAACACCCTGGTAGACCCGGAAGAACTCCGGGGATGGATACAACGTGCTGTGTGCCTCACGGGCAACATAAATACTTCGCTATCAATTGAGCGTCGTAAGGCTATCCTATTTAAAATAGAGCCTAAGCTATCCAATTTAGCCCTTACTGAGACAGGAAAGGAAGCTCAGGGCTTGCTCTTTGGGGATACCTTTATTAAGGACCTCTCCCAATTTGTAGGAACCTTTACGGCCCTCGATAAGGCTCAAACATCCATGAAGAGAGTGTTCCAAGGACGGGTCTCTAACAGGGCCGGCAGCTCTAGGGGCCGCCTGTCCGGCCGTTCTTCATACCAGACCCGCGGGTCCGGCAGAGGCTCCTTTTCTTACCGACCATCCAACCAGGAATTCCGTCAACCGCCTGCTTTCTTCCCCTCCCGAGGTTTGTCTTGGCGTTCACGTGCAGTCAGAGGTTCATCTTCCAGACGTCCTTTCGGTAAGTCGGATGTCACCATTTTCTTTGACTCCTTGTGTAGGGGGCAGGCTCCGTCTTTTTTCCCATGTTTGGAAATCCATCACGGCAGATCCTTGGGTCCTATCTACTGTTCAAGGGTTTCACATAGAGTTAATTCGCCCCCATATCCAGATTCCGTCCCCGTATCCTACGGTTCTCCCAGCTTCATCACAACTGCTTTTACATCAGGAACTGTCAGCCCTGTGTCAGAAGGGCGCCATAGAGCGGGCCCCCCCCTTCCTCGGAAGGGGTTATCAGCAGCATTTTCTTGGTGGCCAAAAAAGGAGGCCAGATGAGACCCGTGATCAATCGCAGGTTACTAAACGCTTTTGTAAAATATCGACACTTCAAGATGGAGGGTATCCACCTCCTCAGGGATTTACTCCTTCAGGGAGATTGGATGGTCAAATTGGACTTGAAGGACGCCTACCTGACGGTTCCGGTAGCCGAACCATCCAGGGATCTCCTTCGTTTTCTCTGGGACTCGGAAATTTGGAGGTTCACCTGTCTACCCTTCGGTCTCTCTTCCGCCCCTTGGTGTTTCACCAAGCTCCTTCGTCCGGTGATTTCTTTTCTTCGCAGTCAAGGAATTTGTCTGATTATTTATCTGGACGATATCCTGATATTGGCTCAGAATCCTTCTGTTCTTCTAACCCATCTTCAGTGGTCCATGGACCTATTATCCTGGCTGGGATTCCTCCTGAATTTGGAGAAGTCGTCACTTACCCCGGCCCAGTCCATAGAATTTTTGGGATTCACCATCGATTCTTCCACAATGTCTCTCAGCCTTCCGTCTGCCAAGGTTCGTTCCATTCGCAAGGAACTTCTTCATACTCTGTCTCTCCAACAGGTTCCTTTACGTCATCTTGCCAGAATCATAGGTCTCCTCTCCTCGTCCATTCAGGCTGTGTTTCCGGCTCCCTTACACTACCGCGGCATGCAACGTCTCAAGATTGCTCACCTCCATGCGGGAGCATCTTACGCGGATGTGGTCACCTTGGACGAGGACACCAGAGAAGAACTGATGTGGTGGATCTACAACTTGGATACCTGGAATGGGAAGGCCATAATTGGTCCCCATCCGGACTTCACGGTGGACTCGGATGCCAGCCTTCTCGTCTGGGGTGCGTACTGCGAGGGTGTGAAGAATCCAAGTTCCACATCAACGCCTTGGAGCTTCTGGCGGGTTCCTTTGCCGTTCGCAGTTTTGCGAGCGGTTTGTCCAAAATTAGCATCAGACTGCGGATGGACAACATTTCCGCAGTTCGGTATGTCAATGCCATGGGGGGCACGCATTCTGCGATTCTATCCAGTTTAGCTCGGGATTTCTGGACATTCTGCCTGGACAGAGAAATCACAGTTACGGCTGAGTATTTGCCGGGACTCCACAATACTCACGCGGACTGGAGCTCGCGTTTCCTCTCAGACTCGGGAAATTGGAAGTTAGATTGCACGGTGTTCTCATCCATATCTTCCCGTTGGGGTCCATTCTCTTTAGACCTCTTTGCGTCCCGTTTGAACGCCCAACTTCCACGCTTTTACAGCTGGCGTCCGGATCCGGACGTGGAAGCAGTAGATGCGTTCCTCCAGGATTGGACCGTCACCTTGCGTACGCTTTTCCCCCGTTTGTGATGGTGTCTCGAGTATTGTCTCAAACCCGCCGCCAGCAAGCGGACCTTGTGCTCATAGTTCCGTTCTGGCCCGCACAATCATGGTTTCCTCAGCTTATGGAATTGTCACGGCTGAGGATGGGGGAAGTCCTCAGCCGTGTGAAGCCAGGTGATGTTATGGCTGCTTGACCAAGAAGACAGGATTAGGGAGCAGGTCACCTCCTAAACGCATCCCTAACCTGACCCTGACTCCTAGCTACATGAGCCAACCTTGATGGTAGGAGGGCTCATGCTCAGGAACCTAGAAGTCCCTGCTAGCCCTCAAGATGGCCCTAAGCTAGGAGCTGAGTAAGACAACCCACTCCTCCTAAGCACGGAGGAGCAGGAGTCTCAACGGCCAAGCTGCAGGAAAAGGGGAAACATAAACAGCCTATGTATATGGCAGGTGCTGCACTAGTTCCAGCCACATGCCACAGCCCTGCTGACTTCTCATCCTTGGTTCCGGTTTTGTGTCCGTGCTCCTCGGTGGTGTATGGTGAGGTGAGCTCCAACTTGGTGTTTTTTCGGTTCGCTTCTACTTGGGACGTCTCTTTGGTGCTTACCCTGTTCTCTTCGTGGCCGTCTAATACGGACCTTTCTCTTCGTCATCTTGCAGCCAAGCTGGTGTCGTTGTTCTGCTTGATATCATGCAAAAGGGTATCGGACGTTCGCGCTTTGGATCATGACGCTCGTTCGTTTACTCCTGAGGGAGTCACGTTCAACATCTTGCGTCGCACCAAAACCAGTATTAGGTCGGTATCTTACCCCAGTTTACCGGATTCTCCGGCTCTTTGTCCGGTGTTGTGTCTCCAGGAGTATGAGGCTCGTATGGCTGCGCATCGATCCTCTTCTTCTCCGGAACTTTTTCTATCTTATAGGCGTCCTTTCCGTCCGGTCTCCACTGTCACCTTGGCCCGTTGGGTGAAATGGGTTATGGCTTTAGCAGGTGTTGATACTGCGATTTTCACGGCTCATTCCACTAGGGGAGCTTCTGCAACGTCTATGGTGGTGTCTGGAGCGCGTTTAGAGGATATTATGAGGATGGCGGATTGGTCCCGTGTATCTACATTCCGTGAGTTTTATTTCAGGCCTTCTGTTCACGTTTTTTCCTCAGTTATAGGTCAGCTTTGAACTCGCAATAGGAGCCTCCGTGTCGTGTAATAAAATTACATGATTTTCCTATTTTATGACGTAAAGTCATGATTTTATTAAAGACACGGAGGCGAGTATTGCCCCTCCCATTTTGTATACCCTCCCTGAGAGTTTTCTCTGTTATGCATTATTTATTGTTTTGTGCTTTGATTTTTTCATCCAATTATGCTGTGTGTTCATTACCATGTACTGATGTCTCTCCTTGATGAGATTTTGGGACGTTTTCTACCTTTGTCTTGTTTATTTATTTCATAGGATGAAAACACTGTCTTCTGGACGCGATTTGTATTGGAGTTTCCTGTTTCCGTCTTCCGTTGAAGAGCCGTTCAGCTGGTCCTTGAATTTCAGTTTCCGTGTTTGGAGAGTTTGGTTCTAAGAGTTCTGGACATCGGTCGTTATCAAAGAAAGAGGAGGAGTTAGCAGAGTCAGAGACTATTATACTGGCACAGTGGGGAGGAGTTGGTTGCCATGGTTACCTGTTTGATTGATGCTTTTTTTCTTTGCTGATATAAGATTTAGTAAAGAAAGAGATAGCAATACTCGCCTCCGTGTCTTTAATAAAATCATGACTTTACGTCATAAAATAGGAAAATCATGTAATTCTCTGCTATGACATGAAGCATGATTCTCTGCTATGGGACCTCTCTCCTATGTCTGGGTGCCGGGGCCTAAATATCTGTCAATGGCCTGTTCCAGTGTTGGGTGACGTGAAGCCTGATTCTCTGATATGACATGAAGCCTGATTCTCTGCTATGACTTGAAGCCTGATTCTCTGCTATGACATGAAGCCTGATTCTCTGCTATGGGACCTCTCTCCTCTGTCTGGGTGCCAGGGCCTAAATATCTGACAATGGCCTGTTCCAGTGGTGGGTGACGTGAAGCCTGATTCTCTGCTATGACATGAAGCCTGATTCTCTGCTATGACATGAAGCCTGATTCTCTGTTATGGGACCTCTCTCCTCTGTCTGGGTGCCGGGGCCTAAAAATATCTGACAATGGCCTGTTCCAGTGGTGGGTGACATGAAGCCTGATTCTCTGCTATGGGACCTCTCTCCTCTGTCTGGGTGCCAGGGCCTAAATATCTGACAATGGCCTGTTCCAGTGGTGGGTGACGTGAAGTCTGATTCTCTGCTATGACATGAAGCCTGATTCTCTGCTATGACTTGAAGCCTGATTCTCTGCTATGACATGAAGCCTGATTCTCTGCTATGACATGAAGCCTGATTCTCTGCTATGTTACCTCTCTCCTCTGTCTGGGTGCCGGGGCCTAAAAATATCTGACAGTGGCCTGTTCCAGTGGTGGGTGACGTGAAGCCTGATTCTCAGCTATGCCATGAAGCCTGATTCTCTGCTATGGGACCTCTCTCCTCTGTCTGGGTGCTGGGGCCTAAATATCTGACAATGGCCTGTTCCAGTGGTGGGTGACGTTAAGCCTGATTCTCTGCTATGACATGAAGCCTAATTCTCTGCTATGACTGGAAGCCTGATTCTCTGCTATGACATGAAGTCTGATTCTCTGCTATGGGACCTCTCTCCCCTGTCTGGGTGCCGGGGCCTAAATATCTGACAATGGCCTGTTCCAGTGGTGGGTGACGTGAAGCCTGATTCTCTGCTATGACATGAAGCCTGATTCTCTGCTATGACTTGAAGCCTGATTCTCTGCTATGACATGAAGCCTGATTCTCTGCTATGGGACCTCTCTCCTCTGTCTGGGTGCCGTGGCCTAAATATCTGACAATGGCCTGTTCCAGTGGTGGGTGACGTGTAGCCTGATTCTCTGCTATGACATGAAGCCTGATTCTCTGCCATGAGACCTCTCTCCAATTGATATTGGTTAATTTTAATTTATTTTATTTTTAATTCATTTCCCTATCCACATTTGTTTGCAGGGGATTTACCTACATTTTGCTGCCTTTTTCAGCCCTCTAGCCCTTTCCTGCGCTATTTTATAGCCTTTTTAGTGCTGAAAAGTTCGGGTCCCCATTGACTTCAATGGGGTTTGGGTTCGGGGCGAAGTTCGGGTCGAGTTCAGATCCCGAACCCGAACATTTCCGGGAAGTTCGGCCGAACTTCTCGAACCCGAACAACCAGGTGTTCGCTCAACTCTAGCGGTAACCGTATAACAATTTTACTGTTGGCCAGTTAGATGACAGGCCCCAAAAATTATGCATTCACCATACATAAAAGATCAAGTCATTATGTGGCCGGAGGTATATTAGACGGTCAATGGATATCAACTTTAATGCAGGCCAGTGGACTACAGGCCACAAAAATTATTTATTCACCGTACAGAAAAGAACAATTGATAATGTGGCTGAAGGTATATTAGTCGGTCACCGTAAAATAATTTTACTGTTGGCCAGTTAGATTACAGGCCCCAAAAATTCAGCATTCATCGCGAATAAAAGATCAATTTATTATGTGGCCGGAGGTATATTAGACGGTCAATGGATATCAATTTTACTGCAGGCTAGTGGACTACAGGCCCCAAACATTATTCATTCACCGGACAGAAAGCATCAAGTGAGTATGAGGCTGGAGGTATATTAGACGGTCATTGGATATCAATTTTACTGCAGGCCAGTACAAATACATGTCAAATACATATGTTTATAAGAACAAAAAATATTAAATTGGATTAAAAACATTTAATAACACGTGGTCGTCACAGGTGTTGAATTCCTCAGAGGTACCAAACATTAGGCATTCACCGGACAGAAAAGGCCTTTTATGCTGCTGTATTTACATAAGACAGGGACCATTATTTGTTCTGGGTGGTGGCGGATACAGTCAGGTCCATAAATATTAGGACATAGACGCAATTGTAAAATTTTTGGCTCTATACACCACCACAATGGATTTGAAATGAAACAAACAAGATGTGCTTTAACTGCAGACTGAGAGCTTTAATTTGAGGGTATTTACATCCAAATCAGGTGAATGGTGTAGGAATTACAACAGTTTGCATATGTGCCTCCCACTTGTTAAGGGACCAAAAGTAATGGGACAATTGGCTTCTCAGCTGTTCCATGGCCAGGTGTGTGTTATTCCCTCATTACCCCAATTACAATAAACAGATAAAAGGTCCAGAGTTCATTTCAAGTGTGTTATTTGTATTTGGAATCTGTTGCTGTCAACTCTCAAGATGAGATCCAAATAGCTGTCACTATCAGTGAAGCAAGCCATCATTAGGCTGAAACAAAAACAAAACAAACCCATAAGAGAGATAGTAAAAACATTAGGCGTGGCCAAAACAACTGTTTGGAACATTCTTAAAAATAAGGAACGCACCGGTGAGCTCAGCTACACCAAAAGACTTGGAAGACCACAGAAAACAACTGTGGTGGATGACCGAAGAATTATTTCCCTGGTGAAGAAAACACCCTTCACAACAGTTGGCCAGATCAAGAACACTCTCAAGGAGGTAGGTGTATGTGTCACGGTGGGGAGTGGGGGAAACTCCCCACCATCCAAAGTCTGAAATTAAGGAAAGCCACTAGGCCTGGAAGCCAAGATAAAGGAGAAGGACACCTCCAATCGCCATCCTCATCCTATCCCTGACCTCCTGACTGTATGAGCCCCCCTCGATGGTAGGGGGGCTCATACTCTCGAACCTGGGCCCTACTGACCCTATCGGTCCCTGCAATATGGAAGTCAGGAATAAGAGACGACCAATTCATCCACGACACTGATAAATTGGAGTCTCCCACAGGCCTAGTAACAAGGAGGAGACAGCAAGCAACAACTGAATGTCAGGTAAGTATCCTGTGGCCAGATGACCACAGACAACAGAACAACAAGGTCACTTACCGGAAGCCACAGCTTGCTGTCTTGTAGTTCCCCCTCCGGGGAACCCCAGGGACCCCCTTCCGGAGGTACAACAAACAGGATATGTCTAGCAACCATGCGGCATCAACTACACCATAGACAAACCACACATGGAACAAACAACTAGACAAACATCAACCCATAAGTGCAGCACCACACATAACAACAATGGGGAAGGACCTCGATGTCCAACAAGGTGGCCCTCAAAGACTGGGCAGATGGAATAGCCACAGAATGGAGCATAGCTTCCAGCCCACAGCAAGGCTAGAGCACAACTAAGCTAAAAGCAAAAGCTAAATAGCTAGAAGAGACCACATCCTGATCTAACCAAGTCAGGATATTAACCCCACGCACACCACACAGCAGGGAGACACAACTTAAAGGGAAAGTGCACGTGCAAACCACAAACTACACGTTGCCACAAACACCAATATGACTGTGACAATATGTGTGTCAAAGTCAACAATCAAGAGAAGACTTCACCAGAGTGAATACAGAGGGTTCACCACAAGATGTAAACCATTGGTGAGCCTCAAAAACAGGAAGGCCAGATTAGAGTTTGCCAAACAACATCTAAAAAAGCCTTCACAGTTCTGGAACAACATCCTATGGACAGATGAGACCAAGGTCATCTTGTACCAGAGTGATGGGAAGAGAAGAGTATGGAGAAGGAAAGGAACTGCTCATGATCCTAAGCATACCACCTCATCAGTGAAGCATAGTGGTGGTAGTGCCATGGCATGGGCATGTATGGCTGCCAATGGAACTGGTTCTCTTGTATTTATTGATGATATGACTGCTGACAAAAGCAGGAGGATGAATTCTGAAGTGTTTCGGGCAATATTATCTGCTCATATTCAGCCAAATGCTCCAGAACTCATTGGACGGCGCTTCACAGTGCAGATGGACAATGACCCAAAGCATACTGCAAAAGCAAGCAAAGAGTTTTTTTAAGAAAAAGAAGTGGAATGTTATGCAATGGCCAAGTCAATCACCTGACCTGAATCCGATTGAGCATGCATTTCACTTGCTGAAGACAAAACTAAAGGGAAAATGCCCCAAGAACAAGTAGGAACTGAAGACAGTTGCAGTAGAGGCCTGGCAGAGCATCACCAGGGATGAAACCCAGTGTCTGGTGATGTCTATGTATTCCAGACTTCAGGCTGTAATTGACTGCAAAGGATTTGCAACCAAGTATTAAAATGTGAAAGTTTGATTTATGATTATTATTCTGTCTCATTACTTTTGGTCCTTTAACAAGTGGGAGGCACATATGTGCACTGTTCACCAGATTTGGATATAAATACCCTCAAATTAAAGCTGACAGACTGCAGTTAAAGCACATCTTGTTTGTTTCATTTCAAATCCATTGTGGTGGTGTATAGAGCCAAAAATGTTAGAATTGTGTCGATGTCCCAATATTTATGGACCTGACTGTATGTGTGGGCTGGCATTCAATTAAACGTGGTCATCACAGGTGTCGAATTCCTCCAAGATCCATGCCTCATTCATTTTTAGAAATTTGAGGTAGTCCACACTGTCGTGAGCTAGGCGAGTGCGCTTATCCGTCACGATCCCCCCTGCTGCGCTGAACGTCCTTTCGGACAGGACACTCGACGAGGGGCAAGCCAAGAGTTCCATGGCAAATTGTGCCAGCTCTGGCCACAGGTGAAGCCTGCACATCCAGTAATCCAGGGATTCCTCACTTCTCAGAGCATCCACATCGGCCGTTAACCTGATGTATTCAGACACCTGTCGGTCTAGGCATTCCCTGAGGCTGGATCCGGAGGCCGGCTTTAGATGGGTTAGCTGCAAGTATGATCTCATATCCTAAGTGGCCAACACATCTTTAAACCGCCCTCTTCTTGCATGCGCTATAGGATTGGTACTCGCAAATGTTTCTCTGTGGGTGGAATATCCTCTGCCAGTGCCCGCAACAGCAGAATGCAGCATCACTGATGGTACCCTGGCTGCGACTGACCAGTTTGGTGATCTCATCAAATGGTCGAAGAAGTCTGCATGCATCGCGCATGAGCAGCCACTGGCGCGGTGAAAAGAAACCAAGCTCCCCAGAACCTGTCCAGCCGCAGAGTTCATACAGGTAGTCGCTAACGGCACGTTTATGCTGGAGCAGCCTATCTGACGGGCAAGTTGTGTCGCCGCTGAATGTCAGCAAGGAGAGCCATGGCTATGTAAGATCTTCTAAAATGGGCACAGATTTTCCTGGTCTGCTGCAAGACGTCCTGGACCCCGGGGTATTTGGCAATGAATTGCTGCACGACTAAGTTCAGGATGTGTGCCGTGCACGGCAAGTGTGTCATTTTGCCCTATTTCAGCAAGCTCAGCAGTTTGGCACCTTTGTCGCACACCACTTTACCAACTGTCAAATTGAGCAGGGTTAGCCACGGATCGGCCTGTGACCGCAGAGCTGAAAGGAGTGTAGGGCCGGTGTGGCTCTTGGCTTCCAGGCACAACAGCCGCAGTACAGCATGGCAACGTCTCACCTGGCACGTCGAATAGGTTCTGGGGAGCTTGGGGGGTGCAGCGGAAGAAACGGTAGCAGTGGAAAAGGAGGAGTCACCCAAGCAGGAGAGGGAGGATGGAGTTGGAGGAGGAGGAGAAGAAGAGGCAGGCCTGCATGCAATCCGTGGAGGTAACACCAAATCCACACGGGTGCCACGGGTTACATGCTTGATGACCTTCAGAAGGTTCACCCAGTGGGCAGTAAAATGTATGTACCTTCCCTGCCCATGCTTGCTAGACCACGTGTCTGTGGTCAGATGTATCTTGGCACTGACACTGTGTGCGAGAGATATATTAACTTGCTGCTGAACGTGGCCATATAGTTCAGGGATGCCCTTCTGGGAGAAATATTTCCTTCCAGGGACCTTCCATTGCGGTGAGCCAATTTTTCTAAAGGCCTCTGAGTTCACCAATTTATATGGCAGTAGTTGGCGGGCTAGCAGTTCCGACAAGCCAGCGGTCAGCCGTTGGGCAAAAGGATTATCCGGCGTCATCTTTTTTTTACGCTCGAACATTTGTACCACGGAAGCCTGCCTTGTGCCAGATGAACGTGACGACGGCACGATGGAAGATGGAGTGGAGGACAAATTGGAGGAGAGAGGAAAAGGAGAAGAGTTAGGACGTGGAGCGCCGGGAGTGTGGCTTTGTGGGTTCTGACGGCGTTGTTCCCACTGGGCTCGGTGATGGGAGGCCAGGTGCCTTCTTAAGGAGGTCGTTCCTAGGTGAATGTTGGGCTTACCGCGACTTTTGCGTTGACAGCACAGGCTACAGATGACAACACTATTGTCAGTAGCTGACACTTTAACCACCTCCGGACCGCTGTACGCACAGACGCGTCCTGGAGGTGGTTGATTCATTCCGCCTGGACGCATATACGCGTCCTCTCGCGAGACGCGAGATTTCCTGTGAACGCGCGCACACAGGCGCGCGCGCTCACAGGAACGGAAGGTAAGAGAGTTGATCTCCAGCCTGCCAGCGGCGATCGTTCGCTGGCAGGCTGGAGATGTGTTTTTTTTAACCCCTAACAGGTATATTAGACGCTGTTTTGATAACAGCGTCTAATATACCTGCTACCTAGTCCTCTGGTGGTCCCCTTTGTTTGGATCGACCACCAGAGGACACAGGTAGCTCAGTAAAGTAGCACCAAGCACCACTACACTACACTACACCCCCCCCCGTCACTTATTAACCCCTTATTAGCCCCTGATCACCCCATATAGACTCCCTGATCACCCCCCTGTCATTGATTTCCCCCCTGTCATTGATCACCCCCCTGTCATTGATCACCCCCCTGTAAAGCTCCATTCAGACGTCCGCATGATTTTTACGGATCCACTGATAGATGGATCGGATCCGCAAAACGCATCCGGACGTCTGAATGAAGCCTTACAGGGGCGTGATCAATGACTGTGGTGATCACCCCATATAGACTCCCTGATCACCCCCCTGTCATTGATTACCCCTCTGTCATTGATCAACCCCCTGTAAAGCTCCATTCAGACGTCCGCATGATTTTTACGGATCCACTGATAGATGGATCGGATCCGCAAAACGCATCCGGACGTCTGAATGAAGCCTTACAGGGGCGTGATCAATGACTGTGGTGATCACCCCATATAGACTCCCTGATCACCCCCCTGTCATTGATCACCCCCCTGTCATTGATCACCCCTCTGTAAAGCTCCATTCAGATGTCCGCATGATTTTTACGGATGCACTGATAGATGGATCGGATCCGCAAAACGCATCCGGACGTCTGAATGAAGCATTACAGAGGCGTGATCAATGACTGTGGTGATCACCCCATATAGACTCCCTGATCACCCCCCTGTCATTGATTACCCCCCCCCTGTCATTGATTACCCCCCTGTAAAGCTCCATTCAGACGTCCGCATGATTTTTACGGATCCACTGATAGATGGATCGGATCCGCAAACTGCATCCGGACGTCTGAATGAAGCCTTACAGGGGCATGATCAATGACTGTGGTGATCACCCCATATATACTCCCTGATCACCCCCCTGTCATTGATTACCCCCCTGTAAAGCTCCATTCAGACGTCCGCATGATTTTTAAGGATGCACTGATAGATGGATCGGATCCGCAAAACGCATCCGGACGTCTGAATGAAGCCTTACACGGGCGTGATCAATGACTGTGGTGATCACCCCATATAGACTCTCTGATCACCCCCCTGTCATTGATCACCCCCCCTGTCATTGATCACCCCCCCTGTCATTGATCACCCCTCTGTAAGGCTCCAGACATTTTTTTGGCCCAAGTTAGCGGAATTATTATTTTTTTTTTCTTACAAAGTCTCATATTCCACTAACTTGTGTCAAAAAATAAAATCTCACATGAACTCACCATACCCCTCACGGAATCCAAATGCGTAAAATTTTTTAGACATTTATATTCCAGACGACTTCTCACGCTTTAGGGCCCCTAGAATGCCAGGGCAGTATAAATACCCCACATGTGACCCCATTTCGGAAAGAAGACACCCCCAGGTATTCCGTGAGGGGCATATTGAGTCCATGAAAGATTGAAATTTTTGTCCCAAGTTAGCGGAACGGGAGACTTTGTGAGAAAAAAATTAAAAATATCAATTTCCGCTAACTTGTGCCAAAAAAAAAAAATTTCGATGAACTCGCCATGCCCCTCATTGAATACCTTGGGGTGTCTTCTTTCCAAAATGGGGTCACATGTGGGGTATTTATACTGCCCTGGCATTCTAGGGGCCCCAAAGCGTGAGAAGAAGTCTAGTATCCAAATGTCTAAAAATGCCCTCCTAAAAGGAATTTGGGCACCTTTGCGCATCTAGGCTGCAAAAAAGTGTCACACATCTGGTATCGCCGTACTCAGGAGAAGTTGGGGAATGTGTTTTGGGGTGTCATTTTACATATACCCATGCTGGGTGAGAGAAATATCTTGGTCAAATGCCAACTTTGTATAAAAAAATGGGAAAAGTTGTCTTTTGTCAAGATATTTCTCTCACCCAGCAAGGGTATATGTAAAATGACACCCCAAAACACATTCCCCAACTTCTCCTGAATACGGCGATACCACATGTGTGACACTTTTTTGCAGCCTAGGTGGGCAAAGGGGCCCATATTCCAAAGAGCACCTTTAGGATTTCACAGGTCATTTACCTACTTACCACACATTAGGGCCCCTGGAAAATGCCAGGGCAGTATAACTACCCCACAAGTGACCCCATTTTGGAAAGAAGACACCCCAAGGTATTCCGTGAGGGGCATGGCGAGTTCCTAGAATTTTTTATTTTTTGTCACAAGTTAGTGGAAAATGCTGATTTTTTTTTATTTTTTTTTTCATACAAAGTCTCATATTCCACTAACTTGTGACAAAAAATAAAAACTTCCATGAACTCACTATGCCCATCAGCGAATACCTTGGGGTCTCTTCTTTCCAAAATGGGGTCACTTGTGGGGTAGTTATACTGCCCTGGCATTCTAGGGGCCCAAATGTGTGGTAAGGAGTTTGAAATCAAATTCTGTAAAAAATGACCTGTGAAATCCAAAAGGTGCTCTTTGGAATATGGGCCCCTTTGCCCACCTAGGCTGCAAAAAAGTGTCACACATCTGGTATCTCCGTACTCAGGAGAAGTTGGGGAATGTGTTTTGGGGTGTCATTTTACATATACCCATTCTGGGTGAGAGAAATATCTTGGCAAAAGACAACTTTTCCCATTTTTTTATACAAAGTTGGCATTTGACCAAGATATTTATCTCACCCAGCATGGGTATATGTAAAAAGACACCCCAAAACACATTCCTCAACTTCTCCTGAATACAGAGATACCAGATGTGTGACACTTTTTTGCAGCCTAGGTGGGCAAAGGGGCCCATATTCCAAAGAGCACCTTTTGGATTTCACAGGTCATTTTTTACAGAATTTGATTTCAAACTCCTTACCACACATTTGGGCCCCTAGAATGCCAGAGCAGTATAACTACCCCACAAGTGACCCCATTTTGGAAAGAAGAGACCCCAAGGTATTCGCTGATGGGCATAGTGAGTTCATGGAAGTTTTTATTTTTTGTCACAAGTTAGTGGAATATGAGACTTTGTATGAAAAAAAAAAAAAAAAATCATAATTTTCCACTAACTTGTGACAAAAAATAAAAAATTCTAGGAACTTGCCATGCCCCTCACGGAATACCTTGGGGTGTCTTCTTTCCAAAATGGGGTCACTTGTGGGGTAGTTATACTGCCCTGGCATTCTAGGGGCCCAAATGTGTGGTAAGGAGTTTGAAATCAAATTCTGTAAAAAATGACCTGTGAAATCCGAAAGGTGCTCTTTGGAATATGGGCCCCTTTGCCCACCTAGGCTGCAAAAAAGTGTCACACATCTGGTATCTCCGTACTCAGGAGAAGTTGGGGAATGTGTTTTGGGGTGTCATTTTACATATACCCATGCTGGGTGAGAGAAATATCTTGGCAAAAGACAACTTTTCCCATTTTTTTATACAAAGTTGGCATTTGACCAAGATATTTCTCTCACCCAGCATGGGTATATATAAAATGACACCCCAAAACACATTCCCCAACTTCTCCTGAGTACGGAGATACCAGATGTGTGACACTTTTTTGCAGCCTAGGTGGGCAAAGGGGCCCATATTCCAAAGAGAACCTTTTGGATTTCACTCGTCATTTTTTACAGAATTTGATTTCAAACTCCTTACCACACATTTGGGCCCCTAGAATGCCAGGGCAGTATAACCACCCCACAAGTGACCCCATTTTAGAAAGAAGAGACCCCAAGGTATTTCGTGATGGGCATAGTGAGTTCATAGAAGTTTTTATTTTTTGTCACAAGTTAGTGGAATATGAGACTTTGTAAGGAAAAAAAAAAAAAAATCATCATTTTCCGCTAACTTGTGACAAAAAATAAAAAGTTCTATGAACTCACTATGCCCATCAGCGAATACCTTAGGGTGTGTACTTTCCGAAATGGGGTCATTTGTGGGGTGTTTGTACTTTCTGGGCATTGTAGAACCTCAGGAAACATGACAGGTGCTCAGAAAGTCAGAGCTGCTTCAAAAAGCGGAAATTCACATTTTTGTACCATAGTTTGTAAACGCTATAACTTTTACCCAAACCATTTTTTTTTTACCCAAACATTTTTTTTTTATCAAAGACATGTAGAACAATAAATTTAGAGCAAAATTTATATATGGATGTCGTTTTTTTTGCAAAATTTTACAACTGAAAGTGAAAAATGTCATTTTTTTGCAAAAAAATCGTTAAATTTCGATTAATAACAAAAAAAGTAAAAATGTCAGCAGCAATGAAATACCACCAAATGAAAGCTCTATTAGTGAGAAGAAAAGGAGGTAAAATTCATTTGGGTGGTAAGTTGCATGACCGAGCAATAAATGGTGAAAGTAGTGTAGGTCAGAAGTGTAAAAAGTGGCCTGGTCTTTCAGGGTGTTTAAGCACTGGGGGCTGAGGTGGTTAAAAACAGCCCACACTGTGGAGCCATGTGCCAGCGTCCTGGGAGCTCAACATGTGACCATGCATGGTAGATGGCTCGCTCCAGATACATTTGTAGACTGATTTTTGCCTACTATGCACTGCGAGTTCTGCCTGAATTTCCTCATTCTCATCTCTATCTGCTTCTCCGTCTCTCCCTCTGAACTCCCCTCCTCTTCCTTTGTTGTGGCCACCCACATGACATCCATCAACACGTCATCATCGTCACCTTCACCACCACTGACATTAGAGATCTGCCTGAGGAGGTGGTGATGATGAGTATAATAAAGGAATTCAAGAGGGGCCTGGATGTATTTCTGGAGTGTAATAATATTACAGGCTATAGCTACTAGAGAGGGGTCGTTGATCCAGGAAGTTATTCTGATTGCCTGATTGGAGTCGGGAAAGAATTTTTTATTCCCCTAAAGTGAGGAAAATTGTCTTCACCTCACAGGTTTTTTTTTTTGCCTTCCTCTGGATCAACTTGCAGGATGACAGGCCGAACTGGATGGACAAATGTCTTTTTTCGGCCTTATGTACTATGTTACTATGTATCTTACTATGCTACTAGATCTTGGTGTAGGCAGCAACAGCGGGGACCACCCTCCTTGGGCTGATCTGGGTACTGTCGTCAGACCGCTGGGTGGCATCTGTTGCTACCTCCTCTTCCTCTTCCAATGTCAAGAATGGCTGTGCATCGGTAAGGTCTGGAAATGGATGGGAAAATAATTCCTCTGACTCGAGTGGAGTGTCTATGGTGGTGGTCGTGGTGGTGTATTTGGGGGTGCACACAGCAGAGAGTGAGAAGGGTGCAGATACAGAGGATGAGGAGGGTGCAGAAGCGGAAGGCTGAGTGAACCACTAAACCAACTCTGGTGCGCCCTCTGAAGTTATCGCACATGCCTTATCCAGCAGTCCGACTGCCCCCCGGAACAATGCCAGAAGATGCCAGTAGCACAAAGGTTAAGAAATGACAAGCTCAGATTCTTATCTACAAATGCTCGCAGTTTAGGGAATAAGATCAATGAACTTGAGGCTATAATGGCATCTGAGAATATAGATGTAGTGGCTGTTACTGAGACGTGGTTCAAGGGGAGTAATGACTGGGATATATCAATACCAGGGTTCTCTCTATACAGTAAAGACAGAGAAGGCAAGAAGGGGGAGGGGTGGCCCTGTATGTGAAAGACAGCATAAAATCGAATTTGATACAAGTTAGCGAGAACAATTTAGAGTCAGTTTGGGTTACCTTGCAGCTTGATAATCATAAGGTAACTCGTGTAGGTGTGATATATAGACCACTTAGCCAAGTCAAAGAATTAGATGATCTACTAGTTGAGGAAGTAGCTAAAATGACATTGAAGGGGGAAGTTATCATTATGGGAGACTTCAATCTTCCTGATGTAAACTGGAAAACCAAAATAGCTAGTTCTGCCAGGAGTACAGATATTCTAAATTCCCAAGTAGTTGAGGAGCCAACCCGGAAGGAGGCCATTTTAGATTTAGTATTCACAAATGGGAATTTGGTATATGATATTACTGTAGGGGAAAGCTTGGGATCTAGTGATCACCAGTCAGTGTGGTTTACTATAAGTACAGTGACTGAGTCACACCACACAAAAACAAAAGTTTTAGATTTTAGAAAAACTGACTTTTCTAAAATTAGATTAGTGGTATACGAGTCCCTATCATATTGGAACAGTTTCATTGGAGTCCAGGAGAAATGGGACTACTTAAAAAAGGCACTATTGAAGGCAACAGAAAATTGCATTAGGCTTGTCAGTAAAAGCAAAAAAAGGAAGAGACCACTGTGGTACTCAGCAAAAGTGGCCAAAATCAATAAAAACAAAAAGATAGCATTTAGGAATTATAAAAAAAAAAAAACGAGGATGACAGGCTAATTTACAAGATTAGGCAGAGAGAGGCCAAACAAGTTATAAGAGCTTCTAAAGCACAGGCAGAAGAGAAATTAGCGCAGTCAGGGAAAAAAGGCGATAAGGCATTCTTCAGATGCATAAATGAAAAAAGGAAACTAAAACAAGGAATTACAAAATTAAAAACAAAAGAAGGAAGGTATATGGAAGAAGAAAAAGAACTAGCTGACTGCCTCAATGAATACTTCTGTTCAGTCTTTACGAAGTAAAATGAATGAAAAGGACCTCAGTTAGGAAAAAAGACTAATGAATCTTTTGATGCATGTGTCTTTACAGAGGAAGAGGTTCTAAGTCAGCTGTCAAAAATCAATACAAATAAGTCACAGGGGCCTGATGGGATATACCCAAAGCTATTAAAAGAGCTCAGCGGTGAACTAGCAAAACCATTAACAGATTTATTTAACCAATCACTGGCAATAGGAGTCGTCCCAGAAGATTGGAAATGAGCAAATGTTGTGCCGATTCACAAGAAAGGTATTAGGGAGGAATCGGGCAACTATAGGCCAGTAAGCCTGACATCAATAGGTGGGGAAATTAATGGAAACCATACTTAAGGAGAGGATTGTGGAATATCTAAAATCCCATGGATTGAAAGATGAAAAACAGCATGGGTTTACTTCAGGGAGATCATGTCAAACTAATCTTATAGATTTTTTTGATTGGGTGACTAAAACGATAGATGGCGGAGGTGCAGTAGACATCGCTTATCTAGACTTCAGTAAGGCTTTCGATACTGTCCCACACAGAAGGCTTATCAATAAATTGCAGTCTTTGGGCTTGGACTCCCATATTTTTGAATGGATTAGGCAGTGGCTGAGGGTCAGGCAACAGAGGGTTGTAGTCAATGGAGTATATTCAGACCAAGGTCTTGTTACCAGTGGGGTACCTCAGGGATCTGTGTTGGGACCCATATTGTTTAATATCTTTATCAGCAAAATTGCAGAAGGCCTCGATGGTAAGGTGTGTCTTTTTGCTGATGACACAAAGATTTGTAACAGGGTTGATGTTCCTGGAGGGATACACCAAATGGAAAAGAATTTAAGAATACTAGAGGAATGGTCAAAAATCTGGCAACTAAAATTTAATGTGGATAAGTGCAAAATAATGCACCTGGGGCGTAAAAACCCAAGAGCAGAATATAAAATCAGTGATACAGTCCTAACCTCAGTATCTGAGGAAAGGGATTTAGGGGTCATTATTTCAGAAGACTTAAAGGTAGGCAGACAATGTCATAGAGCAGCAGGAAATGCTAGCAGAATGCTTGGGTGTATAGGGAGAGGCATTACTAGTAGAAAGAGGGAGGTGCTCATGCCGCTCTACAGAGCACTAGTGAGACCTCATTTGGAGTATTGTGCTCAGTACTGGAGACCATATCTCCAGAAGGATATTGATACTTTGGAGAGAGTTCAGAGAAGAGCTACTAAACTGGCACATGGATTGCAGGATAAAACTTACCAGGAAAGATTAAAGAACCTTAACATGTATAGCTTGGAAGAAAGACGAGACAGAGGGGATATGATAGAAACTTTTTAATACATAAAGGGAATCAACAAGGTAAAAGAGGAGAGAATATTTAAAAGAAGAAAAACTGCTACAAGAGGACATAGTTTTAAATTAGAGGGGCAAAGGTTTAAAAGTAATATCAGGAAGTATTACTTTACTGAGAGAGTAGTGGATGCATGGAATAGCCTTCCTGCAGAAGTGGTAGCTGAAAATACAGTGAAGGAGTTTAAGCATGCATGGGATAGGCATAAGGCCATCCTTCATATAAGATAGGGCCAGGGGCTATCCATAGTACTCAGTATATTGGGCAGACTAGATGGGCCAAATGGTTCTTATCTGCCGACACATTCTATGTTTCTATGTTTCCCACTTAGGCTCCAGCCTGGTGCACCTTTCAGAACCCTACCATCCCTGCTGAATGGTCTGCCTCTACCTCTGCCTGTCATTTTCTAAATGACCCTTAGAGATGGCCCGAACTATCCGACGGCGAACAGTTCCCGGCGAACATAGCTTGTTCGCGTTCGCCTCTGCCGGGCGAACACATGCGATGTTCGGTCCGCCCCCTATACATCATCATTGAGCAAACTTTGACCCTGTACCTCACAGTCAGCAGACACATTCCAGCCAATCAGCAGCATACCCTCCCTCCCAGACCCTCCCACCTCCTGCACAGCATCCATTTTAGATTCATTCTGAAGCTGCAGTCTTAGTGAGAGGAGGGAGACTGTAACTGCTGCTGATTTAATTGGGAAATCGATAGCTAGGCTAGTGAATTCAGTGTCCACTCCAGTCCTGAAAGACTCATCTGATCTCTGCTGTAAGGACAGCGTCCTGACAGCACCCCAAAAAGCCCTTTTTAGGGCTGCAACATTAGTCTGCTTTTTTTTTTTCCTTTATATACATATTGCAGTTGCCTGGCCTGCCTGTGTGTGAGGAGCTGCAGGCCCACAGACTGTAGTGTGCCCACTGCCAGTGCTCACCCCTGTCATTCCGTGTGGCACAGGACTTTGCTTAAAAAAAGGCACTTAATTTTTACACTTTAATCTAAGGTTAGTTGCCTGCCAGTGTGTGTCAGGCTGACTTCCACTGACTGTAGTGTGCCCACTGCCAGTGCCCACCACTCATACCGGCTGGCACAGGACTTTGCATAAAAAAGGCATTTAATTTTTACACTTTAGTGTAATTTCAGCTGCTTGCCTGCTGCTAGTGTGTGTCAGGCCGACTTCAACTGACTGTAGTGTGCCCACTGCCAGTGCCCACCCCTGTCATCCCGTGTGGCACAGGACTTTGCTTAAAAAAAGGCACTTCATTTTTACACTTTAATCTAAGGTTAGTTGCCTGCCAGTGTGTGTCAGGCCGACTTCAACTGACTGTAGTGTGCCCACTGCCAGTGCCCACCCCTGTCATCCCGAGTGGCACAGGACTTTGCTTAAAAAATAGGCACTTAATTTTTACACTTTAATCTAAGGTTAGTTGCCTGCCAGTGTGTGTCAGGCTGACTTCCACTGACTGTAGTGTGCCCACTGCCAGTGCCCACCACTCATACCGGCTGGCACAGGACTTTGCTTAAAAAAGGCATTTAATTTTTACACTTTAATGTAATTTCAGCTGCTTGCCTGCTGCTAGTGTGTGTCAGGCCGACTTCAACTGACTGTAGTGTGCCCACTGCCAGTGCCCACCCCTGTCATACCGAGTGGCACAGGACTTTGCTTAAAAAATAGGCACTTAATTTTTACACTTTAATCTAAGGTTAGTTGCCTGCCAGTGTGTGTCAGGCTGACTTCCACTGACTGTAGTGTGCCCACTGCCAGTGCCCACCACTCATACCGGCTGGCACAGGACTTTGCTTAAAAAAGGCATTTAATTTTTACACTTTAATGTAATTTCAGCTGCTTGCCTGCTGCTAGTGTGTGTCAGGCCGACTTCAACTGACTGTAGTGTGCCCACTGCCAGTGCCCACCCCTGTCATACCGAGTGGCACAGGACTTTGCTTAAAAAATAGGCACTTAATTTTTACACTTTAATCTAAGGTTAGTTGCCTGCCAGTGTGTGTCAGGCTGACTTCCACTGACTGTAGTGTGCCCACTGCCAGTGCCCACCACTCATACCGGCTGGCACAGGACTTTGCATAAAAAAGGCATTTAATTTTTACACTTTAGTGTAATTTCAGCTGCTTGCCTGCTGCTAGTGTGTGTCAGGCCGACTTCAACTGACTGTAGTGTGCCCACTGCCAGTGCCAACCACTGATACCGGGTGGCACAGTAGCTTGCCGATAAATAAGGCATTTAATTTTTAGACAGTAGTCTAAATTCAGTTGCTTGCCTGCTGCCAGTGTGTGTCAGGCCCGCTTCCACTGACTGTAGTGTGCCCACTGCCAGTGCCAACCACTGATACCGGGTGGCACAGTAGCTTGCCGATAAATAAGGCATTTAATTTTTAGACAGTAGTCTAAATTCAGTTGCTTGCCTGCTGCCAGTGTGTGTCAGGCCCTCTTCCACTGACTGTAGTGTGCCCACTGCCAGTGCCAACCACTCATACCGGGTGGCACAGTAGCTTGCCGATAAATAAGGCATTTAATTTTTACACTTTAGTGTAATTTCAGTTGCTTGCCTGCTGCCAGTGTGTGTCAGGCCCGCTTCCACTGACTGTAGTGTGCCCACTGCCAGTGCCAACCACTGATACCGGGTGGCACAGTAGCTTGCCGATAAATAAGGCATTTAATTTTTAGACAGTAGTCTAAATTCAGTTGCTTGCCTGCTGCCAGTCAGTGTGTCAGGCCCTCTTCCACTGACTGTAGTGTGCCCACTGCCAGTGCCAACCACTCATACCGGGTGGCACAGTAGCTTGCCGATAAATAAGGCATTTAATTTTTACACTTTAGTGTAATTTCAGTTGCTTGCCTGCTGCCAGTGTGTGTCAGGCCCGCTTCTACTGACTGTAGTGTGCCCACTGCCAGTGCCAACCACTGATACCGGGTGGCACAGTAGCTTGCCGATAAATAAGGCATTTAATTTTTAGACAGTAGTCTAAATTCAGTTGCTTGCCTGCTGCCAGTGTGTGTCAGGCCCGCTTCCACTGACTGTAGTGTGCCCACTGCCAGTGCCAACCACTGATACCGGGTGGCACAGTAGCTTGTCGATAAATAAGGCATTTAATTTTTACACTTTAGTGTAATTTCAGTTGCTTGCCTGCTGCCAGTGTGTGTCAGGCCCGCTTCTACTGACTGTAGTGTGCCCACTGCCAGTGCCAACCACTGATACCGGGTGGCACAGTAGCTTGCCGATAAATAAGGCATTTAATTTTTACACTTTAGTGTAATTTCAGTTGCTTGCCTGCTGCCAGTGTGTGTCAGGCCCGCTTCCACTGACTGTAGTGTGCCCACTGCCAGTGCCAACCACTGATACCGGGTGGCACAGTAGCTTGCCGATAAATAAGGCATTTAATTTTTAGACAGTAGTCTAAATTCAGTTGCTTGCCTGCTGCCAGTCAGTGTGTCAGGCCCTCTTCCACTGACTGTAGTGTGCCCACTGCCAGTGCCAACCACTCATACCGGGTGGCACAGTAGCTTGCCGATAAATAAGGCATTTAATTTTTACACTTTAGTGTAATTTCAGTTGCTTGCCTGCTGCCAGTGTGTGTCAGGCCCGCTTCTACTGACTGTAGTGTGCCCACTGCCAGTGCCAACCACTGATACCGGGTGGCACAGTAGCTTGTCGATAAATAAGGCATTTAATTTTTACACTTTAGTGTAATTTCAGTTGCTTGCCTGCTGCCAGTGTGTGTCAGGCCCGCTTCCACTGACTGTAGTGTGCCCACTGCCAGTGCCAACCACTGATACCGGGTGGCACAGTAGCTTGCCGATAAATAAGGCATTTAATTTTTAGACAGTAGTCTAAATTCAGTTGCTTGCCTGCTGCCAGTGTGTGTCAGGCCCACTTCCACAGACTGTAGTGTGCCCACTGCCAGTGCCAACCACTCATACCGGGTGGCACAGTACCTAGCACGCGTAGTACCACTTATCTAAAAAAAAAATGACAGGCAGAGGCAGGCCACCCCGCAGGGGCCGTCGTGGTCGTGGTGCTGTGATTTCCACTGTCCCTGGAATAATGCCCAGTTTTCAGAGGCCACGTACCCTGAACCCGAAAAATTCAGAGGACGTAGTTGACTGGCTTAGACAGGACACCCAATCTTCAACAGCTTCCGCTAAGAACCTTGATGCACCATCCTCCTCCAACTCAGCTTCGGTCACCTGCTCTCAAGTTACCACGCACCCGCCCGTCGCCACTACCACCACAGCCACCACAGCCGCTTCACTTGATCCGTCAGAGGAGTTATTTACACATCAGTTGGATGCAATTAGTGATGCGCAACCATTATTGCCAGATGATGTAGATTACGGGGATATGTCTCAGTCAGGCAGGATTACACACATGGACGTACAGTGTGATGATGATGATGTTGTACCCGCTGCTGCTTCCTTTGCTGAGGTGTCAGATACAAGTGAAGCGGTTGATGATGACGATGTGTCCACGGATGCCACGTGGGTGCCTGCTCGAAGAGAAGAAGAGGGGGAAAGTTCTGAAGGGGAGACAGAGAGAATGAGGAGACGAGTTGGAAGCAGGGGGAGGTCGTCGCAAGGAGTTAGTGGCACAGTCAGACAGCATGTATCGGCACCTGGGGTCAGCCAGACAGCACGCCAGTCAACGCATGCTGTTGCCACCACCAGAATGCCGTCATTGCAAAGCTCAGCAGTGTGGCATTTTTTTTGTGTGTCTGCCTCTGATAAAAGCAATGCCATTTGCAACCTGTGCCAAAAGAAACTGAGTCGTGGGAAGTCCAACACCCACCTTGGTACAACTGCTTTGCGAAGGCACATGATCTCACATCACAAACGCCTATGGGATCAACACATGAGTACAAGCAGCACACAAACTCAAAGCCACCATGCTCCTCCTGGTCCTGCATCTTCAGCCACGTCAACCACTGCTGTCCTCCCTGCCCCCTCTCAACCACCCGCCACTCCATCTCTCACCTTCAGCAGTTCCTGCTCATCTGCCCACAGTCAGGTGTCTGTCAAGGACATGTTTGAGCATAAGAAGCCAATGTCACAAAGTCACCCCCTTGCCCGGCGACTGACAGCTGGCTTGACGGAACTCTTAGCCCGCCAGCTTTTACCATACCAGCTGGTAGAGTCTGAGGCCTTCAAAAAATTTGTCGCTATTGGGACACCACAGTGGAAGGTACCCGGACGAAATTTTTTTTCAAAAAAGGCAATCCCAAACCTCTACCATGTCATTGAAAAGGAAGTCATGGCATCTCTGGCATACAGTGTTGGGGCAAGGGTCCATCTGACCACTGATACCTGGTCTGCAAAGCACGGTCAGGGCAGGTATATCACGTATACTGCGCATTGGGTCAACCTGCTGACGGCTGACAAGCATGGAATGCGTGGCTCTGCAGCGGAGTTGGTGACACCACCACGACTTGCAGGCAGACCTACTGCCACCTCCTCTACTCCTACTCCATCCTCTTTAATTTCCTCCTCGGCTGAGTCCTCTTCTGCTGCGGCGTCTGGCTGCACATCAACTGATTCCCCCCAGCTCCCCAGGGGCTATTCCACATCCCGGATACGACAGTGTAACGCTATCTTGGGGTTGACTTGCCTGAAAGCAGAGAGCCACACAGGACCAGCACTCCTGTCCGCCCTGAACGCACAGGTGGATCAGTGGCTGACCCCGCACCAACTGGAGATCGGCAAAGTGGTGTGTGACAATGGAAGCAATCTGTTGGCGGCATTAAATTTGGGCAAGTTGTCACATGTGCCGTGCATGGCACATGTGTTGAATCTCATCGTACAACGTTTTGTGTCTAAGTACCCAGGCTTACAGGACGTCCTCAAGCAGGCCAGGAAGGTGTGTGGCCATTTCAGGCGTTCCTACACGGCCATGGCGCACTTTTCCGATATTCAGCGGCGAAACAACATGCCAGTGAGGCGCTTGATATGCGACAGCCCGACACGTTGGAATTCAACACTCCTAATGTTCGACCGCCTGCTCCAACAAGAAAAAGCCGTCAACGAGTATTTGTATGACCGGGGTGCTAGGACAGCCTCTGCGGAGCTGGGAATCTTTTTGCCACGTTACTGGACACTCATGCGCAATGCCTGTAGGCTTATGCGTCCTTTTGAGGAGGTGACAAACCTAGTCAGTCGCACCGAAGGCACCATCAGCGACCTCATCCCATTTGTTTTCTTCCTGGAGCGTGCCCTGCGAAGAGTTCTGGATCAGGCTGTAGATGAGCGTGAAGAGGAAGAGGAAGAGTTGTGGTCACCATCACCACCAGAAACAGCCTTGTCATCATCGCTTGCCGGACCTGCAGCAACGCTGGAAGAGGAGTATGAGGAAGAGGAGTCAGAGGAGGAATGTGGCGGCTTTGAGGAGGAGGAAGACCAACCACAGCAGGCACCCCAGGGTGCTCGTTGTTGTCACCTATCTGGGACCCATGGTGTTGTACGTGGCTGGGGGGAAGAACAGACCGTCAATGACATCAGTGAGGACGAGGAACGGGAAATGAGAAGCTCTGCATCCAACCTTGTTCAAATGGGGTCTTTCATGCTGTCATGTCTGTTGAGGGACCCACGTATAAAAAGGATAAAGGAGAACGATCTGTACTGGGTGACCACGCTACTAGACCCCCGGTATAAGCAGAAAGTGGCAGAAATGTTACCAAATTACCGAAAGTCGGAAAGGATGCAGCAGTTCAAAACCAAACTAAAAAATATGCTTTACACAGCTTATAAGGGAGATGTCACAGCACAACGGGAATCTAACAGGGGAAGAGGTGAGTGTAATCCTCCTCCTACCACGGCGGCAAGGACTGGACGATTTACAGATGTGTTGTTGATGGAGGACATGCGGAGCTTTTTCAGTCCTACTCATCGCCACAGCCCTTCGGGATCCAGCCTTAGAGAACGACTCGACCGACAGGTAGCAGACTACCTCGCCTTAACAGCAGATATCGACACTCTGAGGAGCAATGAACCCCTTCACTACTGGGTGTGCAGGCTTGACCTGTGGCCTGAGCTATCCCAGTTTGCGATAGAACTTCTGGCCTGCCCTGCTTCAAGTGTCCTGTCAGAAAGGAGCTTCAGTGCAGCAGGAGGCATTGTCACTGACAAGAGAAGTCGCCTCGGTCAAAAAAGTGTTGATTACCTCACCTTCATAAAGATGAATGAGGCATGGATCCCGAAGGGACTGACAGTGGGGGATACGTTTGACTAACAAAAGGCCTGATTACATGCCTTGGCCTCAAAATGGTCCCCACGCTGCTGTATTTAATGTCTGCATACCGGATGACTTTCGTGAATTCTCCACCACCAACTAGGGTTCAAGCCGTAATGTTTTAGTCACTTTTCTGCCTGGAAAACATAAATTTTTCCGGCCGCTGCTACAATAGCGTCTGCAACAGTGCCATTATTTTTCAGGCATGTGTACATGCCTAATTTTTCTGTCCTATGGTGCAGCACTGTGGCTGCAAAAACAAACCAAAAAAAAAAGGCACATACAAGTGTCAATTCCCCTTCGTGATCGTTACCTTGTTGTGGTGAAGGGGCTTGCGTATCACAATGAAGCAATCATCATCACCTCTATAAAAGTGTGTTGGCAATGTTGCCACACCCCAGATGATAAGGCCGTTGCTTCATTATGGTCAGACCAAAAGCGATCGGGTGGCCACGCTACTAGACCCCCGGTATAAGCAGAAAGTGGCAGAAATGTTACCAAATTACCAAAAGTCGGAAAGGATGCAGCAGTTCAAAACCAAACTAAAAAATATGCTTTACACAGCTTATAAGGGGGATGTCAATGGGGGATTCGACAATGGTTAATCAATTCGACCGGATAGGGTCCGTAACAGGGATTAAACTGATAGCAATAGTACTAGTTAAGACACCACTCATATAGGGTGTCACAGCACATTGCTCTGTGCACGCGCAGTGCCCCAATTTGGGAGTAAGAGGACCGACCAAGCTGCTTTTTCCATCTCCCGGTTCCTGAAATCAATTCAGTTTAGTGTATGAGAGTTTGGTCTGTCACTGTGAAGGCAGTCGAAGGTACCCGGCCTAAATTTTTTTTCATAAAAGGCAATTCCTGATATGGGACGTAACAGGGATTAAACTGATGAGAATAATACTACAGAAAATACCACTCATATCGGTGGAGGGAGCCAGCGTTTTTTTAACCATCTCCCCGTTCAAAAAATCTATTTAATAAATGGCCCCCAGATTGGGGATGTTAGAGGGATTAAACTGATGAGAATAGTACTACAGAAAATACCACTCATATCGGGTGTGACAGTAAATTGCACGGCGCAGATGCAGTCACCGTGGTTTAAAACAGAGTGGAGGGAGCCAGCGTTTTTTTAACCATCTCCCCGTTCGAAAAATCTATTCAATAAATGGCACCCAGATTGGGGACGTTAGAGGGATTAAACTGATGAGAATAGTACTACAGAAAATACCACTCATATCGGGTGTGACAGTAAATTGCACGGCGCAGACGCAGTCACCGTGGTTTAAAACAGAGTGGAGGGAGCCAGGTTTTTTTTAACCATCTCCCCGTTCGAAAAATCTATTCAATAAATGGCACCCAGATTGGGGACGTTAGAGGGATTAAACTGATGAGAATAGTACTACAGAAAATACCACTCATATCGGGTGTGACAGTAAATTGCACGGCGCAGACGCAGTCACCGTGGATTAAAACAGAGTGGAGGGAGCCAGCGTTTTTTTAACCATCTCCCCGTCCGAAAAATCTGTTTAATAAATGGCCCCCAGATTGGGGAGTCGGGGACGTTAGAGGGATTAAACTGATGAGAATAGTACTACAGAAAATACCACTCATATCGGGTGTGACAGTAAATTGCACGGCGCAGACGCAGTCACCGTGGATAAAAACAAAGGGGAGGGAGCCAGCGTTTTTTTAACCATCTCCCCGTTCGAAAAATCAATTCAATTGACCTTTCGGGGACCCTTGGTGTTGTACGTGGCTGGGTGGAGGAAGAAACCTTCAATGACATCACCGGGACGTGGCTAGCTTGGTATCCAACCTTGTGCAAATGGGGAGTTTGCGGTTGTGCAAATGAACTGTTTGCGGTGCATTAAAAGGGGAGTTTGGTCTGTCAATGTCTGTGATGCGGGCGTAACCCTTACACTACCTGATCGATACAACATCATACCTGATCGTATACACACACTGGATGTTTTAAAGCACGTTATTCCAAACAATTTAGGAATGTTAGTTGATTTATGCCCTTTATGGATTAAAACCCGACTCTGCGTCCACTACGTAATTTTCCATGGGAGTTTTGCCATAGATCCCCCTCCGGCATGCCACAGTCCAGGTGTTAGACCCCTTGAAACAACTTTCTCATCACTATTGTGGCCAGAAAGAGTCCCTGTGGGTTTTAAAATTCGCCTGTCTATTGAAGTCTATGGCGGTTCGCCCGGTTCGCCAGTTCGCGAACATTTGCGGAAGTTCGCGTTCGCTGTTCGCGAACTGAAAATTTTATGTTCGCGACATCACTAATGACCCTCTGCCTAAGGCCTCATGCACATACGAGTGTATTACTGTAGTGCAGCGGCGGCATGAAGCTCACGGCGTCATAGCAACCAATATAGCACCCCTCAATCAGGATTTTGTGGAAGAAGGAATATAGCACCCCTCAATCAGTGTTTGGCAGAAACAGGTATATGGCACACCTCAATCAGTATTTTGTGGAGGCAGGTGTATCGCAGCCCTCAATTAGTATTTGGTGGAGGAAGGTGTATGGCAACCCTCAATCAGGATTTGACGGAAACAGGTATATAGCTCCCCTCAATCAGGATTTTGTGGAGGAAGGTATATATCACCCCTCAATCAGTATTTTACGAAAACAGGTATATGGCACCCCTCAATCAGTATTTTGTGGAAGCAGGTGTATCGCAGCCCTCAATCAGTTTTTGGTGGAAGAAGGTATATAGCAATAGCACCCCTCAATCAGTATTTTGTGGAAGAAGTTATATGGCACCCCTTAATCAGTATTTGGCGGAAACAGGTATATAGCACCCCTCAATCAGTATCTTGTGGAAGAAGTTATATGGCACCCCTTAATCAGTATTTGGCGGAAACAGGTATATAGCACCCCTCAATCAGTATTTTGTGGAAGAAGGTATATAGCACCCTTCAATCAGGATTTGGCAGAAACAGGTATATAGCACCCCTCAATCAGTACTTTGTGGAAGCAGGTTTATCGCAGCCCTCAATCAGTATTTGGTGGAAGTAGGTATATGGCACCACTCAAGCAATATTTGGTGGAAACTGTAATATATCACCCCTTAATTAGTATTTGGCGGAAGCAGGTATATAGTACTCCTCAATCAGGATTTTGTGGAAGAAGGAATATAGCACCCCTCAATCAGTATTTGGCAGAAACAGGTATATGGCACCCCTCAATCAGTATTTTGTGGAGGCAGGTGTATCGCAGCCCTCAATCAGTATTTGGTGGAGGAA
This sequence comes from Bufo bufo, assembly GCF_905171765.1. Classification (NCBI taxonomy): domain Eukaryota; kingdom Metazoa; phylum Chordata; class Amphibia; order Anura; family Bufonidae; genus Bufo; species Bufo bufo. The sequence goes on along the minus strand of NC_053395.1, from coordinate 72,718,337 downwards.
GGTATTTGGCACCCCTCAATCAGGATTTGACAAAAACAGGTATATAGCACCACTCAATCAGTATTTGACAGAAACAGGTATATAGCTCCCCTCAATCAGGATTTTGTGGAATAAGGTATATAGCACCCCTCAATCAGTATTTGGCAGAAACAGGTATATGGCACCCTTCAATCAGTATTTTGTGGAGGCAGGTGTATCGCAGCCCTCAATCAGTATTTGGTGGGGGAAGGTATATGGCACCCCTCAATCAGGATTTGACGGAAACAGGTATATAGCTCCCCTCAATCAGGATTTTGTGGAAGAAGGTATATAGCACTCCTCAATCAGTATTTTACGGAAACAGGTATATAGCACCCCTTAATCAGGATTTGACGGAAACAGGTATATGGCACTCCTCAATTAGTATTTTGTGGAAGCAGGTGTATCGCAGCCCTCAATCAGTTTTTGGTGGAAGAAGGTAAATAACAATAGCACCCCTTAATCAGTATTTTGTGGAAGAAGTTATATGGCACCCCTTAATCAGTATTTGGCGGAAACAGGTATATAGCACCCCTCAATCAGTATTTTGTGGAAGAAGGTATATAGCACCCCTCAATCAGTATTTGGCGGAAACAGATATATAGCACCCCTCAATCAGTATTTTATGGAAGCAAGTGTATGGCAGCCCTCAATCAGTATTTGGCAGAAACAGGTATATGGCACCCCTCAATCAGTACTTTGTGGAAGCAGGTTTATCGCAGCCCTCAATCAGTATTTGGTGGAAGAAGGTATATGGCACCACTCAAGCAATATTTGGTGGAAACTGGTATATATCACCCTTTAATTAGTATTTGGCAGAAACAGGTATATAGCACCCCTCAATCAATATTTTGTGGAAGAAGTATATAGCACCTCTCAATCAGTATTTGGCAGAAACAGGTATATGGAACCCCTCAATCAGTCTTTTATGGAAGCAAGTGTATTGCAGCCCTCAATCAGTATTTGGTGGAAGAAGGTATATGGCACCCCTCAACCAGTATTTGTTGGAAACAGGTATATAGCACCCCTCAATCAGGATTTGGCGGATACAGGTATATAGCACCCCTTAATCAGTATTTGGTGGAAGAAGGTATATGGCAGCCCTCAATCAGTATTTGACGAAAACAGGTATATAGCACCCCTCAATCAGGATTTGGCGGAAACAGGTATATGGCACCCCTCATAGTAACATAGTAACATAGTACATAAGGCCGAAAAAAGACATTTGTCCATCCAGTTCGGCCTGTCATCCTGCAAGTTGATCCAGAGGAAGGCAAAAAAAAACTGTGAGGTAGAAGCCAATTTTCCTCACTTTAGGGGAATAAAAAATTCCTTCCCGACTCCAATCAGGCAATCAGAATAACTCCCTGGATCAACGACCCCTCTCTAGTAGCTATAGCCTGTAATATTATTACACTCCAGAAATACATCCAGGCCCCTCTTGAATTCCTTTATTGTACTCACCATCACCACCTCCTCAGGCAGAGAGTTCCATAGTCTCACTGCTCTTACCGTAAAGAACCCTTTTCTATGTTTGTGTACAAACCTTCTTTCCTCCAAACGCAAAGGATGTCCCCTCGTCACAGTCACAGTCCTGGGGATAAATAGATGATGGGAGAGATCTCTGTACTGCCCCCTGATATATTTATACATAGTAATTAGATCTCCCCTCAGTCGTCTTTTTTCTAACGTGAATAACCCGAATTTTGATAATCTTTCAGGGTACTGTAGTTGCCCCATTCCAGTTATTACTTTAGTTGCCCTCCTCTGGACCCTCTCCAGCTCTGCTATGTCTGCCTTGTTCACAGGAGCCCAGAACTGTACACAGTACTCCATGTGTGGTCTGACCAGTGATTTGTAAAGTAGTAGGAATATGTTCTCATCACGGGCATCTATGCCCCTTTTGATGCAACCCATTATCTTATTGGCCTTGGCAGCAGCTGCCTGACACTGTTTTTTGCAGCTTAGTTTGCTGTTTATTAAAATTCCTAGATCCTTTTCCATGTCAGTGTTACCGAGTGTTTTACCATTTAGTATGTATGGGTGACTTGCATTATTCCTTCCCATGTGCATAACTTTACATTTGTCAGTGTTAAACCTCATCTGCCACTTATCTGCCCAAGTCTCCAATCTATCCAGATCGCTCTGTAGTAGTATACTGTCCTCTTCAGTGTTAATTACTTTACACAGTTTAGTGTCATCTGCGAAAATTGATATTTTACTATGCAAGCCTTCTACAAGATCATTAATTAATATATTGAAGAGAATAGGGCCCAATACTGACCCCTGAGGTACTCCACTAGTGACAGTGACCCAATCTGAGTATGTACCGTTAATAACCACCCTCTGTTTTCTATCATTGAGCCAGTTACTTACCCACTTACAGACGTTTTCTCCGAGTCCGAGCATTCTCATTTTATATACTAACCTTTTATGCGGTACAGTGTCAAATGCTTTGGAGAAGTCCAGATACACGACATCCATTGATTCGCCGCTGTCAAGTCTAGAACTTACCTCCTCATAGAAACTGATTAAATTAGTTTGACATGACCGATCCCTCACGAAGCCATGCTGATATGGCGTTATTTGCTTATTTCCGTTAAGATGCTCTAACATAGCATCTCTCAGAAAACCTTCAAACAGTTTACCCACAACAGATGTTAAACTTACCGGCCTATAGTTTCCAGGCTCTGTTTTTGGACCCTTTTTGAATATTGGCACCACATTTGCCATGCCCAAATCCGGTGGGACATTCCCTGTCAGTACAGAGTCCGCAAATATCAGAAATAAGGGTCTGGCTATGACATTACTTAATTCCCTTAGGATACGGGGGTGTATGCCATCCGGTCCTGGCGATTTGTCTATTTTGATCTTTTTAAGTCGCTGTTGTACTTCTTCCTGGGTCAGACATTTTGCCTGACACTGTTTTTTGCAGCTTAGAAATATTTTGTGGAATCAGTATTTTGTGGAAGCAGGTGTATTGCAGCCCTCAATCGGTATTTGTTGGAAACAGGTATATAGTACCCCTCAATCAGTATTTTGTGGAAGAACGTATATAGCACCCCTCAATCAGTATTTGGCAAAAACAGGTATATAGCACCCCTCAATCAGTATTTGGTGGAAGAAGGTATATAGCAATAGCACCCTTCAATCAGTATTTTGTGGAAGAAGGTATGTGGCACCCCTCAATCAGTATTTGGCGGAAACAGGTATATAGCACCCCTCAATCAATATTTTGTGGAAGAAGGTATATAGCACCCCTCAATCAGTATTTAGATGAAACAGGTATATAGCACCCCTCAATCAGGATTTGACGGAAACAGTTATATGGCACCCTTCAATCAGTATTTTGTGGAAGCAAGTGTATTGCAGCCCTCAATCAGTATTTGGTGGAAGAAGGTATATGGCACCCCTTAATCAGTATTTGGCGGAAACAGGTATATAGCACCCCTGAATCAGGATTTGGCGGAAACAGGTATATAGCACCCCTCAATCAGGATTTGGCAGAAACAGGTATATGGCACCCCTCAATTAGTATTTTGTGGAAGCAGGTGTATCGCAGCCCTCAATCAGTATTTGGTGGAAGAAGGTATATAGAAATAGCACTTCTCAATCATTATTTTGCGGATGAAGTTATATGGCATCCCTCAATCGGTTTTTGGTGGAAGAAGGTATATAGCATCCCTTAATCAGTATTTGGCTAAAATTAGTTTATAGCACCCCTCAATCAGTATTTGGCAGAAACAGGTATATAGCACCCCTCAATCATGATTTTGTGGAAGAAGGTATTTCACAGCCCTCAAGCTTATTTTTTAGGGCAACAGGTATATCATACTCGTTGCAATTAGTTACTCTAATAGCGTTTGTCCCTCTATCTAGCTGCGGTATCGTAGCAGAACCGCACACAACTGCTGCACAATATAAATACACTATAATGTAATTTCTATGTTAGAAAGTATATTATAAGTATATCACACCCCTCTATATCACACCTATCGATAGCGCACCTATACCAGTCCTTAAAAGGACTTTTGTGTCCCTATTAGCTAGCATTCTCCCTACACTGGCAAAACACAATGTAAAATAGCTGCCTGTCCCACTTTATGGATGTGTCATGGGTCAAAGTTTGGCGCTATGCAAAAAAATATGGCATGTGCGAATATTGCCATATATTTGCATGTTCGGCGAATCACGAACGAGAAAAGTTTGCCGCGAAACGACCGTCGGGCGAACCACAAGGCCATCTCTAATTAGCCGTTGTGCAGTGAAGTGCTAAAATTACAGCTCTTTTTGTTATGTATTAGTGGCAAAAGTAAAATTTATTTGCTGTTCAGCGGTGCAGTTATATGTTCTAAAACCTTTTGTGGTGTATATTAGTGGAAACAGAAAAAATATGTTTGCCGTCCAACGGTGCAGTTATATGTTCTAGAGCCTTTTGTGGCACATATAGTGGCAAAAGTAAAATATTTTTGCCGTTCAGTGGTGCAGTAATATGTTCTAAAGCCCTTTTTGACGTGTATTAGTGGCAAAAGAAAAATATATTTGCCATTCAGCGGTCCAGTTATATGTTCTAAATCCTTTTGTGGCATGTATAAGTGGAAAAAAATAAGGGCCTATTTGCCATTCAGCGATGCAATTATATGTTCTAAGGCCTTTTGTGGAGTGTATTAGTGGCAAAAGAAAAATATATTTGCCGTTCAGCTGTGCAGTTATATGTTCTAATGCCCTTTTTGGCGTGTATTAGTGGCACAAAAACAAATATATTTGCCATTGAGCGGTGAAGTTTCATTGTAGTGATGGACGATCATCTGCCGAGATGGTTCGCGAACGCGATCGCTATCAAATGTTCGTGAACCTCAAGTTCAGTATTTGGCGGAAACAGGTATATAGCACCCCTCAATCAATATTTTGTGGAAGAAGGTATATAGCACCCCTCAATCAGTATTTAGTTGAAACAGGTATATAGCACGCCTCAATCAGGATTTGACGGAAACAGTTATATGGCACCCTTCAATCAGTATTTTGTGGAAGCAAGTGTATTGCAGCCCTCAATCAGTATTTGGTGGAAGAAGGTATATGGCACCCCTTAATCAGTATTTGGCAGAAACAGGTATATAGCACCCCTGAATCAGGATTTGGCGGAAACAGGTATATAGCACCCCTCAATCAGGATTTGGCAGAAACAGGTATATGGCACCCCTCAATTAGTATTTTGTAGAAGCAGGTGTATCGCAGCCCTCAATCAGTATTTGGTGGAAGAAGGTATATAGAAATAGCACTTCTCAATAATTATTTTGCGGATGAAGTTATATGGCATCCCTCAATCAGTTTTTGGTGGAAGAAGGTATATAGCATCCCTTAATCAGTATTTGGCTAAAATTGGTTTATAGCACCCCTCAATCAGTATTTGGCAGAAACAGGTATATAGCACCCCTCAATCATGATTTTGTGGAAGAAGGTATTTCACAGCCCTCAAGCTTATTTTTTAGGGCAACAGGTATATCATACTCGTTGCAATTAGTTACTCTAATAGCGTTTGTCCCTCTATCTAGCTGCGGTATCGTAGCAGAACCACACACAACTGCTGCACAATATAAATACACTATAATGTAATTTCTATGTTAGAAAGTATATTATAAGTATATCACACCCCTCTATATCACACCTATCGATAGCACACCTATTCCAGTCCTTAAAAGGACTTTTGTGTCCCTATTAGCTAGCATTCTCCCTACACTGGCAAAACACAATGTAAAATAGCTCCCTGTCCAACTTTATGGATGTGTCATGGGTCAAAGTTCGGCGCTATGCAAAAAAATATGGCATGTGCGAATATTGCCATATATTTGCATGTTCGGCGAATCACGAACGAGAAAAGTTTGCCGCGAAACGACCGTCGGGCGAACCACAAGGCCATCTCTAATTAGCCGTTGTGCAGTGAAGTGCTAAAATTACAGCTCTTTTTGTTATGTATTAGTGGCAAAAGTAAAATTTTTTTGCTGTTCAGCGGTGCAGTTATATGTTCTAAAACCTTTTGTGGTGTGTATTAGTGGAAACAGAAAAAATATGTTTGCCGTCCAACGGTGCAGTTATATGTTCTAGAGCCTTTTGTGGCACATATAGTGGCAAAAGTATAATATATTTTTGCCGTTCAGTGGTGCAGTAATATGTTATAAAGCCCTTTTTGACGTGTATTAGTGGCAAAAGAAAAATATATTTGCCATTCAGCGGTCCAGTTATATGTTCTAAATCCTTTTGTGGCATGTATAAGTGGAAAAAAATAAGGGCCTATTTGCCATTCAGCGATGCAATTATATGTTCTAAGGCCTTTTGTGGAGTGTATTAGTGGCAAAAGAAAAATATATTTGCCGTTCAGCTGTGCAGTTATATGTTCTAATGCCCTTTTTGGCGTGTATTAGTGGCACAAAAACAAATATATTTGCCATTGAGCGGTGAAGTTTCATTGTAGTGATGGACGATCATCTGCCGAGATGGTTCGCGAACGCGATCGCTATCAAATGTTCGTGAACCTCAAGTTCAGTATTTGGCGGAAACAGGTATATAGCACCCCTCAATCAATATTTTGTGGAAGAAGGTATATAGCACCCCTCAATCAGTATTTAGTTGAAACAGGTATATAGCACCCCTCAATCAGGATTTGACGGAAACAGTTATATGGCACCCTTCAATCAGTATTTTGTGGAAGCAAGTGTATTGCAGCCCTCAATCAGTATTTGGTGGAAGAAGGTATATGGCACCCCTTAATCAGTATTTGGCAGAAACAGGTATATAGCACCCCTGAATCAGGATTTGGCGGAAACAGGTATATAGCACCCCTCAATCAGGATTTGGCAGAAACAGGTATATGGCACCCCTCAATTAGTATTTTGTAGAAACAGGTGTATCGCAGCCCTCAATCAGTATTTGGTGGAAGAAGGTATATAGAAATAGCACTTCTCAATCATTATTTTGCGGATGAAGTTATATGGCATCCCTCAATCAGTTTTTGGGGGAAGAAGGTATATAGCATCCCTTAATCAGTATTTGGCTAAAATTGGTTTATAGCACCCCTCAATCAGTATTTGGCAGAAACAGGTATATAGCACCCCTCAATCATGATTTTGTGGAAGAAGGTATTTCACAGCCCTCAAGCTTATTTTTTAGGGCAACAGGTATATCATACTCGTTGCAATTAGTTACTCTAATAGCGTTTGTCCCTCTATCTAGCTGCGGTATCGTAGAAGAACCACACACAACTGCTGCACAATATAAATACACTATAATGTAATTTCTATGTTAGAAAGTATATTATAAGTATATCACACCCCTCTATATCACACCTATCGATAGCACACCTATACCAGTCCTTAAAAGGACTTTTGTGTCCCTATTAGCTAGCATTCTCCCTACACTGGCAAAACACAATGTAAAATAGCTCCCTGTCCAACTTTATGGATGTGTCATGGGTCAAAGTTCGGCGCTATGCAAAAAAATATGGCATGTGCGAATATTGCCATATATTTGCATGTTCGGCGAATCACGAACGAGAAAAGTTTGCCGCGAAACGACCGTCGGGCGAACCACAAGGCCATCTCTAATTAGCCGTTGTGCAGTGAAGTGCTAAAATTACAGCTCTTTTTGTTATGTATTAGTGGCAAAAGTAAAATTTATTTGCTGTTCAGCGGTGCAGTTATATGTTCTAAAACCTTTTGTGGTGTATATTAGTGGAAACAGAAAAAATATGTTTGCCGTCCAACGGTGCAGTTATATGTTCTAGAGCCTTTTGTGGCACATATAGTGGCAAAAGTAAAATATTTTTGCCGTTCAGTGGTGCAGTAATATGTTCTAAAGCCCTTTTTGACGTGTATTAGTGGCAAAAGAAAAATATATTTGCCATTCAGCGGTCCAGTTATATGTTCTAAATCCTTTTGTGGCATGTATAAGTGGAAAAAAATAAGGGCCTATTTGCCATTCAGCGATGCAATTATATGTTCTAAGGCCTTTTGTGGAGTGTATTAGTGGCAAAAGAAAAATATATTTGCCGTTCAGCTGTGCAGTTATATGTTCTAATGCCCTTTTTGGCGTGTATTAGTGGCACAAAAACAAATATATTTGCCATTGAGCGGTGAAGTTTCATTGTAGTGATGGACGATCATCTGCCGAGATGGTTCGCGAACGCGATCGCTATCAAATGTTCGTGAACCTCAAGTTCAGTATTTGGCGGAAACAGGTATATAGCACCCCTCAATCAATATTTTGTGGAAGAAGGTATATAGCACCCCTCAATCAGTATTTAGTTGAAACAGGTATATAGCACGCCTCAATCAGGATTTGACGGAAACAGTTATATGGCACCCTTCAATCAGTATTTTGTGGAAGCAAGTGTATTGCAGCCCTCAATCAGTATTTGGTGGAAGAAGATATATGGCACCCCTTAATCAGTATTTGGCAGAAACAGGTATATAGCACCCCTGAATCAGGATTTGGCGGAAACAGGTATATAGCACCCCTCAATCAGGATTTGTCAGAAACAGGTATATGGCACCCCTCAATTAGTATTTTGTAGAAGCAGGTGTATCGCAGCCCTCAATCAGTATTTGGTGGAAGAAGGTATATAGAAATAGCACTTCTCAATCATTATTTTGCGGATGAAGTTATATGGCATCCCTCAATCCGTTTTTGGGGGAAGAAGGTATATAGCATCCCTTAATCAGTATTTGGCTAAAATTGGTTTATAGCACCCCTCAATCAGTATTTGGCAGAAACAGGTATATAGCACCCCTCAATCATGATTTTGTGGAAGAAGGTATTTCACAGCCCTCAAGCTTATTTTTTAGGGCAACAGGTATATCATACTCGTTGCAATTAGTTACTCTAATAGCGTTTGTCCCTCTATCTAGCTGCGGTATCGTAGCAGAACCACACACAACTGCTGCACAATATAAATACACTATAATGTAATTTCTATGTTAGAAAGTATATTATAAGTATATCACACCCCTCTATATCACACCTATCGATAGCACACCTATACCAGTCCTTAAAAGGACTTTTGTGTCCCTATTAGCTAGCATTCTCCCTACACTGGCAAAACACAATGTAAAATAGCTCCCTGTCCAACTTTATGGATGTGTCATGGGTCAAAGTTCGGCGCTATGCAAAAAAATATGGCATGTGCGAATATTGCCATATATTTGCATGTTCGGCGAATCACGAACGAGAAAAGTTTGCCGCGAAACGACCGTCGGGCGAACCACAAGGCCATCTCTAATTAGCCGTTGTGCAGTGAAGTGCTAAAATTACAGCTCTTTTTGTTATGTATTAGTGGCAAAAGTAAAATTTATTTGCTGTTCAGCGGTGCAGTTATATGTTCTAAAACCTTTTGTGGTGTGTATTAGTGGAAACAGAAAAAATATGTTTGCCGTCCAACGGTGCAGTTATATGTTCTAGAGCCTTTTGTGGCACATATAGTGGCAAAAGTAAAATATTTTTGCCGTTCAGTGGTGCAGTAATATGTTCTAAAGCCCTTTTTGACGTGTATTAGTGGCAAAAGAAAAATATATTTGCCATTCAGCGGTCCAGTTATATGTTCTAAATCCTTTTGTGGCATGTATAAGTGGAAAAAAATAAGGGCCTATTTGCCATTCAGCGATGCAATTATATGTTCTAAGGCCTTTTGTGGAGTGTATTAGTGGCAAAAGAAAAATATATTTGCCGTTCAGCTGTGCAGTTATATGTTCTAATGCCCTTTTTGGCGTGTATTAGTGGCACAAAAACAAATATATTTGCCATTGAGCGGTGAAGTTTCATTGTAGTGATGGACGATCATCTGCCGAGATGGTTCGCGAACGCGATCGCTATCAAATGTTCGTGAACCTCAAGTTCAGTATTTGGCGGAAACAGGTATATAGCACCCCTCAATCAATATTTTGTGGAAGAAGGTATATAGCACCCCTCAATCAGTATTTAGTTGAAACAGGTATATAGCACCCCTCAATCAGGATTTGACGGAAACAGTTATATGGCACCCTTCAATCAGTATTTTGTGGAAGCAAGTGTATTGCAGCCCTCAATCAGTATTTGGTGGAAGAAGGTATATGGCACCCCTTAATCAGTATTTGGCAGAAACAGGTATATAGCACCCCTGAATCAGGATTTGGCGGAAACAGGTATATAGCACCCCTCAATCAGGATTTGTCAGAAACAGGTATATGGCACCCCTCAATTAGTATTTTGTAGAAGCAGGTGTATCGCAGCCCTCAATCAGTATTTGGTGGAAGAAGGTATATAGAAATAGCACTTCTCAATCATTATTTTGCGGATGAAGTTATATGGCATCCCTCAATCAGTTTTTGGTGGAAGAAGGTATATAGCATCCCTTAATCAGTATTTGGCTAAAATTGGTTTATAGCACCCCTCAATCAGTATTTGGCAGAAACAGGTATATAGCACCCCTCAATCATGATTTTGTGGAAGAAGGTATTTCACAGCCCTCAAGCTTATTTTTTAGGGCAACAGGTATATCATACTCGTTGCAATTAGTTACTCTAATAGCGTTTGTCCCTCTATCTAGCTGCGGTATCGTAGCAGAACCACACACAACTGCTGCACAATATAAATACACTATAATGTAATTTCTATGTTAGAAAGTATATTATAAGTATATCACACCCCTCTATATCACACCTATCGATAGCACACCTATACCAGTCCTTAAAAGGACTTTTGTGTCCCTATTAGCTAGCATTCTCCCTACACTGGCAAAACACAATGTAAAATAGCTCCCTGTCCAACTTTATGGATGTGTCATGGGTCAAAGTTCGGCGCTATGCAAAAAAATATGGCATGTGCGAATATTGCCATATATTTGCATGTTTGGCGAATCACGAACGAGAAAAGTTTGCCGCGAAACGACCGTCGGGCGAACCACAAGGCCATCTCTAATTAGCCGTTGTGCAGTGAAGTGCTAAAATTACAGCTCTTTTTGTTATGTATTAGTGGCAAAAGTAAAATTTATTTGCTGTTCAGCGGTGCAGTTATATGTTCTAAAACCTTTTGTGGTGTGTATTAGTGGAAACAGAAAAAATATGTTTGCCGTCCAACGGTGCAGTTATATGTTCTAGAGCCTTTTGTGGCACATATAGTGGCAAAAGTATAATATATTTTTGCCGTTCAGTGGTGCAGTAATATGTTATAAAGCCCTTTTTGACGTGTATTAGTGGCAAAAGAAAAATATATTTGCCATTCAGCGGTCCAGTTATATGTTCTAAATCCTTTTGTGGCATGTATAAGTGGAAAAAAATAAGGGCCTATTTGCCATTCAGCGATGCAATTATATGTTCTAAGGCCTTTTGTGGAGTGTATTAGTGGCAAAAGAAAAATATATTTGCCGTTCAGCTGTGCAGTTATATGTTCTAATACCCTTTTTGGCGTGTATTAGTGGCACAAAAACAAATATATTTGCCATTGAGCGGTGAAGTTTCATTGTAGTGATGGACGATCATCTGCCGAGATGGTTCGCGAACGCGATCGCTATCAAATGTTCGTGAACCTCAAGTTCAGTATTTGGCGGAAACAGGTATATAGCACCCCTCAATCAATATTTTGTGGAAGAAGGTATATAGCACCCCTCAATCAGTATTTAGTTGAAACAGGTATATAGCACCCCTCAATCAGGATTTGACGGAAACAGTTATATGGCACCCTTCAATCAGTATTTTGTGGAAGCAAGTGTATTGCAGCCCTCAATCAGTATTTGGTGGAAGAAGGTATATGGCACCCCTTAATCAGTATTTGGCAGAAACAGGTATATAGCACCCCTGAATCAGGATTTGGCGGAAACAGGTATATAGCACCCCTCAATCAGGATTTGGCAGAAACAGGTATATGGCACCCCTCAATTAGTATTTTGTAGAAGCAGGTGTATCGCAGCCCTCAATCAGTATTTGGTGGAAGAAGGTATATAGAAATAGCACTTCTCAATCATTATTTTGCGGATGAAGTTATATGGCATCCCTCAATCAGTTTTTGGTGGAAGAAGGTATATAGCATCCCTTAATCAGTATTTGGCTAAAATTGGTTTATAGCACCCCTCAATCAGTATTTGGCAGAAACAGGTATATAGCACCCCTCAATCATGATTTTGTGGAAGAAGGTATTTCACAGCCCTCAAGCTTATTTTTTAGGGCAACAGGTATATCATACTCGTTGCAATTAGTTACTCTAATAGCGTTTGTCCCTCTATCTAGCTGCGGTATCGTAGCAGAACCACACACAACTGCTGCACAATATAAATACACTATAATGTAATTTCTATGTTAGAAAGTATATTATAAGTATATCACACCCCTCTATATCACACCTATCGATAGCACACCTATACCAGTCCTTAAAAGGACTTTTGTGTCCCTATTAGCTAGCATTCTCCCTACACTGGCAAAACACAATGTAAAATAGCTCCCTGTCCAACTTTATGGATGTGTCATGGGTCAAAGTTCGGCGCTATGCAAAAAAATATGGCATGTGCGAATATTGCCATATATTTGCATGTTCGGCGAATCACGAACGAGAAAAGTTTGCCGCGAAACGACCGTCGGGCGAACCACAAGGCCATCTCTAAATAGCCGTTGTGCAGTGAAGTGCTAAAATTACAGCTCTTTTTGTTATGTATTAGTAGCAAAAGTAAAATTTATTTGCTGTTCAGCGGTGCAGTTATATGTTCTAAAACCTTTTGTGGTGTGTATTAGTGGAAACAGAAAAAATATGTTTGCCGTCCAACGGTGCAGTTATATGTTCTAGAGCCTTTTGTGGCACATATAGTGGCAAAAGTAAAATATTTTTGCCGTTCAGTGGTGCAGTAATATGTTCTAAAGCCCTTTTTGACGTGTATTAGTGGCAAAAGAAAAATATATTTGCCATTCAGCGGTCCAGTTATATGTTCTAAATCCTTTTGTGGCATGTATAAGTGGAAAAAAATAAGGGCCTATTTGCCATTCAGCGATGCAATTATATGTTCTAAGGCCTTTTGTGGAGTGTATTAGTGGCAAAAGAAAAATATATTTGCCGTTCAGCTGTGCAGTTATATGTTCTAATGCCCTTTTTGGCGTGTATTAGTGGCACAAAAACAAATATATTTGCCATTGAGCGGTGAAGTTTCATTGTAGTGATGGACGATCATCTGCCGGGATGGTTCGCGAACGCGATCGCTATCAAATGTTCGTGAACCTCAAGTTCAGTATTTGGCGGAAACAGGTATATAGCACCCCTCAATCAATATTTTGTGGAAGAAGGTATATAGCACCCCTCAATCAGTATTTAGTTGAAACAGGTATATAGCACCCCTCAATCAGGATTTGACGGAAACAGTTATATGGCACCCTTCAATCAGTATTTTGTGGAAGCAAGTGTATTGCAGCCCTCAATCAGTATTTGGTGGAAGAAGGTATATGGCACCCCTTAATCAGTATTTGGCAGAAACAGGTATATAGCACCCCTGAATCAGGATTTGGCGGAAACAGGTATATAGCACCCCTCAATCAGGATTTGGCAGAAACAGGTATATGGCACCCCTCAATTAGTATTTTGTAGAAGCAGGTGTATCGCAGCCCTCAATCAGTATTTGGTGGAAGAAGTTATATAGAAATAGCACTTCTCAATCATTATTTTGCGGATGAAGTTATATGGCATCCCTCAATCAGTTTTTGGTGGAAGAAGGTATATAGCATCTCTTAATCAGTATTTGGCTAAAATTGGTTTATAGCACCCCTCAATCAGTATTTGGCAGAAACAGGTATATAGCACCCCTCAATCATGATTTTGTGGAAGAAGGTATTTCACAGCCCTCAAGCTTATTTTTTAGGGCAACAGGTATATCATACTCGTTGCAATTAGTTACTCTAATAGCGTTTGTCCCTCTATCTAGCTGCGGTATCGTAGCAGAACCACACACAACTGCTGCACAATATAAATACACTATAATGTAATTTCTATGTTAGAAAGTATATTATAAGTATATCACACCCCTCTATATCACACCTATCGATAGCACACCTATACCAGTCCTTAAAAGGACTTTTGTGTCCCTATTAGCTAGCATTCTCCCTACACTGGCAAAACACAATGTAAAATAGCTCCCTGTCCAACTTTATGGATGTGTCATGGGTCAAAGTTCGGCGCTATGCAAAAAAATATGGCATGTGCGAATATTGCCATATATTTGTATGTTCGGCGAATCACGAACGAGAAAAGTTTGCCGCGAAACGACCGTCGGGCGAACCACAAGGCCATCTCTAATTAGCCGTTGTGCAGTGAAGTGCTAAAATTACAGCTCTTTTTGTTATGTATTAGTGGCAAAAGTAAAATTTATTTGCTGTTCAGCGGTGCAGTTATATGTTCTAAAACCTTTTGTGGTGTGTATTAGTGGAAACAGAAAAAATATGTTTGCCGTCCAACGGTGCAGTTATTTGTTCTAGAGCCTTTTGTGGCACATATAGTGGCAAAAGTAAAATATTTTTGCCGTTCAGTGGTGCAGTAATATGTTCTAAAGCCCTTTTTGACGTGTATTAGTGGCAAAAGAAAAATATATTTGCCATTCAGCGGTCCAGTTATATGTTCTAAATCCTTTTGTGGCATGTATAAGTGGAAAAAAATAAGGGCCTATTTGCCATTCAGCGATGCAATTATATGTTCTAAGGCCTTTTGTGGAGTGTATTAGTGGCAAAAGAAAAATATATTTGCCGTTCAGCTGTGCAGTTATATGTTCTAATGCCCTTTTTGGCGTGTATTAGTGGCAAAAAACAAATATATTTGCCATTGAGCGGTGAAGTTTCATTGTAGTGATGGACGATCATCTGCCGGGATGGTTCGCGAACGCGATCGCTATCAAATGTTCGTGAACCTCAAGTTCGCGGCGGGTCCCATTCATTTTAATGGCAGGCGAACCTGAAAAACCTTCAGCTCATATTTGCAGCCAAGAAATAATTACTAGAAGTGCACAAATAGTCCCACAACATGAACAGTAAAATACCAGATGTATTATTCAAATTTGCGATCTCCATTTATTATTTTTTTTCAATGTGAAATATCGGCAATATAATTTTCGCGTACGCGCATGCGCAAATGCACTATACAGTACCCAAATGCACTATAAAGTAAGTATATTGATATATTACACCCCGCTTCAATCAGTTTTTTGCGGGGGAGACTGGTATATCACACCAGTAGAAATTATTTGTTCCAATAACGCTTGTCCCTCTATATACCTGCAGTATCGCAGCAGAACCGCACACAACTGCCGCACAATACAAATGCACTATAATATACTTTCTAACATAGAAAGCATATTATAACATTGTACAAGGAAGGCAATCCATTAGAATATACATAAAGATAAAACTTAAACATTAATAATTTTACTATGAGGGTCCATTCACACGTCCGAAAGTGTTTTGCGGATCCGCAAAACACGTACACCGGCAATGTGCATTCCGAAATTTGTGGACCGCACATTTGTGGACCGGCACTATAATAGAAAATGCCTAATCTTGTCTGCAATTGCGGACAAGAATAGGACATGTTCTATTTTTTTGTGGAAACGGAAGCACAGATGCGGAAGTGCGGATATGCAAATGTGGATGCGGATCCGCAAATGCGGATGGGGACAGCACATTCCGGCCCCATTGAACATGAATGGGTCTGCACCGTTCCGCAAAATTACGGAACGGATACGGACCCATTTTGCGGCGCTCCAGCAAGTGAACAGAGTTTAGCCCCGCCCACGCTAGTTGATACTAGTCGTGACGTCACTGGGCCAGCGGAAAACAGCGAGCGCCGCTGCCTTCTCAAACAGCTGATTGGCGGGGGTTCCGGGTGTCGGACCCCCGCCGATCAGATGCTGATGATTTATCCAGAGGATAGATCATCAGTTAAAACAAAGTGCAAAACCCCTTTAAGCAAAAAACATAGATGTGGTAGGCAATAACAAGTGCTCGGCGGCACTAAATCAGGTGATCGGCGGCACCAAATCAGAAACCATATGTCCTACCACAATCCTGGGGTACCAGTGCACATCCAAGAATCCCGGAGGGAAAGCAAAAACCATCTATCCCTGGGCTAGATGATGATGTGCTATTGAAGAACAGGGTGGGCAAAGAACTGTCCCTGATATTGCCCTACAGGGGGGTGCTATTCTGGCCCTGATAGCCTAACCACAGACTACCCGACCTGATAAGAGCGACCCCGTCCAGTACCTTACCCTATATAAAAATGGCCCTAGTAAGCCCCTAGCCCCTAGGCCCCTGACTTCCAGGTGATCACTATATAGATCTATGTGTTTTTGACTCATTATAAAAATATAAGTATATCACACCCCTCTGTGTATCACACATATAGATAGCACACCTATACTAGTCCTTAAAATGACTTTTGTGGCCCTATTAGCTAGCGTTTGGTGTACCTAACAGCCTGTCCCTGCTTCACACAGCAAATTCTCCCTACACTGGCAAAACACTGAATGTAAAATGGTGGCCAGATCAGGTTTATTTATAAAGTAGGGGGTATGTCCATGTGCTGAAATTTCTCAATTGGCTGTCCTGTACCACCTGATGGATGTGTCATGGGTCAAAGTTCTTCATAATGTAAAAGAATATGGCGGGCGCGAATTTCTCCATATGTTCGCATATTCGGCGAATAGCGAACACCCAAAGTTTGCTGCGAAACGACCTCCAGGGGAACCGCAAGGCCATCTCTATTCCATTGTACTAAAGCCATTTACAGGGTGTATTAATAGGATAGATATGAACGTCCTGTTAGCCGTTCTGTGGTGAATTGTGTTTACTGTCTTTATTTTTTTTTGTGTGTATTATTAGGAAAAAGAATAAGGGAAAAGTGATGGGTGATTGTAGACCTCCTTTTGCTGTACAGACCGAATTACGTCGATTAATTCAGTGGTGAGTTTTTTGTGAAACTGCCTTTTTTGGGAAAATTGATGGATGATTGTAGACCTTATTTTGCTGTACAGACTGAATTACATCGATTAGCCATTCAGCGGTGAAATTTTTTAGTGAAACAGCCTTTTTTGGTAAAATTGATGGTTGATTGGAGACTTTTTTCTGTATGGACCGAATTACATTGATTAGCCATTAAGTGGTGAAATTTTTTGTGAAACAACCTTTTTTGGGAAAATTGGTCGGTAATAGAGTTGAGCGAACACCTAGATGTTGGGGTTTGGGGAGTTCGGCCTAACTTTAAAAAAAAGTTCGGGTTCGGGACCCCAACTTGATCCGAACTTGGACCCGAACCGCATTAAAGTCATTGGGGACCCGAACTTCACTTTATTATTGTCACGGCTGAGGATGGGGGAAATCCTCAGCCGTGCGTGTCGGGTGATGTTATGGCTGCTCAGCCAGGAGAACAGGATAGGGAGCAGGTCACCTCCTAACAGCGTCCCTACCCTGACCCTAACTCCTAACTGCATGGGCCGACCTTAAAGGTAGGAGGACCCATGCGCAGGAACCTCGGATCCCTAACTCACCCTCCATCCGGTCCCTGCGCTAGGAGTCAGGGTAAGAAGACCTACTCCTCCTAGGCACGGAGGAGCAGGAGTCTCACTGGCCAAGCTGTTGGGAAAAGGGGAACAAATGCAAGCCTATGTATATGGCAGGTGCTGCACTAGTTCCAGCCACCTGCCACAGCCCTGCTGACTGGATCCGTGTGCAGGAAAGCTGAAGTCCACAAATAGCAAACAGAAGTCAGCACAAACTCATCCACACACCGGAACCCAGATACATGGCAGCACTGAATAATACAGGAAAACATAAACCGAACATCACACAGACTTAGCTAAACTTAAACTTAAACTTATGACCACAGTGGTGGCTCTCACAGGCGGATAGAAAAGACAGGAGGCTGCTCCAGCTAGCAAGACTGAAACAACCTACTGAGCTCTGCTAAAGAGAGGGTCTATATAGGCCCAAGTGGCCACACCCAAGGGTTGGACACACCCAGTGACATCACACACACACTGGGAAGGAAGTTAACCCTTACAGTACCACAGAAGGGAAAGACACATAAAGGGGAAGTGCACACAATACAAAATACACCATGCACACAACACACACCTAACATAAAGAAAGTCAGGTGAGACCGCATGCCAGGGCAGCAAGCTGCCTAGCGACGCTCAGGCTGCTCTGCTGCTAAATACAACACTAGTTGCCCGCAGCAACCACAAGTGAGGCCACAAACAAGCGGCCCTCACCCGTGGTTGAACACCCATACAAAACCGCAGGCAACTGCATGCGGTAAAGAAGTTACGGTCATGGGCATGGCCGTGACAATTATTTTCCGTTATAACATGGTTATAATGGAAAATAATAGTATTAGCTTTTTCAGATCTGAGTTTTCACGATCGTGAAAACTCAGATCCGACAGTATATTCTAACACAGAGGTGTTCCCATGGTGATGGGGACGTTCAAGTTAGAATATACTAAGAACTGTGTACATAACTGCCCCCTGCTGCCTGGAAGCACCCGATCTCTTACAGGGGGCTTTGATCCACACAGTACCCTCCTCCCTCCCCAGTATTAAAATCATTGGTGGCCAGTGTGGCCCCCCTCCCTCCCTCCCCAGTATTAAAATCATTGGTGGCCTGTGCGGCCCCCCACCCCCCCTATTAAAATCATTGGTGGTTAGTGCGCCCCCCCCCTATTAAAATCATTGGTGTCCAGTACGGCCTCCCCTCTCTCCCCCCTATTTAAAATCTTTGGTTAACAACCCCCCCTCACCCCCCATCATTGGTGGCAGCGGAGCGGCAGTTCTGATCGGAGTCCGAGTTTAATTGCTGGGGCTCCGGTCGGTTACCATGGAAGCCAGGATGCTACTGCAGTCCTGGCTGCCATAGTTACTAAGCACTTTTAGCAGCATTATACTTACGTGCGCTGTCTGTGGCCGGCTGGGCGCTCCTCCTACTGGTAAGTGACAGGTCTGCGCTATAAGCAATGTGCCGCACAGACCTTTCACTTACCAGTAGGAGGAGCGCCGGCCGGCCACAGACAGCGCATGTAAGTATAATGCTGCTAAAAGTGCTAAGTAACCATGGCAGCCAGGACTGCAGTAACGTCCTGGCTGCCATGGTAACCGATCAGAGCCCCAGCGATTAAACTGGGACTCCAATTGGAACTGCCGCTCAGCTGCCACCAATGATGGGGGGGTTGTTAACCAATGATTTTAATTAGGGGGGGGGGGGGAGGCCGCACTGGACACCAATGATTTTAATAGGGGGTGGGTAGGGGTGGGGGGCCGCACTAGCCACCAATGATCTTAATAGGGGGTGGGGTGGCCACACTGGCCACCAATGATTTTAATACTAGGGAGGGGGGCCGCACTGGCCACCAATGATTTTAATACTGAGGAGGGAGGGGGGTCTGGCCCCCTGCTGCCTGGAAGCACCAGGGGGCTGTGAACCGCACGGCAGGGGGCCGTTATGTCCACAGTTCTCAGTATATTCTAACTTGAAGTGTCCCCATCACTATGGGAACGCCTCTGTGTTAGAATATACTGTCGGATCTGAGTTTTCACGATCTAACTCAAATCCGATGGTATATTCTTACATAGAGGCGTTCCCATGGTGATGGGGACGCTTCAAGAAAACTCTGATCCGATGGTATATTAATATTACCCGAACACCGAACCCGAACTTTTACTGAAATGTTCGGGTTCAGGTGCCGAACACTGTAAACTTCGGTACGAACCCGAACTTTACAGTTCGAGTTCGCTCAACCCTAGTCAGTAACTGCAACTACGGTCAGGGA
This sequence comes from Bufo bufo, assembly GCF_905171765.1. Taxonomy (NCBI): domain Eukaryota; kingdom Metazoa; phylum Chordata; class Amphibia; order Anura; family Bufonidae; genus Bufo; species Bufo bufo. Next base: position 72,698,513 of record NC_053395.1, on the reverse strand, counting down.
CCATATATGTCCTTTACGGCCCACTGGGTAAATGTGGATCCTGCCCAGCCACACCAGCAACTTTGCCAGGTGACGCCGCTTCCGCCTCCACGTTCCCATGCCGTTGGTCCTGCAACAATGTCCACCTCTACCTCGTCATCCTCCACCGTTTCCTCAGCCTCCACTGCAGGGACAATTAAATACTGTTGGATTAATGACCAAATGCTTACTGAGTGAAGGCGGATGCTTAACAGACAGGATCCGTTTTTTGGGGGTTATTGTTCTGACGGATCAGAGGAAGCGCAAAATAATCATAGACGTCAACACAAACTTACTGCTGACACCCTTTCCACTCTACTTCTATAAGCGTTTAATAGAACAGGTTCTGTAGACATCTATGTGGAATCAGCTGACGAGGGTGTAAAAGGAGTGCGCTTCTTCTTGACGCTAACATCGACCTGTAAGGTTGAGTACATACTTTAGTTATTTGGTCAGTTTCGGTTCCGTTACTGCCCAAATAAATGAAGTGTGCAGTGATTCTAAGAGCGACGCCTGTCATCTACATGTTATACTGACTCATATTATAATTCCACTACAACAGCAGACTCCTTATGCGTGTTACTGCAAGGCACAGTGTTCTACAAAGCTATAAAGGCTTTCTGCAGCCAGGAAATAGCCATTTTTTAACGTGATTCGAACCAAATTTTTTCAAAAAATGTGCCGAACCGGCCGAATCTAATTTTTGAAAAATTCGCTCATCTCTACTGATAAGTTTTAGGCTCATCTGCCATCTGGAAAACAGCAAAGTTGGGGCCAAACCTGATTCAGTCCGAACTGGTTCACTCATCCTTTTGGAGCAAAATATTATTTCTCTTCAGCTCAGACCCTTCCTGAAGATTTAATAAACCACATCAAAAACTTTATTTCACCTGCTAGGAAATATTCAACATTTTACTGTATATTTTTTGAATCAACAAACCATTTTGAAACAACTTTCTTTAATCTTGTATCTACTTTGATTGCAAAATTAGGAGTAGATTTATTATTCAGTATTTTATATGGGTTCTAAAAAATGAGACACTCAACAATTTTCCACTAAGCAGGGTTCTCTTGTTTATAATAAGGCCATCTGCCACACTAAATATGTTCTCAGTGTGAGTTCTCGGTAATGGGTAAGTCTTTATAGATGAAAGTCATTTACCTTAGTTCATCTGTTCTTATTCACTATTGGCAAATGTTTTATTATACTGTATATGCATAAGTCTTATTTGTTAGCGTGTGTGTGTATATATACATCAATTTTTGTCACTCTTTTATAGTTGTGTTCCAAAATACAGTATTACATTAGCTAGTATGTGTCTAATGATATGCCTAGCTAATAATAGTTTCCATATGGATCGCCAATTACAGTCAGTCTAATAGAAATACTGCAATTTCGATATTTACTGATTTTAAAGATGCGCTAGATGCTTATCCAATAGCAAATGGCGTTAATGGTTAGAATTACTCTAACAATGAATTTTACATAATTGGTCTGGGAAAAGTTAAACTTGATTGACCTGTTTTTTTTCTCAACCTTGTAACTGTAATAGTTCAGAAAATGAAATATTGTCTAAATTAAGTTTCCTTCAATTCATTTTTTAGTGATGTTATTTTTAATTTTCTATGTCATTATCTATTTTAAGAAAAATCTTAAAATACTGCAATTTTTAATAGGTGATGAACACAGTTTATCGACTCCCTTAGTGCACACTGTCTTCTGAACAGGACACATGTCAGGTCACTGAACATCCCATGCCCATTGTGGTTCAATGTGTCTCCTGTAAAGCTCATATGATACTATCAGCTCAATTAAGATTCAGAAAATAGAATAAAAAATTCTACAATCAAAAAATAAAACACAATTAGAAAAAAGGAATATGTTTATGTCAGTCACGTACATGCACACACAGGGGGGAAGGATAGTGACCACTGCGCTTCACCCTCACCCCTGGCCCTGCCTACTTGCCCCGCAAGTCCTGATGACAGGGGACAACTGTACGCCAGTCCCTGGCTTAGAATACGTGCTGGGAGGACAGACGAGACAAACAACGGATAGTGAATGGACCGAGTCAATACCAAGAGAGCGACGAAGTACCAATGGAGAAAGCAGAGAATAGTCAGGAGAAGCCGGGGTCAAATACCAGGAGAGTAATTAAGTACCACAGGAATGAACAAGGACAGGTCAGGTCACAAGCCGAAGTTCAAGACAAGAGGTCACGTCAGGAACTTAGGAGCAAGCAGTAGCGGGTCAAAAACAGGCACGGGTCAAAATCCAAATAGCGCAGGGAACACAGAAACTAATGGCCTTGGACAATTAATCACAGGCAACCTGTGGCTATCAGGTTGCCTGTTTATATACTGAAGATCAGAGGTCATATGACGTGGCCGGCGTCACATGACCTCTCACCCTTGTCTGTAGTCGAGCACCGAGTGGCAAGCTCGGCGCTCAGCCCCTTGAGCGTAACTATGGGAACAGGGGATGCAGGCCGCACAGAGAGGAAGTGTCTGCCGCCGTGTCATCCCAGGACGCCGGCGGTGCAGGAGAGGAGAAGTACGCCGCCGGCACTGTGTGACAGTACCCCCCCTTCTATGAGGGGCCTCTGGATTTAAGGAGCACGGGAGCGACTTCTCCGGGTGTTCACGATGGAATTTTTAAATCAAATTGGTCGCATGCATCCTATGCACTGGTACCGAAACCCTTCCAATGGACCAAGTACTGTAAAGAATTCTGAACCCTCCTGACATCAATAATCTTAGACATGACAAATTCGTCTTGGCCCTCTACCTCCACAGGAGAAGGAGGTCCTTGTGAAGGTACCACGGGTGAAATGTATCTCTTTAGCAGTGATTTGTGAAATACATTATGGATGCGAAGGGAGTCAGGTAGTTTCAATCTAAAAGACACGGGATCAATAATGTCAATAATCTCGTAGGGTCCAAAGAAATGCGGCGCAAACTTTCTGGAAACCCTTTTCAAGGAAAGATTCTTGGTGGACAGCCACACCTTGTCACCGACCTCCAAATTAACTCCCTTGGAGCGTCTCTTATCAGCTTGCTCCCTCTGAACCTCCTGGTCCTTTTCCAGGTTCGTTAGACGGGACACCCCCGTGGACGAATTCACCCGATTGTTGATGGCAAACTCCGCCAACGGAAGGTATCTCACCCACTGATGCTGATTGTCAGACACATAACATCTCATAAATTGTTCAACCGCCTGATTCAACCGTTCCGTCTGCCCATTGGTCTCAGGATGGAAGGCTGACGAAAAGGACAAAGAAATTTCACACCTTTGACAAAAGGCTTTCCAAAACTTAGAGACGAACTGCACACCCCTGTTCAAGACAATATTTTCGGGAACTCCATGCAAGCGTACAATGTGGTCAATAAACAAAGATGCTAGAGTCTTGGCATTAAGGAGCTTAATCAGAGGGACGAAGTGCACCCTTTTCACCTCTGAATTCCCCTCTGAGGTTGGCAAGTCTGTAATAAAATCCATGGAAATATGTGACCATGGTCTGCATGGAATAGGTAGGGGTCGTAATTCACCAACAGGACGCATACCTCACAAGCAGACACATAAGAATGTACATCTCTAGATAACGTGGGCCACCAGAAAGGCCAGCTCGGCGCTCAGCCCCTTGAGAGTAACTATGGGAACGGGGGTGTCACGGCTGAGGATGGGGAAAATCCTCAGCCGTACGATGCCCGAAGATGTAAGGCGGCTCGGTCAGGACGACAGGATTAGGGAGCAGGTCACCTCCTAAACGCATCCCTAACCTGACCCTGACTCCTAGCTACATGAGCCAACCTTGATGGTAGGAGGGATTATGCACCGGAACCTTGAAGTCCCTGCTAGCCCTCAAGATGGCCCTAACCTAGGAGCAGGGTAAGACGGCCTGTTCCTTCTGAACGCGGAGGAACAGGGGTCTCACTGGCCAAGCTGCAAGGAATGGGGGAACACATACAACATACAGATATGACAGGGGAACTAAACAAGTTCCACACGTACCTGTCACAGCCACGCTGACTGGAACCCATGCATGTACTACTCATGTCCACAGAACACAAAGGGACATAGCACACATAACACACAGGTAACCAGGACATCCATAGTTGCACTAAATAGGAAACAAAGGGAAGCATCAACTGAACATCATGCAAACATAACTAATACTTCACAGATAAACCTATGACCACAAGGGTGGCCCCCACTGGCAGATGATATACACAGGAGGCTGCTCCAGCTACACATAGCTGAAGCAACCCACTGAGACATGCCAAACACTGAGGCTTTATAGGCCTAAGAGGCCACACCCACACAGACACACCCAGTGTCTCACACACACAGAAAGGGAGTTAACCCTTCCAACACCAGGGAAGGGAAAACACCACTTAAAGGGGAAATGACCAAACCAAGATCACACTGTGGCTGTTGCCGCAGGCAACGACATGGGTGGCTACCATGTCCTGGGAGTCAGCCCGCAGGCAGGGACACTGCCACCACATGTACACATCCAACCAAACGTTGCCACGGGCAGCCACAGTGAAGGGAAGAGTCCTAGTGCACACACAACACAAAACACAGTGCACAACAGACAAACAGACACAACACCCAACATGAGTGTTGTTAGGTGCAACCGCATGCAATACAGCAAGCTGCCCAGCACCGCTCAGGCTGCTCTGCTGAAACTAACACCATACAACTAGTTGCCTGTGGCAACCACAGGTGAGGCCACAAACCAGCGGCCCTCAGCTGTGATTGAAGACCAAAACCAAACCGCAGGCAACCGCATGCGGTTGAGGAGTCACGACCATAGCCGTGGCCGTGACAGGGGGACTCCGGCCGCACAGAGAGGAAGTGTGCTCTGCCCCCGTTACCCTGGCAACCAAGACGCCGAGCGGCTCCCCGCTCGGCGCTACAACAGGACACAGCTGACGTGTCTGCCGCCGTGTCATCCCAAGACGCCGGCGGCGCAGGAGAGGAGAAGCATGCCGCCGGCGCCCTGTGACAGTTTCACTATTCACTGTTTTTAATTAGTAAAAAATGAAATTACATATTCCTTTTAACAATTTTTTTAAAATATTTGAAGCACCGCCAGTCTTAATGATCTTTGAAGCTTGAAATACAGAAATAGACTATACCGTCTTCCAGGGTTTATTTGTGTTCAAGAGCAATATCTGCATGACGTTTGCATGTTCTCCCTTTGTTTGCGTGGGTTACCTTTGGGTACATACTTCGGTTCCCTCCCACACTCCAAAAATATTCTAAGAGGTAAATGTGTCTCCTTTAAAATTGCTGTAAATGATAAGATAGAATTTTGCACACTCCAAAATCGTCTGATATACAAAACTTCTACCACAGTGAAATAAAGTTTTGACGGATAAAGTTCTTAAGATGTACTCCCATCTAAGCTAGCATATTACTTACAAGAACTTATGAAGCACCATATAACTCTCCACTATAAAGCACCACAGCTTGAGTCTGCATTGGAGCACCGTTTTACTGAAATTGTCCGAAACAAACCTCAAAAGATTTGAGTTTGTGTATTTATTGTAAGAAGGAACAAGGGGTCGTCATTGATGGGCGGTATGTGTCACAGAGGTTCCTGGCCTTGGGGTAAGAGCTGTTTTTTCCCCCTGAAATGTCATTATTGCAGTCTGACACTTCAGCTGGTTAGTATGGCTGTGAAGCTGATCCGGAACGGCTCTTACTGGGAGTAGTCAAAGTGCTGGGTGGGTGGCTACTCCCCACGTTCCAGGCCGGGTCTTGGGAGGCTTATAAAAAGCAGTCAGCACTGTCAGGTGGGGTGGATTATCCTCCATCTCACAGTGAAGCTGTGGAGTCTCTGTGTTTTGGGATCTGAAGATGTGTGCCGTGCAAAAGGGCTGAGAACAGCATGCTGGAAAACAGGCCCCTAAAGCCTGCTGGGGAACGCTGATGGAAAAACTGCTAACAAGGTGAATGTTTTTGTTCTGTGTGAATGAACACCAAGACTGCAAACTGTCATTTTGTTTTGCCTTCTGTGTGAATAAACACTGAACTGTTTAAGTTAAAGACTCTGTGATTGCCTCTATAGTGCTTCTGCTAACCTGCCTACCAGAGCAAATCCCCACAATTGGTGTCGGTGCGGACAAACGCAGTAAGGTCGAAAAGTTTTCGTTTTTTCCCGGGCACGGGTGTACAGTCGTGGCCAAAAGTTTTGAGAATGACACAAATATTAGTTTTCACAAAGTTTGCTGCTAAACTGCTTTTAGATCTTTGTTTCAGTTGTTTCTGTGATGTAGTGAAATATAATTACGCGCACTTCATACGTTTCAAAGGCTTTTATCGACAATTACATGACATTTATGCAAAGAGTCAGTATTTGCAGTGTTGGCTAGGGATGAGCGAACCCGAACTGTATAGTTCAGGTTCGTACCGAATTTTGGGGTGTCCGTGACACGGACCCGAACCCGAACATTTTCGTAAAAGTCCGGGTTCGTGGTTCGTCGTTTTCTTGGCGCTTTTTGAAAGGCTGCAAAGCAGCCAATCAACAAGCTACATACTACTTGCCCCAAGAGGCCATCACAGCCATGCCTACTATTGGCATGGCTGTGATTGGCCAGTGCAGCATGTGACCCAGCCTCTATTTAAGCTGGAGTCACGTAGCGCCGCACGTCACTCTGCTCTGATCAGTGTAAGGAGAGGTTGAAGCTGCTGTTAGGGCGAGATTAGGCAGTGATTAACTCAGCAAAAACACTTAATTCAGTGATCGATCTACAGCTGTGGATCATTGAACTGCTGCTATTTAATTGCTCACTGTTTTTAGGCTGCCCAGAGTGTTTTTATGTCACTTTTTTCTTGGGTGATCGGCGGCCATTTTGTGTCTTGTGGTGCGGCAGCACAAGCTGCCACCAAGTCCATTTCACCATCAATAGTGTGGTTATTTTTTTGCTATATCCTACATCAGGGGCTTGGCTGTGCTTGCTATTTTATTGAGGGGTGAAATATACAATTGCCAAAATAGCAGTACCCTAAATCTGGTGTTTCAGCTGTGGCTAGCCAATTGTAATACTGTCTGCTGTCTGGCAAAGGATATATTTTTGTTCTGGGTTGAATACAATTCCCAAGTTAGCAATTCCCTAAATCAGTGGTTTCTGCTGTATCAGGCCAAGTTTACAGGGAGTGCAGAATTATTAGGCAAGTTGTATTTTTGAGGATTAATTTTATTATTGAACAACAACCATGTTCTCAATGAACCCAAAAAACTAATTAATATCAAAGCTGAATATTTTTGGAAGTAGTTTTTAGTTTGTTTTTAGTTTTAGCTATTTTAGGGGGATATCTGTGTGTGCAGGTGACTATTACTGTGCATAATTATTAGGCAACTTAACAAAAAACAAATATATACCCATTTCAATTATTTATTTTTACCAGTGAAACCAATATAACATCTCAACATTCACAAATATACATTTCTGACATTCAAAAACAAAACAAAAACAAATCAGTGACCAATATAGCCACCTTTCTTTGCAAGGACACTCAAAAGCCTGCCATCCATGGATTCTGTCAGTGTTTTGATCTGTTCACCATCAACATTGCGTGCAGCAGCAACCACAGACTCCCAGACACTGTTCAGAGAGGTGTACTGTTTTCCCTCCTTGTAAATCTCACAATTGATGATGGACCACAGATTCTCAATGGGGTTCAGATCAGGTGAACAAGGAGGCCATGTCATTAGATTTTCTTCTTTTATACCCTTTCTTGCCAGCCACGCTGTGGAGTACTTGGACACGTGTGATGGAGCATTGTCCTGCATGAAAATCATGTTTTTCTTGAAGGATGCAGACTTCTTCCTGTACCACTGCTTGAAGAAGGTGTCTTCCAGAAACTGGCAGTAGGACTGGGAGTTGAGCTTGACTCCATCCTCAACCCGAAAAGGCCCCACAAGCTCATCTTTGATGATACCAGCCCAAACCAGTACTCCACCTCCACATTGCTGGCGTCTGAGTCGGACTGGAGCTCTCTGCCCTTTACCAATCCAGCCACGGGCCCATCCATCTGGCCCATCAAGACTCACTCTCATTTCATCAGTCCATAAAACCTTAGAAAAATCAGTCTTGAGATATTTCTTGGCCCAGTCTTGACGTTTCAGCTTGTGTGTCTTGTTCAGTGGTGGTCGTCTTTCAGCCTTTCTTACCTTGGCCATGTCTCTGAGTATTGCACACCTTGTGCTTTTGGGCACTCCAGTGATGTTGCAGCTCTGAAATATGGCCAAACTGGTGGCAAGTGGCAAAGGTGTCAAGCTTCACGCTTGACACCTTTCATTTCATGGGCAGTTATTTTGCGCCTTGGTTTTTCCACACGCTTCTTGCGACCCTGTTGACTATTTTGAATGAAACGCTTGATTGTTCGATGATCACGCTTCAGAAGCTTTGCAATTTTAAGAGTGCTGCATCCCTCTGCAAGATATCTCACTATTTTTGACTTTTCTGAGCCTGTCAAGTCCTTCTTTTGACCCATTTTGCCAAAGGAAAGGAAGTTGCCTAATAATTATGCACACCTAATATAGGGTGTTGATGTCATTAGACCACACCCCTTCTCATTACAGAGATGCACATCACCTAATATGCTTAATTGGTAGCAGGCTTTCGAGCCTATACAGCTTGGAGTAAGACAACATGCATAAAGAGGATGATGTGGTCAAAATACTCATTTGCCTAATAATTCTGCACGCAGTGTAAATCGATCCATAAAAGGGTATATTAGATTTAAGGTGCGGATAGTGTCATCCTCAATAACTTCACACGCTACCGTGCATTTCCAAGTTTAATTCTGTCCGTAAGCGTATGCCTGTCACCCAGCGCCTAAATAATAGGCCTAAAATTTATATTCAGCTAAATCTGTGTTTATTGCTGAGGCTGGTCAATTCATTTAGTGTCCGCCAAAGCACAGTTTTTGTTCTGGGTTGAAATACAATTCCCAACTTAGCAATTCCCTAAATAAGTGGTTTCTGCTGTATCAGGCCAACTTTAAATCTATCCATAAAAGGGTATATTAGATTGAAGGTGCGGATAGGGTCATCCTCAATAACTTCACACGCTACCGTGCATTTCCAAGTCTAATTCTGTCCGTAAAAGGGATACCTGTCATCCAGCGCCTAAATACTAGGCCTACAATTTATATTCAGCTAAATGTGTCATTACTGCTGTGCCTGTATTAGTGTAATACGGTACCTAATTAGATAGCCAGATAGTGTTAGGTGCCTGTAAAAAAAGGCCTGAATTTGAATTCAATACATTGGGCCAAATAATTTTTTTATTATTCTGGTGAACGGTAACAATGAGGAAAACATCTAGTAAGGGACGCAGACGCGGACATGGTCGTGGTGGTGTTAGTGGACCCTCTGGTGCAGGGAGAGGACGTGGCCGTTCTGCCACAGCCACACGTCCTAGTGAACCAACTACCTCAGGTCCCAGTAGCAGCCAGAATTTACAGCGATATTTGGTGAAGCCCAATGCCGTTCTAAAGATGGTAAGGCCTGAGCAGGTAAAGACATTAGTCAATTCGGTGGCCGACAGTGGATCCAGCACGTTCACATTATCTCCCACCCAGTCTTCTGCAGAAAGCGCACAGATGGAGCCTGAAAACCAAGCCCATCAGTCTGTGACATCACCCCCATGCATATCAGGGAAACTGTCTGAGCCTCAAGTTATGCAGCAGTCTCTTATGCTGTTTGAAGACTCTGCTGGCAGGGTTTCCCAAGGGCATCCACCTAGCCCTTCCCCAGGGGTGGAAGAGATAGAGTGCATTAACGCACAACCACTTATGTTTCCTGATGAGGACATGGGAATACCACCTCAGCACGTCTCTGATGATGACGAAACACAGGTGCCAACTGCTGCGTCTTTCTGCAGTGTGCAGACTGAACAGGAGGTCAGGGAGGAATACTGGGTGGAAGACGATGCAGGGGACGATGAGGTCCTAGACCCCACATGGAATGAAGATCGTGCCACTGACTTTCAGAATTCGGAGGAAGAGGCAGTGGTGAGACCGAGCCAACAGCGTAGCAAAAGAGGGAGCAGTGGGCAAAAGCAGAACACCCGCCGCCAAGAGAGTCCGTCTGCTACTGGCCACCGCCATCTGGGACCGAGCACCCCAAAGGCAGCTTCAAGGAGTTCCCTGGCGTGGCAGTTCTTCAAATAATGTGCTGACGACAAGACCCGAATGGTTTGCACGCTGTGCCATCAGAACCTGAAGTGAGGCATTAACGTTCTGAACCTTAGCACAACCTGCATGACCAGGCACCTGCATGCAAAGCATGAACTGCAGTGGAGTAAACACCTTAAAAACAAGGAACTCACTCAGGATCCCCCTGCTACCTCTTCTGCTGCTGCCACTGCCTCGGCCTCTTCCTCCGCCTCTGGAGGAACGTTGGCACCTGCCGCCCAGCAAACAGAGGATGTACCACCAACACCACCACCTCCGTCACCAAGCATCTCAACCATGTCACACGGCAACGTTCAGCTCTCCATCTCACAAACATTTGAGAGAAAGCGTAAATTCCCACCTAGCCACCCTCGATCCCTGGCCCTGAATGCCAGCATTTCTAAACTGCTGGCCTATGAAATGCTGTCATTCAGGCTGGTGGACACAGACAGCTTCAAACAGCTCATGTCGCTTGCTGTCCCACAGTATGTTGTTCCCAGCCGCCACTACTTCTCCAAGAGAGCCGTGCCTTCCCTGCACAACCAAGTATCCGATAAAATCAAGTGTGCACTGCTCAACGCCATCTTTGGCAAGGTCCACCTAACCACAGATACGTGGACCAGTAAGCACGGCCAGGGACGCTATATCTCCCTAACTACACACTGGGTAAATGTAGTGGCGGCTGGGCCCCAGGCGGAGAGCTGTTTGGCGCACGTCCTTCCGCCGCCAAGGATCGCAGGGCAACATTCTTTGCCTCCTGTTGCCTCCTCCTCCTACTCGGCTTCCTCCTCCTCTTCTTCCACCTGCTCATCCAGTCAGCCACACACCTTCACCACCAACTTCAGCACAGCCCGGGGTAAACGTCAGCAGGCCATTCTGAAACTCATATGTTTGGGGCACAGGCCCCACACCGCACAGGAGTTGTGGCGGGGTATAGACCAACAGACCGACGAGTGGTTGCTGCCGGTGAGCCTCAAGCCCGGCCTGGTGGTGTGCGATAATGGGCGAAATCTCGTTGCAGCTCTGGGACTAGCCGGTTTGACGCACATCCCTTGCCTAGCGCATGTGCTGAATTTTGTGGTGCAGAAGTTCATTCACAACTACCCCGACATATCAGAGCTGCTGCATAAAGTGCGTGCCGTCTGTGCGCGCTTCCGGCGTTCACATCCTGCCGCTGCTCGCCTGTCTGCGCTACAGCGTAACTTCGGCCTTCCCGCTCACCGCCTCATATGCGATGTGCCCACCAGGTGGAACACATGCTGGACAGACTGTGCGAGCAGCAGCAGGCCATAGTGGAGTTTCAGCTGCAGCATGCACGGGTCAGTCGCACTGCGGAACAGCACCACTTCACCACCAATGACTGGGCCTCCATGCGAGACCTGTGTGCCCTGTTGCGCTGATTCGAGAACTCCACCAACATGGCCAGTGGTGATGACGCCGTTATCAGCGTTACAATACCACTTCTATGTCTCCTTGAGAAAACACTTAGGGCGATGATGGAAGAGGAGGTGGCCCAGGAGGAGGAGGAGGAGGAGGAAGAGGGGTCATTTTTAGCACTTTCAGGCCAGTCTCTTCGAAGTGACTCAGAGGGAGGTTTTTTGCAACAGCAGAGGCCAGGTACAAATGTGGCCAGACAGGGCCTACTACTGGAGGACGAGGAGGAGAAGGATGAGGAGGAGGTGGAGGAGGATGAGGATGAAGCATGTTCACAGCGGGGTGGCACCCAACGCAGCTCGGGCCCATCACTGGTGCGTGGCTGGGGGGAAATGCAGGACGATGACGATACACCTCCCACAGAGGACAGCTTGTCCTTACCTCTGGGCAGCCTGGCACACATGAGCGACTACATGCTGCAGTGCCTGCGCAACGATAGCAGAGTTGCCCACATTTTAACTTGTGCGGACTACTGGGTTGCCACCCTGCTGGATCCCCGGTACAAAGACAATGTGCCCACCTTACTTCCTGCACAGGAGCGTGATAGGAAGATGCGCGAGTACAAGCGCACGTTGGTAGACGCGCTACTGAGAGCATTCCCAAATGTCACTGAGGAACAAGTGGAAGCCCAAGGCGAAGGCAGAGGTGGAGCAAGAGGTCGCCAACGCAGCTGTGTCACGGCCAGCTCCTCTGAGGGCAGGGTTAGCATGGCAGAGATGTGGAAAAGTTTTGTCAACACGCCACAGCTAACTGCACCACCACCTGATACGGAACGTGTTAGCAGGAGGCAACATTTCACTAACAAGGTGGAACAGTGCGTGTGCACACCCATCCAAGTACTGACTGATGGTTCGGCCCCATTCAACTTCTGGGTCTCCAAATTATCCACGCGGCCAGAGCTAGCCTTTTATGCCTTGGAGGTGCTGGCCTCCCCGGCGGCCAGCGTTTTGTCTGAACGTGTATTCAGCACGGCAGGGGGCGTCATTACAGACAAACGCAGCAGCCTGTCTACAGCCAATGTGGACAAGCTGACGTTCATAAAAATTAACCAGGCATGGATCCCACAGGACCCGTCCATCCCTTGTGCAGATTAGACATTAACTACCTCCCCTTAACCATATATTATTGTACTCCAGGGCACTTCCTCATTCAATCCTATTTTTATTTTCATTTTACCATTATATTGTGGGGCAACCCAAAGTTGAATGAACCTCTCCTCTGTCTGGGTGCCTGTCCAAAAATATCTGACAGTGGCCTGTTCCAGTGTTGGTTGACGTGAAGCATGATTCTCTGCTATGACATGAAGCCTGAATCTCTGCTATGGGACCTCTCTCCTCTTTCTGGGTGCCGGGGCCTAAATATCTGACAATGGACTGTTCCAGTTTTGGCTGACGTCAAGCCTGATTCTCTGCTATGACATGAAGACTGATTCTCTGCTGACATGAAGCCTGAATCTCTGTTATGGGACCTCTCTCCTCTGTCTGGGTGCCGGGGCCTAAATATATGACAATGGACTGTTCCAGTTTTGGCTGACGTGAAGCCTGATTCTCTGCTAATGACATGAAGACTGATTCTCTGCTGACATGAAGCCTGATTCTCTGCTATGGGACCTCTCTCCAATTGATATTGGTTAATTTTTATTTATTTTATATTTATTTTAATTCATTTCCCTATCCACATTTGTTTGCAGGGGATTTAACTACATTTTGCTGCCTTTTGCAGCCCTCTAGCCCTTTCCTGGGCTGTTTTACAGCCTTTTTAGTGTGGAAAAGTTCAGGTCCCCATTGACTTCAATAGGTTTCGGGTTCGGGACGAAGTTCGGGTCGGGTTCGGATACCGAACCCGAACATTTCCGGGAAGTTCGGCCGAACTTCTCGAACCCGAACATCCAGGTGTTCGCTCAACTCTAGTAGCAGCCATTAAAACTATTGTTATCTCTACTGGGCTTGCTGCACAAAGTGGGCTTGTGAATAAGTGGAGTTTAAAGAAATGGTTGTTAAGACAAGGAGCAAGAAACTAAGGTTTGCTAGATTTTCCTTATGTATTGTTGGCTTGATTCTAGCTAGGTCTCCAACTACAGCAGACAGGGTCTAAATCTTACCTCATATTTACTATTTTCCTTCTTTACTGTTCATCCCCATCTAAACATGTGCTCCATGAACAATGCTAACAAAGTGTGTTCTGTGCAATGTATGTGTGCTTTGAAGAGCCATTCGAAGGTGAATACATTTGCACTAGATGCAAGCATGTTGCATATTTGGAAGCCCAGATCACGAATCTAAATAAGCAGCTTGAAATACTTAGGGGAATTGCAAAACTGGAGAGAGGCTTAGACCTCACTGTGCAGGCACTGACTGGGGTCGTCGGTGAAATGGAGGTGGGAGGAGGAGGGCAAGATCAGGACTATCAAGTCAGTAGTTGGGTTAATGTAGGAAGAAGAGATAGAGGGAAAAGTGTCAGGGAGGCTAGTCCTGAGCTGAAACGCCCTAGTAAATATACCTGTTTGGCTGATATTAGGGATGAAAGTCTAGGGCCAGCAACACTACAGCAGGACATTTCTCCTAGCAACCAGGAGAATGACCGCTGCAGGAAGGATAAGAAAAGTAGTGCAGCAAAGGTCAGACAGATGCTGGTGGTAGGGGACTCTATTATTAGGAGGACAGACAGGGCCATCTATCTCCGAGACCGTGAATGCCAAACAGTGTGTTGTCTTCTGGGTGCTCGGGTTCGGCATATTGCGGATCGGATTGACAGATTGCTGGGTGGGGCTGGGGAAGACCGGGCTGTCATGGTTCACATTGGCACCAATGACAAAGTCAGAGGGAGATGGAAGGTCTTTAAAAATTATTTTAGAGAACTAGGAGAGAAGCTCAAGTCCAGGACCTCCAAGGTAGTGTTTTTTTTATCTGTCACCAGCGTGGGTTTAACCTTAAGGACCAGACCATTTTTTGCAAATCTGACCAGTGTCACTTTATGTGTGAATAACTTTAAAACCCCTTTTACCTATCCAGGCCATTCTGAGATAGTTTTGTCATCACATATTGAACTTCATGACACTGGCAAAATTGAGTAAAAAAATAATAATTTTTATTTTAAAAAAAAATACCAAATTTACCAAAAATTTTGAAAAATTTGCAAATATACAAGTTTCAATTTCTCTACTTCTAATACATAGTAATACCTCCAAAGATAGTTAATAATGTACATTCACCATATGTATACTTCATGTTTGGATAATTTTGGGAATGCCATTTTATTTTTTGGGGACATTACAAGTCTTAGAAGTTTAGAAGCAAATCTTGAAATTTTTCAGAAATTTTCCAAAACCCACTTTTTAAGGACAGTTCAGGTCTGAAGTCACTTTGTGAGGCTTACATAATAGAAACTACCAAAAATGCCCCCATTTTGGAAACTACACACCTCGAGGTATTCAAAACTGATTTTACAAACTTTGCTAACCCTTTAGGTGTTCCACAAGAGTTATTGGCAAATGGAGATGAAATTTCAGAATTTGAATTTTATGGCAAATTTTTAATTTTGATCCATTTTTTCCAGTAGCAAAGCAAGGGTTAACAGCCAAACAGAACTCAATATTTTTTGCCCTGATTCTGTAGTTTATAGAAACACCCCATATGTGGTTGTAAACTACTGTATGGGCACACGGCAGGGCGCAGAAGGAAATGAACACCATATGGTTTCTGGAAGGCAGATTCTGCTGGATTGGTTTTTAGACACCATGTCCCATTTGAAGCCCCTTAATGCACCCCTAGAGTAGAAACTCCAAAAAAGTGACCCCATTTTGGAAACTACGGGATAAGGTGGCAGTTTTGTTGGTACTATTTTAGGGTACATATGATTTTTGGTTGCTCTATATTACACTTTTTGTGAGGCAAAGTAACACAAAATAGAAATTGTGAAATTTCATCTCCATTTGCCATTAACTCTTGTGAAACACTTAAAGGGTTAACAAAGTTAGTAAAATCAGTTTTGAATAACTTGAGGGGTGTAGTTTCTTAATTGGGGTCACTTTTTGGAGTTTCTACTCTAGGGGTGCATCAGGGGGGGCTTCAAATGGGACATGGTGTCAAAAAGCAGTCCAGCAAAAACTGCCTTCAAAAACCATATGGCGTTCCTTTCATTCTGCGCCCTGCCATGTGGCCATACAGAAGTTTATGACCACATATGGGGCATTTATGTAAACTGCAGAATCAGGGCAATAAATATAGAGTTTTGTTTGGCTGTTAACCCTTGGTTTGTTACGGTAAAAAATTGATTAAAATGGAAAATTTGCCCAAAAATAGCTGTTTTGCCACCGGTTTTAATTTTTATTATTTACAACGTTCATCTGACAGGTTAGATCATGTGCTATTTTTATAGAGCAGGTTCTTACGGACGCGGCAATACCTAATATGTATACCTTTTTTTTTTTATTTAGGTTTTACACCACAATAATATTATTTTTGGAAAAAAAATAATTATGTTTTAGTGTCTCCAGTTTGAGAGCCATAGTTTTTTCAGTTTTCAGGCGATTGTCTCAGGTTGGGTATCATTTTTGTGGGATGAGATGACGGTTAGATTGGCACTATTTTGGGGTGCATATGACTTTTTGATTGCTTGCTATTACACTTTTTGTGATGTAAGAAAACAAAAAAATAGCTTTTTTGACACCGTTTTTATTTAAAAAATTTATAGTGTTCATCTGAGGGGTTAGGTCATGTGGTATTTTTATAGAGCAGGTTCTTACGGACGTGGCAATACCAAATATGTATAAATAATTTTTTTATTTTTTATTTCGGTTTTACACAATAATATCATTTTTGAAACAAAAAAAAACTATTTAGTGTCTCCATAGTCTGAGAGCCATAGTTCTTTTATTTTTTTGGGCGATTGTCTTATGTAGGGTATAATTTTTTGCGGGATGAGGTGATGGTTAGATTGCCACCATTGTGGGGGGCATACGCCTTTTTGATCGCTTGGTGTTGCACTTTTAGTAACGTAAGGTGACAAAACAAATGTTTTTTTAGCAAAGTTTTTATTTTAATTTTTTTACAGTGTTGACCTGAGGGGTTATGTCATATGATATTTTTATAGAGTCGGTCATTACGGACGTGACGATACCTATTATGTATACTTTCTTTTATTTTTTTAAGTTTTACACAATAATATCATTTTTAAAAAACTAAAAAAATCATGTTTAAGTGTCTCCATAGTCTGGGCGATTGTCTTAGGTAGGATATAATTTTCGTGGGATGAGATGACGGTTAGATTGGCACTATTTTGGGGGGCATACGACTTTTTGATCGCTTGCTATTGCACTTTTTGTGATGTAAGGTGACAAAAAATGGCTTTTTTGACACAGTTTTTCATTTTTTTTTTACAGTGTTCATCTCAGGGTTTATATCATGTGGTATTTTTATAGAGCAGGTTCTTACGGACGCGGCAATACCTAATATGTCTACTTTTTTTTTTACGTTTAACATAAAAAAGCATTTTTGAAACAAAAAAATTATGTTTCAGTCTGAGAGACATATTTTATTTTATTTTTTGGGCCATTCTCATGTAGGGGCTCATTTTTTGCGGGATGAGGTGACGGTTTTTATTTTTTATGGCGTTCACCGTGCAGGGAAAATAACATGACAGTTTTATAGATCAGGTCGTTATGGACGCGGTTATATCAAACATGTGTAGGGAATTACATTTTTTTAATTTTTAATGAGTGATAAATGTTGTTTTTTTTTTACCCAGACCCACTTGGTTCTTAAAGATCCAGTGGGTCTGATGTCTGTATAATACAGTACAGTACACTATATAGTGAACTGTACTGTATTTTCACTTTAAAAAGTCTGATCAGACTTCTGCCTTTAGCAGAAGTCTGATCAGCACCATGGACAGCCGGAAGCCTGTGAAAGCGTCCGGTTGCCATGGTAACCATCACTCGCTGCCACAACAGAGCAGAGGGTCATGGGGAGGGAGGGGGGCCCCCTCCCTCTGTGATCCCGTCAAGAATCGGTGGCTGAAAAGGCACAGCAGACCCGATGAGAGAGGGAGGGAGCTCCCTCCCTGTTAACCTACGGACCGCGGCATGGAAGCGGTTAAATGGCTGACATCTGTGCCAGCACAGATGTCAGCCGTTTCAAGCAGATTGTCAGCAATGTGCTGACACTCTGCTAAAACCGTTGGGCCATCCTGAGAGAGGGGGCGGGCGGATGATCGCCGCCTGCCCGCCCCCCCCAGCACCGCACGCACTGCCGCCCGTACTGCACGGGATCAGAAACTTCCGAAAGCGCTGCAAACCGCAAGTCTGAATTGACCTGCGGTTTGCAGCGATCGCCGATACGGGGGGGTCTCAGGACCCCCCTCGGCATTGACCCAGGGTGCCTGCTGATTGATTTCAGCAGGCACCCAGTTCCGATCACTGCCCGCCGTGCGGCGGTGATCGGAACTACGCCCTGTGTCCTTAAAGGGACACTGACAGGCCCGAAAAACATATTTAGTTATTCCTATGCAGTCATAGATCTATTAAAGTGTATTCCAATGATATAAGAGTACCCCCTATCCGCATTTTAAACCATGTAAAAACAACTTTATAATCATCTGTCAATCACCTTCCTTTATGCCCAAGGGGCGTTTTTTCACATTTCTTTATGCCCAAGTGGCGTTTTTACTCCTACCTTTGTGCCCAGCCGCGCCTCAACTGTCGCTTCCTAGCGCCGCCCAGCTCATTATTATTCACTGCGCTGGGCGGCTTTTACAGTCCCCGATCCTCCCGAGCCGGCGCAGGCGCAGCAGGAGACGCTGGCAGTGAATAAGGGACGCAGGCGCACTGCGAGTGAGGGTGCCGGGCAAGTTATCCGGCGCACGCGCAGAAGGTACAAGTGAGTTCAATGCAGCAGGAGACCTGGCAACTTACCCGGCACCCTCACTCGCAGTGCGCCTGCGTCCCTTATTCAATGCCAGCGTCTCCTGCTGCGACTGCGCCGGCTCGGGAGGATCGGGGACTGTAAAAGCCGCCCAGCGCAGTGAATAATAATGAGCTGGGCGGCGCTAGGAAGCGACAGTTGAGGCGCGGTTGGGCACAAAGGTAGGAGTAAAAACGCCACTTGGGCATAAAGAAATGTGAAAAAACGCCCCTTGGGCATAAAGGAAGGTGATTGACAGATGATTATAAAGTTGTTTTTACATGGTTTAAAATGCGGATAGGGGGTACTCTTATGTGATTGTAATACACTTTAATAGACCTATGACTGCATAGGAATAACTAAATATGTTTATCGGGCCTGTCAGTGTCCCTTTAAGTACCAGGACATCAGGGCTTACAGGTACGCCCTGTGTCCCCAACAGGTTTAAACTAATTATGTGACATGGTACTTTGGGGGTCACTTACTATTAATGTGAGGCACATGTGGTCCAGTCCAAAAGCATTTGCCCAGCCTGACATTAAAATAAATGACCCCCATCATGTTTAAAACATGGCAGTGGCAAGATTGGGGTTAATGAGTCACATTTCTAATGATGCAGAGCTTGTTGGAAATGTTACTGTTCAAGAAACACTAGGTAATAGTGACCACAATATACCGTAATTATATTCCCCCTAAATTATAAGAAGCAAACTCTGTCAGACCATGAATTTTAAAAATGCTAATTTCCCTGAGTTGAGGGCAGCATTTCAGGGCATAGACTGGGAGCAGCTACTGTCACATAATAATACTGAGGATAAATGGGAGAGTTTTAAATCCACATTGAGTAATTGCACTAAAAAATTTATTCCTTTAGGTAACAAGTATAAACGGCTAAAATGAAACCCCCCATGGCTTAAAGCTACTGTAAAAAGGGCAATAAAAGACAAAAAAGGGCATTTAAAAATACAAATCTGAGGTGTCAGCTGTAGCGTTTGAAGTTTACAAAGGGCTTAATAAAATCTGTAAAAAGGAGATAAAATTAGCAAAAATACTAAACGAACAAACGTTGCAAAAGAGAGCAAGACAAATCCCCAAAAATGATTTATATATTTAAATGCTAAAAAATCAAGGTCTGAGCAGGTAGGTCCCCTAAATAATAGTAAATGGGGTAGTCACTATATGGGTTTTTTAGCTCTGTATATACAAAAGAAGAGAAAGGAGTTGATATCTGTGGTGCTGGGGCTGTTAGTACATCCAGTAAATAAGTTAAATAATGTAAATGTGAACAAGGCTCCAGGTCCAGAAGGATTTCACCCAAGAGTGCATAAAGAACTCAGTTCAGTCTTTGCTGTGCCCCTGTTTATAATTTTTATAGATTCTCTAGGTACTGGTACAGTGTCAAGTGATTGGAGCAAGGCAAATGTGGTGCCCATATTCAAAAAAGGATCTAGGTCCTCCATAGGTAATTATAGACCAGTTTAACTTCTGTTGTGGAAAAAATGTTTGAAGGACTATTAAGGGACTATATACAGTACAGGAGTATTTGACTGTAAATAAAATCATAAGTGATAACCAATAGGGATGGCCTTGCGGTTCGCCCGGCGGTCGGTTCGCGGCGAACATATGATGATGTCCGCGGGCGCCATAATCTTTTCCATTGCGCCGAACTTTGACCCATGACACATTCATCAGGTGGGACAGGACAGCACATGGACACCCCCCCAACCCTATAACAGAACCCGATCTGGCAGCCATTTTACATTATGTGTTTTGCCAGTGTAGGGAGAGGTTGCATTTTGGAGCAGGGACAGGCTGTTAGGAATTTAGGGACACAAAACGCTAGCTAATAGGGCCATAAAAGTCCTTTTAAGGACTGGTAACGTTGTGCTATCGATAGGTGTGATACACAGAGGGGTGTGATATACTTATAATATACTTTCTAACATAGAAAGTATATTATAGTGCATTTGTATGCTTCCAGAAAATACTGTTTGAGGGCTACAATCTATCAGCTTACACAAAATAGTGATTGAGGTTTTCCATATACCTGCATCCACAAAATCACTGCTTGAGGGTGATATACCAGCTTCAACTAACAACTGATTGAGGCCTGCCATAGATCAGCTTCCACAAAGTAGTGATAGAGGTTTTCCATATACCTGTGTCCACAAAATCACTGCTTAAGGGTGATATACAAGCTTCAACTAACAACTGATTGAGGCCTTTCATATATCAGCTTCCACAAAATAGTGATAGAGGTTTTCCATATACCTGCGTCCACAAAATTACTGCTTGAGGAAGATATACCAGCTTCAACTAACAACTGATTGAGGCCTGCCATATGTCAGCTTCCACAAAATAGTGATAGAGGTTTTCCATATACCTGCGTCCACAAAATTACTGCTTGAGGATCAGTTGTTAGTTGAAGCTGGTAACTAACAACTGATTGAGGTGTGCCATATATCAGCTTTCACAAATACTGCTCTTCTCTAGGGAATTTGGCACAGGGTCATTTTGAAAATGACAGGCAGAGGAAGAGGCAGGCTGTAGCGAAGGGGTAGGGGTCGGGCAGGTGCACCAGGTCGGAGCCTAAATCGGAATTTGCCGAAGGTGCGTGCGATTATATCAAAGGACGCACCAGAGTTGGTTAAGTGGCGCACTCAGCCTTCAGCTTTTTCACCCTCCTCATCCTCTGTATTTGCACCCTCCTCACTTTCTGCTGTGTGCACCCCCAAAGACACCACTACCACCATAGCCCCTCCACTCGAGTCAGAGGAATTATTTTCCCATCCATTCCCAGACCTTACTGATGCGCAGCCATTTTTGGCATCGGATGAGGAAGAGGAGTTAGCAACGGCCGCCACCCAGCGGTCTGACGACAGTACCCAGATCAGCCCAAGGAGGGTGGTCCCCGCTGTTGCTGCCTACTCCGAGATCTCTAATGTCAGTGATGGTGAAGGTGATGATGATGACGTGTCGATGGACGTCACGTGGGTGCCCACAAGAGAGGAAGAGGAGGGGAGTTCAGAGGGAGAGACGGAGCAGCAGATAGGGAGGAGATGGAGGAGAAGCAGGCAGAACTCTCAGTGCACAGGAGGCAAAAAACAGACTGCTAATGTATCTGGAGCGAGCAATCCACCATGCACGGTCACATCTTGCACTCCCAGGACGT
This sequence comes from Bufo bufo, assembly GCF_905171765.1. Taxonomy (NCBI): domain Eukaryota; kingdom Metazoa; phylum Chordata; class Amphibia; order Anura; family Bufonidae; genus Bufo; species Bufo bufo. The sequence continues at coordinate 72,676,795 of NC_053395.1, read as the reverse complement.
CGGCACATGGCTCCGCAGTGTGGGCTTTTTTTAACGTCTCAGCTGCTGACAATAGTGTTGCAATCTGCAGCCTGTGCTGTCAACGCATAAATCGCGGTAAGCACCTGGCCTCCCATACTGAGTTCAGTGGGAGCAACGCCATCAGAACCCACAAAGCCACACTACGTTCTGCCTCTTCTCCTTCTCCTCCCATTTGTCCTCCACTCCACCTTCCACCGTGCCGCCATCGCGTTCTTCTGGCACAAGGCAGGCTTTAGTGGCCCAATTGTTCGAGCATAAAAAAATGATGATGCTGGATAATTCTCTTGCCCAATGGCTGACCGCTGGTATGTCTGAACTGCTAGCCTGCCAACTACTGCCATATAAATTGGTGGACTTGGATGCCTTTAGAAAATTTCTTGCCATTGGCACACCGCAATGAAAGGTCCCTGGAAGGAAATATTTTTCTCCCAGAAGAGCATCCCTGAACTATATGGCCACATTCAGCAGCAAGTTAATTCATCTCTGGCACACAGTGTCGGTCCCAAGATACATCTGACCACAGACACGTGGTCTAGCAAACATAGTCAGGGAAGGTACATAACTTTTATTGCCCACTGGATGAACCGTCTGACGGCCATCATGCATGTAACCTGTGGCACCCGTGTGGATTTGTTGTTATCGCCACAGATTGCATGCAGGCCGGCCTCTTGTTCTCCTCCTCCTACTCTATCCTCCGTCTCCTCCTCGGCTGACTCCTCCTTTCCCACTGCTACTGCCTCATCTGCTTCACCCACCAAGCTCCCCAGAACCTATTGGACGTGCCAGGTGAGACATTGCCATGCTGTGCTGCAGCTGTTGTGCCTGGAAGCCAAGAGCCACACCGGTCCTGCACTGCTTTCAGCTCTGCGGTGACAGGCCAATCAGTGGCTAACCCTGCTCAATTTGACAGTTGGTAAAGTGGTAAGCGACAATGGTGTTAAACTGCTGAGCACACTTAAACAGGGCAAAATGACACACGTGCATTGCACAAGTTCTGAACTTAGTCATTCGTTGCAAAATACCCCGGGTCCAGGACGTCTTGTGGCAGGCCAGTAAAATCTCTGGCCATTTTAGAACATCTTATATGGCCATGGCTCGCCTTGCTGACGTTCAGCGGCGAAACCACTTGCAAATCAGACGTCTGATTTGTGACTGCCCAACGGGCTGGAAATCCACCTTGTATATGCTTGATAGGCTGCTCCAGCAGAAACGTGCCGTTAACGATTACCTGTACAAACTCTGCGGCAGGACAGGTTCTGGGAGCTTGGTTTCTTTTTACCGCGCTAGTGACTGCTCATGCGCGACGCATGCAGACTTCTGCGGCCATTTGATGAGATCACCAAACTGGTCAGTCGCAGCCAGGGCGCCATCAGTAACATCATACCTTACGCCTTCTTTATGGAGTGTGCATTGCTTTGTGTCATTGAGGAGCAGGAGCTGGAAGATGAGGAAGTCGCAATGCTGAATGAATTCCCAGGGGGGGCTACTCCATCTGAGACAAGTCATCAGGAGACTGAAGAGAAGTCAGAGGACAATGGTGCCTGGGGGGAGGAGGAGGAGGAGCAAGAAGAGCAGGCTTTAAACTTTTCGGGGATCCCTTGTGTTGTCCGTGGCTGGGGGGAGGAGACCGAGGACAACATTCTACTAGGCGATGAGCAGGAGCCAGGCCGCTCCACCGCTTCCAATTTATTGCAAGGACCTGTACTGGGTGGCAATGTACTTAGACCCCCGGTACAAACAAAAAATGGCAGATATGTTACCAGCATCACAGAGGGCTGGCAGAATGCAGCATTTCCAGGCCTTGCTGCAAGAGATGCTGCATTCTGCTGTTGCGGGCACTGGCAGAGAAATTTCCACCCACAGTGAAACAGTTGCGGGTACCAATCCAACAGCGCCTACAAAAATAGGGCGGTTTAAAGTTGTGTTGGTCACTTCGGATATGAGATCATTCTTGCAGCCAACCCATCGACAGCCGCCCTCCGGATCCAGCCACAGGGAATGCCTAGACCAACAGGTGTCCGACTACATCGGGTTAACGGCCGATATAGACGCTCTGAGAAGCGAGGAACCTTTTGAACACTGGGTGTGCAGGCTTGACCTGTGGCTAGAGCTGGCACAATTTGCCATGGAACTCTTGATTGCCCCTCATCGAGTGTCTTGTCCAAAAGGACGTTCAGCCCAGCACGGGAGATCATGACCGATAAGCGCACTCGCCTGGCTCACGACAGTGTGGACTAGCTAACATTTTTTAAAATGAATGAGGCATGGTTCTTGGAGGAATACAACACCTATGATGACCACGTGTAATTGAATTTCCTTATGCCAGCCCACACATATCTGCCACCACCCAGAACAAAGAATGGTCATTGTCTTATGTGCATACAGCGGCATAAAAGTCCTTTTATGTTAGGTGAATGCTTAATTTTTGGGCCTGTACTGGCCGAAAGTTACATATTTATCCAATGCCCGCTAATGCATTTCCAGCCACAGAATCCAAAGTTCTTTGCTGTCAGGTGAATGCCTATTGACAAATTTTTGGGGCATACACTGGTTGACAGTTACATATTTATCCTGTGACCTCCTAATGCACCTCCAGCCACAGAATCCAAAGTTCTTTGCTGTCAGGTGAATGCCTATTGCCTAATTTTTGGGGCCTGTACTGGCCGACAGTTACATTTTTTTAGCTCTAGCAACATAATCACACCCTTTTCTCACTCCTCTGCCTCTCATTATGGTGGCTTATGAACCGCATTCACCATAAGGACCTTATAATGTCACAGGGTCATGTGACTGTGCCCCCCACCCCGTACTGTGCCCCTCACCATATACTGTGCCCCCTTATATCCTGCATTGTTCCATCTTACCACACCCTGTACAGTGCCCCTAGTCTTTCCCTGTACTGTGCCCTCTTATACCCTTTTATCCGGTCACAGTATGGCAGTGTTATCCGGTCACTGTATAGAGGTGTTATCCGTTCAATGTATGGCGGTGGTATCCAATAACTGGATGGCCATAACTGTATCCCTTTCCCTGCCCACGCCATCCTTTTTTAGACCTGGAATGAGTGGGAAAAATATGCAGATTGCGGTGCTAAGGACCTTTGCGCCACAATCTGTGTCAGAAATACCCCTAACATAGACGTATTTCAATATAATAAATGACCACCTAATTGTATTATTATTCGGGGGTAGGGCTAATATCTTCATATTATATAGATTCTAGTGTATTATACTGTGCCCTGTATTTCCCAGTAGAAAAAGATCCTTGTGAAACACAGTCCTTATCCCTGACCACAAGAACCAGGTAGCGCTCTGTCAGTACATGGCGGCCTACCCTCTCCGCCACGCTGCTCTGCTGTGTACTGGTGCTTATTCTGACACTAGGGCTGGGTTCACATCCTATTTTTGCCATCCATTTAATGCATACCAAAAATGTAAGTGTTAACAGATACCTCAGATTGATGCCGTACAGTGGCGTCCATTCACCATACAATTCCATGGTAGAAAAAATGTTTACGTTAACGTATGCATTTTTTTAATGGACTCTGCAGGATAAAACATGGAGTGCTGCACATTTGTATACATTAAACCAATAAGAAATAATATTTTTCTAGGCTCCAGCAGGGCCTATTTTTGAGAGTTTCCCTTTAAGATGCATAAAAATGGCCCCGGATTAAAATACATATTTTTTGTGGGAATTTTTGCCAATGATCCCCCTCTGGTACATTACTGTCCATGTTGTGGGACTATTTTTGCATTCATAGTTTGTATTTGGTGGCTGCAAATATGGCCTGAAGGTTTTTCAGGTTCGACTGTTATTAAAGTCAATGGGCACGATGCAAACCCGCGGTTCGTAAACATTTAATCGCAAATGCGCGTTCGTGAATAGTCCCGGCCAATGTTCGTCCATCACTACGGCTAATAAGCCCTTTTTTCCCACTAATACAAGCCAAAAAATGCTTTAGAACATATAATTGTACCGCACTAGGGCAAATAAGACATAGATATATTTACTTTTAATGAACCCTATTAATGGCTGTATCAAATAGCACTTGCACCCCAATAACAAGAATGGTTTGCTGCAATTACAGAGCTGTATAATGGCAATTTAGATCCCCAGTCAGTACAGCAATGTGTAATAGGATTGTTCCTATTACCCAGGCTGTAACTTCCACTACTGAACCCTGTTTAACATAAATGCTGTGGAATGATTCCTCCCTATCCTTTCCCTACACCTTGAATAATCTTTCCCTGCACTTGTAAATCGTTTTTTTAGCACAATGAATTTTTTTATATCACTGTCCCTAGCACCTGCTGACGTCTCTCCCTGCACTAAGTACACTGGAAAATGGCAGAATCAAAGATGGCTGAGGCTATTTATAAGGCTGTGAGATCACAGGGCTGGCTGGCTGCTGATTGGCTGCATGCATGGCATTATGGGTGATCCAGCCTTCCAGAGTTCCTTGCTCCATGTCCTCACATGTGCCGCAACCATTTTAGGAAAAAATACGATTCATTACCACGAATCGCGAGGAAATTCGGCTTCGGTGCGAATCCAATTGTTCTTGAAATTCGGATCGAATTCCACTTCGTCAGCTTCGATTTGCTCATCTCTACTAATCAGGTGTCACGGTCCCTCAGGTGACTCGTGTCAGGAGATCAGAGAGACTCTTTGAGCGTGTAGGAATCTAATAGCCTCCTTGATTTCTCTTTATTCAGTGTTTATAGGGTTAATTACCACTTCCCTTTTCTCAGCTGTTGCTCAGTGGTCATCACTTCTACCCTTTATAGTCTGACCCCACCTTTCTGACTATGCAGTAGATAGCTTCATTTGGGTTTGATTGAGCTGGTGTGAGGTTGTCTCTGGTGTTCCTGTTCTTCCATCTCTACAGAAAGTGTCGTGTTTGTTTGAATTTGTTATATTCCCTGTTGGTGTTTCTGGGCCTGAGACAGAGACTTACATTCGTCCATCTGGGGAGGAATGGCTTGTCTCTGGTCCTAAACTTATTCCAGGGCCTTATAGGGAAATCAGGGCCTAGGTATACAGCATTTGAATATTCCTACCTTCAAGGTCTATTCATATTGATAGGTACTCAGGGCCCGGATTAGGGTTGTCTAGGAGGTGACCTGTTTCTTCTCTAGTTTCCAGGCCCAGTTACTGTTCCCCTTCCCTCCTGTTGTCACGGATGGTGTACAGGAAACAAGACAATGCAATATAATCAATGACCCACTGGATCCACAACTAAGGAACAAAAGGGAGACCCCTGCATGAGACCTGCCACTCTCCCTGACTGCTCAGCCTATGCGAACACCCCAAAGGTGGATGGGCGCATATCCACGTACCTCGGCTATCTAATACCTGAAGACCCTACAATAGTGAGGGGACACGACCACCGGCTCCCTACACTAGACACGGAGGGAGTCAGGGTCTCCTGAAATCCAGCAGACAGAAAATCAAAAATAAAAGAACAGCACTTATCTTGCAGAGGACTGGGAAATAGGAACAGCATGCACACACACTCCAGGAAGTTGTATAAGCCGCACACTACTGCATTATGGGGAGGAACTTAAAGGGAAAGAATCAGTCCAACTGCATGACAGCTGAGATAGACTAACGAGATGAGGAACTGAAACCAAAACAAAGAAACTCAAGGAGGAGGATCTGGAAGACTCCTGTCAGAGCTTCTCAGCTGTCTGGTTGTGACAGTACCCCTCCCTCTACGAGTGGACTCCGGACACTCAGAGCCCACCTTCTCAGGATGGGACCTATGGAAAGCCCTGATGAGACAAGTGGCCTTAATGTCCGTCACTGGGACCCACATCCTCTCCTCAGGACCATAACCCTCCCAATGAACGAGGTACTGGAGGGAACCGCGGACAAGACGAGAATCCACAATCCTAGAGACCTGAAATTCAAGATTTCCATCAACCATAATCGGAGGAGGAGGCAAAGGCGAGGGTACAATAGGTTGAACATAAGGTTTCAATAAGGACTTATGAAAAACATTATGGATCTTCCAAGTCTGAGGAAGATCAAGATGGTAGGCAACAGGATTGATGACAGACAGGATCTTGTAAGGCCCAATAAACCTAGGACCCAACTTCCAGGAGGGAACCTTCAATTTGATATTTTTGGTAGACAACCACACCAGATCACCAACATTCAGGTCCGGACCAGGCACACGTCTCCTATCTGCCACACGCTTATATCTCTCACTCATGCTCTTTAGATTATCCTGAATCTTTTGCCAAATAGATGACAAAGACGAGGAGAATCTGTCCTCATCAGGTAAACCAGAAGACCCCTCTCCCGAGAAAGTCCCAAACTGCGGATGAAACCCATATGCACCAAAAAATGGTGACTTATCAGAGGACTCCTGACGACGGTTATTTAAAGCAAACTCAGAAAGGGACAAAAAAGAACACCAATCCTCCTGATTCTCCGCCACAAAACAGCGCAGATATGTCTCCAGATTCTGATTGACGCGCTCTGTCTGGCCATTCGACTGCGGGTGGAAAGCAGAAGAGAATGACAACCGAACCCCCAAGCGAGATCAGAAAGCCTTCCAGAATCTGGAAACAAACTGCGTGCCCCTATCAGAGACTATGTCTGAAGGAATACCATGCAATTTGACAATGTGGTCAATAAATGCCTGCGCCAGCGTCTTAGCATTGGGCAAACCAGGAAAAGGGATGAAATGCACCATTTTGCTAAAACGGTCCACCACCACCAGAATCACAGTCTTCCCCGAGGAACGAGGCAAGTCCGTTATGAAGTCCATGGACAGATGTGTCCAAGGACAGGAAGGAATGGGTAAGGGAAGGAGAGGACCTGATGGCCGTGAATGAGGGACTTTGGCACGAGCGCAAGTCTCGCAAGCTGCCACAAAACCCTCAACCGACTTACGAAGCACAGGCCACCAGAATCTCCGAGCGATGAGATCCAGTGTGGCTCTTGCCCCCGGGTGCCCAGCAAGGACCGTATCGTGGTGTTCCTTAAAAATCTTGTGTCTCAAAGCGAGAGGCACAAACAACCTCCCAGGAGGACAAGGATCAGGAGCCTCTGACTGGGCTGCCTGCACCTCTGCCTCTAATTCAGGAAAAAGAGCAGAGACCACCACACCTTCAGCCAAAATGGGACCCGGGTCTTCAAAATTCCCACCTCCCGGAAAACAACGTGACAGGGCATCTGCCTTCACATTCTTAACCCCAGGGCGGAACGTGACAACAAAATTAAACCTTGAAAAGAACAAAGACCATCTGGCCTGTCTCGGGTTCAGACGCTTGGCTGACTCCAAGTAGGCCAGATTTTTATGGTCAGTAAACACGGTAATAGGGTGTCTGGCTCCCTCTAGCCAATGGCGCCATTCCTCAAAAGCCAACTTAATGGCCAACAATTCCCTATCTCCCACATCATAATTTCTCTCTGCGGAGGAGAGTTTCTTTGAGAAAAAGGCACACGGTTGAAATTTGGCAGGAGAGGAACCCTGAGACAAGACCGCACCCACCCCTACCTCAGAAGCATCAACCTCAACTATGAAGGGTAACGAAATATCAGGTTGTACCAGGATGGGAGCGGAAGCAAAACTCTCCTTGATATTAGAAAAGGCCTTACGCGCCTCTACCGACCAGGAAGAAAAATCTACCCCCTTTCTGGTCATATCAGTGAGTGGTTTAACAACAGAGGAATAATTCAAAATAAATTTCCTGTAATAATTGGCAAAGCCCAAAAAACGCATCAGCGCCTTCTGATTCTCAGGAAGCTCCCACTCAAGCACAGCGCGGACCTTCTCGGGGTCCATGCGAAAACCAGAAGCGGAGAGAAGAAACCCCAGAAATTGAATTTCTAGAACCGCAAACACACATTTTTCCAGTTTCGCGTATAATTTATTCTCCCGCAGGATGAGCAAGACCTGACGTAAGTGTTCCTTATGAGTCTTGAAATCAGGAGAAAAAATCAAAATGTCATCCAAATACACTAATACAAATTTTCCCATTAAATGATAAAAAATGCTGTTCACGAAATGCTGAAAGACGGCTGGAGCATTCATCAAACCAAAAGGCATAACCAAATTCTCAAAATGGCCCTCAGGGGTATTGAAAGCCGTCTTCCATTCGTCTCCTTCTCTGACCCTGACCAGGTTGTATGCCCCTCTTAGGTCTAATTTGGAAAAGACTTTAGCCCCAACAACCTGGTTAAACAGGTCCGGGATCAGAGGAAGCGGATAAGGGTCACGAATAGTGATACTGTTCAGCTCCCTGAAATCCAGACAAGGTCTTAAAGAACCATCTTTTTTCTTAACAAAGAAAAAACCAGCGGCAACAGGTGACTTTGAGGGTCGTATGTGTCCTTTTCTCAGACTCTCAGAGATATAAGCACGCATAGCGACCCTCTCAGGTTGGGAAAGATTGTATAAACGAGATTTGGGCAACTTGGCGCCTGGGGTGAGATTAATAGGGCAATCGTACTCCCTGTGCGGAGGCAAATCCTGAACTCCACTCTTAGAGAAGACATCCGAAAATTCTGAGAGGAAAGGTGGTACAGTCTTAGTAGAAACCTCAGAAACAGATGTCATGAGGCAATTCTCTCTGCAAAAGTCACTCCAACCATTTATTTGCCTCGCTTGCCAATCAATGGTGGGGTTATGTTTAGTGAGCCAGGGTAGCCCCAACACTAGAGGAGTAGGCAAACCGCTAAGGACGAAACATGACACATCCTCAACATGAGCATCACTCGCAATTAAACGGATATTGTGAACTATGCCCTTTAATGATTTCTGAGAAAGTGGAGCGGAATCAATAGCAAAAACAGGAATATCCTTTCCCAAAGTGCATACCTGGAAACCATGAGTTATTGCAAATTGATTATCAATGAGATTGACAGCTGCTCCACTATCCACAAAAATCTCACAAAAAATGCTCTTGCTCTCTAGCGCCACCCTAGCAGGCAGGACAAAACGGGAACTACAAGCAAATGGAAAACCTTCAATTTCCGCCTCAACCCTGCCAATAGTAACAGACGGAACATTTTTAAAAGATTTTTTCCTTTTTGTTTCTTTATTACTCTCAGAAAACTGCCTGAATCTCCTAGAGGGACAAACATTTGCCAAATGATTTATACCTCCACAACAAAAACAAACCCTCCCATGCGGGCTGAATCTTCTATTGTCTGATCAACCCCAGCTGCATGGGCTCCTGCTCAGAAGGGGCTGACAGCGACTGAGACCCCTGCGCACAGAATGAGACCGCTGCACTGTCCCGGGACTGAGTATGACAGGAAGGAGAGATTTCTCCTCTCTCACTAAGACGCCTGTCAATACGAACGGCCTGAGACATAGCAGAGTCCAGGGAGATAGGCCTCTCATGAAAGGCAAATGCATCTTTCAATCCCTCTGAAAGACCATGGCAAAATTGACTTCGGAGTGCAGCATCATTCCAACCAGTATCAGCTGCCCATCTCCGAAATTCTGAGCAGTATATCTCTGCGGATTGTTTACCCTGGCATAACAGACGTAGTCTAGACTCAGCCAGAGCAATACGATCCAGATCATCATATATCTGACCCAGGGCTAAAAAGAATTCATCCACTGAGCGGAGGGGCCGTGCCCCCTCCGGTAGCGAAAAGGCCCAGGACTGATCGTTACCCCTGAGCAGCGATATAATGATCCCCACCCTCCGTTCCTCATCACCAGAGGAATGGGGAAGAAGGCGAAAATGGAGTTTGCAAGCCTCTCTAAAACGCACAAAATTTTCACTACCCCCAGAGAACGTATCCGGGAGCGAGATCTTAGGCTCAGCACAAACTCCATGAACGCAAGCTGAACCGGTCACTTGAAACTGAGAAAAAGTCTTACGGAGATCAGCTACCTCCAATGAAAGACCCTGGAGGCGTTCAGCCAAAAGTGAAACCGGATCCATGCTTGAGACGGTTTTGGCGGCTTATAATGTCACGGATGGTGTACAGGAAACAAGACAATGCAATATAATCAATGACCCACTGGATCCACAACTAAGGAACAAAAGGGAGACCCCTGCATGAGACCTGCCACTCTCCCTGACTGCTCAGCCTATGCGAACACCCCAAAGGTAGATGGGCGCATATCCACGTACCTCGGCTATCTAATACCTGAAGACCCTACAATAGTGAGGGGACACGACCACCGGCTCCCTACACTAGACACGGAGGGAGTCAGGGTCTCCTGAAATCCAGCAGACAGAAAATCACAAATAAAGGAACAGCACTTATCTTGCAGAGGACTGGGAAATAGGAACAGCATGCACACACACTCCAGGAAGTTGTATAAGCCGCACACTACTGCATTATGGGGAGGAACTTAAAGAGAAGCAATCAGTCCAACTGCATGACAGCTGAGATAGACTAACGAGATGAGAAACTGAAACCAAAACAAAGAAACTCAAGGAGGAGGATCTGGAAGACTCCTGTCAGAGCTTCTCAGCTGTCTGGTTGTGACACCTGTGTTCACTGTGGAGTTTCCCCCTCTGGTATATCATTGTCCATGTTGTGGGACTATTTGTGTACTTCTAATAAGTGTTTGATGCCTGCAAATATGACCTGAAGGTTTTTCAGGTTCGCCTGCCATTAAAGTGAATGGGGCCCGCCGCAAACACGCGATTTAGGAAAATTTTAGTGCGAACGCGTGTTCGCGTTTGTGAATCGTCCCGGCCAATGTTTGTCCATCACTAATAACCAACATGGGTTTACCAAGGACAGAAGTTGTCAGACTAACCTGATTTGTTTTCATGAGGAGGTGAGTATTAGCCTGGACAAAAGGGCGGTCGTGGATGTAGTATTTCTGGATTTTGCAAAGGCTTTTGATACTGTCCCTCATAGTGATGAGCGGTATAGCCAATATTCGTTTAAATTTTTAAGCATAATATTCGCGGATACTAGAATTCGTGATCTCCAGTCATTATTTTCGTGATTGCGCAAATCCGCACTAATGATGCGCATATTTTTGGCGCAATACATGCAACTTCACATTTTATCAGGTCTGAGTAGATATTACTGATTGGTGCACTAAGCTTTGTTGTGACATCACAGCACTATGTCTGTAGCATGTATGTATGGACAGCAGAGAAACAGTAATTCCTATCAGCTACACTATATATAACCTACACTGACTATGTCCCACTAACTATCTGTATTATATATATGAGCTAACAAGAGGGGAACTAACTCTCCTTAGGGAGAGAGCACCTTAATCAGTGTGAGGAGACTTATAGGCCATACATGCTCCTCTGGATTTCTGGGAGGGAAGAAATGCAAATGAGCTCTTAACTGATTAAGGTGCTCTCCTCCTAAGGAGAGTTAGTTCTCCCCTTGTCGGACAAAGGCCTCCTACCCAGTTAACCCAGTACTCTCTGCTCTGCACTGATGAGGGGCAATCACCCTGAAACAGCTGTCTGCAGATGAGGTGCTGGCTTATTTAATATCTAAGTCATGTCTCAAGGCTTATTTTAAGAGCTGAATATTGACTTATAGGATAGCTGCCTTACATCTGGTGGCATTAGAGGCAAAGCTTGTTAAGAGCTCTTTTGCATTTCTTCCCTCCCATAGATGTGCTAACTAACTATCTAATGTAATTGGATAAGGAATACGATCCAGATAAAAGCACAATGTCACTGCTGTCTCTCTCAGAACTGCAAAAAAAACTGCTAAAAATGGCTGCTGGTGAGTTTCTTATATAGTAAAGGAGTAGTCAACTTTGCTATTGGTTGCTAGGGATGTTGCTATGCTCTGACAAAGATATTGCAGCCTTTTCATTGGCCCACAAGCAAGAAGGAAGTTTACCGATGAAAAAAAACCTAGAATATTCACGATTATCCAATATATAGCACTACAGTATATTCTAGATTTTCGCGAATTCTCGAAGTGCCGATATTCGCGATCAACACTAGTCCCTCATAGACATTTAATAGGTAAAGTAAAGTCTATAGGCTTGGAAAGTTATAGTCTACAATTGGATTGAAAACTGGCTGAAGGACCGTGTCCAGAGAGTTGTGATTTAATGATTCCTATTCAGAATGGTCCCGGGTTATAAGTGGTGTACCCCAAGGTTCAGTGCTGGGTCCTCTATTATGTAATTTTTTTATTATTAATATCGAGCACAGGATTAATAGCACCATTTCTATTTTTTCAGATGACACTAAGATATGTAGTACTCTACAGTCTATGGAAGATGTTTATAAACTACAAGTTGACTTGAATACTATATTGAGTGATTAGGCATCAACTTGGCAAATGAGGTTCAATGTGGATAAATGTAAAGTTATGCATCTTGGTAGTAATAAACTCTGTGCTTCATATGTCCTAGGGGATGTAACACTGGGGGAGTCACTTGTAGAGAAGGATTTGGCTTCTTCCAAGGCCACCAGGATATTGTAATGCATTAAACGAGGCATGGACTCGCGGGGCAGGGATGTAATACTACCACTTTACAAAGCATTCGTGTGGCCTCATCTGGAATATGCAGTTCAGTTCTGGGCACCAGTCCATAGAAAGGACGCACTACAGCTGGAAAAAGTACAGAGGAGAGCAACTAAACTGATAAGGGACATGGAGGGTCTTAGTTATGAAGATAGATTAAAATAATTGAATTTATTTAGTCTTGCGAACAGACGTCTAAGAGGGGACATGATTAACCTATTAAAATATATAAATGGGCCATACAAAAAATCCAGAAAAAAAACTGTCCCATGTAAAATGCCCTCAAAAGACAAGGGGGCACTGCCTCCGACTGGAGAAGAAAAAGTTCAGTCTCCAGAAGCGTCAAAACTTCTTTAATGTAAGAACTGTGAATCTGTGGAATAGACTTCCTCAGGACATGGTCACAGCAGGAACAGTGGACAGTTTTAAAAAGAGTTTAGATGAATTCTGAACAACATTAATGCTTATGAAAACGTGCAGAAATCGGAGTCTCATTTCCTTCTGGAATTCGCGTCCCCACCTATCCCTTGGTTGAACTTGATGGACTTACTGAATGTCTTTTTTCAACAGTATTAACTATGTAACTACAGTGGGATGCGAAAGTTTGGGCAACTTTGTTAATCGTCATGATTTTCCTGTATAAATAGTTGGTTGTTACGATTAAAAATGTCAGTAAAATATATCATATAGGAGACACACACAGTGATATTTGAGAAGTGAAATGAAGTTTATTGGATTTACAGAAAGTGTGCTATAATTGTTTAAACAAAATTAGGCAAGTGCATAAATTTGGGCACCACAAAAAAGAAATGAAATCAATATTTTGTAGATCCTCCTTTTGCAGAAATTACAGCCTCTAAACACTTCCTGTAGGTTCCAATGAGAGTCTGGATTCTGGTTGAAGGTATTTTGGACCATTCCTCTTTACAAAACATCTTTAGTTCATTCAGGTTTGATGGCTTCCGAGCATGGACAGCTCTCTTTAAGTCACACCACAGATTTTCAATTATATTCAGGTCTGGGGACTGAGATGGCCATTCCAGAACGTTGTACTTGTTCCTCTGCATAAATGCCTTACTGGATTTTGAGCAGTGTTTACGGTCGTTGTCTTGTTGAAAGATCCAGCCCCGGCGCAGCTTCAGCTTTGTCACTGATTCCTGGACATTGGTCTCCAGAATCTGCTGATACTGAGTGGAATCCATGCGTCCCTCAACATTGACAAGATTCCCAGTCCCTGCACTGGCCACAGCCCCACAGCATGATCGAACCACCACCATATTTTACTGTAGGTAGCAGGTGTTTTTCTTGGAATGCTGTGTTCTTTTTTAAGTTAGAGATACTCTAGTACTAATACGTCTTTGTGATGCTGACCTACTTATACATATAATGTCATATCACTAGCCTTGTCCCAGTGGTCCCTCCTCTATGCAACTCATCTTATAATGTGGATTTCTATATACAGTATGTATGTTTTTTAGCTTTTTATTAAGTGTGATATGAAATAAAGATTCTTGTGATACTATATGATCGTTTGGACTCTGAATGGTCTGGTCATACATGTGTTTTTGTAGGTAGCATATTGTCAATGATGTGGCCCCTATAGGTCGGATTCTAGATTTACAGAAAAACCACCTAAGTTGTGTATAAAATTCCTGTTATCCTCCATCTACTCAGGGCTCATGTGGCCATGAAATGGAGAGTCTGGAGTTGGCAGCATTATGAGGAGGTGAACAAGTGGTACAATGACCAATTCTGGAGTTTGCAGCAGCATGAGGAGACCACAAAGAGACCCAATGACAGAGTTTGGAGGTGGCATCAGCAGTAGCAGTATGAGGAGGCCACCGAGTGGCACAATGACACAGTCTGGAGTTGGCGGCAGCATGAGGAGACCACAGAGTGGCCCAATGACAGAGTGCGGAGGTGGTTGCAGCAGCAGCATCAGGAGGACACCACAGAGTGGCAAGGTGACCAATTGGGGAAATGGCAGTAGCAGCAACAGCATCAGGATACCACAGAGTGGCAAGGTGACATAGTGTGGAGATGGCATTAGCAGCAGCATCAGGATACCACAGAGTGGCAAGGTGACATAGTGTGGAGATGGCAGTAGCAGCAGAAGCATCAGGAGGATACCACAGAGTGGCAAGGTGACCAAGTGTGGAGATGGCAGTAGCTGCAGCAGCATCAGGATACCACAGAGTGGCAAGGTGACATAGTGTGGAGATGGCAGCAGCATCAGGATACCACAGAGTGGCAAGGTGACCAAGTGTGGAGATGGCAGTAGCAGCAGCAGCATCAGGATACCACATATGGTGACGCTGCATATGTTGACGCAGGGCTGTGGTGCCAACATTGGCACCCTGACCACGCTTCACTTTTTGCCCACATATTCGACATATGGCCATGTTAACCCCCTCAGGCGCGCTTCTATAAAAGTGCCACACCGCCGAGTAGGTGATTTTCCCCCTACAGTCCGCACAGACTCATTGCTACTGCCTCTGTGAACCCTGCACCACTACTTCCTGGGCAGGTAGGCTTCTGCAAAGCAGGTGGTTTACCACGGGCACGTTTGGCTCCCGACCTCCCACTGCTGCCAGCCTGCTGACTCCCAGCCATGCTTTCAACACATATAACCGCCGACGTGAACTGAGAATATATTTTTCTTTTTGTACTGAAATAGGCCACTAGATGCTTTCAAGACATATAACCGCGGAAGTGAATTGAGAATATATTTTGATTTTTGTACTGAAATACAAAACAACACATATAACCGCTGCACTGACTGACTGCTACCGCCGCTGGTTCCGTGAACCCCTGCACCACTACTTCCCGGGCAGGTAGGCTGCTGCGAAGCAGGTGGTCTACCCCGGGCACGTTTGGCTCCCGACCTCCCACTGCTGCCACCCTGCTGACTCCCAGCCATGCTTTCAACACATATAACCGCCGACGTGAACTGAGAATATATTTTTCTTTTTGTACTGAAATAGACCACTAAACGCTTTCAAGACATATAACCGCCGAAGTGAACTGAGAACATATTTTTCTTTTTGTACTGAAATAGGCCACTAAAGTCTTTCACCACAAATAAATGCAACTGTGATGTGCGTATATTTTTTTCCTTCTTGTAAGAAAATAGGACACTGAACGCTTTCACCACATATAACTGCAGAAGTGAAATGTGTATACATTTTTCGCTTTGTACTGAAATAGGCTACTAAAGTCTTTTACCACAAATTAATGCAACAGTGTGAAGTGCGTATATTTTTTTCCCTTTTGGTAATGAAATAGGACACTAAACTCTTTCAACACAAAAAACTGCAGAAGTGAAATGCGTATATATTTTTCTTTTTCCAAAGATATAAGCCACTAGAGTCTTTTCAACATAGCACTTGTACCCCTAGAACAAGAACAAATTGCTGGAATGCCAGAGATACACAATGGCTATTTGGATCCTCAAATAATGTTTCTCTGCACTTGTAAATCACTTTTTCTTCACAATGAAGTTTTTCTAGCACTGTCCCTAGCAACTTCAGACGTCTCTCCCTGCACTAAGATGCTGTGAAATGACTCCTTCCTATCCTTTCCCTGCACTTATAAATTGTTTTTTCATTTTTTTTTTTTCACAATGAAGTTTTTCCTATTGCTGTCCCTAGTGCCTTCTCACGTCTGTCCCTGCAATCAGAACACTGGAAAATGTCTTTCTCTAAGATGGTAGCCGTATTTATAGGGCTGTGACATCACAGGGCTGGCTGACTGCTGATTGGCTGCATGCATATCATTATGGGTCAGCCCACCTTTCTAGAGTTCCTTGCCCCATGTCCTCACACGTGAAGCCGCCATTTTAGGAAAAATTGTGATTCGTTACCATGAAGTGCGAGGAAATTCGCATTTGCTGCAAATAGAATTTTTCCTGAAATTCGGATCGAATTCCACTTCATCAGATTCGATTCGCTCATCTCTATCAGTAACCAATGTTCCTATCACCAGTAGGTGAAGAGATAGCCAGTGTTTTATTTCTTTATTGATAACTCAGAACAGTTCCTCCCAGTGTCGCTCTGTTCACCAAGGCTGACCAGTTGCAGAACTGTGACAACTCCTTAGTTTGCATAGGTGATACATGGCGGACGACTGTGAACTGTGACTAGAGCGGAGGGTGAAGACAAGGTGGAGGATGAGGAGGCAGAGGAGGACATTGGTGCAGAAATCCCAGCATTAATATGCAGAGGCGGCATTGCCATCATCAGGACAAGTTGCTGGTGTGCCTGGTCCAGAACAATATTTACCCAGAGGGCTGTGAACAACATATTTTGTCCTTGAATCATAGTTACAACTCCATAATTCAGCTCTGGCGTTAACACTGACACCGAAAGATGAAAAGACTGGCTCACCTTCTGCTCAACATACGTTTGCAGGGCTGGTATACCTTTTTTTGGGAAAGTAAAGTCGGCTTGGGACTCTTCAACCTGGGCTGGCACAAGCCATCAGTTCTCTGAAATGTGCAGAGGGACTGTAGTACCAGCAACTTAGCCAGGTGCATGTTCAGCCTGTGTGCTGTTGGACGAGTGCACACATACTTTTGTCTTTTTGCAATCCCCTGAGTAATCAATTGCTGTCGAAACAAGTGACAAGGAGTAGGAGGAGCATCAGGAGCAATAGATGACATTCAAGTCAATGGGAAGGAACAACAGCTTCCTTCTGCTGACATTGTTGAGCCCTGACTGCTGGAGGGAGGGTACTGTCCAGTGGGAGATGCATTGGTTATTGCATCAGCTTGTAACAGTAAACAAGTGGTTTTCCCATGCCACTTTATGGTGATGCTTCGTGTGTTGATGCAAGGGTTCACGATAAGAAAGAAAGCTCCGGCACCAGAAGGACGTAATGAAAAATTCCCGGTCTTTATTCAGATCACCAACATATAGGTGCATACAGCGACAGTGACACTGAAACCCACTTGTCCCCACGATCTACGCGTTTCGGACGATGTTGTCCTTAGTCATGATCTATGGCGTTTGGCGTGTACCGGGCTGAAATAAGGCTCACCTCAGGAGTATCCACCCACAAGGAGGGACCTCAAAATCCGGGGCAGGCAAAATAATCAGTCTGGTTCACGCAGGACACCTGTGCAAACATGTTCACCTGTGACATACAAAAAGTTTCTATAACCCACAATACTTAGAAATAAACAATACAAAATATAAAATTGTGTTGTAACTCTCCTCCTAGAGAATATATATAGGTTGGAAAAATATGTGATTCATGGTTTTATCATACTTTTTTTCCTTCTTTTTTACGAACTTACATGGTATGGATAATTTAGTATTGCCCATTAGGGGTAATCAAAGAGGCACAGGCTGAAAGCAAATTTGAACCAACTAGAAAACATAAATGGACATGGAACCATAGAATACCAGCAGCCCTGATTTATGGGAATTGGATCAGTATTTTTGCATGTCTGCATTTATGTTTTCTAGTTGGTTCGAATTTGCTTTCAGCCTGTGCCTCTTTGATTACCCCTAATGGGCAATACTAAATTATCCATACCATGTAAGGTCGTAAAAAAGAAGGAAAAAAAGTATGATAAAACCATGAATCACATATTTTTCCAACCTATATATATTCTCTAGGAGGAGAGTTACAACACAATTTTATATTTTGTATTGTTTATTTCTAAGTATTGTGGGTTATAGAAACTTTTTGTATGTCACAGGTGAACATGTTTGCACAGGTGTCCTGCGTGAACCGGACTGATTATTTTGCCTGCCCCGGATTTTGAGGTCCCTCCTTGTGGGTGGATACTCCTGAGGTGAGCCTTATTTCAGCCCGGTACACGCCAAACGCCATAGATCATGACTAAGGACAACATCGTCCGAAACGCGTAGATCGTGGGGACAAGTGGGTTTCAGTGTCACTGTTGCTGTATGCACCTATATGTTGGTGATCTGAATAAAGACCGGGAATTTTTCATTACGTCCTTCTGGTGCCGGAGCTTTCTTTCTTATCGTGCATCTACCTCTGGACTGGCTTGTGTCCGCCCCGTGCACCGTCACACAGGATCGGAAGGTGAGCTGGCTGTAACCTTTCACTATTGATGCAAGGGTTGTCTTGCAAACATTAGCACCCTGGCTGCACCTCACCTTCTGCCTACATATACTGCATACCACCACGCTAACATACCCCAGTGACTGGATAAAAAATTTCCACACTGACGAGTATGGCAGTTTCCCTCCACCACTGTGTGATGCCTGCCTGCTGCTTTTGTTCACCCATGCACTGCTAGTGTGTTTCTCACAGGCAGTCTCCCAAGTAGTAGATGGTGTACCACTCCCACATTTTGCTGCAGATCTCCCACTGCTTCCACCCTTCTGTCTCACAGTCATGCTTCCATCCTGCTATATCACGGGCACACTGCCACCCTCGCCCCCTGATAATGATCATGATGCCCCCTCTTCACCCGGCTCCCACATAATCAGCTTCATCATCATCTGTCTACATCTGTGGTGTCAGAGGAACCCACCAATTCCTGGCTGTGTGTATCTGTTGTCACTTGAGATGATGTTGAAGAGCTAGTCAACCATTCTAGTACAGCTGGGTTGTTGGTCAAAGCATGACTGCTGGATGAGTGGCAGCTCTGGCCTGTTGCTGCGGCTGCTACCAATCTCCCTTCTTCTGCTGCTACTTGTGCCATCTACAGCAATATTTTTGTATAGTGTATGGTAACTGTATCAGTAATGCAACGGATTAACTAAGAATGTGGCAGCAGTTGAACAAAGTAAATGTGGCGATATATTACACCGCCATTTAATACTGAGGCACAGTAATTCTATGTGTAAGCTAACAAATTAATAGGGAATGTGGCAGCAGTTCAACAAGCTGCACACAGCGATATATTACACCACCCTTTAATACTGAGGCACAGCAATTCTATTTATAAATGAACAAATTAACTGTGAATGTGGCAGCAGTTCAACAAAATGCAGATGGCGAACCTGAACCTGCTTTGTCCCTGCTGTCTCCCTATGCTCTCCCTACAGTGCAGGGTAGTGCCTTCGACAGGTCTTTTTCAATCAAGAGTGGAGCGGAGTGCCTCTGTGTGAGCAAGTAGATGAGGTGAGTGATTTTTTTTTAACCCAAAAGGCCATATTGCACTAGCATATTACCGTTTTTAACGGCCATTAGATGTTAATAAGCCGTTAAAAATGGTCCCATTGATGGATAGGTTGAATGGGGTTTTAACATAGCAATTTGTGACAAATTAATTTGTAATGAATCAAATTTCAAGTCACTTTGTCAATTCTTCACTCATCTCTAATTGCAATATAAATACAATAAAAAAATTGTTAGCTTTTATGTACACTTTCATTTCTGGTAAGGCTTCCTGATGTACCTTCAATTGCTGAAATTCTGGTCCATCTTCCCCTGTATTTAGTGGTAGACTGAAATGTTCAATACCTATCCTGTTCCCTTCCTCCTCTGAGTGCTAAATAGTGATTTCATAGAGAAGCAGGTGAAGTGATCCGGACACCATTTATTTACCCCTCTAAATTCAAAGTAGTAAATAGATAGTAGTAGTTATATCTCACTCTAGACAGTGGAGAAGAAGTTGAGGAAGACAATGCAAACCATTGTGCTTTTTATTTGGGAAATTGCTGGTGGTGGGAGACTATTTTCTTTGCAAGGGAGGAAGGATTTAGAGAAAAAAAACTGAGCTGCACTCGTGAGAGATGCAGGCGCTTAATGTTCACATTTGACAACCTGCTGCCTCCCCCTCCATAGAAAGTGAAGAGACAAACAGCTGCAGAATAGTGGGTAAAACGGGTGAAAATGACACTGGAAAAATAGTGTACATCATTCTGTTTTTTATTTATTTTTGGATAGCCCCTATAAAATAAAGTTTGTTGAAACAAAGGTCTTTCTTATGTCTATTATCTAAAATGTATGTAGTTAAAAGACATGTAAAAGGGAAAAATTCAGTTCCATTCCGTTCAAATTGCTAGGTGTATTTACATTACATACAGTGCACCGGATAAATACTCTGAGTAGCATGTAATGAAGAAAAATGCTGCTGACAGAAAATCAAGCCATCACTGTGAAGAGTGGACAGCACATTCTGCATATCAGCAGATGGACTACTTTTTTATTTCTCTTGCCATATCTATCATCATTGAATCCCATTAGTTCATGCTTGTAATATGGAGCCACTACACTGCATGACACAGCTACAGTTTTAATTACTCTAAACTGATTTCATTTGGAGAGAAAGTGCAGAGAGCATGTAGATTGTTATCATAACCTTAATTGCTTGTCTCCTGTGATTATTCATTACGCTAACTCTAAACCTGGTTTACACCACTATTTTTTAAGTGATGAGCTCTACGGCCAGTCATTTTTTTTTTAAGAGGTCCTTTAGCTTCCATTAGATTACTGCTGTGACTGAAAATGAGCTCATTTTATTACGTTACTGCCCAGAACATTTTTCTGGAAGATTAAATCTAAGCTATTTAGGCAAAGTGCTGCTCTATGGAGAAATGTAAATAACCTATGGAGAGTAAAGCCTTAAAAGTTATTTTTAATTATTTCTTCGGAGAGGTCATTTTCACAGTGACACAAATATAGTGGTTCTTTTTACTAACAAACTAAAATTTGTAACATTTATGGGCAGACACTTATATTACCAATCCGTAAAGTTTGATGGATTCAAAGAGTTTAACTTTACAGACTATAACAAATTATCTTTATTATGGTCCCTAATGGAGAAAAATCCAATTACAACTATGATTATAAGATAGAGATCACTATATAAAAATCTCATAAAGTGTCACTTTTAAAAGCTTTAATGGAGTAAAATACTTCTTAAAACTTGAGATGACTATACTTCAATATAATATTGTGAAATATAAACTGTTTTATATTAGTTTTGCATGAAAATGTCCTCACATGGACTAAATGCAAATGTAAGACAAAAAGCTCTCTTGGCACCAAAGACAAACCTAGCAAAATCTCCTCACACATATCATATCATATTTTACCAGCCATATAAATGTGAGTACTGTGGTCCCTCAAGTTACAATACTAATTGGTTCCAGGGTGACCATTGTATGTTTTATCCATTATAAGTTGAGTAATTGGTTCTAAAACACCAAAATGTCATCCAAGATAAGAGAAAATGAAGATTTAAGAAAAATAAGCAGATAACTAAGACAGATAAAACAAGTCCTTAGGTATAACAGACAGGAATAGCTTCTAACTAGCAACTAATATAGCTGTTTTACCATAGAAATGGTCTTAAATGGTTGGATCTGAGTCTGAGGCATCGTATGCTGCGTCTAGTTTCAACTTACGATGGGTCAGAAAGGACCATTGTATATAATTTGAAAACATTGTATCCTGAGGGCATTGTATCTTGAGGTATCACTGTATGTGATGATTAGAGTACAGTACAATAGAACCATGATCAGATAGGAACTGACTGTATAATAAAACAGTATGAAGCTCTCAGTGCAGGTCAGGGTTGCCACAGTCGGTCTGTGAGATTTGAATGATACAGTGGTCATGTTTCCCGTACCAAGCATAGTCATATGTATCAGGCATAATAGTCCCAATCATTACAGTTTCTGGATTATTGTACCAGCCATTTCAGTGTGTGCTTCTTTACACTGCGTGCAGAATTATTAGGCAAATGAGTATTTTGACCACATCATCCTCTTTCTGCATGTTGTCTTACTCCAAGCTGTATAGGCTCGAAAGCCTACTACCAATTAAGCATATTAGGTGATGTGCATCTCTGTAATGAGAAGGGGTGTGGTCTAATGACATCAACACCCTATATCAGGTGTGCATAATTATTAGGCAACTTCCTTTCCTTTGGCAAAATGGGTCAAAAGAAGGACTTGACAGGCTCAGAAAAGTCAAAAATAGTGAGATATCTTGCAGAGGGATGCAGCACTCTTAAAATTGCAAAGCTTCTGAAGCGTGATCATCGAACAATCAAGCGTTTCATTCAAAATAGTCAACAGGGTCGCAAGAAGCGTGTGGAAAAACCAAGGCGCAAAATAACTGCCCATGAACTGAGAAAAGTCAAGCGTGCAGCTGCCAAGATGCCACTTGCCACCAGTTTGGCCATATTTCAGAGCTGCAACATCACTGGAGTGCCCAAAAGCACAGGGTGTGCAATACTCAGAGACATGACCAAGGTAAGAAAGGCTGAAAGACGACCACCACTGAACAAGACACACAAGCTGAAACGTCAAGACTGGGCCAAGAAATATCTCAAGACTGATTTTTCTAAGGTTTTATGGACTGATGAAATGAGAGTGAGTCTTGATGGACCAGATGGATGGGCCCGTGGCTGGATTGGTAAAGGGCAGAGAGCTCCAGTCCGACTCAGACGCCAGCAAGGTGGAGGTGGAGTACTGGTTTGGGCTGGTATCATCAAAGATGAGCTTGTGGGGCCTTTTCGGGTTGAGGATGGAGCCAAGCTCAACTCCCAGTCCTACTGCCAGTTTCTGGAAGACACCTTATTCAAGCAGTGGTACAGGAAGAAGTCTGCATCCTTCAAGAAAAACAGGATTTTCATGCAGGACAATGCTCCATCACACGCGTCCAAGTACTTCACAGCTTGGCTGGCAAGAAAGGGTATAAAAGAAGGGTATAAAAGATCACCTGATCTTAACCCCATTGAGAACCTGTGGTCCATCATCAAATGTGAGATTTACAAGGAGGGAAAACAGTACACCTCTCTGAACAGTGTCTGGGAGGCTGTGGTTGCTGCTGCACGCAATGTTGATGGTGAACAGATCAAAACAGTGACAGAATCCATGGATGGCAGGCTTTTAAGTGTCCTTGCAAAGAAAGGTGGCTATATTGGTCACTGATTTGTTTTTGTTTTGTTTTTGAATGTCAGAAATGTATATTTGTGAATGTTGAGATGTTATATTGGTTTCACTAGTAAAAATAAATAATTGAAATGGGTATATATTTGTTTTTTGTTAAGTTGCCTAATAATTATGCACAGTAATAGTCACCTGCACACACAGATATCCCCCTAAAATTGCTAAAACTAAAAACAAACTAAAAACTACTTCCAAAAATATTCAGCTTTGATATTAATGAGTTTTTTGGGTTCATTGAGAACATGGTTGTTGTTCAATAATAAAATGAATCCTCAAAAATACAACTTGCCTAATAATTCTGCACTCCCTGTATTACCATTTACTTTGATGTTCATACAATAGTGTAGAACCTATGTATTCCACTTATACCTTCTATATAACAGTACTATACAGAGTGCCCATATAAGAGTGCCAGTCACACTCTGACTTAGAACTGCAATAAAGCTCATCAGCTGTTTCAAGGGGCCTAGTAACTTGTGCAAGCTATGCCCTTTTCCTTGTCCCGTGACATTACATATATCGAGCTGCTCAATGTATGTAGTGTCACAGGACAAGGAAAAGGACATAGCTTGCACAACTAGGCCCCTTGCAACAGCTGATCAGCTTTATTGCACATGTTCTTTTTGGAAATCTGTCCCATTCAAGTTAATGGTTTTGAGCTGCAGTATCACTCACATTAACTATACAACGTACTGTACATTGCTGTGCTTGGCATACTATGAAGATGCTGTGGTGCTTGCCCGAGTGCCACATTCTCTTCAAACAGTTGATCAGTAGCCTTGCCAAGAATCAGGGCCCCCAAGAATCTTATATTGATGACCAATCTTGATGATAAGTCATAAATTTTTTAATCTCTAAAAAACCCTTTAAGGGCGCATTCACATAACCGTTTAGCTTTCCGTTCTTCTGATCTGTCAAAAGAAGAGAAATAGAGAGGGGGAAAAAGGGTTGTGTAAAAAAATAAATGGAATCCTGTTGCATCAGTTGTCATCAGTTTGAACCATTTCCGTCTAAGATTCATTCACTGTTTAAAAAAATAGATCTCAGAGGGAAATGGTTCAAACGGATGACAACTGATGCAACAGGGTCAATTTTTTACAGGATCCTATAGAAAAAAACGTATCCTATACAATCCAATGCATCTTGCAACAGTACCCTTTTTTTTTTCTCTTTCTTCCTCTGACAGATCAGAAGAACGAAAAGCTAAATGGTAACGTGAATGCACTATAACTTGTAGTTTAACATCTTAGGGACCAGCCTGTTTTGGGCCTTACTGACCAAGCGTTTTTCTTCCTTTTTTCATCGTCGCGTTCCAAGAGCTATAACTTTTTTTATTTTTCCGTCTATATAGCTTTATGAGGGCTTGTTTTTTTGTGGGACAAATCGGAGTTTTTAATGGCGCCATTTTGGGGTACACATAACTTTCTAATTAACCTTTATTAACTCTTTCTGGGAGGGAGATGGGAAAAACAGCAATACTGCTACTGCGTTTTTATGTTATAAATTTTACAGCGTTCATTTTCTGGTATAAATAACATTATATATAATTATTCTCTCGGTCAGTACGATTACAGTGATACCAAATACATATGGGTTTTTTATACATTTTACTACTTTTTTGTAATAAAACCCCTTTTTTTCTTAAAGAAAATTTTTTTTTGCATTGCCGCTTCCCAAGCAGTCATGGCCAGTTCGCAGTGTTCGCCGACAAACACATGCGATCTGCCATCTTTATTCCCAAGCCCGGCAATGCAGAGGTAAGTCCTTACCTGTGCCTGTGCCGCGAGTCCCTCTGAAACACATGCGGTCACCGGGAGCAGGCAGTTCCGAGAACAGCCTTCATAGGGCTGTTCTCGGAACTGCCTGCTCCCGGTGACCGCATGTGTTTCAGAGCGGCTCGCCGGGTTTGGGAATCACCGGTTTTGGGAATAAAGATGACAGATCGCATGTGTTCGTCGGCGAACACTGCGACTTGTATTTTTCATTGGTATCATTTTGGAGTAAATGGCGCTTTTTGATTGTTTGTTATTAAGTTTTTTCGTTGGCAACTAAGTATAAATTAGCAAGTCTTTTTTTTTTTTTTTTTTACGACGTTCACTATAGGGGATAATTTATGTGATATTTATGTAGTCCGCTTCGTTACGGACGCGGCAATATCAAACCTATGGGGGCGATTTTTTTTGCAATTTTTTTCATTTAAAAGCGTATTTTCAATGAAAAAAAAAAGCATAATTATCCCTACAGTGCATTGTATTTTAATGTTGGAAATTACTGAAGGCTGGTCTGGGTCCTACATCAGAGCCCTGCGAGCTTTCACACACATCGGCATCCCGCAATCGCATTCGTGGGGTGCCGATGGGAGATAGAGGGAGTCCGCTCCCTCTGTCAGCACTTTAAATGCGGTGGGCGCCATTGCCCATGGCATGTAAAGTGTTAAACAGCCTGGATGGGCACTTCTGCCAGCCTGGGCTGCTAGAGCAGAGCCGCGGCTCCCACTGTAAAAAAGCGGTGGCCCAGCCTAAGGCCCCTTAGTGACTGCCGTAAAAAGGCATATGGATGGTCACTAATAGGTTAAGTAGATAATTTGAATGACAAACGAGGAGGCTGGGTACTTCCTATAAGCAGGGAACAGTTCATTCCAAGACTGGCTTCTTATGACTTTCTATATACACTGCTCAAAAAATAAAGGGAACACAAAAATAACACATCCTAGATCTGAATTAATTAATTAAATATTCTTCTGAAATACTTTGTTCTTTACATAGTTGAATGTGCTGGAAATCAAATTTTTCAACCCATGGAGGTCTGGATTTGGAGTCACACTCAAAATTAAAGTGGGAAAACACACTACAGGCTGATCCAACTTTGATGTAATGTCCTTAAAACAAGTCAAAATGAGGCTCAGTAGTGTGTGTGGCCTCCACGTGCCTGTATGACCTCCCTACAACGCCTGTGCATGCTCCTGATGAGGTGGCGGACGGTCTCCTGAGGGATCTCCTCCCAGACCTGGACTAAAGCATCTGCCAACTCCTGGACAGTCTGTGGTGCAATGTGACGTTGGGGGATAGAGCGAGACATGATGTCCCAGACAGGGGCGGACTGACCGGTCGGGCACTTCGGGCATGGTCCGAGGGCCCGGGCGGGATGGGGGCCCGCCACAGAATAATATTATTTATTATCAGCAGCGCAGTGGAAGAGTCTCTCCCTCCCCCTGTGCTGCTGCTGCCGCGGCCAATAAGAAGAGGGACAGGGGGAGGGGCTGTGGCCAATGAAGATAACTGAGCTGTTAATACAAATACAGGAGGCGGGTGCTGGAATCAAATAGCCGGCACCCGACCTCTATGACAGGGAGCTGCACCGAAGGGGTTAACTGCCGCTGATCGCAGCTCCCTGTCATAGAGGTCGGGTGCCGGCTATTTGATTCCGGCACCCGCCTCCTGTATTTGTATTAACAGCTCAGTTATCTTCATTGGTGGCGCCCCCCCCCCCCCCCCAGTATAATAAACATTGTGTGCGGCGTCCCCCCCCCAGTATAATCAACATTGAGTGCGGCGCCTCCCCCCGCAGTATAATAAACATTGAGTGCGGCCCCCCCCAGTATAATAAACATTGTGTGCGGCGTCCCCCCCCCCCCCCAGTATAATCAACATTGAGTGCGGCGCCCCCTCCCCCCCCAGTATAATAAACATTGAGTGCGGCCCCCCCAGTATAATTAACATTGGTGGCGCAGTGGGAAGTGGCAATGAGGGTTAAAATAAATAAATAAAAATGAACTCACCTCCTCCAATTGATCGCGTAGCTGCCGGTCTCCTGTTCTTTCTTCAGGACCTGTGGTGACGTCACTGAGCTCTATCACATGGCCCATTACCATGGTGATGGATCATGTGATGAGCACAGTGATGTCACCACAGGTCCTGCGTCCTGAAGAAAGTACAGAAGACCGGCTGCTACACGATCAATTGGTGGAGGTGAGTTAATTTTTATTTATTTTTTTAACCCTCATTGGCACTGCCCACCAATGTTTATATATTTATTATACTAGGGAGGGGGGGGGGGGCGCACTGCCCACCAATGTTTATATATTTATTATACTAGGGAGGGGGGGCGCACTGCCCACCAATGTTTATATATTTATTATACTAGGGAGGGGGGGGGCGCACTGCCCACCAATGTTTATATATTTATTATACTAGGGAGGGGGGGGCGCACTGCCCACCAATGTTTATATATTTATTATACTAGGGAGGGGGGGGCGCACTGCCCACCAATGTTTATATATTTATTATACTAGGGAGGGGGGGGGCGCACTGCCCACCAATGTTTATATATTTATTATACTAGGGAGGGGGGGGGCGCACTGCCCACCAATGTTTATATATTTATTATACTAGGGAGGGGGGGGGCGCACTGCCCACCAATGTTTATATGTTTATTATACTGGGGTGTTGGGGGGGGCGCACTGCGCCACCAATGTTTATATGTTTATTATACTAGGGAGGTGGGGTGCACTGCGCCACCAATGTGTATTATGTTGGGGGGGGCGCACTTTCATCCTAGCAACCATGCGTGAAAATTGCACGGTTCAACCGGAAGGATGGATCCGGCATTCAGGCAAATCTTCAGTTTTTTTCGCCAGAGATAAAACCGTAGCATGCTGCGGTTTTATCTTTTGCCTGATCAGTCAAAAAGACTGACCTGAAGACATTTTTTCCGGTATAGAGCCCCTGTGACGGAACTCTATGCCGGAAATGAAAAACGCTAGTGTGAAAGTACCCTAAAATATTAAGTTTAAATCCCCCCCTTTCCCAATTTTACATATAAAATATATAAACAATAAATAAACATATTACATAGCTCTGCGTCCGAAAAGTCCAAACTATTAAATTATTAAAAAATATCTCCTATGCGGTGAGCATTCGCCATTTTTAGTCACCTTGTCACCCCAAAAAATAGGATAGGACTGTTCTATTATGGGCCGAACGTTTCATAAAATGCGTAATGCACGCAGCTTTTTTTGGTGTTTTTTTTTTGCACGGTATTGAGTATCGCAATACTTTTTTATTCTGCTTCATTCATAAAGTGGGAGGAGCAGGCGAGTGACGTCAGTGAGTTGCGCTGCCGCCCGGCCTGCTACTGAGTTTGTGAGTACAGAGAGGGAGAGGATCGCAGAGGATTTCAAGTTGTTCACATATGAATATTAGTATTACAGTGAGCGGGGCCCGGTGTAATAGAATACAGTGACTGCACCGGGCCCCGCTGCCATTAAAGCACCAGATGCCGGCCCCAGACCCTGTATTGGGGATCATTAACTCACAGGGACACTGTTATGGGGGGATCTGTGGATGACACATATATAGCATAAGGTGCTATATATGTGTCACCCACAGATCCCCCCCCACAACAGTGCCACCCACAGAGCCCCCACAACAGTGCCACCCACAGAGCCCCCACAACAGTCCCACCCACAGAGCCCCCACAACAGTGCCACCCACAGAGCCCCCACAACAGTGCCACCCACAGAGCCCCCATAACAGTGCCGCCCACAGAGCCCCCACAACAGTGCCACCCACAGAGCCCCCATAACAGTGCCATCCACAGAGCCCCCATAGCAGTGCCATCCACAGAGCCCCCATAACACCATTTGGTTCAAAATATTTTTTAATTTGGCTATTTCCCACCCCTCTTGTAATTGTTCCGCTACTTGTGGGCTGCGCGGGAATAAGTTCAGTCACTTCGGTGCGCAATCCCGTCCTGCAGCGCGTGATCCCGCGAGACCTGCTGCTGTAGGTCACGGGTCTCGTGGGATCACGCGCCGCAGGATGGGATTGCGCACCGAAGTGACTGACATTGAATCAATGCTTTCCTATGGGGAAAAATCTGACCCTGGAGGTCATCATGCAGAGTGTGAGGACGTCCAGCGTCAGATACCAGACCAAAGGTCTGTTTTACTCCAGGAAGCCCTCAGGTGGTTGCCACTAGAGGCTGACTTATTGCTGGAACGTAAACAATGCAATTTCTCTAGAACATTGCAGCTCGATTTGCAAAAGGGACACTGTACCCAGACCACATCAATGAGCTGAAGTGGTCTGGGTGCCTTTTGTGTCGCTTTAACTTTGAAATCTTATTAAAGATTGTGTAGGGTGTGGCTGGAGGCGAGGCATGGAGGCGGGACAAGGGTGGGGCTTGCAGCAGAACATGGGTGGGGCCTGTAAGGGGGGCCCTTGATTTATTTTGCCCGGGGGCCCTGAGGGTTCTCAGTCCGCCCCTGCTCCCAGATGTGCTCAATTGGATTCAGGTCTGGGGAACGGGCGGGCCAGTCCATAGCATCAATGCCTTCGTCTTGCAGGAACTGCTGACACACTCCAGCCACATGAGGTCTAGCATTGTCTTGCATAACGTTATGGAGAACGTTCTCCACGGCGTCTCAAGACTCTGTCACGTCTGTGACATGTGCTCAGTGTGAACCTGCTTGTATCTGTGAAGAGCACAGGGCGCCAGTGGCGAATTTGCCAATCTTGGTGTTCTCTGGCAAATGCCAAACGTCCTGCACGGTGTTGGGCTGAAAGCACAACCCCCACCTGTGAATGTCGGGCCCTCATATCACCCTCATGGAGTCTGTTTCTGACCATTTGAGCAGACACATGCACATTTGTGGCCTGCTGGAGGTCATTTTGCAGGGCTCTGGCAGTGCTCCTCCTGTTCCTCCTTGCACAAAGGCGGAGGTAGCGGTCCTGCTGCTGGGTTATTGCCCTCCTACGGCCTCCTCCACGTCTCCTGATGTACTGGCCTGTCTCCTGGTAGCGCCTCCATGCTCTGGACACTACGCTGACAGACACAGCAAACCTTCTTGCCACAGCTCGCATTGATGTGCCATCCTGGATAAGCTGCACTACCTGAGCCACTTGTGTGGGTTGTAGACTCCGTCTCATGCTAGCACTAGAGTGAAAGCACCGCCAGCATTCAAAAGTGACAAAAACATCAGCCAGGAAGCATGAGAACTGAGAAGTGGTCTGTGGTCACCACCTGCAGAACCACTCCTTTATTGGGGGTGTCTTGCTAATTGCCTATAATTTCCACCTGTTGTCTATCCTATTTGCACAACAGCATGTGAAATTGATTGTCACTCAGTGTTGCTTCCTAAGTGGACAGTTTGATTTCACAGAAGTGTGATTGACTTGGAGTTACATTGTGTTGTTTAAGTGTTCCCTTTATTTTTTTGAGCAGTGTAGTAACATACATAGTAACATAGTTTGTAATTATTTTAAGGCTGAAAAAAGACATCTGTCCATCCAGTTCAGCTTGTTATCCTGCAAGTTGATCCTGAGAAATGCAAAAATAAAAATGTGATATAGAAGCCAAAATTCCTTCCCGACTCAAATTAGGCAATCAGAATAACTCCCTGGATCAACGACCCTTCTCTAGTAGCTATAGCCTGTAATATTATTACACTCCAGAAATACCTCCAGGCCCCCCTTGAACTCTTTTAGTGAATTCACCATCACTATCTGCTCAGGCAGAGAGTTCCATAGTCTCACTGCTCTTACCGTAAAGAATCATTTTCTATGTCTGTGTCCAAACCTTCTTTCCTCCAAACGCAGAGGATGTCCCCTCGTCACAGTCACAGTCCTGGGGATAAATAGATGATGGGAGAGATCTCTGTATTGATCCCTGATATATTTGTACATAAGATCTCCCCTCAGTCGTCTTTTTTTCTAAAGTGAATAAGGGCTCATGCACACGACCGTATGTATTTAGCGGTCCTCAAAAAACGGATCCGCAAAAAATACGGATGACATCCGTGGGCATTCCGTATTTTGCGGAACGGAACAGCTGGCCCTTCATAGAACAGTGCTATCCTTGTCCGTAATGCGAGCAATAATAGGACATGTTTTTGCGGAACGGAAATAAGGACATACGGAAACGGAATGCACACGGAGTAAGGGTCCATTCACACGCCCGCAAATGGTTCCGCATCCGTTCCGCAATATCGTGAACGGGTGCGGACCCATTCATTCTCAATGGGGCAGAACAGGTTGCGGAGAGCAGACTATGTGCTCTCCGCATCCGCATTTCCGGAGCGCAGCCCCGAACTCCCGGGCCGCGGCTCCGCAAAAAAATAGAACATGTCCAATTCTTGTCCGCAATAGCGGCCAAGAATAGGCAGTTCTATGGGGTTGCCGGCCGGGTGTATTGCGGATCCGCAATTTGCGGATCAGCAATATACCATGGACATGTGAATGGACCCTAACGTCTGTTTTTTTTTGCGTACACGTTTAAGTGAATGGTTCCGCATACGGTCCACAAAAAAAACGGGACGGACACGGAAAGAAAATACGTTCATGTGCATGAGCAGTAACCCTAATTTTGATAATCTTTCTGGGTACTTTAGTCCACCCATTCCAGTTATTACTTTAGTTGCCCTCCTCTGAACCCTCTCCAGCTCTGTTATGTCTGCCTTGTTCACAGGAGCCCAGAACTGTACACAGTACTCCATGTGTGGTCTGACTAATGATTTGTAAAGTGCATAAATGCCTCTTTTGATGCAGCCCATAATTGTCAATCTACCATCTCTAAGCTGTGCATTTAAGGCCCTTCTACAGTGGATGATGCACCGGCAATTATAATTGCCTGACTATTGATCCAAGGGGAGAGCTTCACTTACTTGCAACAATCAGTTCCTTTGTATGGGGATGAACCATAGCTATAATAATTGTTCATTTCCATGCACATTCATTGTCTCCTAGCAGCACATTCCAGTTAACAAAGGATTTTGTGCTGCTGCAAACTATTGGGGTCATTTATACAATTGGTATAAAGTAGAACTGGCTTAGTTGCCCATAGCAACCTATCAGATTCCACCTTTCATTTTCAACAACTGCTTTGGAAAATGAAAGGTGGAATCTGGTTGCTATGGGCAACTAAGCCAGTTCTACTTTACACCAGTTTGATAAATGACCCCATATGATTTTCTGTGCTACATAAAAGATGCAATCGCTGATGAACGAGCCTTTGCTCATTGGTTGGGTGATCGGAAGCACCATTTACATGGGGCAATTATCAGGAACAAGCTTTCATACAAACTCTCATTTGAAACAAATGCCCCAGTCTTCGGCCTGTGCAATCGGCCTTTAGATGAAATTGTCATCCACTGTGACAGGGAACAGACTTTAAGAAACACTGATACAAAATTGAAATATTTCCTTGTCATAACTTAGAGTTCTAGTATACCTAATGTGCTCCAGAATCTTCAGCAACAAAAATGCTAAGTTTTTTCTTGTTTCTAAAGATGAGATGGAAAGTGGATGACCTGTGTCATCAAAAAATAGCCCAGGTTAATCTAAGGCAGACTCTAACAAAATCCTCCTGTGCACAAGGGACTTCTGCAATAAAAAGTTGTGGTACTTGTAGCAAAGTAAAAGCACATCCGCCTCCTCTAGGTCATCTTCTTACCTGATTACTGATAGTGAGGTCAGTCTCAAAAGTTGAGGTCACAGACAGAGAGTAGGAAAGACCGGAATACATCACAAGTGTTAAAGCTGCAGGAAATAACAAAGACCGGGATACAGCATAAAAAACGCCTATGCAAGCTTTCGTTTACTGGATGTATGTATGCTGGTCAGCAGCAGAAGCAATCTGCAGACTTTGACTAAAATTCTAATAAGCAGAAGTACACTTTAAGACTCTTGGGTCCTAATATATTACAGGGGCCCCTTTTTTAATACAACTGGAGACCTTTGGGTTCCCTCTGCATCACCTTATGTTACACCATTGGATATGGTTTCTGAATGCAGTTTTGGAAGCCAAAACCAAGAGTGAATTCAAAAAAGATGAGAAGGCATGTCTTTCCTTTATACTTTCTCTCCTTTTATGATCCACTCCTGATTTTGATTTCTAAAACTGCATGCAGAAACCTGACCATGTAGCTGTACCCTATACAGAATCATTTAGGTATTAATGAAGTGCTGAAGGCGGGCGGGCGGTGCGGGAGGCGGGCGGTGCAGCAGGCAGGATCGCGATCCCCCGCCCGCCTCCCCTTGAATAATCGTTGGCGTCTAGTGGGTATACCAGGGTGCCAGCACATTTCTGGCACCCTGGTATAAACGGCTGACATCTGCGATGCGATGTCAGCCGTTTAACCCTTTCCATACAGCGGTCCGTACGGACCGCTGTATGGAAAAGGTTAACGGCTCAGGGAGCTCCCTCACTCTCCCATCGGGGGGCTGCTGTGCCTTTGCAGCCCCCCGATGGGAGAGGGAGAGAGCCCCCAGACAGCCCCCCGACAGCCCCGTCCTTACCCTTCCCCGTCTGCGCAGTTCTGACCAGTACTGAGCAGACGGGGAAGGTTCCCATGGCAACAGGACGCCTCTCAGGCGTCCTGCTGTCCATGGTGCTGAACAGATCTGTGCTAAAAGGCATAGATCTGTTCAGAAAAAGTGTAAAATACAGTACAGTACAATATATATTGTACTGTACTGTATTATACAGACATCAGACCCACTGGATCTTCAAGAACCAAGTGGGTCTGGGTCAAAAAAAAAGTTAAAAAAGTAAAGTTTAAAAAAAAACACATTTATCACTGAATAAAATCAAAATAAAAAAATACACTACACATATTAGGTATCGCCGCGTCCGTAACGACCTGATCTATAAAACGGTCATATTACTATCCCCGCACGGTGAACGCCATAAAAATAAAAAAATAAAAACTATGAGGAAATTGAAATTTTGCCCACCTTACTTCCCAAAAATGGTAATA
Source organism: Bufo bufo (assembly GCF_905171765.1). NCBI lineage: Eukaryota > Metazoa > Chordata > Amphibia > Anura > Bufonidae > Bufo > Bufo bufo. Next base: position 72,642,685 of record NC_053395.1, on the reverse strand, counting down.
AAAGTGATCAAAAAAGTCGCATGTACGCCAAAAAAAGTACCAATCAAACCATCACCTCATCCCGCAAAAAATGAGCCCCTACATGAGACAATTGCCCAAAAAATAATAAAACTATGGGTCTCAGACTATGGAGACACTAAAACATGATTTTTTTTGTTTCAAAAATGATATTATTGTGTAAAACCCTGATAAATTATAAAAAGGTAGACATATTAGGTATTGCCATGTCCGTAAGAACCTGATCTATAAAAATACCACATGACCTAACCCCTCAGGTGAACACTGTAAAAAAAAATTAAATAAAAACGGTGTCAAAAAAGCAATTTTTTTGTTACCTTACATCACAAAAAGTGTAATAGCAAGCGATCAAAAAGTCATATGCACCCCAAAATAGTACCAATCTAACCGCCATCTCATCCCGCAAAAACGATACCCAACCTGAGACAATCGCCAAAAAACTGAAAAAACTATGGCTCTCAGACTATGGAGACACTAAAACATGTTTTTTTTTTGTGTCAAAAATGATATTATTGTGTAAAACCTAAATAAATAAAAAAGTATACATATTAAGTATCGTCACGTCCGTAAGAACCTTCTCTATAAAAATAGCATATGATCTAACCTGTCAGATGAACGTTGTAAATAATAAAAAATAAAAACAGTGCCAAAACAGCTATTTTTTGGCAAATTTTCCATTTTAATCAATTTTTTTCCCATAACAAAGCAAGGGTTAACAGCCAAACAAAACTCAATATTTATTGCCCTGATTCTGTAGTTTATAGAAATGCCCCATATGTGGTCGTAAACTGCTGTATGGCCACACGGCAGGGCGCAGAAGGAAAGGAGCACCATATCGTTTTTGGAAGGCAGTTTTTGCTGGACTGGTTTTTTGACACCATGTCCCATTTGAAGCCCCCCCCCGATGCACCCCTAGAGTAGAAACTCCAAAAAATGACCCCATTTTGGAAACTACACCCCTCAAGGTATTCAAAACTGATTTTACAAACTTTGTTAACCCTTTAAGTGTTCCACAAGAGTTAATGGCAAATGGAGATGAAATTTCTGAATTTCTATTTTTTCTTACTTTGTCTCACAAAAAGTGTAATATAGAGCAACCAAAAATCATACGTACCCTAAAATAGTACCAACAAAACTGCCACCTTATCTCGTAGTTTCCAAAATGGGGCGACTTTTTTGGAGTTTCTAACCTAGGGGTGCATCAGGGGGCTTTAAATGGGACATGGTGTCTAAAAACAATCCAGCAAAATCTGCCTTCCAGAAACCATATGGCGCACCTTTCCTTCTGCGCCCTGCTGTATGCCCGTACAGCAGTTTACGACCACATATGGGGTGGTTATCTAAACTACAGAATCAGGGCCATAAATAATGAGTTTTGTTTGGCTGTTAACCCTTGTTTTGTTACTGGAAAAAAAATATTAAAATGGAAAATATGCCGAAAAAGTGAAATTTTGAAATTGTATCTCTATTTTCCATTAATTCTTGTGGAACACCTAAAGGGTTAACAATGTTTGTAAAATCAGTTTTGAATACCTTGAGGGGTGTAGTTTCTTAGATGGGGTCACTTTTATGGAGTTTCTACTCTAGGGGTGCATCAGGGTGGCTTCAAATGGGACATGGTGTCAAAAAAACCAGTCCTGCAAAATCTGCCTTCCAAAAACCGTATGGCATTCCTTTCCTTCTGCGCCCTGCCGTGTGCCCGTACAGCAGTTTACCACCACATATTGGGTGTTTCTGTAAACTACAGAATCAGGGCCATAAATAAAGAGTTTTGTTTGGCTGTTAACCCTTGCTTTGTTACTAGAAAAAAAATATTAAAATGGAAAATCTGCCGAAAAAGTGAAATTTTAAAATTGAATCTCTATTTTCCATTAATTCTTGTGGAACACCTAAAGGGTTAACAACGTTTGTAAAATCAGTTTTGAATACCTTGAGGGGTGTAGTTTCTTAGATGGGGTCACTTTTATGGAGTTTCTACTCTAGAGGTGCATCAGGGTGGCTTCAAATGGGACATGGTGTCAAAAAAAACAGTCCTGCAAAATCTGCCTTCCAAAAACCGTATGCATTCCTTTCCTTCTGCGCTCTGCCGTGTGCCCGTACAGCAATTTACGACCACATATGGGGTGTTTCTGTAAACTACAGAATCAGGGCTATAAATAATGAGTTTTGTTTGGCTGTTAACCCTTGCTTTGTTACTGGAAAAAATGGATTAAAATTGTAAATTTGCAAAAAAATTGAAATTCTGAAATTTCATCTCCATTTGCAAATAACTCTTGTGGAACACATAAATGGTTAACAAAGTTTTTGTAAAATCAGTTTTGAATACCTTGAGGGGTGTAGTTTCCAAAATGGGGTCTTTTTTGGGTGGTTTCAATTATGTAAGCCTCACAAAGTGACTTCAGACCTGAACTGGTCCTTAAAAAATGGGTTTTGGAAATTCTCTGAAAAATGCTTCTAAACTTCTAAGCCTTGTAACGTCCCCAAAAAATAAAATGTCATTCCCAAAATGATCCAAACATGAAGTAGACATATGGGGAATGTAAAGTAATAACTATTTTTGGAGGTATTTCTATGTATTATAGAAATAGAGAAATTGAAACTTGGAAATTTTCTAATTTTTCCAAATTTTTGGTAAATTTGGTATTTTTTTATTTAAAAAAATGAAATTTTTTGACTCCATTTTACCAGTGTCATGAAGTACAATATGTGATGAAAAAACAATCTCAGAACGGCCTGGATAAGTAAAAGCGTTTTAAAGTTATTCACACATAAACTGACACTGGTCAGATTTGCAAAAAATAGCCTGGTCCTTAAGGTGAAAAATGGCTTGGTCCTGAAAGGGTTAATGGGTCCGCGATCCGGCTGTTCCGCAAAAAAAGATAGGACATGTTCTATCTTTTTGCGTAACGGAAGTACGGGACGAAACCCCACGGAAGCAGGGTTCCGTTCCGTGCTTCCGTTCCGCACCATTCCGCATCTCCGGATTTGCGGACCCATTGAAGTGAATGGGTCCGCGTCCGTGATGCGGAATGCACAAGGAACGGTGCCCATGTATTGCAGATGTGGTCAGCAATACGGCAAAGGGAAACCTATAGTCGTTTGCAGGAGGCCTTAGTTTTTCACAATAGTTTACCCAGAGGAGCTGTATGTGTTAACGCACACATCTGCAATAACAGTACTGGACTTTACACAGACTATTTCTCCCTAGAGCCCTAGTACTATCTCTGGATTTGTCAGAGTGAGCGCATGTGTGAAAACAGCAGTAAATGTTTCATAACACCACAGTTGTCCATGCCTAATGCTCCTGCCCCTTCTAAAGCTCCTGCCCCTTGCCTAGGGACCTGGAACATTTCCTCTGTAGTGAGAACGCACCCAACATGGAACATCTCTGGGCTAATAGCTACATGTGTGAAAGGCCAACCCTGGTAAATATCCAAAACTGATAATCCAGAAATATTCCGGAATTTAGGTGTGAAAACGTGTGAAAAAAGCTTTATATTCCACAACAAAATTATTTCTTCATATGGGGCAGTATGAGGGAGTATTCTAATTGCCCTAAATGTGGGCTATCTAATGCGGACCTCAAAGTCTGATTTTGCGCTGTGCAGAACACCTCTGGAATTGGACTTTTATTCTTTTCTAATTTAAAGGGGTTGTCCGGGTTCAGAGCTGAACCCGGACATACCTCCATTTTCACCCCGGAAGCCCCCCTGACTTGAGCATTACTTCACGCTTTACATCGCGCAGGGCAAAGGCATTTTTTTGAGATCCAGTGATGTACCAGGGCTCTCCATGGGGCTGCCACGAAGCCCGGTGATGTCACTGGCACTTATGGGCTGGATTTAGCACTGCCCTAGCCAGTAAAATGGCTAGGGCAGCGCTAAAGCCCGCCCATCAGAGCCGGTGACGTCACCGAACACACTGCCGGGCAGCCTCAGGGGGACTGCCTGGGTGAAAATAAGGGTATGTCCGGGTTCAGCTCTGAACCCGGACAACCCCTTTAATACTGAGCTAAAGGGGGATCCCTACTTTTGCTTCTGGGGGATTACTTAACAGAGATTTGTAAGAGAGAAAAGCTTTCTAAATCTACTCTTACAGATGTTATTTTTAGTTTGCTTGGAGATTCTTAGAAGATGGATTTCCAAAGAAATGCTGCAAGTTCATAGTTGGAAGAATCGGGTATACACAGTCCTCTTAATTGAAAAAGTAGATTTTCACATGGACGAAGGTTAAAGTAGATTTCTCAACAAATAGATATGGTGGATTTGGCATTTGCACACATTTTAGGTTAGGCTTTAGGATGAGCTGTGTGGGATATGGCTTTATATTTCATTGATGGCGAGCTTTTCATTATTTGGATATTTTAATAAAAGAAAAAAGAACATATTAAGAATCACATTTGAGTGTTGACTTAGTGCTGGGAACACAGTTTAAAACAGTTAAAAACATTGGACCCAGTAGTATGTGAGCATTCCTGTCATATGTATAGATTTATTCAAACACTAGAAACTGTGCCAAGTTTTTAAGGAAACGAACTGCAGGAACCTACTTTTAGTCTTGCATATTGGAGGATTCTTCAGAGTTCTAGGGCAGGAAACAAACCCAAGAGCATTAGATTAGCATTCACTGATTAAATAGCCACAAGCTTCTTCAAGACAAACTTTCATGGCAAAGATGACCATATGCACTGCAGTGAGAAATGAAATACTGCTGCAATAAAATATTTTTGTGTGAGCATTAAAGGTACACTCATCATTTAATGCATCCTTCCCAACTTTAATGCAGATGGATTAATGTAGTAACTGCATTTGTTAATCTTAGTAATAAATTGTGTGACTGCAGTTGTAACTATGCTCATAGTATAACTGCTTGTATTCCAATTCAAAGATGTATACTCCCATCTAGTGGAAACACTACCTGAACAGCAGTGATAAATGAGAACATTCAGTTGTGTATGTAAAAAATAATTTTTAGTTTTATTATATTGTTATATTCATACAGTTATCAGTATTGCTATTATTGCATGTATCAGCTTTGGTGTAGAGGAATCATGCATCTATCAAGAGAAAGTACAGATATGCAAAATTTCCATATAACAAATATAGTAACCTATTCAGCAGCAGAGGAAAAAAAGCTGTTTGGTTTGAAGTTGTTTGGGAGCAGCACCTACATAAGCAGACAAACAACGCGAGTTTGGGAGTGTTTGCGTGTTTGAATTCCAGTGAGCGTTTGCATTAAGTGTGTGACTTGAGATTACGTGACTTGAGATTCAGGGACTTTAGGAGGGGACTATAGTAAATCCGTTGCTGATCACTGCACTGTTGTACTGTATTTTTTCTTTCTCTTTTCTTGCGTAATCCCCATTAGTATGTGTTCCATCATTGACAACGCAGTCCAGTGAACTTCTCTTCTCATGTATGCAGCCCTGGAACCGCTGTTTGAGGGTGCATATCTTTGTTCAAAATGTGAGCAAATTATTTGATTTGAATTGCACATCGTGTATCTAAATGAACGTGTTTCGAAACAGAGGCGTTGGAAATTTGGAAAATAGTTGGGGTAGATGTGGGGGACGGTGGTAGCATGGAGGCTCAGGAAAGGGATGTAGGTAGCTGGAGAACAGTAGGAAAGCAGGATAGAGGAAAGAGTGCCAAAAAGTTTGCAAGGTTGGCAGATGAGGGGGATGTCGGTTCAGGGAGAGCACTGCTGCAGCCGGAAACTTCCTCTGCCAGTCAGGGGAATGTCAGCTCCAGTAAGCAGGGGACCAGGAGAGCAGGGCAGGCCAAACAGTTGCTAGTAGTGGGAGACTCAATTATTAGGGGTACAGATAGGGGAATCTGTCAAAAAGGCTCAGAACATGGACACATTAAAACATAATTTTTTGTTTCAAAAATGCTATTATTGTGTAAAACTTTAATAAATAAGAAAAAGTATACATATTAGATATCGCCACGTCCGTAACAATCTGCTCTATAAAAATGTCACTTGACTGAACCCCTCAGGTGAACGCTGTAAAAATAAATAAATAGAAACTGTGCTAAAACAACCAATTTTTTGGTCACCTTGCCCCATAAAGTGTTATAATGAATGATCAAAAAATCATATGTACCCAAAAATAGTAGCAATTAAACTGGCACCTTATCCCCTAGTTTCCAAAATGGGATCACTTCTTGGGAGTTTCTACTGTAAGGGTGCATCAGGGGGCTTCAAATGGGACATGGCATCTAAAAACCATGTGGAGTTCCTTTTCTTCTGTGCCCTGCTGTGTGCCCATACAGCAGTTTATGACCACATGTGGGGTGTTTCTGTAAACCGCAGAATATGGGTAATAATTATTGAGTTTTGTTTGGCTGTTAACCATCGATGTATTAAAGAAAAAAATTTATTAAAATGGAAAATCTGCCAAAAAGTGAAATTTAAAAATTTGATCTCCATTTTCCTTTAATTCTTGTGGAACGCCTAAAGGGTTAACAAAGTTTGTAAAATCGGTTTTGAATACCTTGAGGGGTGTAGTTTCTACAATGGGGTCATTTATGGCGGTATCCACTATGTAGGCCCCACAAAGTGACTTCAGACCTGAACTGGTCCTTAAAAAGTGGGTTTTGGCGATTTTCTTAAAAATTTGAAGAATTGCTTCTAAACTTCTAAGCCTTCTAACGTCCTAAAAAAATTAAATGACATTTCCAAAATGATGCCAACATAAAGTAGACATATGGGGAATGTTAAGTAATAAATATTTTATGAGGTATCGCTTTCTGTTTTAAAAGCAGAGAAATAGAAATGTAGAAAATTGCAAATTTTTCAAGATTTTTGGTAAATTTGGGATTTTTTCATAAATAAAGGTGAAATATTTTGACTCAAATTTATGACTGTCATGAAGTACAATGTGTCACGAGAAAACAATCTCTGAATGACTTGGATAAGTAAAGGCGTTCCAAAGTTATTATAACATAAAGTGAGATATGTCAGTTTTGCAAAATTAGGCCTGGTCAGGAAGGGGGCAAATGGCCCAGATGGCAAGTGGTTAAGTAATGTCATACCCAGACCGTTTAAAGACTCTATATTGAGTGTTTCTCAGGATTGGCGCTTAGTAAATGTGGTGCCAATATTCAAAAAGGGTCCAAAAACAGAGCCCGAACACTATAGGCCGGTACGTCTAACATCTGTCGTGGGTAAACTGTTTGAAGGTTTTCTAACAGATGCTATCTTGGACTACCTCAATGTAAATAAGCAAATAACGCTGTATCAGCATGGCTTCATGAGGAATCGGTCATGTCAAACTAATTCTATGAGGAGCTAAGTTCTAGACTTGACTATGGGGAATCAATGGATGTGGTATATCTTGACTTCTCCAAAGCATTTTACACTGTACCACGTTAAAGGTTAGAAAATGAGAATTCTTGAATTGGGAGAAAATGTCTGTATGCGGGTAAGTAACTGGCTCAGTGATAGAAAACAAAAGGGTATTTTTAATGCTACACACTCAGATTGGGTCATTGTCACTAGTGGGGTACCACAGGGTTCTGTATTGGGCCCTATTCTCTTCAATATATTTATTACTAATATTGTACAAGGCTTGCACAGTAAAATATACATTTTTGCAAATGACACTAAACTGTGAAAAGTAATTAACTTGGAAGAGGACAGTATACTGCTACACATGGACCTGGATAGATTGGAGGCTTGGGCCGAGAAGTGGAAGATGAGGTTTAACACTGACAAATGTAAGGTTATGCATATGGGAAGGAATAGTGCAAGTCACCAGTAGTGATGAGCGGCAGGGGCAATATTCGAATTTGCGATATTTCGTGAATATTTGGGTGAATATTCTTCCAGAGGAGGGTCCAGAGGAGGGCAACTAAAGTAATAACTGGAATGGGACAACTACTGTACCCTGAAAGATTATCAAAATTAGGGTTATTCACTTTAGAAAAAAGACGACTGAGGGGAGATCTAATTTTATAACAAGACACGGAGGCTCGTATTGCATTACTCTTTCTTTACTTAAATTCCACAGCAGCAAAGAATTAACATAAAAAGTCAAGGGCCAAACCCCCAAATAACCCCTCCCATAGACCAGTCCATAAATAGATCCTCTCCAGTCATCTCTTTCTATTTCTTTGCTGCTGCCCACAGCAGATAAGTGCCTCTTAATTTTGTCTAATGAAATTATTTGCTCTTACTGTGTTAATACTGTATTGACATCTGTATTGACATATTACTGTATTGATATTGGAAGGTTTTGTATCTAGCCTTATATCTTTAGCCTTATGAGGTTAATACTTTTGGCCTTAATTTAGTGATATAACCTGTGCCCTGGTTCATTTTACCCCTTTTCTTAATAATTAGATCGAATCGCTGTTCCTATTCTCTATTATAGCGGAAGCTGTGGATGCCCTACTACAGGATTGGTCGGGTCATCGAGCTTATGCCTTTCCTCCGTTTACTCTCATCCCACGTGTACTGTCGCAGGTTCGTCGACAGCTAGCAGACTTGGTACTGGTGGTTCCCTTTTGGCAAGCCCAATCGTGGTTTCCTCAACTCCTGGAACTTCTAGTGGAGGCCCCCCTGCTTCTTCCATCGTTTCCGGATCTCCTTCGCGGACCCCTGGACCAACGTCATCCTCTAGTGCCAGACGGCTCTCTCCGTCTCCTCCCGTGCAGAGTCTCGGGGAACAGTGGAATGTCTCGGGCTTATCGAGGACGACTCGTATCCTTTTGGAGAGTGCATGGGCTCCCGGCATCCGACGGGCTTATCAATCAGCCTGGAGACGCTGGTTTGATTGGTGCGTTGGGCGGAGTCTGGATCCCTTTTCGGCACCTGTGACGGACATGCTCGAGTTTTTATCGTCTCTTTTTGACGAAGGTAAAGCTTATAGGTCCATTAACCTCTTCCGTTTAGCCATTTCTTCTCGCCACCAAGGTTTTGCGGGCTGCCCGGCGGGTCAACATCCCTTGGTGTGCCGGCTTCTTAAAGGATCTCGTTTGTCTCGTCCTCCCAGACTCCGTTTCACTAGTTCCTGGGATGTTATGCTGGTCCTTCGTTTTTTCTCTGCTTGGCCCCTCAATTCAGCTTTATCCCTCCGCCAAATTTCAGCGAAGCTGGTCACCCTGTTTTGCTTGATTTCCTGCAAAAGGGTTTCAGACGTGCGAGCCTTGGATTTTGATGCTTTATCTTTTACTCCTAGCAGGGGTTTCCTTTAACATATCTCGCCGCACCAAAACTAATATTCGGTCGGTTTCCTAATTGGCCTTTCCGGATAACGTTTCTCTTTGCCCGGTGCAATGTTTGAAGGAGTATTTAGGCCGCACGTCTTCCTTGCGTGATCCTGCTTCTCCGCAACTATTCATTTCCTTCCGCAGACCTTTTCTTCCGGTCACTAGTATCACCCTTTCCCGTTGGGTTAAGTGGATTTTATCTCAGGCCGGAGTTGATACGTCTATTTTCACGGCTCATTCGATTTGAGGAGCCTCTGCTACCTCCATGACCGTTGCAGGAGCCCGTTTGGAGGATGTCCTACGATTGGCGGATTGGTCTAGAGCTTCAACGTTTAGGGAGTTTTACTTCAGGCCACCTCCTCATGCCTTTTCTACTATAATGTCGTCACTTTAAACTTGCAATACGAGCCTCCGTGTCTTGTTATAAAATTGCATGATTTTCCTATTTTATGACGTAAAGTCATGATTTTATTAAAGACACGGAGGCGAGTATTGCCCACCCTGCTTCTTCCCTCCCTTTTATGTTTTTAGGTTTCTGATGTTCAGATGACTGTATTATATTTATTATATTTATTATATTTTTTATTTGACTGTATTATATTTATTATATTTATTATATTTTTTATTTGACGTTTTATCTCCACATGATTGGATGGGATTTCAGATTCTATGTATTACCTCGTTCTATTCTGTTTGTCTCCATAGGTTGATTTCTTATGTTCACCCCGTGATGGTTCCAAGAATTTCGTAGTTCCTGTTGACCGCTGTTCCGGTTGAGTTCTGAGTTCAGGTTCTAGTTCCATGGTTCCCGGTTGGAATTCGATTGGAAGAGTTTTCGGTTCGGTTTTCAAGTATGGGTCGGCTAGTCGCATCAAAGAAAGAGGAAGAGATGACTGGAGAGGACCTATTTATGGACTGGTCTATGGGAGGCGTTATTTGGGGGTTTGGCCCTTGATTTTTTATGTTAATTCTTTGCTGCTTTGGAATTTAAGTAAAGAAAGAGTAATGCAATACTCGCCTCCGTGTCTTTAATAAAATCATGACTTTACGTCATAAAATAGGAAAATCATGCAATTACTATGTATAAATATATCAGGGGTCAGTACAGAGATCTATCCCATCATCTATTTATCCCCAGGACTGTGACTGTGACGAGGGGACATCCTCTGCGTCTGGAGGAAAGAAGGTTTGTACACAAACATAGAAGAGGATTCTTTACGGTAAGAGCAGTGAGACTATGGGAACTCTCTGCCTGAGGAGGTGGTGATGGTGAGCACAATAAAGGAATTCAAGAGGGGCCTGGATGTATTTCTGGAGTGTAATAATATTACAGGCTATAGCTACTAGAGAGGGGTCGTTGATCAAGGGAGTTATTCCCTGAGTCGGGAAGGAATTTTTCCCCTAAAGTGAGGAAAATTTGCTTCTACCTTTTTTTGCCTTCCTCAGGATCAACTTGCATAATAAAAGGCTGAACTGGACGGACAGATTTCTTTTAAGCCTTATAAACTATGTTACTATGTTACATCAAAGAACTCTGTCTAGCTAACCAGAAATTTTAATAATATATTTAATTTACCTAGCTAAGGATTATAAGAGGACTTTCAGGGTACGACCACATGGCCTTGGTACGGTTGGGTTATAGCTATGCCGCCGACAAGAAGCGCACGGCCAATTAGCCTACAGCTGCCTTTCATTTACCTAATGAAGACCACACTGTATAGTCGGTTTTCATTATTAATAGCCGGGCGGTAATGAAGTTGCAGCGCATCCATTAACAATGAAGTCCAACCATACAGTGTGGTCTTCATTAGTTAAATAAAATATAGCTGTGGGCTAATAGGGCGCGTGGTTCTTGACTGCAGCACAGCCGTAACCTAACTGGATCACAGACCGTGTGGTCGTACCCTAACTGTCAGTAATGATGCAGCCCAACAAGAGAGAGAACACGTCATCATTTCTGCAGTCTTTACATTCTATCCACTCTCATTGTTGGGGAAGGTAAGTTAATTTAGTCTGGCACCTGGAGGTCTTGAAATCCCAATAATCCAGTATTCACCTTTTGCAGTGTCAAAGTATTAATGTAGAAAAGCTGAGTTTGTCTGTGAACACTTCAAGATGTTCTCATGCTTTATTGCTAATGCTACATATTAACTGTCTGAGTAAAGATAATGGGGGTAGGCTTAAGTTAAACGAATGATGAGATTTGATATTGTAGTACAGTACTCCAAAAGCAGGTACTTGTAAATGGTTTTGTTCTTTAATGCTATTTAATGTTACTTAATGTTATTTTATGTCTTTACTAGCAGAAGGACGCGGCTTCGCATGTGTATATTTAATCTATTTAATTTATTGTTTGTCTGTGTCGTTAAAAGATATCGACAGTATCCCCCATAATGGTGACCTCTACAGCAACCCGCCCCTTTAACAGTGAACTCCACAGTCCCCCAGCCCTTAACACTGACCCCCAAAAAGTGCACCGCCACTTTAAAATGGAACCTCCACAGCAGCAAATCCCCTTAACTTTGACCTTCACAGCAGCCCGCCCTTTTAACAGTGAGTTTCACAGCACCCCACTCCCTTGACAGTGACCCCCTCAGGGGACTGCCCCCTTAACAGTGACCTCCACAGTACCCAGCTGCCTTAACAGTGACATCCACAGCAGTTGCCCCTTCAATAGTGGCCCCTACCCTCTTAAAAGTGCGCTCCACAGTGTCCTCTCTTTTAACAGTGACCTCCACAGCACCCTGCCTCTTAACAGTAACATCCACAGTGAACGCCTCTTTAACAGTTACCTCAACAGTGCCGGCCCCTTTAAGAGTGACCTCCACAGCTCCTTGCCCCTTTAATTCTAGGTCTACACGACGACATTTGTTGTGTGTAGAGTTGAGCGAACTGTAAAGTTCGGGTTCGTACCGAACTTTAGGGTTTTTGGCACCCGGACCCGAACATTTACGTAAAAGTTTGGGTTGGGTGTTCGGCGATTTTTATGCCGCTTTTTGAAAGGCTGCACAGCAGCCATTCAACAAGCGTCATACTACTTGCCCCAAAAGGCCATCACAGCCATGCCTACTATTGGCATGGCTGTAATTGTCCAACTGCAGCATGTGACCCAGCCTCTATTTAAGCTGGAGTCACGTAGCGCCGCTCGTCACTCTGCTCGGATTAGTGTAGGGAGAGGCTGCAGCTGCTGTGAGGGAGAGATCAGCGAGAAATCTTATCAAGAACTGTTTTTTGTACTCAGCGATCTTCAGTAAAAGTGTTTTATGGGTGCAGTGCAGCGTGCACTGAGCCAACTACTGTTTTATGGGTGCAGCCTGCACTGAGCCAACTACTGCTGAAAACAAACTTTTTTTTCATCAGTTAGTCAATATCAATACATGATCGGCAGCCATTTTATGCAACGATAGTGCACCAGAACAGGATATCTGCATGTCTGCAAGTTCAGAAATACAGCTTTGGCATACTGGGGTGAAAAAAGCCTCTGATATACTGCACATCTGGGAATACACGTGCATAAGTGACTGTCACATTTAGGACAGAAATACAGCTTTTTGGTTAGGGTGAAAAAACCCTCTAATATACTGCACATCTGGGATTAGACAAGCATAAGTGACTGTCACATTTAGGACAGAAATACAGATTTTTGGTTAGGGTGAAAAAACCCTCTAATATACTGAACATCTGGGATTAGACAAGCATAAGTGACTGTCACATTTAGGACAGAAAGACGGCTTTTTGGTTACTGGGGTGAAAAAAGCCTCTAATATACTGCACATCTGGGATTACACGTGCATAAGTGACTGTCACATTTAGGCCATAAATACGGCTTTGGCATACTGGGGTGAAAAAAGCCTCTCATATACTGCACATGTGGGATTACATGTGCATAAGTGACTGTCACATTTAGGACAGAAATACAGCTTTTTGGTTAGGGTGAAAAAACCCTCTAATATACTGCACATCTGGGATTAGACAAGCATAAGTGACTGTCACATTTAGGACAGAAATACAGATTTTTGGTTAGGGTGAAAAAACCCTCTAATATACTGAACATCTGGGATTAGACAAGCATAAGTGACTGTCACATTTAGGACAGAAAGACGGCTTTTTGGTTACTGGGATGAAAAAAGCCTCTAATATACTGCACATCTGGGATTACACGTTCATAAGTGACTGTCACATTTACAGTAGGTATTTTCGATATTGTATTTCTATCGCGAGCCCATCACGCTGGTACTCGGCGCTGCAGCTTGTACTTGTCGCGCTGCCTGTCCCCGAGACCATCCGCAATGGGCTTGCGATGCATTCTCAAACTGTTGTTGCTACATGTAACCACGGGGTGGCGCTGGACAAAAACCATTGTGCGCATGTCGGCTTTTGTTCAGTCCTCCTCTGAGACCCCGGTTCGATCCCAGCCAAATCAGCCTGAGCGGGACATACATACTGATGTATTATTGCATTATGGGGGACTACAAGTCCCAGTTAGGGCATACTGCCAAGAGTGCACAAAGTCATTGGTTCCCTGCTGGTGGGGGCTTCACAGGAGATCGCTTCTACACACCTGCAGAGTAGCAGCAGAACGGTGCGAGTGATGCTTCACTTCCCTGTCAGGCGGAGTGATCTCCACCCGACAGGAGCTTCCTAGTCCCGGCTGGTCTGACGTCATGATGCAGAGGCTTGAAGAGAAGGTGCTGGCAAGAGTCAGGACCTGTAGCCAGAGCTCATTGTCTCAGTGTCTGCAAGTGAGGAATCACGTAGCTCATTTGCATAACAATGCCGTATTTAACACCTCCGTCTTAGATATGTGAAGTGGACTGCTTAATGCTTTGGGGGTGGGTTAAATAATTTACAATGCAAATTGTAATATAGCGCCTGGAGCCTGGAGGGGGTGTCATGCACGCTTTGTTTTCTATTTGTAGTCACACTACAGTACTACTGTGGCTGCAGAAGAGTGTGTCAATTTCTTGGGCATATGAACAAGTCAAACTGCTGGTGGTCCAGCGGCAGCGTGTCAGCCTTGTAGCACCTAGTGTCTAGGGTTCGATTCCCCTGTTAACTTTTATTATTTTTTTTTTTTTTGTGTGTCTTTACTTAATAGAGTTCACTCCTGTATATTCGAGTACAGTCTGTACAGTACCTATACTCCTGCAGCCCTCACTATTATGGAAAAAATTGAGCCACAGCACCTGTATTGTGTGATTATCATGATAATAATGATTATATAGAATGACAGAAAAATTCACCTTTAGGCTTTATTCACACAGTGCATGCTGCAGACATGCGTCTAGCACGCAGAGCTGTCTTTTACTGGCTTGGGGATGTTTAAAGTGTTGCATGCATCCCAATGCTGGCATCCCATTTATTTCTACTGAGACACACAGCCAATGTGAATAGAGTGGGGGGAGGGGAACTGTAATTTAAGCTTGCTGATGGAGCTGTGAGAAAAAGGAAAACAAATTCTGTTACAGTACTGTAGGCAGGCCACAACTGTAGCACTCTCCATTGCCAGACTATGCCCTCCCAGTCATAACCGAAGAGGATACAGCCCTTATAGTGCTGCATTCTCTCAACAAACCGGGGAATATGGCTTGTTTTGAAACATTTAATCTCATGGGAGCAATACCAGCAATGGACCAAGAGGGTTAATTTTGATGGGGATAATCACAAACCGGGAATCCCTGCAAATTTGAAAAAACCCTCTAATATACTGCACATCTGGGATTAGACAAGCATAAGTGACTGTCACATTTAGGACAGAAATACAGCTTTTTGTTTAGAGTGAAAAAAAAACTCTAATATACTGCACATCTGGGATAAGACAAGCATAAGTGACTGTCACATTTAGGACAGAAATACTGCTTTTTGGTTAGGGTGATAAAACCCTCTAATATACTGCACATCTGGGATTAGACATACATAAGTGACTGTCACATTTAGGACAGAAATACAGCTTTTTGGTTAGGGTGAAAAAACCTGCTAATATACTGCACATCTGGGATTAGACAAGCATAAGTGACTGTCACATTTAGGACAAAAATACAGCTTTTTGGTTAGGGTGAAAAAACCTGCTAATATACTGCACATCTGGGATTAGACAAGCATAAGTGACTGTCACATTTAGGACAGAAATACAGCTTTTTGGTTAGGGTGAAAAAACCTGCTAATATACTGCACATCTGGGATTAGACAAGCATAAGTGACTGTCACATTTAGGCCAGAAATACGGCTTTTTGGTTACTGGGGTGAAAAAAGCCTCTAATATATTGCATATCTGGGATTACACGTGCATAAGTGACTGTCACATTTAGGCCAAAAATACAGCTTTGGCATACTGGGGTGAAAAAAGCCTCTCATATACTGCACATCTGGGATCACACGTGCATAAGTGACTGTCACATTTAGGACAGAAATACGGCTTTTTGGTTAGGGTGAAAAAACCCTCTAATATACTGCACATCTGAGATTAGACAAGCATAAGTGACTGTCACATTTAGGACAGAAATACAGATTTTTGGTTACTGGGATGAAAAAAAGCCTCTAATATACTGCACATTTGGGATTAGACAAGCATAAGTGACTGTCACATTTAGGACAGTAATACAGCTTTTTGATTAGAGTGAATAAACCCTCTAATATACTGCACATCTGGGATTAGACAAGCATAAGTGACTGTCACATTTAGGACAGAAATACAGCTTTTTGGTTAGGGTGAAAAAAACCTCTAATATATTGCACATCTGGAATTACACGTGCATAAGTGACTGTCACATTTAGGCCATAAATACGGCTTTGGCATACTGGACTGAAAAAAGCCTCTGATATACTGCACATCTGGGATAAGACGTGCATAAGTCACTGTCACATTTAGGCCAGAAATACGGCTTTTTGGTTACTGGGGTGAAAAAAGCCTCTGATATACTGCACATCTGGGATTAGACGTGCATAAATGAGTGTCACATTTAGACCACAAATACCGCTGTCATATAGTTAAAAAAAAATATTTAGTGCAATACCCTACATCAGGGTTATTATTGGCGGTTAATTATTTTTAACAGACTTAACCACTTTTTACTTTGCTTTGTAAACGCTAACTATGAGAAAAACATCTAATAAGGGACGCGGTCATGGTCGTGGTGGTGGTGTTGGTGGAGCCTCTGTTGCAGGGAGAGGACGTGGCCGTTCTGCTACAGCTACACGTCCTACTGAACCTACTACGTCAGGTCGCAATAGCCTCCAGAATCTACAGCGATATTTGGTTGGGCCTAATGCCATTCTAAGGATGGTAAGGCCTGAGCAAGTACAGGCGCTAGTCAATTGCGTGTCCGACAGTGGATCCAGCACGTTCATATTATCTCCCACCCAGTCTTCTGCAGAAAGCGCACAGGTGGCGCCTGAAACCCATGCCCATCAGTCTGTCACATCACCCCTCTGCATATCAGGGAACCTGTCTGAGCCTCAAGTCATGCAGCAGTCTCTTATGCTGTTTGAAGACTCTGCTGGCAGGGTTTCCCCAGGGCATCCACCTAGCCCTTCCCCAGGGGTGGAAGACATAGAATGCACTGATGCACAACCACTTATGTTTCCTGATGAGGACATGGAAAAACCACCTCAGCACGTCGCTGATGATGACGAAACACAGGTGCCAACTGCTGCGTCTTTCTGCAGTGTGCAGACCGAAAAGGAGTTCAGGTAGGAAGACTGGGTGGAAGACGATACAGGGGACGATGAGGTCCTAGACCCCACATGGAATGAATGTCGTGCCACTGACTTTCAGAGTTCGCAGGAAGAGGCAGTGGTGAGACCGAGCCAACAGCGTAGCAAAAGCAGGAGCAGGGTGCAAAAGCAGAGAAGCCGTCGCCAAAACAGTTCGCCTGCTACTGGCCACCGTCACCAGGGACCGAGCACACCAAAGGCAGCTTCAAGGAGTTTCCTGGCATGGCACTTCTTCACACAATGTGCTGACGACAAGACCCGAGTGGTTTGCACGCTGTGCCATCAGAGCCTGAAGCGAGGCATTAACGTTCTGAACCTTAGCACAACCTGCATGACCAGGTATCTACATGCGAGACACGGGCTGCAGTGGAGTAAGCAGCTTCAAAACCAAGAAAGGGCTCAGGCCCCTCCTGCTCCCTCTTCTGCTGCTGTCTCGGCCTCTTCCTCCGCCTCTGGAGGAACGTTGGCACCTGCCGCCCAGCAAACAGAGGATGTGCCACCAACAACACCACCTCCGTCACCAAGCATCTCCACCATGTGACACGGAAGCGTTCAGCTCTCCATCTCACAAACCTTTGAGAGAAACGTAAATTCCCACCTAGCGACCCTCGATCCCTGGCCCTGAATGCCAGCATTTCTAAACTGTTGGCCTTTGAAATGCTGTCATTCAGGCTGGTGGAGACGGACAGCTTCAAACAGCTCATGTCGCTTGCTGTCCCACAGTACGTCGTTCCCAGCCGACACTACTTCTCCAGGAGAGCCGTACCCTCCCTGCACAACCAAGTATCAGATAAAATCAAGTGTGCACTGCGCAACGCCATCTGTGGCAAGGTCCACCTAACCACAGATACGCGGATCAGTAAGCACGGCCAGGTACATTATATCTCTCTAACTGCACACTGGGTAAATGTAGTTGTGGCTGGGCCCCAGGCGGAGAGCTGTTTGGCGCACGTCCTTCCGCCACCAAGGATCGCAGGACATCATTCTTTGCCTCCTGTTGCCTCCGCTTCCGGCGTTCTCATCCTGCCGCCGCTCGGCTGTCTGCTCTACAGCGTAACTTTGGCCTTCCCGCTCACTGCCTCATATGCTTCGTGCCCACCAGGAACTCCACCTTGCACATGCTGGAGAGACTGTGCGAGCAGCAGCTGGCCATAGTGGAGTTTCAGCTGCAGCACACATGGGTCAGTCACACTGCAGAACAGCACCACTTCACCACCAATGACTGGGCCTCCATGCGAGACCTGTGTGCCCTGTTGCGCTGTTTCGAGTACTCCACCAATATGGCCAGTGGCGATGACGCCATTATCAGCGTTACAATACCACTTCTATGTCTCCTTGAGAAAACACTTAGGGCGATGATGGAAGAGGATGTGGCCCAGGACGAGGGGGAGGAAGAGGGGTCATCTCTAACACTTTCAGGCCAGTCTTTTAGAAGTGTCTCAGAAAGAGTATTTTTGCAACAGCAGAGGCCAGGTACAAATGTGGCCAGCCAGGGCACACTACTGGAGGACGAGGAGGATGAGGAGGAGGAAGAGGATGGGGATGAAGCATGTTCACAGCGGGGTGGCATCCAACGCAGCTCGGGCCCATCACTGGTGCGTGGCTGGGGGGATACGGAGGACGCAGACAATACGCCTCCCACAGAGGACAGCTTGTCCTTACCTCTGGGCAGCCTGGCACACATGAGCGACTACATGCTGCAGTGCCTGCGCAACGACTGCAGAGTTGCCCACATTTTAACGTGTGCTGACTACTGGGTGGCCACCCTGCTGGATCCCCATTACAAAGACAATGTGCCGTCCTTAATTCCCTCACTGGAGCGTGATCGCAAGATGCGCGACTACAGGCGCACGCTGGTAGACGCGCTCCTGAGAGCATTCCCGACTGACGCCGGGGGCAAGTGGAAGCACAAGGCGAAGGCAGGGGAGGAGGAAGAGGTCGCCAACGCAGCTGTGTCAGCGCCAGCACCTCAGAAGGCAGGGTTAGCATGGCCGACATTTGGAAAAGCTTTTTTACCTCGCCGTAACAACCGGCCCCAACTGCTGATATGGAGAGTGTAGCAGGAGGCAGCATTTGAACAACATGGAGGAACAGTACCTGTGCACACGACTACACGTACTGACTGATGGTTCCGCCCCATTCAACTTCTGGGTCCCCAAATTTTCCACATGGCCAGAGCTTTCCCTGTATGCCTTGGAGGTGCTGGCCTGCCCTGCAGCCAGTGTACTCGCTGAACGTGTATTTAGCACCACAGGAAGCATCAATACAGACAGACGCAGCCGCCTGTCCACAGCCAACGTGGATAAGCTCACGTTCATTAAAATGAACCCGGCTTGGATACCACAAGACTTGTCTGTACCTTTTGCAGAATAGACATTTATACCACCATCAAACATACATACTTGTACGCAAGTCAAGTGCAATGTTTCTTTGTTTTCTTTTTTTTAATTTGTCCCAATATTTTGGGGGCTACCTACCCCAATAAAAAATATAAAAAAACATTGTTGGCTACCTCCTCCTCCTCCATTGCTGCCTCCACCTACAACACCACATTCACCGCCTCCTCAACCTCCGACTTCATATCCACCTCCTTCTCTGAGTTGCAGGTTAATAATTTGTAATTTTTAGTTATTTTATTTCATTTTAGGTTATTTCCCTATTCACATTTCTGTGCAGAGCAGTTGCCATGCTCTTAAGCACATTTTACTGCCTTTTACATCCCTCTAGCCTTTTCAAGGACTATTTTAGAGCCATTTTAATTTAAAAAAGTTCCAATTTTAGTGCCCTAAATTGAAAAAATTCTTATTTTCAATTGTCGGGTGACATTTTACCATTTTAGGCGTATACAAACCCCTGCTGTGCCTGAGTGACAGGGGCCTAAATCTCTCAAAATCCTCTGTTGTATTGCAGGGTGACATGAACCCCCTTTTGCCGTAAATGAACCCCTGCTGTGCCTGGGTGACAGGGGCCTAAATCTCTCAAAATCGTCTGTTCTTTTGCTGGGTGACATGAACCCCCTTTTGCCGTGAATGAACCCCTGCTGTGCCTGGGTGACAGGGGCCTAAATCTCTCAAAATCCTCTGTTCTATTGCTGGGTGACATGAACCCCCTTTTGCCGTGAATGAACCCCTGCTGTGCCTGGGTGACAGGGGCCTAAATCTCTCAAAATCGTCTGTTCTTTTGCTGGGTGAAATGAACCCCCTTTTGTCGGGAATGAACCCCTGCTGTGCCTGGGTGACAGGGGCCTAAATCTCTCAAAATCGTCTGTTCTATTGCTGGGTGACATGAACCCCCTTTTGTCGGGAATGAACCTTTGCTGTGCCTGGGTGACAGGGGCCTAAATCTCTCAAAATCCTCTGTTGTATTGCTGGGTGACATGAACCCCCTTTTGCCGTGAATGAACCCCTGCTGTGCCTGGGTGACAGGGGCCTAAATCTCTCAAAATCCTCTGTTGTATTGCTGGGTGACATGAACCCCCTTTTGCCGTGACCGAACCCCTGCTGTGCCTGGGTGACAGGGGCCTAAATCTCTCAAAATCCTCTGTTGTATTGCTGGGTGACATGAACCCCCTATTGCCGTGAATGAACCCCTGCTGTGCCTGGGTGACAGGGGCCTAAATCTCTCAAAATCCTCTGTTGTATTGCTCGGTGACAATAACCCCCTTTTGCCGTGAATGAACCCCTGCTGTGCTTGGGTGACAGGGGCCTAAATCTCTCAAAATCCTCTGTTGTATTGCTGGGTGACAAGAACCCCCTTTTGCCGTGAATTAACACCCGGCTGTGCCTGGGTGACAGGGGCCTAAATCTCTCAAAATCTTCTGTTTTATTGCTGGGTGACATGAACCCCCTTTTGCCGTGAATGAACCCCTGCTGTGCCTGGGTGACAGGGGCCTAAATCTCTCAAAATCCTCTGTTCTATTGCTGGGTGATATGAACCCCCTTTTGCCGTGAATGAACCCCTGCTGTGCCTGGGTGACAGGGGCCTAAATCTCTCAAAATCCTCTGTTCTATTGCTGGGTGACATGAACCCCCTTTTGCCGTGAATTAACCCCTGCTGTGCCTGGGTTACAGGAGCCTAAATCTCTCAAAATCCTCTGTTGTATTTCTGGGTGACAAGAACCCCTTTTGCCATGAATGAACCCCTGCTGTGTCTGGGTGACAGGGGCCTAAATCTCTCAAAATCCTCTGTTCTATTGCTGGGTGACAAGAACCCTCTTTTGCCGTGAATGATCCCCTGCTGTGCCTGGGTGACAGGGGCCTAAATCTCTCAAAATCCTCTGTTCTATGGCTGGGTGACATGAACCCCCTTTTGCCGTGAATGAACCCCTGCTCTGCATTGCTGACAGGGAACTAAATTTAGTGAAAACATCTGTTACTGATCGGAAGATGTGCGACTACAAGCGCACGCTGATGATGGCATTCCCACCTGACAGCGGGGGCACAGTGGAAGCACAAGGCGAAGGCAGAGGAGGAGGAAGAGGTCGCCAACGCAGCTGGGGCACCGCCAGCACCTGAGAAGGCAGGGTTAGCATGGCCAAAATGTGGAAAAGCTTTGTCAGCCTTGGAGGTGCTGACCTGCCCTGCAGCCAGTGTATAGTGTGAACGTGTGTTTAGCACGGCAGAGAGCATTATCACAGGCCGCAGCCAATGTGGACAAGCTTACGTTTATTAAAATGAACCAGGCATGGATCCCACAGGACTTGTCCGTACCTTGTGCAGAATAGACATTTATACAAGCCTCAACCATCCATTCTTGTACTCAAGTGCACGTATTCTTTGTTTTATTTTGTTATATGTCCCAATATTTTGGGGGATACCCCAATTAAAAAATAAAAAAGAACACAAATCAGTGTTGGCTACCTATTCCTCTTTCACCGCCGCTTCCACCTACACCGCCACGTCAACCTCGACCGCCACATCCACATTTTCAGTATTTATGTTATTTTAAGTCATTTCCCTATCCACATTTGTTTGCAGAACAGTTGTCATGCTCTTAAGCACATTTTGATGCCTTTTGCAGCCCTCTAGCCCTTTCCAGGACTATTTTAGAGCCAATTTAGTGCCCAAAAGTTCGGGTCCCCATTGACTTCTATGGGGTTCGGGTTCGGGGTCAAGTTCGGGTCAAGTTCGGGTTCCGAAACCAAACTTTTTTTTCAAGTTCGGCCGAACCTGCCGAACCCGAACATCCAGGTGTCCGCTCAACTCTAGTCGTGTGACATTTTGTGTCAACAATTTTTATAATGATAGTCTTTGGTTTTACTGCGACATGTGACATTCTGCGACTGTGACACGACCCTTTCAAGATGGACTTTTCTGCAACTGTCACGTCACAGTCGCAGAATGTCACATGTCGCAGTGCAACACCATAGAATATCATTATAAAAATTGT
Source organism: Bufo bufo (assembly GCF_905171765.1). Lineage (NCBI taxonomy): Eukaryota > Metazoa > Chordata > Amphibia > Anura > Bufonidae > Bufo > Bufo bufo. The sequence goes on along the minus strand of NC_053395.1, from coordinate 72,620,351 downwards.
TGCACGACATTGGTGCGACATCAATGTCACGCGACACATGTAGCAGTGTAGTTGTGCCCTATGCATAGTGCGACTTATTGTTGTGCGACACATGTCATCGTGTAGCCCTAGCCTAAAGCTGACCTACAGCCAGTGGCGTAACTACCGGGGAAGCACGAGAAGCGGCTGCTTCGGGACCCGGGATGACAAGGATCCCGGCGCCCGACAGCATGTCAGTCAAGTTTAATCTTTTTTATTTATATGCAAATTATCTTCCTAACGTGCTTAAGAGGTTGTCCCTCCTGCCGTTTGTGCCCAGCTGCGGCCATTATCGCCAAGCCCACCACCACTCCGCTGTTAATTATTCACTGCTGTCCTCGTCTTTTTTTTTTTCTAAGTGCGCCGTAGTCTCGCGCATGCGCTGATGTTACTCAAGTCTGGGCCCATGCGGTGTCCTGGCAGCAGCCTCAAGTAGTGTAATCACGGATGTGCCAGCTTTCTACGCTTTCTGGCGCATGCGCGATTACATTACTTGAGGCTGCTGCCAGGACACTGCGCGGGCCCGCACGTGAGTAACATCGGCGCATGCGCGAGACTACTGCACACTTAGAAGAAAAAAAAAGATGAGGACAGCAGTGAATAATTAATAGCGGGACGGCGCTGGGCTTGGCGATAATGGACGCAGCTGGGCACAAACGGCCAGAGGGACAGCCCTTTGGGCACGTTAGGAAGAATTTGCATATAAATAAAATAGATTTTTATCAAAAATAAAAAGGACAGGTGGGGGTAAAAATAGTATATCAAAAATTGGGCAGTGTGGCTGGGGGGACCCATACAAAAATTTGCTGTGGGGCCCAGGCACTTCTAGTTACGCCCCTGCCTACAGCAGTGAAGAAAAATTGCTGGCTTGTTATGAAAACCTGGAGTAAAACAGTGTGTATGTGGAGACTAAGGGCCTGCGAGCTTCTATTGGCTGATAAGGGACATGTGACCGTGTGTATGGCAGTTGGGATATGAAGAGAAAGACTTGCAGGCTTGTATTGGCTAATACAGGTCATTTTCTGGGAATATCTCAGGAACGGTATGTCCTAGAGAGCTGTGACCCCCATAAGATTTCTTTCCAGGTAGCAAGGGATGTGTATCCCAATTTTAGTTGAAATCGATGGTTGCGTTTTTGAGTGATCGCGGAACATACATACACACACATACACACACATATACTGTATACATCCTTCTTTATATATATAGATATCTTGTAATGTACCAGGCATAGCTTTGGTATAGATGAGATGGGGTTAACCACTCTGCCTCAGCCCCTGCAGGAAGTTAAGGTGTGGATACTGGACCCTCCCCTAGTTCAGTTTAGGGGAGTAGAGAGTTAGCAGAGTAAGAGAGAGGAAGCTGCTCTATGTGCTCTACTCCTTACAGGACTGGACCAAAGTTACAGAGAATCACCTTCTCTTAGGATTATCTACTGAGGGAAAAACCTCACTATTTCTGCAAAATTCAGGAAAGTGAGAGAGATAAAAGTAAGAGATTGGTCGGGCTAGTGGCAGTACGCCGCGGCCAGGCATTTCTCCGGTTCCTCCTGTGGATTCCACTTTGGTAGCCATGTCGACGTTCTCGTGTATGCTCAAGGACGGGTTCGCAAGGGGATATGCGGTCGCGTGTATGGGCTTCACTGAACAGTGATGGTAATAGCACCTGACCACAAATTCAAAGTAGATTAGGGGGCCGACATTGGTCTAATTGGCCAATGACCGGCCAAGGCCTTGAAAACAGGTGTAGGGCAGTGGACACTTGGCGCCCTGGGATTTGTTAGCAGGCACATAAAAGGTGGTCTCCCTGGTCGGTCACTGCCCACTGTTTTCCTTCCCTTTCCATATACAGGTCATAACTACTTGTGCTAATGACTGAAGGTTACCTGAACTCCGTTGTCACCGCCAGTTCTGTGAGAAGGTCTGGCAGACGTTCTTCTCTACCTCTTGCATGACGTTCTTTGTTTTGGTTTCACTTTGTCATCTCCTTTCCTTCTCCCAGGTGTCACCTATTTAGACTAATTGTCTCCCTTTATATTCCCTCCCATACTGCCTCACTTTGCGGTTTATACTACTTCCTGGATGAGGGGTTCACTGCTGGAGGCTGCTGCTGCTGCTGTTTGCTAAGATAAGTTTTTTTTTCTTTATTTGTGTTTCCTTTCTGGCTTGATTCTAGGTGACCCTGACTCCGTCCGTATTTAGTGCAGGGAGCCGGTGGTCGTGTCCCCTTACTATTATAGGGTCTTCAGGTGTCACAAAGTCTTAGGTACATGGGCATGCAATCGTCTACCATTCAGACCCTTGCATGGGCATAGCAGTCATGGAGAGCTCTTAGGGTTTTATAGGGCTCACCCATATGCTCCTTAGTTTGGGATCAAGCCAGTCGGATGTTTATTCACAAGTTCCAGCTATCTGCAACATCATCCGTGACATTCGTCCTTTCCAGTGGGACCCAGGATCCAGAATGTGACACATTCTTTCATCTGACAAATGTGTACAGCGATTTAAAGCACGGATTGGGACTACGCCTGGCTTCCCCTCGTTTTTGTATTCCTGTTATTTTTTACCAGTGAAGTTTGCCTGGACTTTGTTTATTTTCTTTTGAATAAACCCCTTGCGTTTATCATACTTACACCTCTAGAATGAGAGGAATGAGTTGAATTTAAATATCTGGGATTACATATAACACCGAGACTAGCGGATTTTGAAGAACTAAATCTATCCCCTTTGCTAGCTACTTTTAGGCTTAAAGTGAGGTCATGGTGTAGGCTCTTTCTTTCGATGGTAGGTAGAGTTAACCTTTTAAAAATGGTTATGATGCCCCAACTGTTATATATACTGAATAATGCTCCAGTTTGGATCCCTCTGGATAGATTTAAGAAAATTCACTCTATATTTAGAGATCTTACTTGGAAGTATGGACAGGCTAGGATCAAACTGGAGACATTGCAGTATTCTAAGTCGGAAGGGGGCTTAGCTGTCCCTAACGCATGGATTTATTTTTTGGCTTCCCAATGTCAGCATTTTAAGGGATGGATTGATCTACAAGCACCGGATATGACTGGGCAGATATTGCAGCATTGGCTGGGCAGTCGTGACCTCATGGGCATTCTGGAAGGTTTAGGAATGCATGCAGGGAGGGGAAAACTTCCTCTGATTGAACTCATGAAAAAAGTTTGGGCAAAAGTGAAGCTGCTAAGAGGAGTGGGAGGTATTAGTGAACTTTCCCCTATTGGAAAGAACCACTTGTTGCCAGAACTATTGGCCATACCAGGACTTAGGAACTGGGAAACTTATGGAGTGACGAGAATTGGACAATTAATTAAGGATAAGACATGTAGGTCATTTCAAAACCTGCAGCAGGAATTTAATATCCCCAAGGAGTGGTTTTATAAATATCTTCAAATAAGACATGCCCTTGAGGTCACGATGCGGAAGGGATGTGAGATAGCTCAAATGGAGGTGGTCCATAAGCTTGTTCTTCCGTCGGGAGGGGGAAAAAGAGGGTTAATATCACAGGTGTACGCTCTTCTAATGGAAAAATTCTTAGAGGGATATCCGCTTTCAAGAATGAAAAAGTGGGAGGCTGATGTGGGGGATATGTCTAAGGATATGTGGGAAGATATTTTAGAAGCAGTCCCCAAGGTGTCTCTAAGTGAACAGGGCAAACTGTCCCAACTATTTATTATACACAGAGTGTACAAAACACCGGTGTTCCTGAAAAAGATAGGAGTAAGAGGTGATGACAAGTGCCCAAAGTGTATGGAAGATGGTGCAGACTTGTTACATATGTTGTGGTCTTGTCCAGTAGTTGGTAATTATTGGGAGGAAGTTGTAGAGATGATTAATAGTAAATTGACATTAAGAATTCAAAAAGATCCTAAGGTGTGTATTCTGGGGTATGTGTCTGAAATTGGAGGGAATGAACCGGTTAGGGTCGCTGTGGGGAGATTGCTATATGTGGCCAGGAAACTGATTGCTATGAGGTGGATCCAGGGAAGTCCGCCCACACTGAGTGAGTTTGAACGGAAGGTGCATGACATGCTGGTACTTGAAAAAGGGGTGTTTGTGAAGAGAGGGTGCCCTCAGAAGTTCCAAAAAATGTGGACTGAATGGTTATCTAATACCCACGTGGTTATATAGACATGTGATGGTCAAGACCAATGTTAGGGTTGGGGGGTTAGGGTAGGGTAAGGGGGGGAGGGAGTTTGGAAAGGTCAAGTTTTTGGTATTTTTTGCCCATAATATGTTTTAGCAAAGGTATATGTATTGTATGGATTCATGATAATACTGAGTGGTGATATACATATGAGTAATGTTGTTCACTGAATCCGCATTGTGGATAATGTAAAGAAAGAAAAAGTCAACGTATTGTATTATGTTATAATATGTATTTATTGTTTAATAAAAACGATTTGATTCAAAAAAAGAATAAACCCCTTGCTTCATCTACACTGGTCTGTTTCGTTGGTGCCTTGCATTACAATAGCATTGCAAGAGTTATATTGCCAGCCATAAATTCTGCAGAAAGAGAGTTTTTGAAGATAGAGAGAAGAAGAGTACTATAAATCCCTTCCTGGCTCAAATCCATACATTGCTATCTGGGGAAATTTGCACATTTATGAATTGTTAGATCTGTGGTTTGATACAGTTGGATGTATTACAACTCCTAGTCTGCCCTTTAGTAAAGAGAGACATTTGTTTTCTACATTTGGCCTGGTTACTGACCATACGCTGACCATTGCATCCTACACATGCCGCCCTGCACCTGCACCAAACCTGTCACATCAATAGCATCCAAGCCACCATCATGCAGAATCCCCAACATCGGGGTGTGTCCTCAGGGAAGAAAGGGTGCACCCTCTGATCACTTCCCTAGTAAGCATTGGTGCAAGCACTGCCACTGTGATTGACTGTTACAGTCAGAGCCCCTGCCACTCCCATCCTCCACCCCTCCTAGACTGGTTGCAGCAATATCATATAAATTGTCACACAGAGTGAAGCGATAAACCCTAGTGAAAACCTATAAACCAGAGTGAAACGATAAATCCTACTATCATGGTTCCTGCATCTACTTGTACCATGAACATTTATTACTTCTTATGGGGAAAATCTAGAGCCTATGTTTCTAACAGTTTGTTTTTCTTGATTATCCATTTTTCTTTCTCACAAGATACATTTTAGGCTACTTTCACACCTGCGTTAGGTGCAGATCCGTCTGGTATCTGCACAAACGGATCCGCACCAATAATGCAAACGCTTGTATCTGTTCAGAACGGATCCGTTTACATTATTCTTTTTTTTTAAAAGTCCATATTGTGTCAGTGAAAACGGATCCATCCCCATAGCCAGGCGGACACCTGGTGTCTGCATCCAGAGCGGAATGGAGGCGCAACGGAGCCAAACTGATGCATTCTGAACAGATCCTTATCCATTCAGAATGCATTGGGGCTGAACTGATCTGTTTTAAACCGTTTGTGAGATCCCTGAAACGGATCTCACAAACGGAATTCAAAACTCCAGTGTGAAAGTAGCCTTACCCATATTCTAACTTAAACAAATTATTTCTTAACAGCAGAGAGTGTCAGATATAAGCCCTTAGATGCTCCGGACAGCAGCTCCCTCTCTCCCCATCGGGCCACTGAGCTGCAATGGCAGCGGTTCGATGGTTACCATGGCAACCGGATGCCATTGTAAGGCATTTGGTTGCCAAGGTAACTATTGGGCCACTGCGATCACAGCTCGGCCCAATGGTTACCATTTCAACTCGATGCCTTACAAAGGCATCCAGGCTTGTCATGTGTACGGTACATTGTAATAGTATTGGAGTGCACTGTACAGCAATCGGGACAGCTGGATCTTCAACAGCCAAGTGGGTCTTGATAAAATGAAAAAAAAAAAGTTGAAAAATTAAATTAAATAAAAATAAAATAAATAGCCTTTTCCCATATCCACTCATTTATAATTGATTAAAAAATGAAAAAATAAAATAAAGCACACATAATGGGTAGAGATAAGCGAATTTCTCAAAAATTCAATTCGGACAGTTCGCCGAATTCAAAAAATAAAAATTTGCTTCGATCCGAATTTATTTGCGGAGAATTGTGTTAAAAAATGGCGATTTCCTGGCTGAAGAAAGCCTTTATAATGGTGTAGAACACTGTGCCTTGCAGTAACACGCATAGGGAGTCTGCTGTAGTAGTGAAACAATACTGTGAGTCAGTACGACATGCAGATGACAGGCGTCACTCTTAGAATAACTGCACACTTCACTTATTTGGGCAGTTACGGGACCAAAACTGACCAAATAACTCAAGTGTGAACTCAGCCTTATAGGTCAATGTTAGCGTCAAGCAGTGGCGCATTATAATTGGGGTGTTTAGGTCTGTATCCCTGGGCCTGGCATCACTGGGGGGCCCAACGTCAACCCAAACGCCCACTAACTATGGCGTGGCACGGGAGCGCATAGTTCCCTGCCCCGCCGCCTATCACCGCCATAAGCTTCAAGCCTAGTAGGCCTGAGGTCTATGTGGTGGTAAAAGCCCGGTGCGGTATGCATGGTGATGACATCATCGCGCGCCTATATATAGGCGTGCACAGAGCTATGATGTACAAGCGCCTCCCTCACCATTCCGGACACAGGTAAGTATTAGCCTTTTTTTGTCTGTGCCAAGTTTGGGGGGCAGAGGAGGACATATTACTACAGGGACAGTGGGGGCAAATTACTTAATGGGGGCAGTGTGGGGGTACATTACTTAATGAAGGGCAGTGTGGGTGCAAATTACTTAATTGGGGCCAGTGTGGGGTCAAATTACTTAATATGTGTTCAGCATAGTATGCTCCCATAGATGACAGTCTGTGTGGGTGGAGCAGCAGCAAAGTGAAAGTAAAAATCCCAGCATGCATCACAGCAAGCATCTTCAGAGGAGTGGTCACATGACATCCCTGGCCAACTATGATACCATAGTAACAACAGCACCTCAGGTGTCATTTCATCACAGACAAGTCAGCATAAGGGAGCATTCACACGACCGGGTTGGTTTTGCGGTCCGCAAATCACGGATCCGTGTGTTCCGTATGTCTTCAGTTATCTTTCCGTTTCCGTTCCGTAAGTCTGTATAATACGAACGTGGTGCTTCCGTGTCTCATCCGTTTTTCACGGTCCGCAAAAATCTGAAATGAGGTTTCCTAGAATGTTTTCAGTCCAGGGATCCACAAAAAACGGATGACATACGGATGCATTTCCGTGTGCTATCTGTTTTTTACGGACCCAATGACTTTCTATGGGACCACGGACCGCAATTTGTTCTAAAATAAAAGGAACGGACACATGGAACGGACAGCACACGGATGACAATTGAAGGCATTCAGCAATTTTTGCGGACCCATAGAAATTAATGGGTCCGTGCATTGTCCGCAAAAATTGCGGAACGGACGCGGAACGGACACGGAAGAAAAACACGGTCGTGTGAATGCTCCCTAATAATGAGAATCTCCCATTACCAGCAATGAATAAAGATTATTACAGTTCGCATAAAATAAAGTGATCAGTACAGTACAAACATGTACAGTACAGACCAAAAGTTTGGACACACCTTCTCATTCAAAGAGTTTTCTTTATTTTCATGACTATGAAAATTGTAAATTCACACTGAAGGCATCAAAACTATGAATTGACACATGTGGAATTATATACATAACAAACAAGTGTGAAACAACTGAAAATATGTCATATTCTAGGTTCTTCAAAGTAGCCACCTTTTGCTTTGATAACTGCTTTGCACACTCTTGGCATTCTCTTGATGAGCTTCAAGAGGTAGTCCCCTGAAATGGTTTTCACTTCACAGGTGTGCCCTGTCAGGTTTAATAAGTGGGATTTCTTGCCTTATAAATGGGGTTGGGACCATCAGTTGCGTTGAGGAGAAGTCAGGTGGATGCACAGCTGATAGTCCTACTGAATAGACTGTTAGAATTTGTATTATGGCAAGAAAAGAGCAGCTAAGTAAAGAAAAACGAGTGGCCCATCATTACTTTAAGAAATGAAGGTCAGTCAGTCAGCCGAAAAATTTGAAAGTAAGGGCTATTTGACCATGAAGGAGAGTGATGGGGTGCTGCGCCAGATGACCTGGCCTCCACAGTCACCGGACCTCGACCCAATCGAGATGGTTTGGGGTGAGCTGGACCGCAGAGTGAAGGCAAAAGGTCCAACAAGTGCTAAGCATTTCTGGGAACTCCTTCAAGACTGTTGGAAGACCATTTCAGGGGACTACCTCTTGAAGCTCATCAAGAGAATGCCAAGAGTGTGCAAAGCAGTAATCAAAGCAAAAGGTGGCTACTTTGAAGAACCTAGAATATTACATATTTTCAGTTGTTTCACACTTGTTTGTTATGTATATAATTCTGCGTGTGTTAATTCATAGTTTTGATGCCTTCATAGTCATGAAAATAAAGAAAACTCTTTGAATGAGAAGGTGTGTCCAAACTTTTGGTCTGTACTGTATATTAGGAAAAGTACTTTTTTCCTGCCTCCCACACAGTAGTAGAAAATACATGCAGAGTGGCCAACCCCTTTAATGAAGTGCAGTGTGTGAGCAAATTACTTAATGGATAGCAATGTTGGGGAAAATTACTTGCTGCTTTTTCAAACTGCTGATTTTGGATTTTGAAGTGCATTGGAGATATCCAGGAGACTAACTTAGACTAACTTAGAGTTTTTCCACTGTAGCAGAATTTCAGCTGTGTGTCTGGTGGATACTCAGACCCTGTGTTTCAAAACAGGTAAGGAATTTGTTTGTCACGGAACCATGAACCAGACGTACAACAAGAGATAAGTGAAAATAAGAAGGCTTTATTGAAAATAAAGCTGTAAAGCAAAAGTCCAAACGGATGGTGAAACCGAGCAGAGTCTTTGCGAAGCCAGAGGTCAGGAACCAGAAGGGTAGTCAGACGAAGCCAGGATCAGGAACCAGCAGGGTAGTCAGACGAAGCCAGGATCAGGAACCAGCAGGGTAGTCAGACGAAGCCAGGATCAGGAACCAGCAGGGTAGTCAGACGAAGCCAGGATCAGGAACCAGAAGCAGCAGCAGTCTTAGAAGCATGTGAACACAAGAGGACCAAGCAAGGAACTGAAGCCACAGACCTCCTATATATATGAGCTAGGCATCCAGCTCCTCCCAGGGGAAGGAGGAGCCGCAGGGTGGAAGGCTACAAGAAACCCAGGACCCAAGATGGCCGCCAGCACATGTCAAACGAAGGAGAGCAGCAAGCAGGTAAGACCATGACATTGTTAGACAGGATATCACTATTGTCTGATTGCAAATGAGCATTGGCGATTAAGGTGTTAAATTTGTTGTTGGGGGAGGAGCTTTTGTGGGAATGTGTGTCTATATAGCCACATAGTATTAGCTTGCCTAATTATAGCTTGATGCTTTTTCAAAGTGCGGATTTTTATAAGTGCATTGGAGATATTCAGGAGATACTCAGGAGGTAATCTGGAGGTGGATACAATCTAAACAAGTAAGATTTGTTTGTTTAAAATCTTTCCCCTCTTTAAAATGGCAGACATGGTTCTGTGCAGGAATTCTTGTGCTTTTATTTCAGGTTCCACTCTTCGGAGGTTTGGATGCTGTCTGATCTGTAGACAGCTCTCCATAATGCAGCAGGAAATTTCATTTTTGAAATTTGAGATTTGTAAATTAACCGTTAAACAAACTCAGGCTGAGAACGTTGCAATGCCACTGCCACAGAGGCCCCCTAGAAATGGAAGATGGGTTACTGCAGGTTCTGGTAGACTGAGAGTTTTTGATAGAAGACATGTCCCACAGTCTGTGGCTCTCCATAATTCATTTGCAGCACTTTCAGAGTGCAAGAGCAACATGGAGGATGGCTCAAGCACAGTGGGTGAGAAACAATCATCTCCCATGCCTAAAGTATGCAAGACTGCAGCCAAAGACAAAAAGGAGAAGGTGAGGACTGATAGTAAGCAGCTGTTGGTGGGCGATTCCATCATAAGGAGGTGTGAAGTTTGAGGAAAATGGTGTTGTGAGATGTCTCCCTGGTGCTACCGCTAGCAGGGATAGACAACGGATCCTTAATATTGTTAGGCAAGCAAAGCAGGAAAGGGAGGTGGATGTTAGTGTCCATCTTGGGACAAATGATCTGGCTTGCAATGAGGTTTCAAAGGTGAAAGAAGCCTTTCACACACTTGGAAATGATATACGGGAGGTTGCATCAACTGTTTCATTCTCTGCAATTTTGCCTGTGCATAACCTTCAGCATGACAGGAAGATGCGCATTAAGGAATTCAATGTATGGCTTGGTGAATGGTGTCTGAACCAAGGGTTTGGCTTTGTGTCTCATGTTACCTCTCATTGAAAGGGAAAAGAACTGCACAAGAAAGATGGTTTGCATCTTTCTCTCAAGGGAACGAATGTTCTCAGTGAACAGTTCCAAGTATTTGCTAAAGAACATTTAAATTAGGAAAGGGGGGCAAAAGAGTGATAATCCAGCAGTCCGACTGCCCCCCGGAACAATGCCAGAAGATGCCAGTAGCACAAAGGTTAAGAAATGACAAGCTTCGATTCTTTTCTACAAATGCTCGCAGTTTAGGGAATAAGATTAATGAACTTGAGGCTATAATGGCATCTGAGAATATAGATTTAGTGGCTGTTACTGAGACGTGGTTCAATGGAAGTAATGACTGGGATATAACAATTTCAGGGTTCTCTCTATATAGGAAAGACAGAGAAGGTGGCCCTGTATGTGAAAGATAGCATAAAATTTAATTTGATACCAGGTTAGCGAGAACAATTTAGAGTCAGTTTGGGTTACCTTGCAGCTTGATAATCATAAGGTAACTCGAGTAGTTGTGATATATAGACTACCTAGCCAAGTCAAAGAATTAGATGATCTACTAGTTGAGGAAATAGCTAAAATGACATTAAAGGGGGAAGTTATCATTATGGGAGACTTCAATCTTCCTGATGTAAATTGGAAAACCAAAATAGCTAGTTATGCCAGGAGTACAGATATTCTAAAATCCCTACTGGGATTATCTCTACAGCAAGTTGATGAGGAACCAACCCGGAAGGAGGCCAATTTAGATTTAGTATTCACAAATAAGAATTTGGTATCTGATATTACTGTAGGGGAAAGCTTGGGATCTAGTGATCACCAGTCAGTGTGGTTTACTATAAGTACACCACACAAAAACAAAAGTTTTAGATTTTAGAAAAACAGACTTTTCTCAAACTAGATTAGTGGTATACAAGTCTCTATCAGATTGGAACAGTTTCAATGGAGTCCAGGAGAAATGGGACTACTTAAAAGTGGCACTATTGAAGGCAACAGAAAAAATCATTCAAAATAAAAAGATAGCATTTAGTAATTATAAAAATTAAAAAAAACGAGGATGACAGGCAAATTTATAAGATTAGGCAGAGAGAGGCCAAACAAGTTATAAGAGCTTCTAAAGCACAGGCAGAAGAGAAATTAGCTCAGTCAGTGAAAAAAGGCAATAAGACATTCTTCAGATACATAAATGAAAAAAGGAAACTAAAACAAGGAATTACCAAATTAAAAACAAAAGAAGGAAGGTATATGGAAGAATATAAAGAACTAGCTGACTGCCTCAATGAATACTTCTGTTCAGTTCTTACAAAGGAAAATGAAGGAAAAGGACCTCAGTTAGAAAAGAAGACTAATGAATCTTTTGATGCATGTGTCTTTACAGAGGAAGAGGTTCTAAGTCAGCTGTCTAAAATTAATACAAATAAGTCACAGGGGCCTGATGGGATAAACCCAAAGCTATTAAAAGAGATCTGCGGTGAACTAGCAAAACCATTAACAGATTTATTTAACCAATCACTGGCAACAGGAGTCATCCCAGAAGATTGGAAATTAGCAAATGTTGTGCCCATTCACAAGAAAGGTAGTAGGGAGAAATCGGGCAACTATAGGCCAGTAAGCCTGACATCAATAGTGGGGAAATTAATGGAAACCATACTTAAGGAGAGGATTGTGGAACATCTAAAATCCCATGGATTGAAAGATGAAAAACAGCATGGGTTTACTTCAGGGAGATCATGTCAAACTAATCTTATTGATTTTTTTGATTGGGTGACTAAAATAATAGATGGCGGAGGTCCAGTAGACATCGCTTATATAGACTTTAGTAATGCTTTTGATACTGTCCCACATAGAAGGCTTATCAATAAATTGCAGTCTTTGTGCGTGTTCTCCCATATTGTTGAATGGATTAGGCAGTGGCTGAGGGACAGATGACAGAGGGTTGTAGTCAATGGAGTATATTCAGACCATGGTCTTGTTACCAGTGGGGTACCTCAGGGATCTGTTCTGGGACCCATATTGTTTAATATCTTTGTCAGCGAAATTGCAGAAGGCCTCGATGGTAAGGTGTGTCTTTTTGCTGATGACAGAAAGATTTGTAACAGGGTTGATGTTCCTGGAGGGATACACCAAATGGAAAAGGATTTAGGAAAACTAGAGGAATGGTCAAAAATCTGGCAACTAAAATTTAATGTTGATAAGTGCAAGATAATGCACCTGGGGCGTAAAAACCCAAGAGCAGAATATAAAATCAGTGATACAGTCCTAACCTCAGTATCTGAGGAAAGGGATTTAGGGGTAATTATTTCAGAAGACTTAAAGGTAGGCAGACAATGTCATAGAGCAGCAGGAAATGCTAGCAGAATGCTTGGGTGTATAGGGAGAGGCATTACCAGTAGAAAGAGGGAGGTTCTCATGCCGCTCTACAGAGCAATAGTGAGACCTCATTTGGAGTATTGTGCTCAGTCCTGGAAACCATATCTCCAGAAGGATATTGATACTTTGGAGAGAGTTCAGAGAAGAGCTACTAAACTAGTACATGGATTACAGGATAAAACTTACCAGGAAAGATTAAAGGACCTTAAAGAGGACCTTTCACCTGGAAAAACATTGTGAACGAAGTATGCTGACATGGAGAGCAGCGCCCGGGGATCTCACTGCACTTACTATTATCCCTGGGTGGCGCTCCGTTCTCCCGTTATGCCCTCCGGTATCTTCTCTCACTAAGTTATAGTATGCAGTGTCTGCCCTTGTCCTGTGGGCGTCTCCTTCTCCTAGGCTGCAGCGCTCGCCAATCGCAGCGCACAGCTCACAGCCTGGGAGAAAAAAAAACTCCAATGGCTGAAATGTGATTGAGCGGAAATGTGGGACAAGTTATTAAAGCAGAAGGATCGAATGAAAAGAGGGGGCAAGCGTCAATTAAAGACAAATTTTAGAAATGTAAGTCCCTGTCACCTATGCAGAGCAGGGGTTTTTCATCGGCAAAAATAGGTTAATGTCACCCACCAATGGAACAGACGATCTTAAAAAATGTAGTTCCCTGTCAACTATGCAGAGCAGGGGTTTATTCACAGCAAAACTGTGTTCATGTCATCCACCAATTGAACAGACGATTTTAAAAAGATTAGGTCCCTGTCATCTATGCAGAGCAGGGGTTTATGCACGGCAAAAATGGTAAAAATGTCACCCTGCTCCCTCTTTTGCTGTGCTGGTGCCTCTGTGCGACCACTGACTCTTCCTCCGAACTAGACAGGTCACTTGCATGACCTTGATTCCATGTTGGGTCTAGTATCTCATCATCCTCCACATCATCTTCCACTCACTCCCTTACCCCTGCCCTTCTTGTCGGTCTGCAGACTGCAGAAAGCCGCAGCAGTTGGCACCTGTGTTTTGTCATCATCAGAGACGTGCTGCGGTGGTCTTCCAAAGTCCTCATCCTGAAACATAAGTCGTTGGGCATCAGTGCACTCAATCTCTTCCACTTCTGGTGCAGGGCTATATGGATGGCCCACGGAAACCCTGCCAGCAGAGTCATCAAAAAGCATAACAGACTGCTACATGACTTGGGGCTCAGACTGCTTGCCTGATTTGCAAGGGGGTGAGTTGAAAGACAGATGGCCATGGGCTGTAGGTGCCAACTCTGATCTTTCAGCAAGGGACTGGGTGGGAGAAAATGCGAAGGAACTGTAGGCACTGTCAGCCCCCCAATCTACTATAGTCTGTACTGGTTCTGGCCTCACCATTCGTACTGTCCTAAATGCAGTGTAGGCCGCAAATGTACTTTCTAGCGCAAAAGATGAGCATTTGTCACCCAACAATGTAACAGACGAATTAGTGAAATGTATTTCCTTGTCCACTAGGTAGAGCAGGGGTATATTACAGCCAAAAATTGGTGAATGTCACCCAACTATGTAACAGACAAATTAGTGAAATGGATTTCCCTTTCCACTATGTAGAGCAGGGGTATATCACAGCCAAAGATTGGTGAATTTCACCCGACAATGTAACAGACAAATTAACTAAATATATTTAGAAACATAGAAACATAGAATGTGTCGGCAGATAAGAACCATTTGGCCCATCTAGTCTGCCCAATATACTGAGTACTATGGATAGCCCCTGGCCCTATCTTATATGAAGGGTGGCCTTATGCCTATCCCATGCATGCTTAAACTCCTTCACTGTATTTGCAGCTACCACTTCTGCAGGAAGGCTATTGCATGCATCCACTACTCTCTCAGTAAAGTAATACTTCCTGATATTACTTTTGCCCCTCTAATTTCAAACTATGTCCTCTTGTAGCAGTTTTTCTTCTTTTAAATATTCTCTCCTCTTTTACCTTGTTGATTCCCTTTATGTATTTAAAAGTTTCTATCATATCCCCTCTGTCTCGTCTTTCTTCCAAGCTATACATGTTAAGGTCCTTTAATCTTTCCTGCAATTATGGCAAAAGAGAAAAGGGAGAGGCGCTCATAGGGTAGTAAGCGATGATACGCAGATAACGTGATGGATAAAATGTGCTCACCTTTGGGTGTTGTGCAGGTGTAAGCGCACAACAGGTTTAGACACACAATAGGTTGGGAGGGTGAGGGAGGTCCGTGCTGCCGGTACCCGTTCAGTCCCTTTGGATGGAGTTGCCAAAAACTCCTAGGGATGGTTAGGGGTGAGAAGAGTGATTTGTGTCCGAAAACACACGATAGGGTACCTCTTTGGCGCACAGGGACGACCACAGTTTCAGGTTTTTAGGTAAAGATACTTTTTATTGTTCAGTTGACAACGCGTTTCGGAGTTTATAACTCCTTTTTCAAGTCTAAAGTGAAACAACAAAGAAAAAGAGGGGAAAAAATGCCGAAGCTAAAAGAAATAACAGAAAATCCACAAAAAAAGGCCCCCACACGGTTGGGGGGAGGATATATATATATATATATATATATATATGTATAGAAAAATACATATATATATATGTTCATAAAATTCAGTTATAGTGAATAGATCAATTAATTAAAATTACAGCATATAAAAATATAAAAATATATATATATGTATAAAAAGTATATTACACGTTGAATTTTATACATTCTGGATGGTTGCTGGGTCTAGTGCTAACCCAAACATGAACGCAAAAAAAGTTTCTAACCACTTCTATTGGCAGGGGCTTGATGTACTCCAATCTGTCCAATTTGGACGCTGTTTGAGTAAAGTATATATATATATATATATATATATATATATGTGCATAAATGTATATACGCACAAGGATGGTTTGAGGTATGTATAATGTTAGACCATAATATACAGTGTACATTGGTAATATACTGATGTAGTGGGACGTGGTGCTTATGTGGTGTGATATGGCGACATAAAATGGAGTGTGATGGATAGATGTCGGTATTATTAGAATAGTGATGTTAATTAGTCTAGTCTCTGCTTATAATTGATCCTTTTATTTTTATTGGGGAACAGGAGGGAAGTATAAGGTTTACCTTGGGTGCGCCAACAGCAAGGGGCAACAGGCAGAAGGTGGCCGGGTGGCTACAGGAGGAGGAAGGAAAAGATGAATAAATACATGGATGATAATAGCATAATTGAATGAAAGGCCCAATACATCCCTCAAACCATCTTTGTGCGTATATACATATATGCACATATATATATATATATATATATATATATATATACTTTACTCAAACAGCGTCCAAATTGGACAGATTGGAGTACATGAAGCCCCTGCCAATAGAAGTGGTTAGAAACTTTTTTTGCGTTCATGTTTGGGTTAGCACTAGACCCAGCAACCATCCAGAATGTATAAAATTCAACGTGTAATATACCTTTTATACATATATATATCTTTTTATATTTTTATATGCTGTAATTTTAATCAATTGATCTATTTACTATAACAGAATTTTATGCGCATATATATATATATATATATATATATATATATATATATATATATATATATATCCTCCCCCAACCGTGTGGGGGCCTTTTCTGTGGATTTTTTGTTATTTCTTTTAGCTTCAGCATTTTTTCCCCTCTTTTTCTTTGTTGTTTCACTTTAGACTTGAAAAAGGAGTTATAAACTCCGAAACGCGTTGTTAATCTTTCCTGGTAAGTTTTATCCTGCAATCCATGTACCGGTTTAGTAGCTCTTCTCTGAACTCTCTCCAAAGTATCAATATCCTTCTGGAGATATGGTCTCCAGTACTGAGCACAATACTCCAAATGAGGTCTCACTAGTGCTCTGTAGAGCGGTATGAGCACCTCCCTCTTTCTACTGGTAATGCCTCTCCCTATACACCCAAGCATTCTGCTAGCATTTTCTGCTGCTCTATGACATTGTCTGCCTACCTTTAAGTCTTCTGAAATAATGACCCCTAAATCCCTTTCCTCAGATACTGAGGTTAGGACTGTATCACTGATTTTATATTCTGCTCTTGGGTTTTTACGCCCCAGGTGCATTATCTTGCACTTATCAACATTAAATTTTAGTTGCCAGATTTTTGACCATTCCTCTAGTTTTCCTAAATCCTTTTACATTTTGTGTATCCCTCCAGGAACATCAACCCTGTTACAAATCTTTGTGTCATCAGCAAAAAGACACACCTTACCATTGAGGCCTTCTGCAATTTCACTGACAAAGATATTAAACAATATGGGTCCCAGAACAGATCCCTGAGGTACCCCACTGGTAACAAGACCTTGGTCTGAATATACTCCATTGACTACAACCCTCTGTCGTCTGTCCCTCAGCCACTGCCTAATACATTCAACAATATGGGAGTCCAAGCCCAAAGACTGCAATTTATTGATAAGCCTTCTGTGTGGGACAGTATCAAAAGCCTTACTGAAGTCTAGATAAGCGATGTCTACTGCACCTCCGCCATCTATTATTTTAGTCACCCAATCAAAAAAATCAATAAGATTAGTTTGACATGATCTCCCTGAAGTAAACCCATGCTGTTTTTCATCTTTCAATCCATGGGATTTTAGATGTTCCGCAATCCTCTCTTTAAGTATGGTTTCCATTAATTTCCCCACTATTGATGTCAGGCTTACTGGCCTATAGTTGCCCGATTCCTCCCTACTACCTTTCTTGTGAATCGGCACAACATTTGCTAATTTCCAATCTTCTGGGACGACTCCTGTTGCCAGTGATTGGTTAAATAAATCTGTTAATGGTTTTGCTAGTTCACCGCTGAGCTCTTTTAATAGCTTTGGGTGTATCCCATCAGGCCCCTGTGACTTATTTGTATTGATTTTAGACAGCTGACTTAGAACCTCTTCCTCTGTAAAGACACATGCACCAAAAGATTTCCTAACTGAGGTCCTTTTCATTCATTTTCCTTTGTAAAGACTGAACAGAAGTATTAATTGAGGCAGTCAGCTAGTTCTTTATCTTCTTCCATATACCTTCCTTCTTTTGTTTTTAATTTTGTAATTCCTTGTTTTAGTTTCCTTTTTTCATTTATGTATCTGAAGAATGCCTTATCGCCTTTTTTCCCTGACTGAGCTAATTTCTCTTCTGCCTGTGCTTTAGAAGCTCTTATACCTTGTTTGGCCTCTCTCTGCCTAATCTTATAAATTTGCCTGTCATTCTCGTTATTTTTTTTTTTATAATTCCTAAATGCTATCTTTTTGTTTTTAATGATTTTGGCCACTTCTGCTGAGTACCACAGTGGTCTCTTCCTTTTTTTTGCTTTTACTGACAAGCCTAATGCAATTTTCTGTTGCCTTCAATAGTGCCTCTTTTAAGTAGTCCCATTTCTCCTGGACTCCAATGAAACTGTTCCAATCTGATAGGGACTTGTATACTTCTAATCTAATTTTCTAAAATTTCTAAAATCTAAAACTTTTGTTTTTGTGTGGTGTGACTCAGTCACTGTACTTATAGTAAACCACACTGACTGGTGATCACTAGATCCAAAGCTTTCCCCTACAGTAGTATCATATACCAAATTCTCATTTGTGAATACTAAATCTAAAATGGCCTCCTTCCGGGTTGGCTCCTCAACTACTTGCTGTAGAGATAATCCCAGTAGGGAATTTAGAATATCTGTACTCCTGGCAGAACTAGCTATTTTCATTTTCCAGTTTACATCTGGAAGATTGAAGTCTCCCATAATGATAACTTCCCCCTTCAATATCATTTTAGCTATTTCCTCAACTAGTAGATCATCTAATTCTTTGACTTGGCTAGGTGGTCTATATATCACACCTACATGAGTTACCTTATGATTATCAAGCTGCAAGGTAACCCAAACTGACTCTAAATGGTTCTCGCTAACTTGTATCAAATTAGATTTTATGCTGTCTTTCACATACAGGGCCACCCTGTATGTCTACTAGGTATAGCAGGGTTATATCACAGCCAGAAAATTGGTGAATTTCACCCGACAATGTAACAGACAAATTAGTTAAATGTATTTCCCTGTCTACTAGGTAGAGCAGGGGTATATCACAGCCAGAAATTTGGGATATGTAACCCAACAATGTATCAGACAAATTAGTGAAATGACTTAAAATAAAATAAAATACACAAAAATGTAAAATAATAATCTTGATCTATGAGGTGGAGGTCCATATGGAGTAGGAGGTTGAGGAGGCGGTGGACATAGCAGTGTAGTTGGAAGCGGCGGTGGAGGATGAGGAGGTAGCCAACACTGGTTTATTGTTTTAATTTTAAATTTTTTTTTGTTTAAATTAGGGTACACCCCAAAAGAGTGTGAAAAAAATACAACACTGAGCAATTGCGCTGGAGTATAACAATGGCTGGGTAAGGCTGATATACATGTACAGTATATTCTGCACAAGGTACGGACAAGTCCTGTGGGATCCTGCACTTTTCTGTGATAAAGCCCCCAGCTGTGCTAAACACCGGTTCAGACAATACACTGGCTGCAGGGCAGGCCAGCACCTCCAAGGGTTAAACGGCAAGCTCAGGCCATGTGCCCAATTTAGAGATCCAGAAGTTGAAAGGGGCAGACCCATCAGTCAGTACGTGTAGGCGAGTGCACACATACTGCTCCACCATGTTGCTGATATGCTGCCTCCTGCTAAGACGTTCCATATCAGCTGGTGGTGCTGGTTGTTGTGGCGTGCTGACAAAACTTTTCCACACATTTCGGCCATGCTAACCTTGCCTTCTGAGGTGCTGGCAGTTCCCCAGCTGCTTTGGCGACCTCTTCCTCCTCTTCTGCCTTCGCCTTGTGCTTCCACTCTGCCCCCGCTTTCAGGTGGGAATGCAACCAGCAGCGCGTCTACCAGCGTGCGCTTGTACACGCGCATCTTACGATCATGCTCCAGTGATGGAATTAAGGATGGTACGTTGTCCTTGTAACAGGGATCCAGCAGCGTGGCCACCCAGTAATCAGCACAAGTTAGAATGTGGGCAACTCTTCGCGGAGACACTGCAGCATATAATCGCTCATGTGTGCCAGGCTGCCCAGAGGCAACGAAAAGCTGTCCTCTGTGGGAGGTGTATCGTCTGTGCCTTCTGTATCCCCTCCAGCCATGCACCAGTGATGGCCATGAGCTGGTTTGGGTGCCACCCTGCTGTGAACATGGTTCCTCCTCCTCCATCTCCTCCTCATCCTCCACATCGTCATCCTCCAGAACTGTGCCCTTGCTGGACAATTGTGTACCTGGCGTTTGTGGGTGCACGAACCCACCCTCGGAGCCACTTGTAAATGACTGGCCTGAAACTCTTGGAAATGATCCCTCTTCATCCTCCTCCTCCTGTGCCACATTCTCTTCCATTCTCTTGCACCACCAAATTCTGGAACCAACCATTCATCGGTCTGTTGTTCCATGCCCGTCCACAGCTCCTGCGCGGTGTGGGGTTTGTTCCCCAAACAGATACGTTTTAAAACTGCCTGCTGTCGTTTACCCCTGGTTGTGCTAAAGTTGGCGGTAAAGGTGTTCCGATGACCGGATGAGGTGGTAGAGGATGAGGAAGCGGAGTAGGAGGAGAAAATAACAGGAGGCAAAAAGAAGCGCCCTGCAATCCTCGGTGGTGGAAGTACATGCACCAAACTGCTATCCGCCTCAGGCCCAGCCGCCACTGCATTTACCCAGTGTGCTGTTAGGGAGATATTATGTCCCTGACCATGCTTACTGGTCCACATATCCGCAGTTCGGTGGACCTTGCACAGATGGCGTTGCGCAGTGAACACCTGATTTTGTCCCCCACTTGGTTGTGCAGGAAAGGGATGGCTCGCCTGGAAAAGTAGTGGCGGCTGGGCATGACATACTGTGGGATAGCCACCGCCAAAAGGTTTTTAAAACTCTCCATCTCCACCAGACGGAATTGCAGCATTTCAAAGGCCAGTCATTTTAAAATGCTGGCATTCAGGGCCAGGGATCGCGGGTGGGTAGGGGGGTACTTCCTCTTTTGCTCCAGTGTTTGGGAGATAGACAGCTGAACGCTTCCATGGGACATTGTGGAGATGCTTGGTGACCCAGATGGTGGTGTTGCTGGCAGATCCTCTGTTTGCGGGGTGGCAGGTGTTACTGTCACTCCAGAGGGGGATGAAGAGGCCGAGACTGCAGCAGAAGAGGAAGCAGGAGGAGCCAGAGACCTTTCTTGGTTTTTGTGGTGTCTACTTCACTGCAGCTCGCGCTTTGCACTTAGGTGCCTGGTCATGCAGGTTGTGCTCAGGTTGCGAACGCTTCAGGCTCTAATTGCACAGCGTGCAAACCGCTCGTGTCTTGTCGTCAGCACATTGTCAAAAGAACCGCCATGCCAGAGAACTCCTTGGAGCTGGCTTTGGTGTGCTCGGTCCATTGGTGCGATGGGCAGTAGCAGGCGTACTTTCTAGGGGACAGCCGCTCCGCTTTTGCACCCTGCTCCCTCTTCTGCTGTGCTTGTGGCTCTATGCGACCACCGCCTCTTCCTCCGAACTAGACAGGTCATTCGCATGACCTTGATTCCATGTGGGGTCGAGGACCTCATCGTCCTCCACATCATCTTCAACCCAGTCTTCACCCCTGTCCTCCTTGTCGGTCTGCACACTGCAGAAAGCCACAGCAGTTGGCACCTGTGTTTCGTCATCATCCAAGACGTGCTGCGGTGGTCCTCCCATGTACTCATCCTGAAACTTAAGTGGTTGTGTATTGGTGCACTCAATCTCTTCCACTTCTGGGGCAGGGCTATGTGGATGGCCCTTGGAAATTGTGCTAGCAGAGTCATCAAAAAGCAGAAGAGTACTGTGCACTCAGTAACCGCAGATGATGCAGGCAGGGTGTTACGTTTGCACATTTCTGGCCTGTTTGGGGACATTAGCCTTTACAACATTTATGCACCCAATATGGGCCAGAAAGCCTTCCTTGATTCCTTATGTACCAGACTGTTGCAAGATACACATGGTGTAAAAGTACTAGGGGGGGATTTTAACGCCGTAATGAATCAGCACGAGGACAGGAGGACTACTAGTGAGAGTGGTCGTTATAATCCTCTGGGGGACTTTGCCGAGTCGTTGTCTCTCAGAGATATGTGGAGGGTCTCCAATCCCCAAGGTCGGGAGTTTACTCACTATTCTCATGTGCACAAGAGTTGGTCGAGAATTGATTATTTTTTTGTATCGGCAGCTATTGTGCATAGAGTAACCGACATTGCTATAGGGGATATGGTAATATCGGATCATTCACCTCTCCTAATGGATATCAGGGAAGTGTACAAGGGGGGAGGGGAATATATATGGAGATTTCCTAATTACTTGGTGAAGGATGCCGAATTTGTAAAATTACTGAAAGGATGGTGGATGGAATTTGTTGATGACAATGGGCAGCATGTGAATGATCCGGTATTATTTTGGGAAACGGCCAAAGCTGTATTGAGGGGAAGGTTGATGGCGTATGTGTCCTCCATTAGGAAAATAGCCAGGAGTCAGTATGAGAAGGCAAGTACATGTTTAAGAGAAGCCTATAGCAACTTTCTCTTGGCCCAGACCCAGAATACTAAAGAACGCTGGATCTCGGCTAAGAGAGACTTTGATGAATGGGCAGAGAAAATAGAGATTTCAAAGAGGTCTTATATGGAGGCCAGGTTGCATAGATTTGGCAATAAGTCAGGGAAGCTGTTAGCTTCTTTAGCTAAAGGTAGACGTCTTCTGAATCATATCCAGGTAGTGAGGAAAGGGGATGGGACCAGGGAGCACAGACCACAACAGATCAATAAAATGTTTGAACGGTATATGACAGCATTTTATCAAAATACCGGGGATAGGGTGGAAGAGGGGAAAGTTTTCTTGGAGCATATGTCCTTGCCAACTCTGACAGTAGAACAGTTGGAGGTTTTGAATGCCCCTTTGACAGCAGTTGAGGTTCAAGCAACTATAAAGTCATTTCCTTCCGGTAAAGCCCCAGGCCCAGACGGGTATACGGCAGACTTTTATAAAGCATTAGATGCCCAGGTAGTGCCTTATTTGACGACACTGTATTCTTCTATAGTGGAGGGGACTCCGTTGTCAGAACATATGAACACAGCGTATATAACGTTACTCCATAAAGCTGGGAAAGATCCGGAGGATTTGGCATCTTATAGGCCAATATCCCTGATCAACCATGACATCAAGATCATTTCAAAATTGCTTGCCAATAGGTTAGCATCGGTTCTTCCCTCTTTGATCTCTCCCGCACAGGTTGGGTTTATTAACGGCTGTCACTAATTTGAGAAAAGTATTGTTGGCTCTCTCTGTGACTGGCAGGGCGGAGTACCGGGGGCGAGACCCAGCCATCCTCACTCTAGATACGGAAAAGGCTTTCGATAGCATCAATTGGAGATGGTTGGGTCTAGCTTTGGATTCAGCGGGTATTACGGGATTATTCCGCACTCTATTAGATGGGTTATATCTAGGTCCAAAGGCAAGGGTTTGTACAGGGGGATATATATCTGATTCTTTTCGGTTAGAAAGGGGAACTAGGCAGGGATGCCCCTTGTCTCCTCTCCTGTTTGACTTGGCAATAGAGCCCTTGTCTAAGATGGCTCGATTCAGGAGAATTCTTTGAGGGTTTAGAGGTGGGCAAGAAACAACTGCGTACGGCGTTGTTTGCTGATGATATCTTGCTTTTCCTATCTGACCCTCAAAGGGATATTGGGAGGATTATGGATGCACTAGAGGAGTTCGGTCTTCTTTCAGGGTTAAAGATTAATAAATCAAAAAGCGAGATACTATTTCTAAAGAGTGGAGGGCAGAGGGTGTCAGGTGATGAAATGGGGGGTATACCTATTGCGAGATCTTACATAACTTACTTAGGGATTAAAGTGGGGATTACTCCTGAGTCTTTATATAGACTTAACTATGACCCATTAGTTACTAAAATAATTCAAGAATTGCATAGGTGGCATGATCTGCCGCTGTCATTGTTGGGGCGTAATCATCTTATTAAGATGATGTCAGTTTCTAAACTGCTTTATCCCATGCAGACGGTTCCTATTTTGTTAAAACATAAAGATGTCTCCAAACTGGTCAAAGCATTCAAAAAATTTTTATGGCATGGCAAGAGACCTAGGATATTAATGCGTTCCTTGACGAAGGGAATTGAGCAAGGAGGGATAGCATTTCCTGATATTAGAAACTACAATCTGGTGTGTATGGCTAGGCATATTTGTGACTGGATTAATGATTCTAGTTTTTACTCAGCTTTAACGTTGGAAAAGGAATTCTGTGCTCCCTGGTCTCTGGTGGCGTTGCTGCATTCGAGGTTGCAGGTGATTCCTGTTTGGATCAAACAGTCTTTATTGATTAAGGACACGATAGCTGCATGGAGGATTCTTAGAAAAAAGTACTGGTTGTCGTACAGGGTCTCCAAGCATCTTCCATTGTGGAACAATCCTGAATTCCCACAGGGTAACAGAAACAAGCTGTTCGAGGAGTGGAGGAGGAAGGGGATTTTAGGTGTGAAACAGTTACTACATGATTCGGACCCTAGGTGGCTCACAGGAGAGGAAGTGATTGAAAAGTTTTCGTTGTCGTCATTTCAGACCATTCAGTGGGCTCAAGTGAAGGAGGCAGTGGTGAACCAATTAGTGTTGGTGCAGAAGGAAATACGAAAGAACACTCTGGATAAGATCTTGGACCTGGGGGGAGGGAGGGTCTCGATTTCTACGATATACGCAGATATGCGGAAGGAAGAAAGGATTAGGGATGGGAGTAAATGTTTTGGGAAATGGGCGGAGCAATTGGATGATGACGACATTGAAACAAAGATAGTGAAAGGGTGGGAAGTAGTAAGGAGACATAATTAATGAGTCATGGAGGGACACCCAGGTTAGACTAATGTACAGAGCTATTTATGGGTTTAATATCCCCCCTCATCCAGCTAAACCAGACAGGATTACAAGTTGCCCGAAATGTGGGATAGGGTTCCCTGATCTATTCCATGGGATATGGACGTGCCCAAAGAGTAAAAGGTTATGGGAGGAAGTGGGAAACTTGGTTAAAGGGATTTGGGGAAGAGAGCTTCCATTATCAGCCACTTTGTACCTGTTTCACTATGAGGAGGGAGAGGTAGGGCAAGGTGGGATTCCCCGCTTGTTCCATACGATATGCATGGTAGCGAAGCGTAGCCTCCTGCGACAATGGCTTCAAGATGATACCCCAAGTTTACAGGTTATAATTGAACAGCTAAAGCATGTCTTTCATATAGAAAGGTTAAATTCTCTTGCAGAAAAGGAAAAACAAGCAAAAGGGTTGTTTCAAAAATGGAAACCGTTTATTGAGTATTGTATGTCAAATACGGAGATACAGTTGATTATGAAACCATTTACACTCACGGAATGGTACATAATGGGACAATTGAAAGGGACACTTGGTCGTCTGATACTTAGTCTAGCCAACTCTTCTTGATTTAATGCAAGTGTATTGATTGTTTATACTTCCTTACATTGATTGTAAACTATGGCTGCTTTGTACTGCGGAAAATATACTGCTCTATATTTATGATTGTACTGTCTGGGGCACATGAAGTGCCTTACTTTGTTTTGTTGTTTGTATTTTAAAAAAAGAAAATAATAAAGATTTATAAAAAAAAAAAAAAAGCAGAAGAGATTGCTGCATGACTTGGGGCTCAGACTGCTTGGCTGATTTGCAAGGGGGTGAGGTGAAAGACAGATGGCCATGGGCTGCAGGTAGAGATGTCCCGAATAGTTCGCCGGCGAATAGTTCCCGACGAACATAGCTTGTTCGCGTTCAGCGCGGCGGGCGAACATATGCGATGTTCGGTCCGCCCCCTATACATCATCATTGAGCAAACTTTGACCCTGTACCTCACAGTCAGCAGACACATTCCAGCCAATCAGCAGCAGACCCTCCCTCCCAGACCCTCCCACCTCCTGGACAGCATCCATTTTAGATTCATTCGGAAGCTGCATTCTCAGTGAGAGGAGGGACAGTGCTGCTGCTGCTGATGATTTAATAGCGAAAGCGTTAGCTAGGGGAGTGTTCTGTGTCCACAAACTCATCTGCTGTAAGGACAGTATCCTGACAGCACCCCAAAAAGCCCTTTTTAGGGCTGGTACATCAGTCTGCTTTTTTAAAAAAAAAATATATAGAGATATATTGCTGTTGCCTGCCCGTGTGTTAGAGGCTGCAGGCTCACAGACAGTACTGTATGCACACCATTCATACAGGGTGTCACAGACAGTACCTTGCAGATAAAAAAAAAGTCCATTTATTATTTCTCTGTGATATAATCACAGTTGCAAGCCAGTGAGTGTCTGGCCCACAGACTGTACTGTGGCCACTGGCTAGGCCACCACTCATACCGTTACAGGGTGTCACTCACAATACCTTGCAGAAAAAAAAAGTCCATTAATTATTTCTCTGTGATATAATCGCAGTTGCAAGCCAGTGAGTGTCTGGCCCACAGACTGTACTGTGGCCACTGGCTAGGCCACCACTCATACCGTTACATACGGTTGTGGGCACTGGCAGTAGTGGGCACAGTACACACTGTGGGCCTGACACACACGCTGGCAGGCAACTGCAATTATATTATAGTGAAAAAATTGTTTTACTGTTTTAAATGCAAGCTACTGTGACAGCAGATATGAGTGGTGGGCACTGGCAGTAGCGGGCACAGTACACGCTGTGGGCCTGACACACACGCTTGCAGGACACTGCAATTATATTACAGTGAAAAAATTGTTTTACTGTTTTAAATGCAAGCTACTGTGACACCAGATATCAGTAGTGGGCACTGGCAGTAGTGGGCACAGTACACGCTGTGGGCCTGACACACACTCTTGCAGGCAACTGCAATTATATTACAGTGAAAAAATTGTTTTACTGTTTTAAATGCAAGCTACTGTGACACCAGATATGAGTGGTGGGCAATGGCAGTAGTGGGCACAGTACACACTGTGGGCCTGACACACACGCTAGCAGGCAACTGCAATTATATTACAAATAAAAAATTGACACCAGATATGAGTAGTGGTCACAGTAGACGCTGTGGGCCTGACACAAACGCTGGCAGGCAACTGAAATTATATTACAGTGAAAAAATTGTTTTACTGTTTGAAATGCAAGCTACTGTGACACCAGATATTAGTGGTGAGCACTGGCAGTAGTGGGCACAGTACACACTGTGGGCCTGACACGCACACTTGCAGGCAACTGCAATTATATTACAGTGAATTTATTTTTTACTGTTTTAAATGCAAGCTACTGTGACACCAGATATGAGTAGTGGGCACAGTACACGCTGTGGGCCTGACACACAGGCCGGCAGGCAGCTGCAATTATATTACAGTGAAAAAATTGTTTTACTGTTTTAAATGCAAGCTACTGTGACACCAAATATGAGTGGTGAGCACTGGCAGTAGTGGGCACAGTACACGCTGTGGGCCTGACACACACGCTGGCAGGCAACTGCAATTATATTACAGTGAAAAAATAGTTTTACTGTTTTAAATGCAAGCTACTGTGACACCAGATATGAGTGGTGGGCACTGGCAGTAGTGGGCACAGTACACGCTGTGGGCCTGACACGCACACTTGCAGGACACTGCAATTATATTACAGTGATTTTTTTTTTTACTGTTTTAAATGCAAGCTACTGTGACACCAGATATGAGTAGTGGGCACAGTACACGCTGTGGGTCTGACACACACACTGGCAGGCAACTGCAATTATATTACAGTGAAAAAATTGTTTTACTGTTTTAAATGCAAGCTACTGTGACATCAGATATGAGTGGTGGGCAATGGCAGTAGGGGGCACAGTACACACGGTGGGCCTGACACACACGCTAGCAGGCAACTGCAATTAATTTACAAATAAAAAATTGTTTTACTGTTTTAAATGCAAGCTACTGTGACACCAGATATGAGTGGTGGGCACTGGCAGTAGTGGGCACAGTACACGCTGTGGGCCTGACACGCACACTTGCAGGACACTGCAATTATATTACAGTGAATTTTTTTTTTACTGTTTTAAATGCAAGCTACTGTGACACCAGATATGAGTAGTGGTCACAGCAGACGCTGTGGGCCTAACACACACGCTGGCAGGCAACTGAAATTATATTACAGTGAAAAAATTGTTTTACTGTTTTAAATGCAAGCTACTGTGACACCAGATATGAGTGGTGAGCACTGGCAGTAGTGGGCACAGTACACGCTGTGGGCCTGACACACACACTTGCAGGCAACTGCAATTATATTACAGTGAAAAAATTGTTTTAAATGAAAGCTACTGTGACACCAGATATGAGTAGGGGGACCAGTACACGCTGTGGGCCTGACACACACGCTGGCAGGCAACTGCAATTATATTACAGTGAAAAAATAGTTTTACTGTTTTAAATGCAAGCTACTGTGACACCAGATATGAGTGGTGGGCAATGGCAGTAGTGGCACAGTACACATTGTGGGCCTGACACACACGCTAGCAGGCAACTGCAATTAAATTACAAATAAAAAATAGTTTTACTGTTTTAAATGCAAGCTACTGTGACAC
Source organism: Bufo bufo (assembly GCF_905171765.1). Classification (NCBI taxonomy): domain Eukaryota; kingdom Metazoa; phylum Chordata; class Amphibia; order Anura; family Bufonidae; genus Bufo; species Bufo bufo. The sequence goes on along the minus strand of NC_053395.1, from coordinate 72,592,020 downwards.
CAGATATGAGTGGTGGGCACTGGCAGTAGTGGGCACAGTACACACTGTGGGCCTGACACACACGCTGGCAGGCAACTGCAATTATATTACAGTGAAAAAATTGTTTTACTGTTTTAAATGCAAGCTACTGTGACACCAGATATGAGTGGTGGGCACTGGCAGTAGTGGGCACAGTACACGCTGTGGGCCTGACACACACGCTTGCAGGACACTGCAATTATATTACAGTGAAAACATTGTTTTACTGTTTTAAATGAAAGCTACTGTGACACCAGATATGAGTGGTGGGCACTGGCAGTAGTGGGCACAGTACACGCTGTGGGCCTGACACACGCTGGCAGGCAACTGCAATTATATTGCAGAGAAAAAAAATAAAAAGCAGACTGACGTACTAGCCCTAAAAAGGCCTAGCTAACGATTTCCCTATTAAATCAGCAGCAGCTGCACTGTCCCTGCTCTCACTAACACTGCAGCTTCCGATTGAATCTAAGATGGATGCTGTCCTTGCTTTTTGATAGGAGGTGGGAGGGTCTGGGAATGCTGCTGATTGGCTGGAATGTGTCTGTTGACTGTGAGGTACAGGGTCAAAGTTTGCTCAATGATGACGTATAGGGATCGGACCGAACATCGCATATGTTCGCCTGCCGCGGCGAACGCGAACATGCGATGTTCGCCGGGAACTGTTCGCCGGCGAATAGTTCGGGACCATCTCTACCACTGAGTTGCTGGTCAAGACACGACTGCAAGATGACACCGGGAGCTTAGGCCTCTCGCTGAGACTCCTGTGCCTGCGCCAGAAACATTTAGGCCTCTGCACTCCCCTGTGGCCTGGCACTCTGTCTAACATACTGTTAGATCAAATAAATAAATAAAATATATATATATATATATATTATTTTTTTTTTTTTGCCACTAATGCATGCCAAAAAGGGCTTTAGAACATATAACTGCAACGCTGAATGGAAAAAAAAAATAATTTTTGCTACTAATACACGACAAAAAGGGTTTTAGAACATATAACTGCACCGCTGAAAGGCAAATATATATTTTTTTGCCACTAATACATGCCAAAAAGGGCTTTAGAACATATAACTCCACCACTGAATTGCAAATATATTATTTTTTTGCCACTAATACACGCCAAAAAAATGCTGTAATTTTCTCACTTCATCACACAATGGCAAATACTTTTTTGTGCCACTAATACACGCCAAAAAGGGTTTTTTCAACATATAACTGCACCGCTGAACGGCAAATAATATATAATTTTTTTCCACTAATACACGCCTAAAAGGACTTTAGAACATATAACTGCACTGCTGAACGGCAAAGAGGCCTTTATTTTTTTCCACGTATACATGCCACAAAAGGCTTTAGAACATATAATTGCACCGCTAAACGGCAAATAATATATATTTTTTTGCCTCTAATACATGCCAAAAAAGGCTTTAGAACATATAACTGCACTGCTGAACAACAAATAATATTTTTTTTTTCACTAATACAAGACCAAAAAAGGCTTTATAACATATAACTGCACCACTGAATGGCAAATAGGCCCTCATGTTTTTCCACTTACTCGTATACACGCCACAAAAGGCATTAAAACATATAACTGCACCGCTTAATGGAAATTATTATATATTTTTTTGCCACTAATACATGCCAAAAAGTGCTGTAATTTTCCCACTTCACCACACAACGGCTAATGAGCCCTTTTTTCCCCACTAATACAAGCGAAAAAATTCTTTAGAACATATAACTGCACCGCACAAGGGCAAATAAGACATAGAAATATTTCCTTGTAATGAACTCTGTTAATGGCTGTATCAAACAGCACTTGCACCCAAATAACAAGAATTCAATAAAAAGAAAGACGGTCCAGCTTCACTGAAAAATACTTGAGGCTTTATTAAATAAAGCCTCAAGTATTTTTCAGTGAAGCTGGACCTTCTTTCTTTTTATTGGAATCTGCTGTGCGCCTAAGGTTCAGGGCGAGGTCCGGGCTCCTGGCTTCCTGTGGATGAGCGCGACATTTTCCAGTGTTGCTCCAAATAACAAGAATGGTTTGCTGGAATTAGAGAGCCATATAATGGCAATTTGGATCCGCAGTCAGTAATAGGATTGTTCCTATTAGGGCTCATTTACATGACCATGGTTTGGTTCCGCATCCGAACCGCATTTTTTGCGGCTCGAGTACGGACCCATATACTTCAAAGGGGCGGACAGCATTCCATGTGATGTCCGCATCCATTTCTCCGTTCCGAGGCCCCGCAGAAATTGCAGATCGTGTCCTATTCTTGTCCGTTTTGCGGACAAGAATTGGCATTTCAATAATGGGCTGTCCTTTCCATTCCTCAAATTGCGGAAGGCGACATCCGTGTTTTGCGGATCCACAATTTGCGAATCGCAAAACACGGCACGTTCGTGGGAATGAGCCCTTACCCAGGCTATAAACTCCCCTACTGAACCCTGTTCTGCTTCAATACTGTAGAATGATTCCTCCCTATCCTTTCCCTGAACTTCTATATAGTGATGAGTGGTAGGCGCAATATTTAAATTCGCAATATTTTGAGAATATCTTGTAGAATATTCGCAAATTTGAATATTTGTTATATTCTACATTCTTTTTTTTTTACTCAGAAATTGGCAAGGTAATGATCGCGTAATATGCAAATATTATGCGATCAATACAGTCGTGGGTCAAAAACGAATATATAGCACTATTGAATATAGTGCTATTTATTAGTTTTTAGAATATTCGGCATTTTTTCCATCTGAACACATGATTCCTCCCTTCTTCTTGCTTGTGGGCCAATGAGTCATTGGGCCAAAATCAATTTAAGCACGGAGGAATCATGACTTCAGATGGAAAAAAATGGCGAATATTCTAAAAAACAAATATACTGTATATAGCACTATTTTCAAGTCATGATTCCTCCCTGCTTAAATTGATTTTGGGCCAATGACAAATGAATATTCGAAAAAACTAATATATAGCACTATATTCTAAATATTTGGGAATTCTCGAAGTTAAGATAAAAATTAGCTTTTAGAATATTCATGCTCAACACTACTATACAGCAAAATAAAAGTTTTAAAGGGCTTCTGTCACCCCACAAAACTCTTTTTTTTTTTTTTGGATAGTTACATTCCTTATAGCGCGATATAGGAGAATATAATCTTATCACTTACTTTCATGTGGCCGTTTCTTTAGAAAACGAAGTTTTATAATATGTAAATCCGGTCTCTACCAGCAAGTAGGGCGTCTACTTGCTGGTAGCTGCTGCAGAAATCCGCCCCCTCGCCGTGTTGATTGACAGGGCCAGCCGGGATCTCCTCCTCCGGCCGGCCCTGTCAGTATTTCAAAAATCGCGCGCCTCTGTTCATTCGGCGCAGGCGCTCTGAGATGAGGAGGCTTGTCTCCTCAGAACTCCCTCAGTGCGCCTGCGCCGATGACATCACCGAAAGAGAAGACGTCATCGGCGCAGGCGCACTGAGGGAGTTCTGAGGAGATGAGCCTCCTCATCTCAGAGCGCCTGCGCCGAATGAACAGAGGCGCGCGATTTTTGAAATACTGACAGGGCCGGCCGGAGGAGGAGATCCCGGCTGGCCCTGTCAATCAACACGGCGAGGGGGCGGATTTCTGCAGCAGCTACCAGCAAGTAGACTCCCTACTTGCTGGTAGAGACCGGATTTACATATTATAAAACTTCGTTTTCTAAAGAAACGGCCGCATGAAAGTAAGTGATAAGATTATATTCTCCTATATCGCGCTATAAGGAATGTAACTATCCAAAAAAAAAAAAAAGAGTTTTGTGGGGTGACAGAAGCCCTTTAAAGTCTTTTCTACCACTGTCCCTAGAACCTGCTGACGTCTCTCCCTGCACTAAGTACACTGGAAAATTTCCTAATGCAAGATGGCTGAGGCTATTTATAAGGCTGTGACATCACAGGGCTGGCTGGCTGCTGATTGGCTGCATGCATGGCATTGTGGGTGATACCTCATTTCCAGAGTTCCTTGCTCCATGTCCTAACACTTACAGCAGCCATTTTAAGAAAAAATGTTATTCATTACAACGAAGCGTGAGGAAATTCAGATTCGGTGCAAATCAAATTTTTCCTGAAATTTGGATCGAATTCCACTTCGTCAACTTCGATTCGCTCATCTCTAATAATAGGTATCGCTGCATCCATAACGACCTGATCTGTAAAAGTATAATGTTACTAATCCTGTGCTGTGAACGCCGTGAAAAAATGATGTTAAAAATAATGACGAAATTGCTGTTTTTGTCACCTCATCTCCATAAAAAAAATAACAAGTGATCAAAAAGTCACATGTACCTCAAAATGATGCCAATAAAAACAACAGCCGTCCCACAAAAAACAAGCCATCACAAAGCTACATTGGTGAAAAAATATAAATGTTATGGATGTTAATATATGGTGATGCAAAATATTTATTTTAAACACAAATGTTATTTTATACTGAAAAAGTAGTAAAACATAAAAAAACTAAAATTTGGTATCGCCATAACCATATCAACACACAGAATAAAATTATCATATCATATTTACCGCAAAAGGAAGCACATAAAAAAAAACTGAATTACAATTTTTACCCACTTCAACTCCAGAACAAATGGTATAAAAAGTGATTAAAAAGACATATGTACCCCAAAATGATACCAATAAAAACTACAGCCCGCCCCACAAAAAAACAAGCCCCCACACAGCTACACTACATTGTTGCAAAAAATAAAAATGTTATGGCCCCTAAAAACAATTTCAGCAAATTGCAAGTTAGGCCGAATGCACACGGCCATGGAACACGGCCGTGAGCGGTCCGTGGTGTCCCGGCCTGGCATCCTGCTGAGAGCAGGAGCGCACAGCATCATTGGTTGCAATATGCCCCATGCCTGTATTGCATAAGATACAGAATGGTGCGGAGCGGAGGCATGGTTGTGTGCATCATCCCTTAGCCTGCAAATGCTAAATCACAGCAGTCTATAGGAGAAGCAATCTAAAGATCGCATGTTCAGATCCCCTAGGAGGGCTTTTAAATAAGGAGGGCTTTTTTAAATAATAAATTCAACCCTTTTTCTTCAAAATAAAAATAAGCATAAAGTATAAATGATCCTTGGCACTGCCGCTTTCTAAAAAAGCTATCACTATTAAAATATGTATCCCATAGGGCGAACGGTATAACAGAAAAAATAAAATAAAATCAAAATGGCCAATTTGACCTTTTTTTATTGCTTAATTGAAAAAAAAAAAAAAGAATAGAAAGTGATCAAAAAACCACTCACCCACACATTGCAAAGTGGTATAAATAATAAAACTACAGATCTTAACGCAAAAGATGAACCCTCAATCATCAACATAGACATAATTCTAAAACAGAAATGGGGATCAGAATATGGAGATGCAAAGAAAAGAATATATTTTTTTAAATTATCTTTTTCAGTATTAAAAGAAAAAAATTGCAAATGTGATATTGCTGTAATTATACTGTGGCAGATTTATTCATTTATTTTTTTACATTCCACCCCATCTGGATTCTTTTACAGCTTCACACCACATCAAATTCAAAAGCAGATGGTGCCAATAGAAAATACTATTTATCCCGCAGAAAAAAAAAAGCCCTCATACAGCTATAATGGAAAATTATGTTATGGCTCCGGAAAGGCCAAAATTAAAAATAGAAAATGGCCTGATCCTGAAGGGATTAAAGGGGTTGTCCTGCCATATACATTAATGACCTATCATCAATATCTGATCGGCAGGGGTCCGACACGCGGCACCTCGCCAGCTGTATGAAGAGAAGGCGCTGCTTCCTGGTCATTACACTATGCGTCGCCTCCTCTGGAGCAGAGACGTAGTATAATTACAAGCACTGGCTCCATTCACCTGAATGGAGTGAGTACTTTTATTACACTGCACTTGCGAGATGACAATCAGAGTAAGGTCTCATGCACACAAATGTATTTTCTTTCCGTGTCCGTTCCGTTTTTTTTGCGGACCGTATGCGGAACCATTAATTTCAATGGGTCTGCAAAAAAAAACTAAAGGTACTGCATTTCGTTTCTGTATGTCAGTATTTCCGTTCCACAAAAAAATAGAACATGTCCTATTGTTGTCCGCATCACGGACAAGGATAGTACTGTTCTATTAGGGGCCAGCTGTTCCATTCTGCAAAATATGGAATAAACGAGGACGTCATCCATATACGGTCGTGTGCATGAGCCCTAAGGAAGAGGAAACTATGATTGCATGGAGCACTGCTTCCTCTTCATCCAGCTGATTGGTGTGGATGTCTGGTTTCAGGCCCCCACCGTTCAAAAACTGATGACCTATCCTGAGAATATGTTATCAATATATATGGCAGGACAATACCTTTAACCCCTTCACGCATTTTGACGTACCGGTACGTCATTGCGTGCCAGGGGATGTATGGAGCGGGCCTCTGCAGTGAGCCCGCTCCATACGCGCGATCTGCTGGCTGTATGCCACAGCCAGCATCCGGCCGCACTGACAGGAAATGGCGATCGCGCCGCCCCTGCCCTTTAACCCCTCAGGTGACGCAATCAAGGCTGATCGCGGCACCTCTGAAGTGATGCGGCTCCATCTTCCTTCTGATCGGAGCCCCCGCAGTGAAATTGCGGGGCTCCGATCGGTTGCCATGGCAGACTGGACGCTGTTGAAGCGATCCAGGCCTGCCATGGCTTTCTCTATACTGAGCTATGCATGCATGTGTAAAAATTCTATTCAACGTAATAGATCTCTATTATGGTGAATAGGAGAGGGGATTAAAAGATCCCATGTACAAGGCCCCTATAGGGGCTAATTGTTGTAAAAAAAAAAGTTAAATAAAGTAAAAAAAGTAAAAAAACCACTAATATATGAAAAGTTTAAATCCCAATTTTCTATATAAAAATACATAAACAATAAAAAATAAACATATTGGGTATTGACGCGTTCGAAAATGTCTGAACTATTAAAAAAATTTTTAAAAAATCTTGTGCGGTTAACACAGTAACAGAAAAAAATATGAAAAGCACGCGATTTGAAAAATTGAATAAAGGTGATCAAAACGTTGTATATACTACAAAAATGGCATCAATGAAAACTACAGTTCGTTATGCAAAAAACAAGCCCTTATAAAGCTCTGTATACCGCAATCTAAAAAAGTTATGGCTGTCAGAATATAGCGATGCAAAAAGAAATTAGATTTTTTTAAAGGTTTTAATTTTTTTTAAAGTAGTAAAACAAAAAAATAAACTGTTCAAGTTTGGTATCGCCACATTCATATTGATCCTCAGAATAAGAACATCAGGTCATTTTTAGTGCATAATGAATGTTGTAAAGTCAAAACTCTAAAAACTTTGGTGGAATTCAATTTTGCCACACAAATATTTTTTTGCCTTTTTTCTAATACAAGAGATGGTGAATTAAATGGTGGCATTAAAAAAATGCATCTTGTCCCCCAAAAAATAAGCCCTCATATAGCTATGTGAACGGAAAAATAAAAAACTTATGGCTTTTGGAACATGAGGAGGAAAAATCAAAAATGTAAAAATGAAAATAGGCCTGTTCTTGAAGGGGTTAAACATATATAAAAAAAGAGCTAAAAATAAATTATATATATATATATATATACACCTTATATATACACTGAACAAAAATACAACAACCCTTTCGGTTTTGCTCCCATTTCGCATGAGCTGAACTAATATGTCATCAATATATCTGGCAGGACAATCCCTTTAAACATATAAAAATAGTTTTTACAAAAAATTAATTTTATATACATATATACACTGCTCAAAAAAATAAAGGGAACACAAAAATAACACATCCTAGATCTGAGTTAATTAAATATTCTTCTGAAATACTTTGTTCTTTACATACAGTAGTTGAATGTGCTGACAACAAAATCACACAAAAATAAAAAAAATGGAAATCAAATTTTTCAACCCATGGAGGTCTGGATTTGGAGTCACACTCAAAATTAAAGTGGAAAAACACACTACAGGCTGATCCAACTTTGATGTAATGTCCTTAAAACAAGTAAAAATGAAGCTCAGTAGTGTGTGTGGCCTCTACGTGCCTGTATGACCTCCCTACAACGCCTGTGCATGCTCCTGATGAGGTGGCGGACGGTCTCCTGAGAGATCTCCTCCCAGACCTGGACTAAAGCATCTGCCAACTCCTGGACAGTTTGTGGTGCAACGTGACGTTGGTGGATAGAGCGAGACATGATGTCCCAGATGTGCTCAATTGGAATCAGGTCTGGGAAACGGGCGGGCCAGTCCATAGCATCAATGCCTTCGTCTTGCAGGAACTGCTGACACACTCCAGCCACATGAGGTCTAGCATTGTTTTGCATTAGGAGGAACCCAGGGCCAACCGCACCAGCATATGGTCTCACAAGGGGTCTGAGGATCTCATCTCTGTACCTAATGGCAGTCATGCTACCTCTGGCGAGCGCATGGAGGGCTGTGCGGCCCTCCAAAGAAATGCCACCCCACACCATTACTGACCCAATGCCAAACCGGTCATGCTGGAGGATGTTGCAGGCAGCAGAACGTTCTGCACGGCGTCTCCAGACTCTGTCACGTCTGTCACATGTGCTCAGTGTGAACCTGCTTTCATCTGTGAAGAGCACAGGGCGCCAGTGGCGAATTTGCCAATCTTGGTGTTCTCTGGCAAATGCCAAACGTCCTGCACGGTGTTGGGCTGTAAGCACAACCCCCACCTGTGGACGTCGGGCCCTCATATCACCCTCATGGAGTCTGTTTCTGACCGTTTGAGCAGACACATGCACATTTGTGGCCTGCTGGAGGTCATTTTGCAGGGCTCTGGCAGTGCTCCTCCTGTTCCTCCTTGCACAAAGGCAGAGGTAGCGGTCCTGCTGCTGGGTTGTTGCCCTCCTACAGCCTCCTCCACGTCTCCTGATGTACTGGCCTGTCTCCTGGTAGCGCCTCCATGCTCTGGACACTACGCTGACAGACACAGCAAACCTTTTTGCCACAGCTCGCATTGATGTGCCATCCTGCATAAGCTGCACTACCTGAGCCACTTGTGTGGGTTGTAGACTCCGTCTCATGCTACCACTAGAGTGAAAGCACCGCCAGCATTCAAAAGTGACCAAAACATCAGCCAGGAAGCATAGGAACTGAGAAGTCGTCTGTGGTCACAACCTGCAGAACCACTCCTTTATTGGGGGTGTCTTGCTAATTGCCTATAATTTCCACCTGTTGTCTATCCCATTTGCACAACAGCATGTGAAATTGATTGTCACTCAGTGTTGCTTCCTAAGTGGACAGTTTGATTTCACAGAAGTGTGATTGACTTGGAGTTACATTGTGTTGTTTAAGTGTTCCCTTTATTTTTTTGAGAAGTGTATATATATATATATATATATATATATATATTTTTTTTTTTCACTTTTAAGGAGTGCCGTGTATTTTTGCGACATATTTATAATATATATATATATATATATATATAATATATATATATAAATCCAGGAAATCCACGTCACTTTCTTCAGTAAATATTGTTTTTGAAGCCTGGATTGCTTCATCAGCTGCTGGCACCCGCCATCACAGACTAGTGCTGTGCTGTTCACAGTTGCTGAACACTTGCTATATATACAGTCCTGATCAAAAGTTTAAGACTAGGGATGAGCGAACCCGAACTGCATTTTAGTAAAAGTCTGGGTTCGGTGTTCGTCGTTTTCTTGGCGCTTTTTGAAAGGCTGCAAAGCAGCCAATCAACAAGCGTCATACTACTTGCCCCACGAGGCCATCACAGCCATGCCTACTATTGGCATGGCTGTGATTGGCCAGTGCAGAATGTGACCCAGCCTCTATTAAAGCTTGAGTCACGTAGCGCCGCACGTCACTCTGCTGTGCTTAGTGCAGGGAGAGGTTGCAGCTGCGACATTAGGGCGAGATTAGGCAGTGATTAACTCCTCCAAAACACTTAAGTCAGTGATCGATCTACAGCTGTGGATCATTGAACTGCTGCTATTCAATTACTCACTGTTTTTAGGCTGCCCAGAGCGTTTTTCAGTCACTTTTTTCTTGGGTGATCGGCGGCCATTTTGTGGCTTGTGGTGCGCCAGCACAAGCTGCCACCAAGTCCATTTAACCATCAATAGTGTGGTTATTTTTTGCTATATCCTACAACAGGGGCAAGCTGTCACCAAGTCCATTTAACCATCAATAGTGTGATTATTTTTTTGCTATATCCTACATCAGGGGCAAGCTGCCACAAAGTCCATTTAACCATCAATAGTGTGGTTATTTTTTGGCTATATCCTACATCAGGGGCAAGCTGCCACCAAGTCCATTTAACCATCAATTGTGTGGTTATTTTTTTGCTATATCCTACATCAGGGGCAAGCTGCCACCAAGTCCATTTAACCATCAATAGTGTGCTTATTTTTTGGCTATGTCCTACATCAGGGGCAAGCTGCCACCAAGTCCATTTAACCATCAATAGTGTGGTTATTTTTTTTTGCTATATACTACATCAGGGGCAAGCTGCCACGAAGTCCATTTAACCATCAATAGTGTGGTTATTTTTTGGCTATATCCTACATCAGGGGCAAGCTGCCAACAAGTCCATTTAACCATCAATAGTGTGGTTATTTTTTTTGCTATATCCTACATCAGGGGCAAGCTGCCACCAAGTCCATTTAACCATCAATAGTGTGGTTATTTTTTTGCTATATCCTACATCAGGGGAAAGCTGTCACAAAGTCCATTTAACCATCAATAGTGTGGTTATTTTTTGGCTATATCCTACATCAGGGGCAAGCTGCCACCAAGTCCATTTAACCATCAATAGTGTGGTTATTTTTTGGCTATATCCTACATCAGGGGCAAGCTGCCACCAAGTCCATTTAACCATCAATAGTGTGGTTATTTTTTTGCTATATCCTACATCAGGGTCAAGCTGCCACCAAGTCCATTTAACCATCAATAGTGTGGTTATTTTTTTTGCTATATCCTACATCAGGGGCTTGGCTGTACTTGCTATTTTATTGAGGGGTGAAATACAATTGCCAAAATAGCAGTACCCTAAATCTGGTGTTTCAGCTGTGGCCAGCCATTTGTAACATAGTAACATAGTAACATAGTACATAAGGCCGAAAAAAGACATTTGTCCATCCAGTTCGGCCTGTTATCCTGCAAGTTGATCCAGAGGAAGGCAAAAAACCCTGTGAGGTAGAAGCCAATTTTCTCTACTTTAGGGGAATAAAAAATTCCTTCCCGACTCCAATCATGCAATCAGAATAACTCACTGGATCAACGACAATACTGTCTGCTGTCTGGCAAAGGATATATTTTTGTTCTGGGTTGAAATACAATTCCCAACTTAGCAATTTCCTAAATTAGTGGTTTCTGCTGTATCAGGGCTACTTTAAATCTTTTCATTAAAAGTGTATATTAGATTCAAGGTGCTGATAGGGTCATTCTCAATAACTTCACACACACGCTACTGTGCATATCCAAGTCTAATTCTGTCCCTAAACGTATACCTGTCACCCAGCGCCTAAATAATAGGCCTCAAATTTATATTCAGCTAAATCTGTGGTTATTGCTGTAGCTGGTCAAGTTATTTTGTGTCCGTCAAAGCACAGTTTTTGTTCTGGGTTGAAATACAATTCCCAACCTAGCAATTTCCTAAATTAGTGGTTTCTGCTGTATCAGGCCTACTTTAAATCTATCCATAAAAGGGTATATTAGATTCAAGGTGCTGATAGGGTCATTCTCAATAACTTCACACGCACGCTACTGTGCATATCCAAGTCTAATTCTGTCCGTAAACATATACCTGTCACCCAGCGCCTAAATAATAGGCCTCAAATTTATATTCAGCTAAATCTGTCATCACTGCTGTGCCTGTATTAGTGTAATACGGTACCTAAATAGATAGCCAGATAGTATTAGGTGTCTGTAAAAGAAGGCCAGAATTTGAATTCAATACATTGGGCCAAATAATATTTTTCTTATTGTAATGAACGGTAACAATGAGGAAAACATCTAGTAAGGGACGCGGACATGGTCGTGGTGGTGTTAGTGGACCCTCTGGTGCTGGGAGAGGACGTGGCCATTCTGCCACAGCCACACGTCCTAGTGTACCAACTACCTCAGGTCCCAGTAGCCGCCAGAATTTACAGGGATATTTGGTGGGGCCCAATGCCGTTCTAAGGATAGTAAGGCCTGAGCAGGTACAGGCATTAGTCAATTGGGTGTCCGACAGTGGATCCAGCACGTTCACATTATCTCCCACCCAGTCTTCTGCAGAAAGCGCACAGATGGCGCCTGAAAACCAAGCCCATCAGTTTGTCACATCACCCCCATGCATAACATGGAAACTGTCTGAGCCTCAAGTTATGCAGCAGTCTCTTATGCCTTTTGAAGACTCTGCTGGCAGGGTTTCCCAAGGGCATCCACCTAGCCCTTCCCCAGCGGTGGAAGACATAGAATGCACTAACGCACAACCACTTATGTTTCCTGATGATGAGGACATGGGAATACCACCTCAGCACGTCTCTGATGATGACGAAACACAGGTGCCAACTGCTGCGTCTTTCTGCAGTGTGCAGACTGAACAGGAGGTCAGGGATCAAGACTGGGTGGAAGACGATGCAGGGGACGATGAGGTCCTAGACCCCACATGGAATGAAGGTCGTACCACTGACTTTCACAGTTCGGAGGAAGAGGCAGTGGTGAGACCGAGCCAACAGCGTAGCAAAAGAGGGAGCAGTGGGCAAAAGCAGAACACCGCCCGCCAAGGGACTCCGCCTGCTACTGACCGCCGCCATCTGGGACCGAGCACCCCAAAGGCAGCTTCAAGGAGTTCCCAGGCATGGCACTTCTTCAAACAATGTGCTGACGACAAGACCCGAGTGGTTTGCACGCTGTGCCATCAGAGCCTGAAGCGAGGCATTAACGTTAAGAACCTTAGCACAAACTGCATGACCAGGCACCTGCATGCTAAGCATGAACTGCAGTGGAGTAAACACCATAAAAACAAGGAAGTCACTCAGGCTTCCCCTGCTACCTCTTCTGCTGCTGCCGCCTCGGCCTCTTCTGCTGCTGCCGCTTAGGCCTCTTTCTCCGCCTCTGGAGAAACGTTGGCACCTGCCGCCCAGCAAACATGGGATGTACCACCAACACCACCACCTGCGTCACCAAACATCTCAACCATGTCACACGGCAGCGTTCAGCTCTCCATCTCACAAACATTTGAGAGAAAGCGTAAATTCCCACCTAGCCACCCTCGATCCCTGGCCCTGAATGCCAGCATTTCTAAACTACTGGCCTATGAAATGCTGTCATTTAGGCTGGTGGACACAGACAGCTTCAAACAGCTCATGTCGCTTGCTGTCCCACAGTATGTTGTTCCCAGCCGGCACTACTTCTCCAATAGAGCCGTGCCTTCCCTGCACAACCAAGTATCCGATAAAATCAAGTGTGCACTGCGCAACGCCATCTGTGGCAAGGTCCACCTAACCACAGATACGTGGACCAGTAAGCACGGCCAGGGACGATATATCTCCCTAACTGCACACTGGGTAAATGTAGTGGCGGCTGGGCCCCAGGCGGAGAGCTGTTTGGCGCACGTCCTTCCGCCGCCAAGGATCGCAGGGCAACATTCTTTGCCTTCTGTCTCCTCCTACTCAGCTTCCTCCTCCTCTTCTTCCACCTGCTCATCCAGTCAGCCACACACCTTCACCACCAACTTCAGCACAGCCCGGGGTAAACGTCAGCAGGCCATTCTGAAACTCATATGTTTGGGGGACAGGCCCCACACCGCACAGGAGTTGTGGCGGGGTATAGAACAACAGACCAACGAGTGGTTGCTGCCGGTGAGCCTCAAGCCCGGCCTGGTGGTGTGCAATAATGGGCGAGATCTCGTTGCAGCTCTGGGACTAGCCGGTTTGACGCACATCCCTTGCCTGGCGCATGTGCTGAATTTGGTGGTGCAGAAGTTCATTCACAACTACCCCGACATGTCAGAGCTGCTGCATAAAGTGCGGGCCGTCTGTTCGCGCTTCCGGCGTTCACATCCTGCCGCTGCTCGCCTGTCTGCGCTACAGCGTAACTTCGGCCTTCCCGCTCACGGCCTCATATGCGACGTGCCCACCAGGTGGAACTCCACCTTGCACATGCTGGACAGACTGTGCGAGCAGCAGCAGGCCATAGTGGAGTTTCAGCTGCAGCACGCACGGGTCTGTCGCACTGCGGAACAGCACCATTTCACCACCAATGACTGGGCCTCCATGCGAGACCTGTGTGCCCTGTTGCGCTGTTTCGAGTACTCCACCAACATGGCCAGTGGCGATGACACCATTATCAGCGTTACAATACCACTTCTATGTCTCCTTGAGAAAACACTTAGGGCGATGATGGAAGAGGAGGTGGCCCAGGAGGAGGATGAGGAAGAGGGGTCATTTTTAGCACTTTCAGGCCAGTCTCTTCGAAGTGACTCAGAGGGAGGTTTTTTGCAACAGCAGAGGCCAGGTACAAATGTGGCCAGACAGGGACCACTACTGGAGGACGAGGAGGACGAGGATGAGGAGGAGGTGGAGGAGGATGAGGATGAAGCAGGTTCACAGCGGGCTGGCACCCAACGCAGCTCGGGCCCATCACTGGTGCGTGGCTGGGGGGAAACGCAGGACGATGACGATACGCCTCCCACAGAGGACAGCTTGTCCTTACCTCTGGGCAGCCTGGCACACATGAGCGACTACATGCTGCAGTGCCTGCGCAACGACAGCAGAGTTGCCCACATTTTAACGTGTGCGGAGCACTGGGTTGCCACTCTGCTGGATCCACGGTACAAAGACAATGTGCCCACCTTACTTCCTGCACTGGAGCATGATATGAAGATGCGCGAGTTCAAGCACACGTTGGTAGACGCGCTACTGAGAGCATTCCCAAATGTCACAGGGGAACAAGTGGAAGCCCAAAGCGAAGGCAGAGGAGGAGCAAGAGGTCGCCAACGCAGCTGTGTCACGGCCAGCTCCTCTGAGGGCAGGGTTAGCATGGCAGAGATGTGGAAATGTTTTGTCACCACGCCACAGCTAACTGCACCACCACCTGATACGGAACGTGTTAGCAGGAGGCAACATTTTACTAACATGGTAGAACAGTACGTGTGCACACCCCTCCACGTACTGACTGATGGTTCGGCCCCATTCAACTTCTGGGTCTCCAAATTGTCCAAGTGACCAGAGCTAGCCTTTTATGCCTTGGAGGTGCTGGCCTGCCCGGCGGCCAGCGTTTTGTCTGAACGTGTATTCAGCACGGCAGGGGCGTCATTACAGAAAAACGCAGTCGCCTGTCTACAGCCAATGTGGACAAGCTGACGTTCATAAAAATTAACCAGGCATGGATCCCACAGGACCTGTCCATCCCTTGTGCAGATTAGACATTAACTACCTCCCCTTAACCATATATTATTGTACTCCAGGGCACTTCCAAATTCAAGACTGATTCTCTGCTGACATGAAGCCTGAATCTCTGTTATGGGACCTCTCTCCTCTGCCTGGGTGCCAGGGCCTAAATATCTGACAATGGACTGTTCCAGTGTTGGGTGACGTGAAGCCTGATTCTCTGCTATGACATGAAGACTGATTCTCTGCTGACATGAAGACAGATTCTCTGCTATGGGACCTCTCTTCTCTGCCTGGGTGCCTGGGCCTAAATATCTGACAATGGACTGTTCCAGTGGTGGGTGACGTGAAGCATGATTCTCTGCTATGACATGAAGACTGATTCTCTGCTGACATGAAGCCAGATTCTATGTTATGGGACCTCTCTCCTCTGCCTGGGTGCCCGGGCCTAAATATCTGACAATGGACTGTTACAGTGGTGGGTGACGTGAAGCCTGATTCTCTGCTATGACATAAAGACTGATTCTCTGCTGACATGAAGCCAGATTCTCTGTTATGGGACCTCTCTCCTCTGCCTGGGTGCCGGGGCCTAAATGATATGACAATGGACTGTTCCAGTGTTGGGTGACGTGAAGCCTGATTCTCTGCTATGACATGAAGACTGATTCTCTGCTGACATGAAGCCAGATTCTATGTTATGGGACCTCTCTCCTCTGCCTGGGTGCCGGGGCCTAAATATCTGACAATGGACTGTTACAGTGGTGGGTGACGTGAAGCCTGATTCTCTGCTATGACATGAAGACTGATTCTCTGCTGACATGAAGCCAGATTCTCTGCTATGGGACCACTCTCCTCTGCCTGGGTGCCTGGGCCTAAATATCTGACAATGGACTGTTCCAGTGGTGGGTGACGTGAAGCCTGATTCTTTGCTATGACATGAAGACTGATTCTCTGCTGACATGAAGCCAGATTCTCTGCTATGGGACCTCTCTCCTCTGTCTGGGTGCCTGGGCCTAAATATCTGACAATGGACTGTTCCAGTGGTGGGTGACATGAAGCATTATTCTCTGCTATGACATGAAGACTGATTCTCTGCTGACATGAAGCCAGATTCTATGTTATGGGACCTCTCTCCTCTGCCTGGGTGCCGGGGCCTAAATATCTGACAATGGACTGTTACAGTGGTGGGTGACGTGAAGCCTGATTCTCTGCTATGACATGAAGACTGATTCTCTGCTGACATGAAGCCAGATTCTCTGTTATGGGACCTCTCTCCTCTGCCTGGGTGCCGGGGCCTAAATATCTGACAATGGACTGTTACAGTGGTGGGTGACGTGAAGCCTGATTCTCTGCTATGACATGAAGACTGATTCTCTGCTGACATGAAGACAGATTCTCTACTATGGGACCTCTCTCCTCTGCCTGGGTGCCTGGGCCTAAATATCTGACAATGGACTGTTCCAGTGGTGGGTGACGTGAAGCATGATTCTCTGCTATGACATGAAGACTGATTCTCTGCTGACATGAAGCCAGATTCTATGTTATGGGACCTCTCTCCTCTGCCTGGGTGCCCGGGCCTAAATATCTGACAATGGACTGTTACAGTGGTGGGTGACGTGAAGCCTGATTCTCTGCTATGACATGAAGACTGATTCTCTGCTGACATGAAGCCAGATTCTCTGCTATGGGACCTCTCTCCTCTGTCTGGGTGCCTGGGCCTAAATATCTGACAATGGACTGTTCCAGTGGTGGGTGACATGAAGCATTATTCTCTGCTATGACATGAAGACTGATTCTCTGCTGACATGAAGCCAGATTCTATGTTATGGGACCTCTCTCCTCTGCCTGGGTGCCGGGGCCTAAATATCTGACAATGGACTGTTACAGTGGTGGGTGACGTGAAGCCTGATTCTCTGCTATGACATGAAGACTGATTCTCTGCTGACATGAAGCCAGATTCTCTGTTATGGGACCTCTCTCCTCTGCCTGGGTGCCGGGGCCTAAATATCTGACAATGGACTGTTACAGTGGTGGGTGACGTGAAGCCTGATTCTCTGCTATGACATGAAGACTGATTCTCTGCTGACATGAAGACAGATTCTCTACTATGGGACCTCTCTCCTCTGCCTGGGTGCCTGGGCCTAAATATCTGACAATGGACTGTTCCAGTGGTGGGTGACGTGAAGCATGATTCTCTGCTATGACATGAAGACTGATTCTCTGCTGACATGAAGCCAGATTCTATGTTATGGGACCTCTCTCCTCTGCCTGGGTGCCCGGGCCTAAATATCTGACAATGGACTGTTACAGTGGTGGGTGACGTGAAGCCTGATTCTCTGCTATGACATGAAGACTGATTCTCTGCTGACATGAAGCCAGATTCTCTGTTATGGAACCTCTCTCCTCTGCCTGGGTGCCGGGGCCTAAATGATATGACAATGGACTGTTCCAGTGTTGGGTGACGTGAAGCCTGATTCTCTGCTATGACATGAAGACTGATTCTCTGCTGACATGAAGCCAGATTCTATGTTATGGGACCTCTCTCCTCTGCCTGGGTGCCGGGGCCTAAATATCTGACAATGGACTGTTACAGTGGTGGGTGACGTGAAGCCTGATTCTCTGCTATGACATGAAGACTGATTCTCTGCTGACATGAAGCCAGATTCTCTGCTATGGGACCTCTCTCCTCTGCCTTGGTGCCTGGGCCTAAATATCTGACAATGGACTGTTCCAGTGGTGGGTGACGTGAAGCCTGATTCTTTGCTATGACATGAAGACTGATTCTCTGCTGAAATGAAGCCAGATTCTCTGCTATGGGACCTCTCTCCTCTGTCTGTGTGCCTGGGCCTAAATATCTGACAATGGACTGTTCCAGTGGTGGGTGACGTGAAGCATGATTCTCTGCTATGACATGAAGACTGATTCTCTGCTGACATGAAGCCATATTCTATGTTATGGGACCTCTCTCCTCTGCCTGGGTGCCGGGGCCTAAATATCTGACAATGGACTGTTACAGTGGTGGGTGACGTGAATCCTAATTCTCTGCTATGACATGAAGACTGATTCTCTGCTGAGATGAAGCCAGATTCTCTGTTATGGGACCTCTCTCCTCTGCCTGGGTGCCGGGGCCTAAATATCTGACAATGGACTGTTACAGTGGTGGGTGACGTGAAGCCTGATTCTCTGCTATGACATGAAGACTGATTCTCTGCTGACATGAATACAGATTCTCTGTTATGGGACCTCTCTCCTCTGCCTGGTTGCCGGGGCCTAAATTATATGACAATAGACTGTTCCAGTGTTGGGTGACGTGAAGCCTGATTCTCTGCTATGACATGAAGACTGATTCTCTGCTGACATGAAGCCAGATTCTATGTTATGGGACCTCTCTCCTCTGCCTGGGTGCCGGGGCCTAAATATCTGACAATGGACTGTTACAGTGGTGGGTGACGTGAAGCCTGATTCTCTGCTATGACATGAACACTGATTCTCTGCTGACATGAAGCCAGATTCTCTGCTATGGGACCTCTCTCCTCTGCCTGGGTGCCTGGGCCTAAATATCTGACAATGGACTGTTCCAGTGTTGGGTGACGTGAAGCCTGATTCTCTGCTATGACATGAAGACTGATTCTCTGCTGACATGAAGCCAGATTCTATGTTATGGGACCTCTCTCCTCTGCCTGGGTGTCGGGGCCTAAATATCTGACAAAGGACTGTTACAGTGGTGGGTGACGTGAAGCCTGACTCTCTGCTATGACATGAAGACTGATTCTCTGCTGACATGAAGCCAGATTCTATGTTATGGGACCTCTCTCCTCTGCCTGGGTGCCGGGGCCTAAATATCTGACAATGGACTGTTACAGTGGTGGGTGACGTGAAGCCTGATTCTCTGCTATGACATGAAGACTGATTCTCTGCTGACATGAAGCCAGATTCTCTGCTATGGGACCTCTCTCCTCTGCCTGGGTGCCTGGGCCTAAATATCTGACAATGGACTGTTCCAGTGTTGGGTGACGTGAAGCCTGATTCTTTGCTATGACATGAAGCCAGATTCTCTGCTGACATGAAGCCAGATTCTCTGCTATGGGACCTCTCTCCTCTGTCTGGGTGCCTGGGCCTAAATATCTGACAATGGACTGTTCCAGTGGTGGGTGACGTGAAGCATGATTCTCTGCTATGACATGAAGACTGATTCTCTGCTGACTAGAGTTGAGCGAACACCTGGATGTTCGGGTTCGACGAGTTCGGCCGAACTTTCGAAAAATGTTCGGGTTCGGGATCCGAACTCGACCCGAACTTCATCCCGAACCCGAACCCCATAGAAGTCAATGGGGACCCGAACTTTTGGGCACTAAAAAGGCTGTAAAACACACCCGGAAAGGGCTAGAGGGCTGCAAAAGGCAGCAAAATGTAGTTAAATCCCCTGCAAACAAATGTAGATAGGGAAATGATGAGTTAACATAAAATAAATAAAAATTAAACAATATTAATTGGAGTGAGGTCCCATAGCACAGAATCAGGCTTCAAGTCACCCACCAATGGAGAAGGTCACTTACTATTATTTTGACCACAGCACCCAGACAAAGGAGAGAGGTCCCACAGCAGAGAACCAGGCATCATATCACCCACCACAGGAGTAGGCCACCATTTAGTTACTTTGACCCCTACACCCAGACGGAGGAGAGAGGTTACACAGCAGAGAATCAGGCATTTAGATCACCCACCACAGGAGTAGGCCACCATTGAATCAGACCCCGGCAACCATGTCAGATGGCACAAGCATAAGCTTTATATCAATCAGCACAGGAGAAGGCGACTTTGACAGACTTTGACCCCTACACCCGGACGGAGGAGAGAGGTTTCAAAGCAGAGAATCAGGCATTTAGATCACCCACCACAGGAGTAGGCCCCAATTTAATGGGACCCCGGCAACCATGTCAGATGGCACAACCATCAGCTTCATATCAATCAGCACAGGAGAAGGCGACTTTGAAAGACTTTGACCCCTACACCCAGACGGAGGAGAGAGGTTTCACAGCAGAGAATCAGGCATCATATCAACCACCACAGGAGAAGCCACCATTTAGTTACTTTGACCCCTGCACCCAGGAAGAGGAGAGAGGCCCCACAGCACATATTCTGGCATCATATCAGCCACCACAGGAGAAGCCACCATTGAGTTACTTTGACCCCCGCACCCAGGAAGAGGAGAGAGGCACCACAGCACATATTCTGGCATCATATCAGCCACCACAGGAGAAGCCACCATTGAGTTACTTTGACCCCTGCACCCAGGAAGAGGAGAGAGGCCCCACAGCACATATTCTGGCATCATACTAACCACCACAGGAGAAGCCACTATTGAGTTACTTTGACCCCTGCACCCAGGAAGAGGAGAGAGGCCCCACAGCACATATTCTGGCATCATATCAGCCACCACAGGAGAAGCCACCATTGAGTTACTTTGACCCCCGCACCCAGGAAGAGGAGAGAGGCACCACAGCACATATTCTGGCATCATATCAGCCACCACAGGAGAAGCCACCATTAAGTTACTTTGACCCCTGCACCCAGGAAGAGGAGAGAGGCCCCACAGCACATATTCTGGCATCATACTAACCACCACAGGAGAAGCCACCATTGAGTTACTTTGACCCCTGCACCCAGGAAGAGGAGAGAGGCCCCACAGCACATATTCTGGCATCATATCAGCCACCACAGGAGAAGCCACCATTGAGTTACTTTGACCCCTGCACCCAGGAAGAGGAGAGAGGCACCACAGCACATATTCTGGCATCATATCAGCCACCACAGGAGAAGCCACCATTGAGTTACTTTGACCCCCGCACCCAGGAAGAGGAGAGAGGCACCACAGCACATATTCAGGCATCATATCACACACCACAGGAGAAGGCCTCTTTCAGTGATTTAGGCCTTTGGACCCAGACAGAGGAGAGAGGCACCACAGCACATATTCTGGCATCATATCAGCCACCACAGGAGAAGCCACCATTGAGTTACTTTGACCCCTGCACCCAGGAAGAGGAGAGAGGCCCCACAGCACATATTCTGGCATCATATCAGCCACCACAGGAGAAGCCACCATTTAGTTACTTTGACCCCTGCACCCAGGAAGAGGAGAGAGGCACCACAGCACATATTCTGGCATCATATCAGCCACCACAGGAGTAGGCCACAATTTAGTTTATTTGACCCCTGCACCCAGGAAGAGGAGAGAGGCCCCACAGCACATATTCTGGCATCATATCACACACCACAGGAGAAGGCCTCTTTCAGTGATTTAGGCCTTTGGACCCAGACAGAGGAGAGAGGTCAGAGATTAGCTTCATATCCCCCAGCACAGCAGAAGACCGCTTTATTTGACTTAGGCCTCAGCACCCAGACAGAAGACAGAGGTAGCATGGCAGAGGTTATGGCTTCATGTCACCCGTTAGTTTAACCGGCCACTTTCATCTGGTTAGGCCCCGGCGCCCAGACAGAGAAGAGTTTCATTCAACTGTGGGTTTCATAAAATTTGTATCAAATAAAGAAGTGGCCCGTAGCACAACAAGACATGTTTTAGGCAGTTAATAAGGACTACTCTGCACAAGGGAGGGACAGGTCCTGTGGGATCCATGCCTGGTTCATCTTTATGAAGGTCAGCTTGTCCACGTTGGCTGTGGACAGGCGGCTGCGCTTGTCAGTAATGACGCCCCCTGCCGTGCTGAATACGCGTTCAGATAAAACGCTGGCCGCCGGGCAGGAAAGCACCTCCAAGGCATAACATGCTAACTCTGGCCACGTGGACAATTTCGAAACCCAGTAGTTGAATGGGGCCGAACCATCCGTCAGGATGTGGAGGGGTGTGCAGACATACTGTTCAACCATGTTAGTGAAATGCTGCCTCCTGCTAACACGTTCCATATCAGGTGTCGGTGCAGATAGCTGTGGCGTGGAGACAAAACTTTTCCACATTTCTGCCATGCTAACCCTGCCCTCAGATGAGCTGGCCGTGACACAGCTGCGTTGGCGACCTCTTGCCACTCCTCTGCCTTCACCTTCCACCTGTTCCCCTGTGACATGTGGGAATGCTCTCAAGAGCGCCTCTATCAGCGTGCGCTTGTACTCGCGCATCTTACGGTCGCGCTCCAGTTCAGGAATTAAAGTGGGCACATTGTCTTTATACCGGGGATCCAGCAGGGTGGCCACCCAGTAGTCTGCACACGTTAAAACGTGGGCAACTCTGCTGTCGTTGCGCAGGCATTGGAGCATATATTCGCTCATGTGGGCCAGGTTACCCATGGGTAAGGACAAGCTGCCACCCCGCTGTGAACTTGCGTCATCCTCGTCCCCCTCCACCTCCTCCTCCTCATCCTCCTCGTCCTCCAGTACAGTGCCTTGGCTGGCGACTTGTGAACCTGTCCTCTGCTGCTTAAACAAACCTCCCTCTGAGCCACTTCGAACAGACTGGCCCGAAAGTGTTAGAAACGAGCCCTCATCCTCCTCCTCCTCCTCCACCTGGGCCACCTCCTCTAACATCATTGCCCTAAGTGTTTTCTCAAGGAGACATAGAAGTGGTATTGTAACGCTGATAACAGTGTCATCGCCACTGGCCATGTTGGTGGAGTACTCGAAACAGCGCAGCAGGGCACACAGGTCTCGCATGGAGGCCCAATCATTGGTGGTGAAGTGGTGCTGTTCGGCAGTACGACTGACGCGAGCGTGCTGCAGCTGAAACTCCACTATGGCCTGCTGCTGCTCGCACAGTCTCTCCAGCATGTGCAAGGTGGAGTTCCACCGGGTGGGCACGTCGCATATGAGGCGGTGAGCGGGAAGGCCGAAGTTCCGCTGTAGCGCAGACAGGCGAGCAGCGGCAGGATGTGAACGGCGGAAGCGCGCACAGACGGCCTGCACTTTATGCAGCAGCTCTGACATGTTGGGGTAGTGGTGAATGAACCTCTGCACCACCAAGTTCAGCACATGCGCCAGGCAAGGGATGTGCGTCAAACCGGCTAGTCCCAGAGCTGCCACGAGATTTCGCCCATTATCGCATACCACCAGGCCTGGCTTGAGGCCCACCGGCAGAAACCACTCGTCGGTCTGTTGTTCAATACCCCGCCACAACTCCTTTGCGCTGTGGGGCCTGTCCCCCAAACATATGAGTTTCAGAATGGCCTGCTGACGTTTACCCCGGGCTGTGCTGAAGTTGGTGGTGAAGGTGTGTGGCTGACCGGATGAGCTGGTGGAAGCAGTGGAGGAGGAAGCCGAGTAGGAGGAGGAGGCTACAGGAGGCAGAGAATGATGCCCTGCGATCCTAGGGGGCGGAAGGACGTGCGCCAAGGAACTGTCCGCCGGGGGCCCAGCCGCCACTACATTCATCCAGTGTGCAGTTAGTGAGATATAGCGTCCCTGGCCGTGCTTACTGGTCCACGTATCTGTGGTTAGGTGGACCTTGCCACAAATGGCGTTGCGCAGTGCACACTTGATTTTATCGGACACTTGCATGTGCAGGGAAGGCACGGCTGTCTTGGAGAAGTAGTGGCGGCTGGGAACCACATACTGCGGGACAGCCATGGCCATCAGCTGTTTGAAGCTGTCTGTGTCCACCAGCCGGAATGACAGCATTTCAAAGGCCAGCAGTTTAGAAATGCTGGCGTTCAGGCCAAGGGCTCGAGGGTGACTCGGGGGGAATTTGCGCTTCCTCTCTAAGGTTTGAGATATTGAGAGCTGAACGCTGCTGTGTGATATAGTGGAGACGCTAGTTGACGGTGGCGGTGGTGGTGCTGTTTGCTGCTCGGCAGGTGGCAACATTCCTCTCGAGGCGGAAGCCGAGGCAGCAGCGGTAGAGGGAGCAGGGGGAGCCTCAGCGAGTGCCTGGTTTTTAAGGTGTGTACCCCACTGCAGTTCATGCTTTGCATGTAGATGCCTGGTCATGCAGGTTGTGCTGAGGTTCAGAACGTTAATGCCTCGCCTCAGGCTCTGATGGCAGAGCGTGCAAGTCACTCGGGTCTTGTCGGTAGGACATTGTTTAAAGAAGTGCCATGCCAGGGAACTCTTTGAAGCTGCCTTTGTGGGGCTGGGTCCCTGTTGGCGATGTCCAGTAGCAGGCGAACTCTGGGGGCGGCGGCTCGTCTGCTTTGGCCCCCTGCTCCCTCTTTGGCTTCGCTGTTGTCTCGGTCTCACCACTACCTCTTCCTCTGAACTGTGAAAGTCATCGCCACGACCTTCAGTCCATGTGGGGTCTAAGACCTCATCGTCCTCTGCATCGTCTTCCACCCAGTCTCCCTCCCTGACCTCCTCCTGTTCAGTCTGCACACTGCAAAAAGACGCGGCAGTGGGCACCTGTGTTTCGTCATCATCAGAGAGTCGGTGACTCTGCTGTGGTGGTATTCCCATGTCCTCTTCATCTGGAGACATAAGTGGTTGTGCGTCAGTGCATGGTATGTCTTCCTCCACTGGGGAAGGGCTAGGTGGACGCCCCTGGGAAACCCTGGAAGCAGAGTCTTCAAACAGAAGAAGAGACTGCTGCATAACTTGTGGCTCAGACCGTTTCCCTGATATGCTTGGGGGTGATGTGACAGACTGATGGGCTTGGTTTTCAGGTGCCACCTGTGCGCTTTCCGCAGAAGACTGGGTGGAAGACCATGTGGTGAACGTGCTGGAAGCACTGTCGGCCACCCAATCGATTAATGCCTGTACCTGCTCAGGCCTTACCATCCTAAGAGCGGCATTGGGCCCCACGAGATATTGCGGTACATTCTGCCGGCTAGTTGAGGGAGTTCGTTCCCTACTGTGTGCGCCTGGGGCCGAACGGCCACGTCCTCTACCAGCAACAGAGGCTCCACGGACACCACCACGACCGCGTCCTCGTCCCTTAATAGTATTTTTCTTCATTGTTGCGATTCAACTCGCACCACAATGAAATATATTATTTTTTATAAGCAAAATCCCCTCACTGGAATACTTTCAGTCTTTTGACTGTATGGATTACAGATGGAATGACTGTTATATGTGAGTACCGCTTTCTTTGACAGATTCTAGTATGGGTACATATATGTTTTCCCAACCCCAGCACATTAGTTTGCTAATTCCAGATGTATGAAACGCAGGCCTAACTGTATCTAGTATATTGAACGCCAGATAAACTAACTTGGCCTTTTTTAAATAAAAAAAATCCCCTCACTGGAATACTTTCAGTCTTTTGACTGTATGGATTACAGATGGAATGACTGTTATATGTGAGTACCGCTTTCTTTGACAGATTCTAGTATGGGTACATATATGTTTTCCCAACCCCAGCACATTAGTTTGCTAATTCCAGATGTATGAAACGCAGGCCTAACTGTATCTAGTATATTGAACGCCAGATAAACTAACTTGGCCTTTTTTAAATAAAAAAAATCCCCTCACTGGAATACTTTCAGTCTTTTGACTGTATGGATTACAGATGGAATGACTGTTATATGTGAGTACCGCTTTCTTTGACAGATTCTAGTATGGGTACATATATGTTTTCCCAACCCCAGCACATTAGTTTGCTAATTCCAGATGTATGAAACGCAGGCCTAACTGTATCTAGTATATTGAACGCCAGATAAACTAACTTGGCCTTTTTTAAATAAAAAAAAAATTCCCTCACTGGAATACTTTCAGTCTTTTGACTGTATGGATTACAGATGGAATGACTGTTATATGTGAGTACCGCTTTCTTTGACAGATTCTAGTATGGGTACATATATGTTTTCCCAACCCCAGCACATTAGTTTGCTAATTCCAGATGTATGAAACGCAGGCCTAACTGTATCTAGTATATTGAACGCCAGATAAACTAACTTGGCCTTCTTTAAATAAAAAAAATCCCCTCACTGGAATACTTTCAGTCTTTTGACTGTATGGATTACAGATGGAATGACTGTTATATGTGAGTACCGCTTTCTTTGACAGATTCTAGTATGGGTACATATATGTTTTCCCAACCCCAGCACATTAGTTTGCTAATTCCAGATGTATGAAACGCAGGCCTAACTGTATCTAGTATATTGAACGCCAGATAAACTAACTTGGCCTTTTTTAAATAAAAAAAAAATTCCCTCACTGGAATACTTTATGGCTTTTCACTGTATGGATTACAGGTGGACTGGTATTAGTAGGGGTGACACAAGCACACCCAAGTCCCTGATGTAGGATTTCTATGGCACAGACCACTATTACAAGTGATTAATGGACGTTGGGAGAGATTGTGCTGCAGCACTAGTCCCAAGATGGCCGCCGCCTATCAGCCCAGTAACATGTGCCACAAAATGGTCTGCACAACCTTTAAAAAAAATAGCCTTGGACTGTGCTGCTAAATCGCTATTGGTCTGAATCCCAGGTGTAGATGTCTGACTTGTTTGGAGCTTTGGAATGCACACTGTGGCAGCTTCTGCTGCAGCACTACAAGTCGCAAAATGGCGGCCGGCGGTCAGCCCAGGTACATGTGGATGGAAAAATCACTCTGGCCACTCTAAAAATAGCCAATCCCTATCAAAAAAGCAGCTCAGCTGCAGTTGTTCAGATGAATCACAGGTGGAGGAGAGAAATTTGCTTCCAGTTATTCAATTATCCCTGCCTATTCTCGCCCTAGCATCAGCTGCGTCTATCCCTGTTCTATTCACATCGGGAGTGAGCACGTCCCGACGTGCGCACAAGCTTATAAAGAGGCTGAGTCACATGCTGCACTTGGCCAATCACAGCCTTGCCAATAGTAGGCATGGCTGCGATGGCATCTTAGGGCAAGTAGTATGATGCATGTTGATTGGCTGCTTTGCAGCCTTTCAAAATGCGCCAAAATACATGCCGAACGACGAACCCGAACCCGAACTTTTACGAAAAAGTTCGGGTTCGGGTCCGTGTCACGAACACCCCAAAATTCGGTACGGACCCGAACTATGCTCGAACTGTTCGCTCAACACTATTTAAGACCACTTGAAAAATGGCAAAAAATCATATTTGGCATGGCTGGATCTTAACAAGGTTCCAAATAAAGCTTCAACATGCAACAAGAAGAAATGGGAGTGAGACAAAACATTTTTTGAGCATTCAATTTTATGAAAACAACGAATAAACTGAAACAGGCTGTTTTTCAGCTGATCAAAAGTTTAGGACCACACCTCCAAAAAAAAAAAAAAAAAACCCAAAACAGAAATCCAACTTCCAAACAGGAACTCAGTAATGAGTAGCTCCGCCGTTATTGTTTATCACTTAAAAAATTTGTTTTGGCATGCTTTTTTTTTTTTATAAATCTTTTTTTTTTCATCATAATAGAAAACAACACACATTATAATAGAAAAAACAGCCAGTACAAAGAAGCCACTATACAAAAATAGACAGCTATCTTATATACGAATAGCAGAATCCTACAGAGATTATAACTAGGGCTGCAAATTAATACTTAGTGCATATATTATAGCTATAACCACCCATCCCTTCCCCCCCTATTGGCTGTCGTCACTACCAGCTCCGGTAAAGACCCGCACAGTTTCACCAGTGGCTATGTCTAAACAGTCCTACGTGCCGCCCTCCGTTTCCTTTCCATATCCTCATACACTTTAATTTGTTGATGGTAAAGGATCCATTCATTTATCGAGGGTGGAGAGACAGAGCCCCAATGTCTGACTAAAATAACTTTTCACCATCAGACCCCTCATCCAGATCTGTCTAACCCGGGACGGGACTTCCATATCTAACACATAATCTCCCAGCAGCACTGTCACCATCCCAGGGCTATACCTCGAGGAGGACTCCTTTTTTAGGGCTTAAAAAACTTGTTCCCAATACCTTTTTATTTTGCTACATTCCCAGAGTAAATGCCTAAAATCTGCATTCACATACCCACATTTCGAGCAGCAGCAGTCTCGGCCTTTATTCCTGGAAAATTTTGCTTGGGTTTTTGGAGTATAGTACAACTGGTGGAGAATCTTAAATTGGATTAATCTATGGGCATTAGAGA
Source organism: Bufo bufo (assembly GCF_905171765.1). Classification (NCBI taxonomy): domain Eukaryota; kingdom Metazoa; phylum Chordata; class Amphibia; order Anura; family Bufonidae; genus Bufo; species Bufo bufo. The sequence continues at coordinate 72,563,611 of NC_053395.1, read as the reverse complement.
GTGAAGCCTTTCTTACATTCCTGTAAATACTAGACCATTGTAATGGAGAGCAATGTAACTCTTGCTCCCAATTACTCAAGCTTTTATACAGAGTTACAGTTGCTAATGCTGTTCGAAATTTACTATATAGGCTAGCTATCTTGACCCTCTCATCTACCTGGGCGTAACAATAATCAAAAAATACATTCTCCCGTGGACACATATAACCTTTGTTCCTAGAAGCCTCATAGGCGTGTTTTAAACGTGAATACATAAACACATCTAATAGTGTATTATCCGTGAGCTTATAATCAGAGAAGGATTTAAAGTGTTCACATACGAATATATGAGACATATTAACCACCCCCCTACGTGACCAATAAGCAAAATCTGTGATTTTAAAGAATTCGGTCAAGTTCCTATTCTCCCACAAAGGGGTAAAAGCAAAAGAGTGAGAGACTTTCAAAATCCTCTTAAGCTTATTCCAAACCCTTTGTAGGGTCCAAGGGATCAATAGGGACTTCCTCACTCCCAAATAACCAGACTCCAAACATGTAAAAATATTCTCTATTGATTGTCCCAAAACCTGCAACAGATATTGTGCTAATAAACTATCAGTGAAACTACAACACCGCTGAACCTGTGCACATGAATAGTATCCATGAAAGAAAGGGAATGATAGCCCACCATCTAATTCCGACAACCATAGGTATTTTTGTTTTATTCTCACCCTCTTTCTTCCCCATATTAGATCGTTAATAAGGGTCTCCAATCTATAAAAAAAGATATCATCAATCCATACTGGGGAAGCACACATCGGGTACATCACAATAGGAAGGATAATCATCTTAATCAGCGCTATTCGATCCGTCTGAGCTAGAATCAGTTTCTGCCAAGCGCATATTTTAGACTTTACTTTGTTCAGGACCGGAGCTAAATTAAGCTCATAAAACCTCTTTATAGGGAGACCAATCTTAATCCCCAGATAATCCAATGCATCATTCGGAGCAAGAACCCTTACTCCACTCCCCTAATCTACGGCCTTGCGGTTAAGCGGGAGGAGCGATGACTTGTACCAATTAATCAAATAGCCCGAGAATATACCAAAGTCCTCTATTACTGCCATCACATAAGGGAGGATTTTCCATCCCCGATCCAAAAACAAAATAACATAATAGGCATAAAGGCTTATTTTATTGCTCACTCCTGCCACCCCAAAGCTGTCTATACTGTTATCTAAACGGATCTTACAGGCTAATGGTTCAATAAATAAGGCAAAGAGGAGGGGACGGGTTAAAAGAGGCCAATGCACAGCTCAAGATACTTTTATAGCAACCAGACGTGCCAAGAACTTTCCTGTTTTACACGATTCGCAGAAGCGATTTTGACCCTTTTGGGCTTTGCTATATAAAAGTATCTTGAGCTGTGCATTGGCCTCTTTTAACTGGGTTATGTTTTGCTCATTATGGTGAGCAGTCAATACACCCTGTAATCTTCTAATTGTCTCTGTCAACTGTTGTTCCCTTTGGCGAAGTTCCGATCTATACCGGTTAATTTTAGAAAAATATATACCCTGATATGGGCCTTCAATGCATCCCACACATAGTGGATATGTGTCGAGCCTACATTGAAGCCCCAGAATTCCTGTATTTCAAGGTCTATCTGACCTTGCTCTCCTATCACGTCCAACCAGTGCAAATTAAATTTAAAAGTTCTGCCTGAAGCTGGAGGGTCCACCTCTCTAAGCGAGATCAGGACTGGAGAGTGATCTGAGATTCCATGAGGTTCATACTTCATTTTCGCAATTTGATGACACAGATCACGACTTGCAAAAGCCAGATCAATACGAGACATTAACCCATAGGTCTGGCTAAAGCAAGAATAAATTATCTTATTGCCATAGAGGTGGCGCCAGATATCAACCAGCGCCAGCTCCTGGCAAACCGAACTCCAGTCCGATCCTGCCCAGAAGAGGTATAAAAACGATCCAATCCAGAGTCAAGTACAGCATTAAAATCTCTGGCTACTAGTAGCGGACAGTTTTTTTTTGTAGCCAGGTAATTAGTTAATAAAGAGAAGACAGTTGATTTATATGGTGGAGAAATTCCATACCACCATGGATATAAACACTAACCCCTCTTGAATAAGAGGAGAAGTAAGCATGATATTCAAAAGAAGCCCATCTTCTTTTCAATGTATAGAGCCTGTCCATTGTTGCATGGGTTTCTAACAGTACAACAATAGCCGGCAGATGACGTGCCACCTGGTCAAACACAACCGTCCTCTTCACCCTGTCTCCCAACCCTCTCACATTCCAAAATAGAATGTTACCTGACATAAACAGATAATGAGTGATAATCCTAATCTCCCATCTAGGAGAGAGACACATAAGACTGCAGAGCAAGTGACGACAACCAATCCCTCCCCTGTACCCACCCCCAAAATATCCCCTCCATGGTTGATAAGGAAAAGCACATTACCCATCAACCTCTTCCAATCCACCAAACCTCCCCCCAAACCACCCTTCCCCCTAGCATCTCCCTACTCCCACAACCTTATTTTCTTTTAGTCCCGCTGTATCCAGCCATTGAGTAGCCTCCGTCTGGGTGGAGAAAAAATGGACCCTATCGTTATGTACCACCCTCAATTTGGCTGGATACATCATTGAATATTAAATATTGGCTTCAATTAATCTTTTTTTAACCTCAAAAAAGGATCTTCTTTTTATTTGGGTCTCTCGTGAGAAGTCTGGATATATTGCTATCAAATTACCATCAAAGTATGTCTCTAATACTTCTCTCTTACGTCTAAGTACCCAATCCCGATCTTTTGAGCAAACAAATTTCGCCAGAATTGCCCTAGGGGGAGCCCGTGGTGGGGGCTTTTTAAAAGGGATTCTATGGGCCCTTTCCACACAGAAAGTAGATACGTCTTGATCCGGACCCAAATTGTCCACCAACCATTTTTGGATGAAATTTGCCGGGTTATCCTGTTCTGTCCCTTCTGGAAAACCTACTAGTCGCAAATTATATGTACGGGACCTATCCTCCAAATCTATCAGTTTCCCTCTAAGCCAGACTCGATTTATATCTACCTCTTCCAATCTCTTTTTTAAAAGACTGGTCTCTGAAGTGGCAGAATCCACTGCAGATTCCAGCTCCTTCACCTTCGCTCTTAGTTTAACCATCTCATCTCTAATTATCGCGATATCACCCTGTACTGCTGAGAGGGACAGTGCCATCTCTGCAACCGAGGTATTAGTGACATTTACTACTTCGAAAATATCAGAGAGTTTTTTATTAATATTCTTAAAACTTTCACTCTGGGATATGTTAGTCTCTATAGTGCCACCCTCTGACCCGTCCGTGTTACCCACTCCCTGCTCCACCTGTAAAGCAGCTCTCTGTGTACCTCCCCTAGTTTGAGGTGGAGGAGACTTCAAAAATTTATCTAACCGTCTGGGGGCTTCCCTTCTGACCTCCTTTCGGCGAAGCCATCCCTCCTGATTTGCGATACTTAGGCGGCATTTTAAAGGACCCCTGTACGAACAATTCGCACGGGGAAAATCCAATAATAAAGCCTGGGAATATAACACACAGAGGGATTTCCAATACCAGATCCTCTAGTAGTCCGGATCGGGAAAGGGAGACACCCGTAACCAACTATAAATCCCAGGCAGCTTAGTTCACAGTCATGGAAACTCTAATACCCCGCACTTAAATTAAATACAGGTGAATATGGCACCTAACTTCAGAGAAAGAGCTGAATACTTATAAAGGGAAGACATAGATACATGGGTACATGTTAACCACAACAAAGACATACAGATATTCCTCAGCATACGGGCTTCCTCCCACCGCTATCCCACCTTATAGATGAACTATTGAGGCGAAGGGATTATTTAGCTCAAAATAGCAGTATAATAAAAATAGTCAAGAGGACATCAAACAAAAGTCTCTGTAGGCCTGAAAAACGTATCACATAAGGGTCTAATGAAAAACAAATAATTTAACACCTCAGTCGTCTATAATGGATCAGGTAGGTGCCTCCTCAAACCTCCAATCCTACCAGACCTGTAGAACCCCCAGATAGGCCTTGTCCACCCAATAAACAAACAGAGAGAGTTATCGGGTCACCCAGCCAGAATCCTCCCAGCGCCTGGAATTTGTTCAAAGGGCAAATCCAACAAGGTGGACCCACAGATACACCTGAGAGTCACAGGCGGCAGAACAGGTCACCCAGCCAGAATCCTCCGAGCGCTTGGAATTTGTTCATAGGGCAAATCCAGCAAGGTGGATCCACAGATACACCTGAGAGTCACAGGCGGCAGAACAGGTCACAGCGAGTCTTAAACCCCTAACAAGCACACTGCCCAGCGTATCCAGGGGAGACCCCTCCTCCACAGACCAGCAAAGTCTAGCCTCTACTCATGGCTCCCCTGACGTCCACGTCCAGGCACTACCGCTGGCCAGCATCCACCACAGAATGACGGGGAGAAGAAGCGCAGCGGCGCCTGCACGCTACACCAGCATCCACCGCAGGGTCAGCAGGACCAGGAGGGAAAGAAGCGCAGACCATCCATCGCAGGGCCTACAGGACCAGGAAAAGAATCACAAGGCATCTACCGCAGGGCCAGGAGCGCTCACACACCAACTCCACAGAAGTCCCACCAACTCCCGACGCCCGCCCCAGGTAAACGAGTGTACCTCCACAGGATCCAGACCGCGAGACCTGTGACTTGCAACTAGGTAGGATAATATGGCGCCGGCTGTTAGCAAAGTTATGCTCTCATCCTCAGGTCCACGCCGGCTCCATTTTTGTAATGAGCGCTGCCATGCTCCACGCACATGCTCCCGGCAGGTCACACACAGGGCTCCGCATACCACTTCAGATCGGGAGGCAGGGAGAGGGGGGAGAAGGCGGTGAGGGGAGGAGCGCGGAACACACCGCTACGTCATGCCGCTTCGATTGTTGGAACCACTGTTCTAGAGCATGTCCATCATCGTTTCGGCATGCTTGATGCAAGCGTTTCCATGAGGTGAGTGGGAACATTTCTCCAAGTGGTGAAGACGGCCGCACGAAGGCCATCTACTGTCTGGAACTGTTGTCCATATTTGTAAACTTCCCTTGCCATCCATCCCCAAAGGTTCTCAATTGGATTTAGATCAGGGGAATACGCAGGATGGGCCAAAAGAGTGATGTTATTATCCTCGAAGAAGTCCCTTGTCCTGCGGGCATTGTGTACTGTAGCGTTGTCCTGTTGAAAAACCCAGTCGTTACCACACAGACGAGGGCCCTCAGTCATGAGGAATGCTCTCTGCAACATCTGGACATAGCCAGCGGCCGTTTGACGCCCCTGCACTTCCTGAAGCTCCATTGTTCCACTGAAGGAAAAAGCACCCCAGACCATTATGGCGCCCCCTCCACTGTGGCGCGTAGAAAACATCTCAGGTGGGATCTGCTTGTCATGCCAGTAACATTGGAAACCATCAGGACCAGCAAGGTTAAATTTTTTCTCATCAGAGAATAAAACTTTCTTCCACATTTGAATGTCCCATGTTTGGTGCTCTCTTGCAAAGTCCAAACGAGCAGTTCTGTGGCGTTCAAGGAGACGAGGTCTTTGAAGACGTTTTTTGTTTTTGAAGCCCTTCAGTCTCAGATGCCGTCTGATGGTTATGGGGCTGCAGTCAGCACCAGTATGGGCCTTAATTTGGGTCGAGGATCGTCCAGTGTCTTGACGAACAGACAATTGGATCCCCCGGCTCAGTGCTGATGACATTTTTTTGGGTCTTCCACTTGACTTTTTTGTTCCATAACCCTCAGGATCATTTAAGAAATTCCAAATGAATGTCTTACTGCGTCCCACCTCAGCAGCGATGGCGCGCTGTGAGAGACCCTGCTTATGCAGTTCAACAACCCGACCACGTTCAAAAAGGGAGAGTTTTTTTTGCCTTTGCCATCACAACATGTGACTACCTGACAGAAAATGACAATGAATCCACTTATTTGCACAGATTTGGCCTTTTAAAGGCATGTGGTCCTAAAATTTGGATCAGCTGAAAAACAGCCTGTTTCAGTTTAATCGTTATTTTCAATTAATTGAATGCTCAATTTTTTTTTTGTCTCACTCTCATTTCTTCTTGTTGCATGTTGAAGCTCTACTTAGAACCTTGTTAAGATCCAACAATGTAAATTATGATTTTTTGCCATTTTTCAAGTGGTCTTAAACTTTTGATCAGGACTGTATATACACTGCTCAAAAAAATAAAGGGAACACAAAAATAACACATCCAAGATCTGAATTAATTAAATATTCTTCTGAAATACTTTGTTCTTTACATAGTTGAATGTGCTGACAACAAAATCACACAAAAATAAAAAAAATGGAAATCAAATTTTTCAACCCATGGAGGTCTGGATTTGGAGTCACACTCAAAATTAAAGTGGAAAAACACACTACAGGCTGATCCAACTTTGATGTAATGTCCTTAAAACAAGTCAAAATGAGGCTCAGTAGTGTGTGTGGCCTCCACGTGCCTGTATGACCTCCCTACAACGCCTGTGCATGCTCCTGATGAGGTGGCGGACGGTCTCCTGAGGGATCTCCTCCCAGACCTGGACTAAAGCATCTGCCAACTCCTGGACAGTTTGTGGTGCAACATGACGTTGGTGGATAGAGCGAGACATGATGTCCCAGATGTGCTCAATTGGATTCAGGTCTGTGGAACGGGCGGGCCAATCCATAGCATCAATGCCTTCGTCTTGCAGGAACTGCTGACACACTCCAGCCACATGAGGTCTAGCATTGTCTTGCATTAGAAGGAACCCAGGGCCAACCGCACCAGCATATGGTCTCACAAGGGGTCTGAGGATCTCATCTCGGTACCTAATGGCAGTCAGGCTACCTCTGGTGAGCACATGGAGGGCTGTGCGGCCCTCCAAAGAAATGCCACCCCACACCATTACTGACCCAATGCCAAACCGGTCATGCTGGGGGATGTTGCAGGCAGCAGAACGTTCTCCACGGCATCTCCAGACTCTGTCACGTCTGTCACATGTGCTCAGTGTGAACCTGCTTTCATCTGTGAAGAGCACAGGGCACCAGTGGCGAATTTGCCAATCTTGGTGTTCTCTGGCAAATGCCAAACGTCCTGCACGGTGTTGGGCTGTAAGCACAACCCCCACCTGTGGATGTCGGGCCCTCATATCACCCTCATGGAGTCTGTTTCTGACCGTTTGAGCAGACACATGCACATTTGTGGCCTGCTGGAGGTCATTTTGCAGGACTCTGGCAGTGCTCCTCCTGTTCCTCCTTGCACAAAGGTGGAGGTAGCGGTCCTGCTGCTGGGTTGTTGCCCTCCTACGGCCTCCTCCAAGTCTCCTGATGTACTGGCCTGTCTCCTGGTAGCGCCTCCATGCTCTGGAAACTACGCTGACAGACACAGCAAACCTTCTTGCCACAGCTCGCATTGATGTGACATCCTGGATAAGCTGCACTACCTGAGCCACTTGTGTGGGTTGTAGACTCCGTCTCATGCTACCACTAGAGTGAAAGCACCGCCAGCATTCAAAAGTGACAGAAACATCAGCCAGGAAGCATAGGAACTGAGAAGTGGTCTGTGTTCACCACATGCAGAACCACTCCTTTATTGGGGGTGTCTTGCTAATTGCCTATAATTTCCACCTGTTGTCTATCTCATTTGCACAACAGCATGTGAAATTGATTGTCACTCAGTGTTGCTTCCTAAGTGGACAGTTTGATTTCACAGAAGTGTGATTGACTTGGAGTTACATTGTGTTGTTTAAGTGTTCCCTTTATTTTTTTGAGCAGTGTATATATATATATATATATATATATATATATATATCTTATATATACACTAAACAAAAATATTAATGCAACACTTTCGGTTTTGCTCCCATTTTGCATGAGCTGAACTTAAAGATCTGAAACATTTTCTACATACACGAAAGACCCATTACTCTCAAATATTGTTCACAAATCTGTCTAAATCTGTGATAGTGAGCACTTCTCATTTGCCGAGATAATCCATCCCACCTTACAGGTGTGGCATATCAAGGTGCTGATTAGACAGCATGAATATTGCACACAATAAAAGTCCACTCTGAAATGGGCCCAGTTTTGCCTTACTGGGGGGAAGGGTGTCAGAAAACTAGTCAGTATCTGGTGTGGCCACCATTTGCCAAACGCAGTGCAACACATCTCAGTCATATAGAGTTGATCAGGTTGCTGATTGTGGCCTGTGGAATGTTGGTCCAATCCTATTCAATAGCTGTGCAAAGTTGCAGAATATTAGCAGGAACACGGTGTTGTATACGCCGATCCACAGCATCCCAAACATGCTCAATGGGTGGCATGTCCGGTGAGTATGCTGGCCATCCAAGGAATTGTGAACAGATCCTCGCAATATGGGGCCGTGCATTATAATGCTGCAACATGAGGTGATGGTCGTGGATGTATGGCACAACAATGGCCTCAGGATCTCGTCACGGTATCTCTGTACATTCAAAATGCCATCAATAAAATGCACCTGTGTTCGTTGTCCATAACATACGCCTGCCCATACCATAACCCCACCGCCACCATGGGCAACTCGATCCATAACATTGACGTCAGCAAACCGCTCACCCATATGACGCCACACACGCTGTCTGCCATCTGCCCTGAACAGTGAAAACCGGGACTCATCCGTGAACAGAACACCTCTCCAACATGCCAGACACCATCGATTGTGAGCATTTTCCCATTCAAATTGGCGACAAACGACGACAAACTGCAGTCAGGTCCAGACCCAGATGAGGACGACGAGCATGCAGATGAGCTTCCCTGAGATGGTTACTGACAGTTTGTGCAGAAATTCTTTGGTTATGCAAACCGATTGTTGCTGCAGCCGTCTCGGTGGCTGGTCTCAGACAATCATAGAGGTGAACATGCTGGATATGGAGGTCCTGGGCTGGTGTGGTTACACGTGGTCTGCGGTTGTGAGGCCGGTTGGATGTACTGCCAAATTCTCTGAAACGCCTTTGGAGATGGCTTATGGTAGAGAAATGAACATTCATTGCATGGGCAACACCTCTGGTAAACATTCCTGCAGTCAACATGCCAATTGCACGCTCCCTCAAACGTTGCGACATCTGTGGCATTATGCTGTGTGATCAAACTGCACATTTCATGGTGGTCTTTTATTGTGGGCAGTCTAAGGCACACCTGTGCAATATTCATGTTGTCTAATCAGCACCTTGACAGGCCACACCTGTGAGGTGGGATAGATTATCTTGGCAAAGAAGAAGTGCCCACTAACACAGAAGTAAAAAATAATACGAAAACAAATAAATACTGAAACATAATAGATAATAAATAGTACAGAGTGTGTGGAAGAGTTTTTTTTTATGTGAGTAAAGTATAAAAAAAAAATTTGGGACGTACTGATATGTGCGAGTGCATATGAAATACATGATAACAACTAAAAACAATGAAACCGGAAATAGCAAAATAATTGCTGAACATGTGCAAATCATGTGAAGCATGCCATGATTAGGTATAGACAATACATGATTAAATATAAAAAGAAAAAAAAAGCAAAGTGAAAAAACATACTAAAAATCATTGAATGAAAAAAGAAAAGGACATGTGAGGAAATAGTGAATAGCGAAAAGTAAAAAAGGGGGGGGACCTTATTACATTATTACTTATTTTTTTTGTATTTTAATTTTTTGTTGTGTGCGGGGTGAACATGAAAGGCGAACTAAAGTAATAACAAGTGATGTAAAAACCAAGGTGAATGTGAGGGACTACCATGTGAGGTGTGCATATGAAAACCAAAAGTGTGTGACGGCAAAGCACAATTCTGTGAAAGAGGAAGCGAGAGAGTAATAAGTAAACACCAAATGTACTGCTGCATCAAAGTGTGGGTGTACCAAATAACACATAGCCACACAAAAAATCATCAATGAAAATACATACAATACAAATCATACAAGATCATAAAGATGGTATGTACCTGTAGAGGTCTAATGCTGATAACGAACTAAACCAAAATAGCCATAGGGGCAAATGGACAAAATCTAAACCACATCACCTAACTCTCCTGTTCACAGGACAGCATACAGGGCCATCACCAATTCCCCTATGCCAAAGTAGGGTCAATCAAAGAGCGCGACCAGATAATAATACAGATAAGATGCTACTAGCTAATAGAAAAAGTTAAAGTGCCTTAGGGCCTCACGTTTCTTCCTACAGTTGTGAAACCTGACACCTAAACTAGTAGACCTACTGATGGAATTACTAAATTATGTCCTCACGCACAACTACTTTTTGTTTAAAGATCACCACTATTTACAGCTATGTGGGGTCGGGTGGCGATGGGCGCGACATGCGCACCATCGTATGAAATTTTTTTTTTGGAGGCATTGGGAACGTGAACTTTTCAGGTGTCTATGGAAGAGGCGGATGGTCAGAATTATCTTTAAGGGCTTCTACTCGATGACCGTCTTGATTTTGTTTAAGACGGTCTGATATTGACTATTTGATATTTCTAGTGTGCAATAATAACGGTGCCAGATACATTCTTTGTTTTGCACATGTTTATATTCAGCCTTTATTCTGTGCAGTTTATTACTTTTACAGTTGACTGTCACTGGTCATGGTTGTTGTTTCTATTGCTGACCACATGTTTGCACTTGCACTTTATCCAATAGTTCACCAATCATGCATTTTCATTTTAATATTGTGTTCTGCCAATTATGTGAATTGTAGTTAGAGTTGAGCGAACACCTGGATGTTTGGGTTCGAGAAGTTCGGCCGAACTTCCCGGAAATGTTCAGGTTCGGGATCCGAACCCGACCCGAACTTCGTCCCGAACCCGAACCCCATTGAAGTCAATGGGGACCCGAACTTTTCGGCACTAAAAAGGCTGTAAAACAGCCCAGGAAAGGGCTAGAGGGCTGCAAAAGGCAGCAAAATGTAGTTAAATCCCCTGCAAACAAATGTGGATAGGGAAATGAATAAAAATAAAAATTAAATAAATAAAAATTAACCAATATCAATTGGAGAGAGGTCCCATAGCAGAGAATCAGGCTTCATGTCAGCAGAGAATCAGGCTTCATGTCATAGCAGAGAATCAGGCTTCACGTCAGCCAAAACTGGAACAGTCCATTGTCAGATATTTAGGCCCCGGCACCCAGACAGAGGAGAGAGGTCCCATAGCAGAGATTCAGGCTTCATGTCAGCAGAGAATCAGTCTTCATGTCATAGCAGAGAATCAGGCTTCACGTCACCCGAAACTGGAACAGTCCATTGTCAGATATTTAGGCCCCGGCACCCAGACAGAGGAGAGAGGTCCCATAACAGAGAATCTGGCTTCATGTCAGCAGAGAATCAGTCTTCATGTCATAGCAGAGAATCAGGCTTCACGTCAGCCAAAACTGGAACAGTCCATTGTCATATATTTAGGCCCCGGCACCCAGACAGAGGAGAGAGGTCCCATAACAGAGATTCAGGCTTCATGTCAGCAGAGAATCAGTCTTCATGTCATAGCAGAGAATCAGGCTTCACGTCAGCCAAAACTGGAACAGTCCATTGTCATATATTTAGGCCCCGGCACCCAGACAAAGGAGAGAGGTCTCATAGCAGAGATTCAGGCTTCATGTCATAGCAGAGAATCATGCTTCACGTCACCCAAAACTGGAACAGTCCATTGTCAGATATTTAGGCCCCCTCACCCAGACAGAGGAGAGAGGTCCCATAGCAGAGATTCAGGCTTCATGTCATAGCAGAGAATCATGCTTCACGTCACCCAACACTGGAACAGGCCACTGTCAGATATTTTTAGGCCCCGGCACCCAGACAGAGGAGAGGTTTATTCAACTTTGGGTTGCCCCGCAATATAATGGTAAAATGAAAATAAAAATAGGATTGAATGAGGAAGTGCCCTGGAGTACAATAATATATGGTTAAGGGGAGGTAGTTAATGTCTAATCTGCACAAGGGATGGACAGGTCCTGTGGGATCCATGCCTGGTTCATTTTTATGAACATCAGCTTGACCACATTGGCTGTAGACAGGCGGCTGCGTTTGTCTGTGATGACGCCCCCTGCCATGCTGAATACACGTTCAGACAAAACGCTGGCCGCCGGACAGGCCAGCACCTCCAAGGCATAAAAGGCTAGCTCTGGCCACATGGACAATTTGGAGACCCAGAAGTTGAATGGGGCCGAACCATCAGTCAGTACGTGGAGGCGTGTGCACACGTACTGTTCCACCATGTTAGTGAAATGTTGCCTCCTGCTAACATGTTCCGTATCAGGTGGTGGTGCAGTTAGCTGTGGCGTGGTGACAAAACTTTTCCACATCTCTGCCATGCTAACCCTGCCCTCAGAGGAGCTGGCCGTGACACAGCTGCGTTGGCGACCTCTTGCTCCTCCTCTGCCTTCGCCTTGGGCTTCCACTTGTTCCCCTGTGACATTTGGGAATGCTCTCAGTAGCGCGTCTACCAACGTGCGCTTGTACTCGCGCATCTTCCTATCACGCTCCAGTGCAGGAAGTAAGGTGGGCACATTGTCTTTGTACCGTGGATCCAGCAGGGTGGCAACTAAGCAGGGTGGCAACCACCTGTTTAGTTTCCCCTGAAGACGCCGACAGGCTCGGCGAAACATGTAGGGACACAGGGTGTTGATTTTTAGGCAGGAGTAAGTAAGGGAGCCCGCTACAAGTCTCTGGTATAGGAGATTCTATTTCACTAGATGATTAAATTCATTGGGAAAGTCTAAGTACATGAGATACAAGATGTGCACATGAAAACTGGCAACTGACCCTGAAATGTCACTCCTGAAGGTTTTAAAATGTTCCCAAGTAATATGGTGGTTTTAAAAGGATTATAATAAAATTTAGTTTTAATAATATTAGTCGGAGGAGTTGCATAAATACGCTTGGTCCAAGTGACCGTTAAAAATGTAAAATTATGGCAACCCAGTAGTCCGCACACGTTAAAATGTGGGCAACTCTGCTGTCGTTGCGCAGGCACTGCAGCATGTAGTCGCTCATGTGTGCCAGGCTGCCCAGAGGTATGGACAAGCTGTCCTCTGTGGAAGGCGTATCGTCATCGTCCTGCGTTTCCCCCCAGCCACGCACCAGTGATGGGCCCGAGCTGCGTTGGGTGCCACCCCGCTGTGAACATGCTTCATCCTCATCCTCCTCATCCTTGTCCTCCAGTAGTGGGCCCTGGCTGGCCACATTTGTACCTGGCCTCTGCTGTTGCAAAAAAACTCCCTCTGAGTCACTTCTAAGAGACTGGCCTGAAAGTGCTAAAAATGACCTCTCTTCCTCCTCCTCCTCCTCCTGGGCCACCTCCTCTTCCATCATCGCCCTAAGTGTTTTCTCAAGGAGACATAGAAGTGGTATTGTAACGCTGATAATGGCGTCATCGCCACTGGCCATGTTGGTGGAGTTCTCGAAACAGCACAACAGGGCACACAGGTCTCGCATGGAGGCCCAGTCATTGGTGGTGAAGTGGTGGTGTTCCGCAGTGCGACTGACCCGTGCGTGCTGCAGCTGAAACTCCACTATGGCCTGCTGCTGCTCGCACAGTCTGTCCAGCATGTGCAAGGTGGAGTTCCACCTGGTGGGCACGTCGCATATGAGGCGGTGAGCGGGAAGGCCGAAGTTACGCTGTAGTGCAGACAGGCGAGCAGCAGCAGGATGTGAAAGCCGGAAGCGCGCACAGACGGCCCGCACTTTATGCAGCAGCTCTGACATGTCGGGCTAGTTGTGAATGAACTTCTGCACCACCAAATTCAGCACATGCGCCAGGCAAGAAATGTGCGTCAAACCGGCTAGTCCCAGAGCTGCAACGAGATTTCGCCCATTATCGCACACCACCAGGCCGGGCTTGAGGCTCACCGGCAGCAACCACTCGTTGGTCTGTTGTTCTATACCCCGCCACAACTCCTGTGCGGTGTGGGGCCTGTCCCCCAAACATATGAGTTTCAGAACGGCCTGCTGACGTTTACCCCGGGCTGTGCTGAAGTTGGTGGTGAAGGTGTGTGGCTGACAGGATGAGCAGGTGGAAGAAGAGGAGGAGGAAGCCGAGTAGGAGGAGGAGGCAACAGGAGGCAAAGAATGTTGCCCTGCGATCCTTGGCGGCGGAAAGACGTGCGCCAAACAGCTCTTCGCCTGGGGCCCAGCCGCCACTACATTTACCCAGTGTACAGTTAGGGAGATATAGCGTCCCTGGCCGTGCTTACTGGTCCACGTATCTGTGGTTAGGTGGACCTTGCCACAGATGGCGTTGCGCAGTGCACACTTGATTTTATCGGATACTTGGTTGTGCAGGGAAGGCACGGCTCTCTTGGAGAAGTAGTGGCGGCTGGGAACAACATACTATGGGACAGCAAGCGACATGAGCTGTTTGAAGCTGTCTGTGTCCACCAGCCTAAATGACAGCATTTCATAGGCCAGTAGTTTAGAAATGCTGGCATTCAGGGCCAGTGATCTAGGGTGGCTAGGTGGGAATTTACGCTTTCTCTCAAATGTTTGTGAGATGGAGAGCTGAACGCTGCCGTGTGACATGGTTGAGATGCTTGGTGACGGAGGTGGTGGTGTTGGTGGTACATCCCCTGTTTGCTGGGCGGCAGGTGCCAACGTTCCTCCAGAGGCGGAGGAAGAGGCCGAGGCGGCAGCAGCAGAAGAGGTAGCAGGGGGAGCCTGAGTGAGTTCCTTGCTTTTAAGGTGTTTACTCCACTGCAGTTCATGCTTTGCATGCAGGTGCCTGGTCATGCAGGTTGTGCTAAGGTTCAGAACGTTAATGCCTCGCTTCAGGCTCTGATGGCACAGCGTGCAAACCACTCTGGTCTTGTCATCAGCACATTGTTTGAAGAAGTGCCATGCCAGGGAACTCCTTGAAGCTGCCTTGGGGGTGCTCGGTCCCAGATGGCGGCGGTCAGTAGCAGTCAGAGTCTCTTGGCGGCGGGTGTTCTGCTTTTGCCCACTGCTCCCTCTTTTGCTACACTGTTGGCTCAGTCTCATCACTGCCTCTTCCTCCAAACTGTGAAAGTCAGTGGCACAACCTTTATTCCATGTGGGGTCTAGGACCTCATCGTCCCCTGCATCGTCTTCCACCCAGTCTTCCTCCCTGACCTCCTGTTTAGTCTGCACACTGCAGAAAGACGCATCAGTTGGCACCTGTGTTTCGTGATCATCAGAGATGTGCTGAGGTGGTATTCCCATGTCCTCATCATCAGGAAACATAAGTGGTTGTGCGTCAGTGCATTCTATGTCTTCCACCGCTGGGGAAGGGCTAGGTGGATGCCCTTGGGAAACCCTGCCAGCAGAGTCTTCAAACTGCATAAGAGACTGCTGCATAACTTGAGGCTCAGACAGTTTCCCTGATATGCATGGGGGCGATGTGACAGACTGATGGGCTTGGTTTTCAGGCGCCATCTGTGCGCTTTCTGCAGAAGACTGGGTGGGAGATAATGTGAACGTGCTGGATGCACTGTCGGCCACCCAATTGACTAATGCCTGTACCTGCTCAGGCCTTACCATCCTTAGAACGGCATTGGGCCCCACCAAATATCGCTGTAAATTCTAGCGTCTACTGGTACCTGAGGTAGTTGGTACACTAGGACGTGTGGCTGTGGCAGAACGGCCACGTCCTCTCCCAGCACCAGAGGGTACACTAACACCACCACGACCATGTCCGCGTCCGCGTCCCTTACTAGATATTTTCCTCATTGTTACCGTTCACCACAATAAGAAAAAAATTATTTGGCCCAATGTATTGCACCTAACACTATCTGGCTATCTACTTCGGTACCGTATTACACTAATACAGGCACAGCAGTAACCACAGATTTAGCTGAATATAAATTGTAGGCCTATTATTTAGGCGCTGGATGACAGGTATTTGTTTACGGACAGAATTAGACTTGGAGATGCACGGTAGCGTTTGAAGTTATTGAGAATGACCCTATCCACAACTTCAATCTAATATTCCCTTTTATGGATAGATTTAAACTTGGCCTGATACAGCAGAAACCACTGATTTAGGGAATTGTAAGTTGGGAATTGTATTTCAACCCAGAACAAAAATTGTGCTTTGGCGGACACTAAGTAACTTTGCCAGCCACAGCAGTAAACACAGATTTAGATGAATATAAATTGTAGGCCTATTATTTAAGCGCTGGATGACAGGTATACGTTTACGGACAGAATTAGAATTGGAGATGCACGGTAGCGTTTGAAGTTATTGAGAATGACCCTATCCGCACCTTCAATCTAATATACCCTTTTATGGATAGATTTAAACTTGGCCTGATACAGCAGAAACCACTGATTTAGGGAATTGCTAAGTTGGGAATTGTATTTCAACCCAGAACAAAAACTGTGCTTTGGCGGACACTAAATAACTTTACCAGCCACAGCAGTAAACACAGATTTAGCTGAATATAAATTGTAGGCCTATTATTTAAAGGGCTTCTGTCACCCCACAAAACTCTTTTTTTTTGGATAGTTACATTCCTTATAGCGCGATATAGGAGAATATAATCTTATCACTTACTTTCATGCGGCCGTTTCTTTAGAAAACAAAGTTTTATAATATGTAAATCCGGTCTCTACCAGCAAGTAGGGCGTCTACTTGCTGGTAGCCGCAGCAGAAAACCGCCCGCTCGCCGTGTTGATTGACAGGGCCAGCCGGGATCTCCTCCTCCGGCCGGCCCTGTCAGTATTTCAAAAATCGCGCGCCTCTGTTCATTCGGCGCAGGCGCTCTGAGATGATGAGGCTCGTCTCCTCAGAACTCCCTCAGTGCGCCTGCGCCGATGACATCACCGAAAGAGAAGACGTCATCCGCGCAGGCGCACTGAGGGAGTTCTGAGGAGACGAGCCTCCTCATCTCAGAGTGCCTGCGCCGAATGAACAGAGGCGCGCGATTTTTAAAATACTGACAGGGCCGGCCGGAGGAGGAGATCCCGGCTGGCCCTGTCAATCAACACGGCGAGGGGGCGGTTTTCTGCTGCGGCTACCAGCAAGTAGACGCCCTACTTGCTGGTAGAGACCGGATTTACATATTATAAAACTTTGTTTTCTAAAGAAACGGCCGCATGAAAGTAAGTGATAAGATTATATTCTCCTATATCGCGCTATAAGGAATGTAACTATCCAAAAAAAAAAAAAAGAGTTTGTGGGGTGACAGAAGCCCTTTAAGCGCTGGATGACAGGTATACGTTTACGGACAGAATTAGAATTGGAGATGCACGGTAGCGTTTGAAGTTATTGAGAATGACCCTATCCGCACCTTCAATCTAATATACCCTTTTATGGATAGATTTAAACTTGGCCTGATACAGCAGAAACCACTGATTTAGGGAATTGCTAAGTTGGGAATTGTATTTCAACCCAGAACAAAAACTGTGCTTTGGCGGACACTAAATAACTTTACCAGACACAGCAGTAAACACAGATTTAGCTGAATATAAATTGTAGGCCTATTATTTAGGCGCTGGATGACAGGTATACATTTACGGACAGAATTAGACTTGGAGATGCACGGTAGCGTTTGAAGTTATTGAGAATGACCCTATCCGCACCTTCAATCTAATATACCCTTTTATCAATAGATTTAAACTTGGCCTGCTACAGCAGAAACCACTGATTTAGGGAATTGCTAATTTGGGAATTGTATTTCAACCCAGAAAAAAATATATCCTTTGCCAGACAGCAGACAGTATTACAATTGGCTAGCCACAGCTGAAACACCAGATTTAGGGTACTGCTATTTTGGCAATTGTATTTCACCCCTCAATAAAATAGCAAGCACAGCCAAGCCCCTGATGTAGGATATAGCAAAAAAAAAAACACGCTATTGATGGTTAAATGTACTTGGTGGCAGCTTGTGCTGGCGCACCACAAGACACAAAATAGCCGTCGATCACCCCAGAAAAAAGTGACAGAAAAACGCTCTGGGCAGCCTTAAAACAGTGAGCAATTGAATAGCAGAGGTTGAATGATACACAGCTGTACATCGATCACTTCAGTAATTGTTTTTGAAGACTAAATCACTGCCTAATCTCGCCCTAACAGCAGCAGCTGCATCCTATCCCTACACTGATCAGAGCAGAGTGACGTGCGGCGCTACTTGACTCCAGCTTAAATAGAGGCTGGGTCACATGCTGCACTGGCACATTGCCAATAGTAGGCATGGCTGTGATGGCCTCTTGGGGAAAGTAGTATGACGCTTGTTGATTGGCTGCTTTGCAGCCTTTCAAAAAGCGCCAAGAAATCGCCGAACACCGAACCCGGGCTTTTAACAATTTTAACCACTAATTCATGTAATAATGTATTGATTTATTATATATATTATATACTATGTGTGTGTCATTTAGAATGTATCCTGTAGAAGATACAGGAGCACTGCAGTAAGTTTCTGTTAATTGGATTTCTGAGAAGAGTTAAAAGTTATTTCAAAACGATAGTTATTCATGGATGTAGATAAGTAAAATATACAAGTTCCGATGCCGAGTATCAAGGCCGTTATATAAATTTTTATCAAGTTAACATATATTCAAAAAGATAGGAGAAGACAGTGACTCCAACAAGTCTAGTTTGTAGGTAATTTAAAGTGTCAGGAAAAGACCTTCCTCAATGATGTATATTAAAAAGGTTAAGAAGGTCATATGAATGTATTATTAGGTATTTAGAATTAATGTTTAAGGTTGTGATATTCATCTGCAATACCACAGTGCCATCTAGAGGCAGATGGACAATATTATATTATTTTATAATTTGTTTTCTATACTATGTCAAGGGTTAATATGACATCATTGTGTTATTAGCATGCAAATACACCCACCTTACCTGATTGGAAATCCCTAATCTAAAAGGGGATGATTCTTAGATAAGGTGGGGAATAAATACTCGTGTGCGGAGCAGCAAAGGGGTCCATAGATCCATCCATCCATTCATTCAATCAAGACCAAAAGAAAAACTCAAAAGAATACTATGCCAGAAGAAACTTGGATTATATTTTTTGGACTACTAGAAAAGTTCTTGAGAACTGGTCCCATCTGAACTTTGTCTACCTTTGACCCGGTAACGTATATTGTGTTTACTACACATGATATTAATAAGATATTTCTCTCGGTATATAGCCAAGAGTCCTCATACTGTGGGAATATATAGTGTTAGGTGCCTCCATAATGCTGATTATTCTCTTAGCAAAGATGCATATTGTTAATAGAAGAAAAAGAGGACTAAACCCTTGTAAAGTTTTTTTTCCATAGTCTGATTGCCGAGCTGAATATTTTATCATATTAATATCATATATTTTTGATTGGTCATAGGAAAACCGAGTCAAGGGATAACGTTTATTTTCCTGTATAACCCGTGCTTTATTGCTATAGCCTGTTTGATAAACAGAAGATCCTAATTTTCTCTTGGTATATGAGTCTGTTTGTTAAAGCGATCCTTTCACCTAATTTTCACTTTATAAACTAGCAACAGTACCTTATAGATTATCTTGAGTGTGTTGTTATCCATGTTAGTGCCGCTTTCCTGGGCTCTTTATACTTCAAAAAATCGTCTTATAAACTTCACATTCGGTGCTCCAACAGTCATGCAACCAGTCAAGGGGGTAGCCGTACCGCCCCTGCCCTAACCCCTTCTCTATGCTCCTTAACTGACAGCCGGCTCAGTCGCCGGGACGGCGCTTCCGAAACCTGCGCATGCGCCGTCCTCCTGATTCGCCGCGCGATCCCGTCTTTCTTGCTGACAAAAGCGCGATCATGTAAGAGAATCGCGCATGCGCCTTACGCGATGCCGGCCTGTCTGCTCTCCTGTCTGCTCTCCCTCCCGTGCGCGCGCACAGGAGGGAGAGCAGACAGGAGAGCAGACAGGCCGGCATCGCGTAAGGCGCATGCGCGATTCTCTTACATGATCGCGCTTTTGTCAGCAAGAAAGACGGGATCGCGCGGCGAATCAGGAGGACGGCGCATGCGCAGGTTTCGGAAGCGCCGTCCCGGCGACTGAGCCGGCTGTCAGTTAAGGAGCATAGAGGAGGGGTTAGGGCAGGGGCGGTACGGCCAGAGGAGATGGAAGGGCTACCCCCTTGACTGGTTGCATGACTGTTGGAGCACCGAATGTGAAGTTTATAAGACGATTTTTTGAAGTATAAAGAGCCCAGGAAAGCGGCACTAACATGGATAACAACACACTCAAGATAATCTATAAGGTACTGTTGCTAGTTTATAAAGTGAAAATTAGGTGAAAGGTTCGCTTTAAAGGTATGACACTGGTTGTCATAAATCACTAAGTTATACTTTGCTGGTGAGATAAGGGTGTGTTAGCACCACCGTGAGGCATATTTTGGGTATTATTTTGTAACTTCATCATTTGTTTTGCAATTGTATTGATTTTATATTCTTTGTTTCTATAATAAACAATATATATATATATATTTTGCATATACAATTGTCCCTTTGTTTCACTGCTTGCACAAATCAAATTAAGATACTAGATAAAAGTACTTAGAGGCGTTTATTCCCGCCTGAAGGATCATATAATTTATATATATATATATATATATATATATATTTTTTTTTTTTTTTTTTTTTATCCTCTCTTTTATATAAAGATTCTTTTTATATAGAAGATAAATGACAATTCAAATTTGCGATATTTCACAAATATTTTGTCGAATATCCGTCATAAATTCGCGAATTTCGAGAATTTGAGAATATTTAATTGAATGCGATAAATCGGCAATGTAAAAATGTGTACTGCGAATTTGTAACGCGAAATACAGGCGTGCGTCACTTTGGCTACATTTTTCAAGACGGGATAAGTTTCCTGAGACTGAAGAAAATGGTTGGCATGGCAGAACATTAGAATAGCTTTATATGCAGATAGAGTCAAGTGCTCCAATATATTTGCGATTGCGCTAATCGGCAGTGATTAGAATATTTTATCGCACTACGTGCAACTTCACATTTTAGCAGGTCTGACTACAGATTACTGATTGGTGCACTAAGTATTGTTGTGACTTGACATTGCTTCCTTCTCATTGGCCCACAAGCAAGAAGCAGAGAGGAATCATGTGTTCAGATGGAAAACAATGCTGAATATTCGATAACACGAATATATAGGACTATATTCTAAATATTCACGAATTCTCGAAGTGGCGATATTCGCAATAAAAATTTGCTATTCGAATATTCGTGCTCAACACTAAGAGGCATCACTAACCAAACACTGCCATGAAGCCAAGGAACTCTCCAAACAAGTAAGGGACAATGTTGTTGAAAAGTACAAGTCAGGGTTATGTTATAAAAAAAATATCCAAATCTTTGATGATCCCCAGGAGCACCATCAAATCTATAATAACCAAATGGAAAGAACATGGCACAACAGCAAACCTGCCAAGAGACGGCCGCCCACCAAAACTCAGGGACCAGGCAAGGAGGGCATTAATCAGAAAGGAAGCATAGAGACCTAAGGTAACCCTGGAGGAGCTGCAGAATTCCACAGCAGAGACTGAAGTATCTGTACGCTCCATAGAGTAGGGCTTTATGGCAGAGTGGACAGAAGAAAGCCATTACTTTCAGCTAAAAACAAAAAAGCATATGGGAGACTCCCAAAATGTATGGAGGAAGGTGCTTTAGTCTGAGACTAAAATTGAACTTTTCGGGCCATCATAGAAAACTCTGTCTGGCGTAAACCCAACAAATCACATCACCCAAAGAACACCATCCAACATGGTCGAGGCAGCATCATGCTGTGGGGATGTTTTTCAGCAGCCGGGACTGGACAACTGGTCAGAGTTGAGACAAAGATGGATGGAGCTAAATACAGGGATATTCTTGAGCAAAACCTGTACCACTCTGTGCGTGATTTAAGCCTAGGACAGAGGTTCACCTTCCAGCAGGACAATGACCCCAAACACACTGCTAAAGAAACCCTTGAGTGGTTTAAGGGGAAACATGTAAATGTATTGGAATGGCCTAGTCAAAGCCCAGATCTCAATCCAATAGAAAATCTGTGGTCAGACTTAACGATTGCTGTTCACAAGCGCAAACCATCCAACTTGAAGGAGCTGGAGCAGTTTTGCAAGGAGGAATGGGCAACAATCCCAGTGGTAAGATGTGGCAAGCTCATAAAGACTTATCCAAAGTGACTTGGAGCTGTGATTGCCGCAAAAAGTGGCTCTACAAAGTATTGACTTTAGGGGGGTGAATAGTTATTAACATTGACTTTTTCTGTTATTTTGTCCTATTTGTTGTTTGCTTCACAATAAAAAACAAACAAACAACTTCAAAGTTGTGGGCATGTTCTGTAACTTAAATGATGCAAATTCTCAAACAATCCATGTTAATTCTAGGTTGTGAGGCACCAAAATACGAAAAAAGTGTGAATACTTTTGCAAGGCACTATATATGTCAATAGCTCAATATATTGATTGATAACACCTCATTACCAGCATTTACTGTGAGCTATAAAATGATAATTACCACCAAAATAATGTAGTCAAGTACCAGCAGTCAAAAAAAATAAAAATAATGAACACATCTATTTTTTTTGTTCACGAACACAGGAAAAAAGTTGTCTGTTTTTTGAACTGTCTAGAAATTCTAGACGATTGACAACCCTGCGGTGTACATAACTGTGCAGTGCACCAATATTGAAGTAGTCAGCAGCAGTGGCAGTAATAGTGTGCACCAAGATTCATAGTTAATCCCTTCTGTTAAACAAATAGAAATGCATACAGCACCCTTCAGTAAGGCAAAAACCTATGTGCGACCCTGCAGGAGCTGTGTCCAAATGGCTCCTTAGTGGAACAAAATAAAGAAATGGAGTCAGCGTCGATAAAGTAATGGTTAAAAAAAAGGTTCTTTTAATCCATGTTGTGGCAGTCCAAACACATGCCTTTTAATCCCTTCTGCTAGCTGTCGAATTACTGTGCGTCAGAATTACAGGTCACTGTTACCACCAGCTCTAATTTATCACTGTGGACTTACTGTAACTGTGCAGTGCACCAAGATTGAAGTGGTGACCCCATGACAAAGTGAGGAGAGTGTCAGCAGCAGGGGCAAAACCAGGAACATTAGCGGTCCCATGAAAGATTGGGGAGGGTGGCAGTAGCAGTGACAGTAGTGGCCACATGACACAGTTGGGAAAGTGGCAGCAGTGACAGTAGCAGTGACAGTATTGGCCCCATGACACAGTGGGGCGGTTGGCAGCAGTGACAGTAGTGGCCCCATGCCAGAGTGGAGAGGGTAGTAGAATTGGCAGCAGCAGTGACAGTAGTAGCCCAATGACACAGTGGAGAGGATGGCAGCAGTAGAAGTAGCAGTGACCGTAGTGACCCCATGACAGAGTGGGGAGGGTGGCAGCAGCAGCAGTGGCAGTAACAGTGACAGTAGTGGCCCTATGACAGTGTGGGGAGGGGGCCAGCAGCAGTGGCAGTAACAGTGACAATAGTGGCCCCATTAAAGTGGGGAGGGAGCAGCAGCATTGGCAGTAACAGTGACAATAGCGGCCCCATGACAGAGTGGGGAGAGTGGCAGCATCAATGGCATACAGAACAAGATGGTGTCAGATTACAGTAGTAGCAAAACCCAACAGCAGCAGTGTGATAGCAAAGGCCAGTTAATCCACGTCTGATTCATCTTTATGAAGGTTAGTCTCTCAACATTTTCGGAGAAAAGGTGAGTTCTCTTAAGGGTAACTATGCCCCCCACCACACTGAACACCAGTTCTGATGCCACACCACTGGCCGGGTAGGAAAGCATACCAATGGCAAACTCGGCCAGTTGCGACCACACTTCAAGTTTGCATGCCTAGTAAACCAGGAGATCTTGGATCATGGGTGATAGGGTGCAGTCCAAGTATGCCACCATCTGCTGGTTGAGGTTCTGCTGGATGTCCCGCTGCTGCTGCTGCTGCTGGGTGGTTTCTTTAGAAGGCAGCTGGAGAAAACTGGTCATCAGAGACTCCAGACTTAAGTTGCTTATGGAGCTGGTGCTGCTCCTGCCCACCCTTCCCCACCAGTCATGGCATTGGAGTGTTAGCGCAGATGTCCGTTCAGACCTTTGTGAGGACGGCAGATGGCACTTATGGGCACCAACTAACTGACTACACAGCATGTCTCTATAGTAGTCAATTTTTTGCATCCTTCTCAGAAAGTCTAAGAAAATGCCCCCATTTTTGACTGGTAGCAAGGGTCTAACAATATGGATAGTCAGTAGTCAATGTGGCAGTCACACTCACTACACAAACAAGAAAGTATACATCTCTACATTTGCGTGAGGGACTCTGAAGGCCTCCCTGCCTCCATCTCTACTGCATACTGCCACGGTCTGTCAGGGTCATCGGCGTCTACTTCATAGTCACCCTCCAGCTTCTCATGCTCCTCTTGCTCCTCTCCTGTCACTTGGGCAGATAAACCACCTAGTTCTGTATCAAATTCCTAGGTGTCTATGACCTCCTCCTCATCCTCATTCTTCTCCTCTGCCAGTTTATCCTCCTCAGGGCTCAGGTGGCCATGAGATGTAGACGTCACGTCTTCTGGCTAATCAGATTTCTGAGCATCCCCTCCCGGGCATGAAGGAGTGGATTTAAATAATTCATTCCATAGTTCTGCTGAATGACAAATAAAGTGGCCTCCTCAAAGGGCCTGAGCAAATGGCACATGTTACGCATGAGCTGCAACTGGCTAACGTAGAAGTTACACTAGGGAGTAGACTGTCCATCTTCTGCATTAAGAAATCGTTGACCGCCTTCCTCTGCTCATAGAGGTGGTCAAAATATAAAGAGTGGAGTTCCAATGGATGAAAACGTCACATATCAAATGATGTTGGGGAAGAGCATTCTACCCCTGCAGCTCAAGGAGGGCTTGTTTTGCACAGTAAGCGTGACTGAAGTCCATGCACAGTTTCCTGGACATTTTTAACAGCTCTTGCAGTTCAGTGTAAGACTTGAGGAACCAGGTGACAACGAGATTGAAGACATGTGCCATGCAGGGCCCATGGGTCAGCCCTCCATGATGCAGTGTAGACAAAATGTTCTTCCTATTATCAGTAACCATGGTTCCTATGTCCAGTTGGTGAGAAGACAGTCAGTGTTCGATTCCTTCATTGATGACACGGATCAGTTCCTCCCCTGTGTGGGTCCGTTTCAACCAGGCTGACCAGGTGCAGAACCACGTGACAATGCCTAGCTTTGCATAGATGATATGCTGGAGTACCACTGCACTGTGAAGTGTTCCTAGAGGAAAGGTTAAGGACAAGGTGGAGGATAAGAAGACAGATGAGAGCATTGGCAAAGAAATCCCAGCAATACAACACGGAGGCAGCATTGCCTTCACCTAGACAAGTTGCTGATGTGCCTAGACCAGAACCACATTTACCCAGTGCGCTATGAATGCTATATACTGTCATTAACCATAGTTTCAACTCCATACGTCAGCACTGGCGTGAACTCTACCAGGCACTGAGAGGCCAAGGACTGGCCCACCTCCTGCTCAGTATACGTGAGCAGGGCTGGTACAGCTTTTTTGGGAAAATAATGTCAGCTTGAGACTTTCTATCTTGGATGGGCACGTTTCACGCATTCATCGGGTAATCGGCGGTACATTTAAACTAGCAGATCATCGCTAACCAGCATTACTGTGAACCGTAGTTAGCAATGATCGTTTCAATTCTTTTCAATTAAGGCCTTATTCACATATACAGTATGTGTTTTATTTCAGTGTTTCTTATCCAAAACATATAGTGGATACTCCCCAAGATAAGGTATAATGAGTAATGTTGAGCGAGCATGCTCAGCAGTTCGGCTCGAGCATCGCTATGCTCGGCTGAACACCGCGTGTGCTCGAGCGCGATGCTCGAGTCAGTGTATTTAAATCTAATTTAGCCTCTATTTCTATGCAGAAGATCGCTGTACAGTGAGGGAATTCCTCAGTGTTAGTCTGCGGCTTAGGATTCCCTGCTCTGACTCCATATATAGCTATGTCCATATATGGAGTCAGTGCTTGGGGACACCCCAGTGTATTTAAGTCTAATTTAGCCTGTATTTGAGAAAAGTTTCTGCTGGGATTCAAACTCACAACCTTCTGCATTAGAGGCAAGGCACTTAAAGGGAACCTGCATTTTGGGTATAGAGCTGAGGACAAGGGCTGCTAGATCGCCGCTAGCACATCCGCAATATCCAGTCCCCATAGCGCTCTGTGCTTTTATTATGTCAAAAAAACGATTTTATATATATATATGTAAATGAACCTTAGATGAGTCCTGTCTCCTCCATGCTTGAGAGATGAGTTCTCTGACACTGAGCCCAGCCACGACCACTGTGAAGGTGCCCATCACCGCCCCGCATCCTCCGAATCTCCTCCTTGCTCCCGATGTTACAAAGATAGAGCGCCGTAATCTCACGATGCGCGAGCTATCGCATGTGCAATTCGTTCCCTGAGGCTGATGCCAGCACATGGAAGGAAAACTATGCCAAAACTGCGCATGCGCCAGCTCACGCATCGTGAGATTACGGCGCTCTAGCTTTGTGACGTCGAGAGCAAGGAGGAGATTCGGAGGATGCGGGTGGTGCTGGGCTCCTTCACAGTGGGTGTGGCTGGGCTCCAGAAACGTTCGGAACAGCCCCTTGGGCTCTTTACTTACCTCATTTACATAAATATATAAAATCGTTTTTTTGACACAATAAAAGCACAGAGAGCTATGGGGAATGTACAGGGTGGGCCATTTATATGGATACACCTTAATAAAATGGGAATGGTTGGTGATATTAACTTCCTGTTTGTGGCACATTAGTATATGTGAGGGGGGAAACTTTTCAAGATGGGTGGTGACCATGGTGGCCATTTTGAAGTCGGCCATTTTGAATCCAACTTTTGTTTTTTCAATAGGAAGAGGGTCATATGACACATCAAACTTATTGGGAATTTCACAAGAAAAACAATGGTGTGCTTGGTTTTAACGTAACTTTATTCTTTCATGAGTTATTTACAAGTTTCTGACCACTTATAAAATGTGTTCAATGTGCTGTCCATTGTGTTGGATTGTTAATGCAACCCTCTTCTCCCACTCTTCACACACTGATAGCAACACCGCAGGAGAAATGCTAGCATAGGCTTCCAGTATCCGTAGTTTCAGGTGCTGCACATCTCGTATCTTCACAGCATAGACGATTGCCTTCAGATGATACGAGATGTGCAGCACCTGAAACTACGGATACTGGAAGCCTGTGCTAGCATTTCTCCTGCAGTGTTGCTATCAGTGTGTGAAGAGTGGGAGAAAAGGGTTGCATTGACAATCCAACACAATGGGCAGCACATTGAACACATTTTGTAAGTGGTCAGAAACTTGTAAATAACTCGTGAAACAATAAAGTTACGTTAAAACCAAGCACACCATTGTTTTTCTTGTGAAATTCCCAATAAGTTTGATGTGTCAAATGACCCTCTTCCTATTGAAAAAACAAAAGTTGGATTCAAAATGGCCAACTTTAAAATGGCCGCCATGGTCACCAACCATCTTGAAAAGTTTCCCCCCTCACATATACTAATGTGCCACAAACAGGAAGTTAATATCACCAACCATTCCCATTTTATTAAGGTGTATCCATATAAATGGCCCACCCTGTATATTGCGGATGTGCTAGCGGCGATCTAGCAGTCCATGTCCTCAGCTCTATACCTAAAATCCAGGTGACAGGTTCCCTTTAACCACTCAGCTATAATAGCTACATAGCCAGTTACAATTAATTTTTTTACTTCTACTATACTGTACTTCTACTGATACCTATACAGTAGGTAGTGACAGTAGTAGTGACTGGCTATGCAGATATATCGTGTAGTGGTTAAAGTTCTGAGCTATGAATGATGCAGAAGCTTTGAGTTCAAAAGTTCAAATCCCATCACAAACTTTTTCAGAAACAGAGGTTAAATTAGATTTATATACGTTATATTTTTTTAGTAATTGTAAAAAATGTATGGCACAAAATAAATGTGTAATTAGTAGGAAAAAAAATTATATAATAAATTAATTTTTTTTTATAATATGTGTAAATATATTATGGCTAAAAACTTATATATATATATATATATATATATACAGTACAGACCAAAAGTTTGGACACACCTTCTCATTCAAAGAGTTCTCTTTATTTTCATGACTATGAAAATTGTAGATTCACACTGATGGTATCAAAACTATGAATTAACACATGTGGAATTATATACATAACAAACAAGTGTGGAACAACTGAAAATATGTCATATTCTAGGTTCTTCAAAGTAGCCACCTTTTGCTTTGATTACTGCTTTGCACACTCTTGGCATTCTCTTGATGAGCTTCAAGAGGTAGTCCCCTGAAATGGTTTTCACTTCACAGGTGTGCCCTGTCAGGTTTAATAAGTGGGATTTCTTGTCTTATAAATGGGGTTGGGACCATCAGTTGCGTTGAGGAGAAGTCAGGTGGATACACAGCTGATAGTCCTACTGAATAGACTGTTAGAATTTGTATTATGGCAAGAAAAAAGCAGCTAAGTAAAGAAAAACTAGTGGCCATCATTACTTTAAGAAATGAAGGTCAGTCAGTCAGCCGAAAAATTGGGAAAACTTTGAAAGTAAGGGCTATTTGACCATGAAGGAGAGTGATGGGGTGCTGCGCCAGATGAGCTGGCCTCCACAGTCACCGGACCTTAACCCAATCGAGATGGTTTGGGGTGAGCTGGACCGCAGAGTGAAGGCAAAAGGGCCAACAAGTGCTAAGCATCTCTGGGAACTCCTTCAAGACCATTTCAGGGGACTACCTCTTGAAGCTCATCAAGAGAATGCCAAGAGTGTGCATAGCAGTAATCAAAGCAAAAGGTGGCTACTTTGAAGAACCTAGAATATGACATATTTTCAGTTGTTTCACACTTGTTTGTTATGTATATAATTCCACATGTGTTCATTCATAGTTTTGATGCCTTCATAGTCATGAAAATAAAGAAAACTCTTTGA
The DNA here is from genome assembly GCF_905171765.1 of Bufo bufo. Classification (NCBI taxonomy): domain Eukaryota; kingdom Metazoa; phylum Chordata; class Amphibia; order Anura; family Bufonidae; genus Bufo; species Bufo bufo. The sequence continues at coordinate 72,534,607 of NC_053395.1, read as the reverse complement.
ATGAGAAGGTGTGTCTAAACTTTTGGTCTGTACTGTATATGTTTAAATTAAGTTTAGCCTCTATTTCTGAAAAAGTTTGTGATAGGATTTGAACTCACAGTTTCTGCATCACAGCCCAGAACTTTAACCACTACACTATATAGCTGCATAGCCAATGGCTAAAAAAAAGAAAAAAGAAACTGAGACTTCTACTGTATAGGTCTTAGTAGAAGTACAGTACAGTAGAAGTCTCATATATATATATATATATTTTTTTTTATTTTTTTTTTTTATTTTTTTTTCAGTAACTGGCTATGCAGCTATTATATCTGAGTGGTTAAGTGCCTTGCCTCTAATACAGAAGGTCGTGAGTCCGAATCCCGGCAGAAACCTTTCTGAAATACAGGCTAAATTTGATTTAAATACACTTGGGTGTCCCCAAGCACTGACTCCATATATATACATAGCTATATATGGAGTCAGAGCAGGGACTCCTAAGCCGAACTTGAGTCCCAACACTCTCCCCAATACAGAGCAGGGGGTGCCTGGTTTAATGCTCGGGTTCTCCCATTGACTTCCATTGTGTTTGGGTGCTAAGTAGAGCACCCAAGCATTGCGAAGTGTTCTACTCGAGCACACAAGCACTTTGGTACTCGATCAACACTAACAATGTGTAAGGCCTAAAGTAAATAGAGTAAGGTGTAATTACAATGATCCGGTTAACACCTTTTTTTTTTTTTTTAATATTCATGATTGATGGCAAAATACTTTATAGGTCTTCCCTATGAGAACTTGAATATGCTGCCAGGATCACTTGGATCACACTTGTCTTGCATTGTCAGGGAGATTTTAAAGAAGACCAGTCGCCACAAAAAGCAATGCAACCAGCAGGCAGCATATTATGGAGCAGAAGGAGCTGAGCAGATTGATATATAGTTTTGTTGGAAACGATTCAATATAACTTGTAATTTATGAATTTAAATCTCTGCTGTTTCTGACTTCAGCTGTAAACCGGGAGGTGTTAATAGTTATTAATAGCATTTTGTGAGTAAGTGTATACATAGACAACTGTCAGTCACTGATAACTGTACGCGGGGAAGGTGTTATCAGTAATTGATAGCATTATCTGAGAAAGTATGTATACATAGATAGCTGTCAATCGCTGATAACTGTACACGGGGAGGTCTTAAATTCTGAAAAACCATAGATATAAATATATAAATGACAAGTTTTGCTAAATCTTTTCCCACAAAACTATATATCAATGTGCTCATCTCCTCCTGCTCTATAACATGCTTTTTGCAGATTACATTGCGCTTTGTGATGACAGCTCCTCTTTAACAATTGCTTCAGTTTCAGCCTAATACACTTAAAGGGGTTCTGCACTTTGTTTTAACTGATGATCTATCCTCTGGATAGATCATCAGCTTCTGATCGGCGGAGGTCTGACACCCGGGACCCCAGCCAATCAGCTGTTTGAGAAGGCAGCGGCACTCCAGTAGCGCCGCGGCCTTCTCACTGTTTACCGCCGGCCCACTGACGTCACGACTAGTATCAACTAGCATGGGCGGGGCTAAGCTCCATTCAAGTGAACAGAGCTTAGCCCCGCCCACGCTAGTGTATACTAGTCGTGACGTCACTGGGCCACCGGTAAACAGTAAGAAGGCCGCGGCGCTACTGGAGCGCTGCTGCCTTCTCAGACTGCTGATCGCCAGGGTCCCGGGTGTCGGATGCCCGCCAATCAGAAGCTGATGATCGATCCAGATCAGTCTCGGATTGGCCACACAGGGGTACAGGGGAATCCCCCGATGGGCCCCTGAGCCGGGTGGGCCCCTAATCTGAAACCCCCTCCACAAGTGGCATATAACACAGTAGACTTACTGCACTACATACATATATTCAATGTACAGGACCACCTATACACAATGCAGCTAAGCTGCAGTCACTGATCATAGTCAGACTCGGACTGGCCCACATATAGGGGTATAGGTGAATCCCCTGGTGGGCCTCTGAGCAAGGTGGGCCCCTAGTCTCCCTCCCCCTGTACAAGTGGCACATAACACAGTAGACTTACTGCACTACATACATATATTCAATGTACAGCACCTCAACCATCCGGTGTTTATATAAAAAACTTGTTAAACTATTTATGATATTCGAATGTATCTGTATGGTGGGCCCCCAAAATATATTTTACTGGTGGGCCCTAGGTACCCCAGTCCGACACTGATCCAGATGATAGATCATCAGTTAAAACAAAGTGCAGAACCCCTTTAAAGAACTGCTGTTTGGCTCGAGCATCGCTATGCTCGGCACATTGGAGTGCTCGGCCGAATACTGCGGGTGCTTGAGTACAATTTAATACAATAAAAGTCAATGGGAGACCCGAGCATCAAACCAGGCACCCCCTGCTCTGAAGAGAAGAGGGTGTCTGGTTCACAAAAAAAGGTTAGAAATTGATGGAAACCCCATCATTTAGAGGATAGCTGGATGCGTCTTGGACTCCTATTATCTACGACATACAATTGACAACCACACAAAGGCTATATGCCAAAAGCCAGGTATATGCAAGCCATCAATCTATCCATGAGACAGATGACAGGCTTAGTCAGCATACCTTACAATCACAGCTTTGTGCACTATGAGACATTCCAAACCAGCTCTTATCTGGCTGAGAGCCAGTAAGCCTCAAAGTTACTTCAGATCTGTTAGATCAGGCATCCTCAAACTGCGGCCCTCCAGCTGTTGTAAAACTACAACTCCCACAATGCCCTGCTGTAGGCTGATACCTGTAGGCTGTTCGGGCATGCTGGGAGTTGTAGTTTTGCATGGATTGGGTGGACCTGCGCACCTAGATCAATATCATTAGGGTGACAAGAATTTTTCTGATTGTCCTAACATAATATTCAATAACCTTTCTATACAGTTTTGTCATGTAAAAACTAATTTGCATAAACATGGACATATGGGAAAGACATACAAATGAGCAGAATCTGCCTTGTTTTTCAGCTGAAAAAAGATTTGCATGGAAAATTTTCGATCTACACATCAATTTCTAACCTTTTTTTTGTGAACCAGACACCCTCTTCTCTTCCGAGCAGGGGGTGCCAGGGGTTCTCCCATTGGCTTCCATTGTGCTCAGGTGCTTGGTAGAGCACACGAGCATACCGATGTGTTCGGCCAGAGCGCACGATCACCTCTGCTGACATGTAAGTTTTAGTAGCTACTTGTATTCCCCATGTAATACCTATTATGGATCATTTATACTTATGACTCTATGTTGTGCCATTAAATAAGTAAAATGTAAATAATTTTTATTTTATTTTTTTATTTTAAATAAATTGCTAGAAGTCTGCAGTAAAGGTACTGCTGGGTGCTGCAAGTAGCAAGTTCTTAATTGGCAGCACTCTGTAAAGGTACTGCTGGGTGTTGTAAGTAGCAGGTGTGTCTGACTCTGTCCAATCAGTGCTGCTGGTGTCAGAGTGTGCAGGGACACACCCCAAACTGGTAACACCCATCCGTACCTTTACTGCAAGCTGCTGGCAATGAATACAGAGCTTCGGTAGAAATAATAAAGGAATGGCACAACATAAAGTCATAAGAATAGATGATCCAGAATTGTTATTACATGGGGAATGCCACTAAATACCGATAATTCAACAGACATGTCTGGAGATGTGACAGTTCCTATTTGACGTGGATAAAGTTTCTTACAGGTTCCTTACTCAACCACGGAGATGCAGCGTCATGACACGTTTACATATACATACACCATTTATATGCAACAAACATGCACATAAATACACCATATACAAGGTACACATACATAAATACACTATATATACACTACACACACATACCACCCAACTAAGGAGCTGAACTATCAGCGGTGTGCAAAGCAATGGAAGTGAACATCTCCAGATGGCTTGCCGCCGCCAGATCACTGGATCGGGACTCAGTTCTCTGATCCTGTTGTAATTTTAACAACCAGATCTAGAGGACTGGAGGGAACTGGCTGAATCCCATGCCTGCTCTTCACCCAAACTTCTTGTTATTGTGGTACAGCAGGGGCATACATGTTGTAGCAATCAGTGAAGGTCCCTTAGGTCAGTTCCCCATTATTCTAACTTTTATCACCCTTTCATTGGATAGAATGGATGGAGTGAATGCTCCTTGAATACTGAAACATTCACTTTTGTGGATAATTCTAATTATACATGTATAACTTATAACATTTTATGACAAAACAACATTCAAAGCAACAAACACACCATATAATCTGGACAAAGAATACAACCTAAGGCTATAAAACGTGTAATTTTGCAATACATACAGGCATATTAAATTCACCAGCACGTACAAGGAACATTCTGTTCCACAGACTTAGTTATTTGCAATATTTTTCATTCTTATAGGAAACAAAGTTTCATTATCGGATCACCTGGGATAACGTAAAAGTTTACTTTTTCAACATATTTTACAAATTGTTAGGCTTAAATTAAGAAATACAATTTTTAACTAGAAAGTGAAAACAAAGAAAACAAAGCAAGCTAATCTTGCTACAAACTAATATTAAGAAACACCAATATATTGTAGCATTCCTCTGAGATTTACTTTGCTACCTATAAATGAGGTATATTTCACTTTCTCCTTTTAAAATTGTTTGCCACTGCTTCTGTTTGCAAGGGAAATTAGATTGTGAACATTCATAATGTGAACAAACCAGCCAAATACAGGCTTCCAAAAACCCTTTGTTTTCTTTCAAAGGAAGAAAATATGTTTAATGCAAAATATATATGTGATTTATGCAAAGGAAATGTATTTTTAAATGCAAACTATATTATCCAGTGAACATTATAACATTATAATGTTTATACATTATTATTTTCTTTTGGATAAACTTCTTTGAAAATCTTGGTGTATATGAGTTTTTGTATAAGGATATCTTGCTATGTAATATACTCAGATATTTGAAATCAGATTTATTTATGCAGTATTATTCAAAGTGAAATAGTCCCTGCAACATTTACTCTTGTCACTGAGCACAACAGACTAAGGCAATGTGCACATCTGCACAATATTTTTCTGTTTCATTCAAAGTACAGAAAATTAGAAAAAAAACTGCAGTGCAAACTACAACCAATAATTCTAATGGAGTCGGTTGGGTTACGGTCAGTGAGCCCAACATTTTACCAGACAAAATAGTGCTGCGTGTCAAACATAGCCTTACATAGGTGGGATTCAGATTTCAACCAGGTTCCACACCCGGTCAACATTGTCCTGTTGTGATGCTAGCACAATGACATATATACACTGATGCTGTTTCTTTTTTTTATATATTTTTTTTTGGGGGGGGGGTGGATTCAAAAAAATTTAAATAACTAAAAACCACACTACTTAAAATATTGAAGGTTGATGAATCAGAATAACTCCAATCATAATAGGTGGTGGAGACAGCTGAGCTCCTGTTGCCTCCTCAAGGATGGTTTTATGGAAAAGAGGCCTAAGGCAACAAAATTCCCTTCTAATGTAACCTCCAGCAAACTTGTTGCAGGTAGGCCATTTGGTCACTAGGAGCATTCTGAACCTGGTAAATGAGTGCATAGTAGCCATGGTAGCAATTCACCATGGCATCTGACGGGTTTAAATTCTGTGATTGGAGTGGTCACTGATGATGTATTCTGCCGGCGGATGCTTACTGTGTAAAACAGCATGCACCTGCCAGCTATAGTGTTCTATCAGCTCCTGAGCATGCGCTACCATTAAAGACCCCATTTCTAATGAAAATGCATAGCGGATGTTGGGAAGAGTTTTTGAAGGTGCCAATAGGCAAAAATAATAAAAATAATTTACAGTCTAACTGCTAAGACTGCTGGGTCACAAATCTAACTGATCTAGAGGAAGGAACAACACAAACAGGTCACCAGTCAGTAATTAAAAAATGTCTTCCTAACTCCACAAAAAACAGATAGATAATTAATCTGTAGAAGTTTAACATTAGTCTTCCCTTTATCATTTTATAACTAGAGATGAACGAACCCAAACTGGAAAGTTCGGGTTTGTACCGAACTTTGTGAGTTCAGGTACCCGGACTCAAACCCGGACTCAAACCCGGACTTTTTCACTTAATAACTATTGCAGACTCTGGATTTCTGGGAAAAATATATGCTTTACATATAATTATCACCTGGCCTATAATACTGTGCATACATACTCGGTGTACCAGGAGTATCGCCTGGTCTAAAACACTGCACATATTCTATTTTTGTGGAACGGCCATGCGGACATACAGACAAGGAATGCACAAGGAGTAATTTTAAGTTTTTTTACAGCCCCATTGAAGTGAACGGTTCTGCATACAGGCCAGACAAAAAAATTGAACAGACACAGAAAATGTTTGTGTGCATGAGCCCTTACTGTTAGAGGAAATTTAGGATGGTGATCTATCTATATGAAAAAGGGTCTCCTATGCAAAAAGGATATCACAGTTTAATATGATAGCCTCTCTCCACAGTAGATTACATTTATAAGGACTATTAATAGTGATGAGCGGCAGGGTTCATATTCGAATTCGCGATATTTTGCGAATATTTTGTAGAATATTCGTTGAAAATTCGCAAATTCGAAAAGTCACGATTTTTTTTTTTACTCAAAAAATCGGTAAGGTAATGATTGTGTAATATGCGAATTTTCAGAATTCGAATTTTCGGATTCAAATTTTTTATTGCGAATTTTTCAACTTACATCTATTAGACAAAGAAGATTATATCACTATATGAGCTAAATTGCTCTATTCGATTTTTTTAGAATATTCTCTATATTGCTATAACTTAGTTTTTTCGAATATTCTTAATATTCTAAAACAAGAATATATAGCAATATAGCGAATATTCAAAAAAAACGAATATAGAGCAAAATTCGCAAACACTACTACTCCTAAAGTCAAGTATATTGCAGCCTTCTTATTGGCCCACAAGCTAGAAGCAGTGAGGGATCATGTGTACTGTTAAAAAAAAATCGAAAAAAAAAAAAAAATCGGAAAAAATTCGAATATTCTAAATTTAGAATATATATAACTATATTCTAAATTTTTCGAAGTACCTATATTCGCAATAAAAATTCGAAATTCAAATATTCGTGATCAACACTAACTATTAAGTCCTTTACCATTAATAGATGATATAGTAATCATCATTAGAGTTGAGCGAACACCTAGATGTTCGGGGAGTTCGGCCAAACTTTAAAAAAAAGTTCGGGTTCGGGACCCGAACTTGATCCGAACTTGGACCCGAACCCGAACCCCATTGAAGTCAATGGGGACCCGAACTTCACTTTATTATTTTCCGTTATAACATGGTTATAACGGAAAATAATAGTATTAGCTTTTTCAGATCTGAGTTTTCACGATCGTGAAAACTCAGATCCGACAGTATATTCTAACACAGAGGCGTTCCCATGGTGATGCGGACGCTTCAAGTTAGAATATACTAAGAACTGTGTACATAACTGACCCCTGCTGCCTGGCAGCACCCGATCTCTTACAGGGGGCTGTGATCTGCACAATTAACCCCTCAGGTGTCCCTCCCCAGTATTAAAATCATTGGTGGCCAGTGCGAACTTATTCCTTATCCAATTACATTAGATATTTAGTTAGCTCATATATACAGTTGTTTTCAAAATTATTCAACCCCCACTGAAATTGAGTGTTTTGGCCAGTTTGACATTGATTTTGATCATTTCAGTCATCTTGTTTACAATTAAATCAAAGAGGCACTTGTAAGTAAGACAAATATAACATAACATTTATAATGAAATAACCACAAATGTCTTTTCTGTGCTCACATCATTATCAGTTTTAATCAACCCCTAAGTGACATTCAATCTTAGTACTTAGTACAACATCCTTTTCCAGTTATAACAGCTTTTAAACGTGAAGCATAGCTTGACACAAGTGTCTTGCAGCGATCTACGGGTATCTTCGCCCATTCTTCATGGGCAAAAGCCTCCAGTTCAGTCACATTCTTAGGCTTGCACGCTGCAACTGCTTTGTTTAAGTCCCACCAGAGGTTCTCAATCGGATTTAAGTCTGGTGATTGCGATGGCCACTTCAAAATGTTCCAGTCTTTAATCTGCAACCATGCTCTAGTGGACTTGGAGGTATGCTTGGGATCATTGTCCTGTTGAAAGGTCCAACGTCTCCCAAGCCTCAGGTTTGTGACGGACTGCATCACATTTTCATCCAATATCTCCTGATACTGAAGAGAATTCATGGTACCTTGCACACGCTGAAGCTTCCCTGTACCTGTAGAAGCAAAACAGCCCCAAAGCATGATTGACCCCCCACCATGCTTCACAGTAGGCAAGGTGTTCTTTTCTTCATAGGCCTTGTTCTTCCTCCTCCAAACATAGCGTTGAGCCTTGGGCCCAAACAGTTCTAATTTTGTTTCATCAGTCCACAGAACACTATCCCAAAACTTTTGTGGTTTGTCCACATAACTTTTGGCATACTGCAGTCGACTCTTCTTATTCTTTGGAGACAGCAAGGGGGTGCGCCTGGGAGTTCTGGCATGGAGGCCTTCATTACGCAGTGTGCGCCTTATTGTCTGAGCTGAAACTTCAGTACCCACATCTGACAAATCTTTTTTCGGTTCCTCAGCAGTCACACGGGGACTTTTCTCCACTTTGCGCTTCAGGTAGCGCACAGCAGTCGAAGTCAGCATCTTCTTTCTGCCACGACCAGGTAGCGTTTCAACAGTGCCCTTTGCCTTGAATTTGCGAATGATGCTTCCTACGGTGTCTCTTGGTATGTTTAACATCTTTGCAATCTTCTTATAGCCATTGCCCTTCCTGTGAAGAGAAATCACCTCTTCTCTTGTCTTCCTGGACCATTCTCTTGACTTCACCATGTTTGTAAACACACCAGTAAATGTCTAGAAGGAGCTGAGTATCACAGTCCTTTTAAATCTGCCTAATTGGTGCTTATTATGCTTGATTGCTGCTCCTTGACATCCACAGGTGTTTTCAATACCTGATCGAAAACACTTGAATGAACCTCTGTTCTTAAGAGTGGTAGTCTTTAAAGGGTTGAATAATTGTGTCAATGAAGAAATCACAAAAAAAAACATTTAATACTGTATTACAAAAACAATTGATGTCATTTTAGTTGCATTTGGTTCTTTAAAAAGTCCTTGTAAGATTTAATTTTGAACACAATTACAAATGTACACTAAATTCCCTAAAACCCTTTACAGCATTTGGGGTTGAATAATTTGGAACACAACTGTATAATACAGATAGTTAGTGGGAGATAGTCAGTGTAGGTTAGATAGTGATATAGTGTAGCTGATAGGTTCCAGTGCAGGGTGTTAGGTAGTGTGATAGGAATTAATGTTTATCTGCTGTCCATACATACATGCTACAGACATAGTGCTGTGATGTCACAACAATACTGAGTGCACCAATCAGTAATATCTACTCAGACCTGATAAAATGTGAAGTTGCATGTATAGCGCAAAAAATATTGCATCATTACTGCCGATTTGCACAATCGCGAAAGTAATGACTGGAGATCACGAATTTTAGAATTTGAGAATTTATTGCGAATATTATGTGAAAAATTCATGAAATATCATGAAAACAAATATTTCCTATGCCGCTCATCACTATTAATAGAAAAAAAAAAAAAACATCTTAATTGCCGTTCTGCGGTGATGTAGTTACATTGTACTACAGCCATTTATGGGGTGTATTAATAGGAAATATACATACGTCCTATTAGCCGTTCTGCTAGATTGTTATAAATTTTTTGGGGGGAGTGTATTAATAAAACTAAAGAGATCCCGTGAATGGGATATAGGGAATTGAAACTTAACTTTTACTATTAATCGCATAAAACTATCTCCACACCAAAAAGAAATGCAATACACAATTAATTCAATGTACGTCTGGCTGAGACAGCATGTAGCACACTGCCCAAAGTGATTGGGACCGAAGAAAACAATGTAAGGGGAAAAAAAGAAAAGGAATAATCTCACCAATTCAGACATGATGGATTGTTGGGAGGATGTGGATCGTTCACAGACCCACAACTGCCTAGCAGATTTTTGTACTCAGCAGTATTTTGTACTCAGTATCTTGTTGTACCCAGTAATTTTGCCTACCCAACGTTCTTTTTTGTGTATTTAGCTTACCATATACTCAGCATACCCTTAGATTGCCTGTTTCCCCTGATGAGTTATTCCATCAGGAACATCTTTCTAGGATACATTAGGGATTCTGCCCGGGTCTAGGGACAGGTATCTGGACTGGGTCGCCCCTTTCGGGGCGGGTGCTCTGTATAGATAGGTAGGGCATTTCAAGCCCCCCTTCCATCTTTATAGGGTAATATAGGGACAGTTGTTCCTGCTACCTCTTTGTTGCAAATCACCAGAAATCACCCATCCGTCTACCTGTGTTACAATGAAGAACCTCTAATTCGCTCAGCTGTATACAAACTATGTATCCAAGAGAGCACATCGAGGTATCAGATTCAGTTTGGGGTCTGTGAATGATCCACATCCTCCCAACTATCCATCACGTCTGGATTGGTGAGATTGTTCCTTTTCTTTTTTTCCCCCATTGTTTTCTTCTGTTCTATTCACTTTGGGTAGTGTGTTACATGCTGTCTCAGCCAGGCGTACATTTAATTAATTGTGTAATATATGTATTTTTGGTGTGGAGATAGTTTTATGCGATTAATAGTAAAAGTTAAGTTTTGGATATACTTGGGAATACGTAGGGGAGATATCAATAATCTCTCCTCACTTTTCGTTGTTTTGGGAGTGTATTATAGGAAAAAAAATGTGTCTTAATTGCCGTTCTGCGGGGAAGTCACATTGTACTACAGCCTTTTTTGGGGTGTATTATTTTAATTTGATTATTGTATTATACAGTATGTCATGTAAGTGACAGGCCATTTAAAGGGAATGGGCAGTGGCCAAAATGTTTCTGTCTCCGGCAAAAGTAGCAGCAGAAGAAGAGGAGGAGGTGGTAGCAGGAGTTGTAGAGAGAGGCCTGAGCTCCCAGTGTCATCTAGCTGTCGTGTCTTGACCAGCAACCCAGTGGTGCTTGACTGGTTGACTCAGTCTTCGACTTTCTTTGCAAGTGACATCAGACACCCCCAGCCAAGACACCCCCTGTGCCCCCAACTGTCCTCAACTTACGTCTGTCATTTTCTGTTCCCTCAGTGCGAGAAGTATTATATGCCATAGGCTTGGTTCCACTTTTCAGCAAAGATGAGCTGAATCCTGGCTTTCTCCTCAAAAACTCAAAATCGGAACATGGTGACCAACAACGGGAAGAACATGGTGTCAGTGCTGCATCAAGGAGAGCTGAGCCATGCACCCTACATGGCGCAGGTGTTCAAGCTGGTTGCAAAGCAGTTCCTGAAGTCTTCACCCCATCTGCAAGACATCCTGAAAATGGCCAGGAAAATTTGCATGCACTTCAGCCACTTGTACACCGCAAAGCTCACCTTGAGCTGCAGCTGCAGAACGGCGTCTCCCAACATAGGAGATATGTGACTTTTCCACCCGTTGGAATTCCACCCTTCACACGTTGGATTGATTATGTGAACAAAGAAAGGTAGGTCATAAATGATTTCTTGATGATACAGGCCAACAGAGGTACTCCCCTGTGTAACTTCAATGTTAGCCAGTGGCAGCTCATGCGTGACACCTGCCGTTTGCTCGGGCCCTTTAAGGAGGCAAATTCATTGGTCAGTCGCCAGGACTACGGGATAAACAACGTCATTTCACTACTTCATGTCCTGGAACAAATGCTGCAAAATCTGGCTTGCCAGGCGACAGGAGATGTGGCGACTACATCTCATGGCCAGATGGGGGCTGAACTAGAGGAGGAGAAGGACATTCGAGCACAAGCAATGCATAGAGAAATGGGTGGTTTTTCTACACAGGTGACAGGAGCAGGAGGAGCAGCTGGAGATACAGGGCAATGAGGCAGATGAGGCAGATGACCCAGACACACCGTGGCAGTATGCAGTGCTGATAGAGGCAGGGAGTCCATCCGAGTCACTTGCGCAAATGGCTCAATGCATGCTTAGTTGCTTGCGTAATAACAGCCGAATTATCACCATTCAGCAGAGGGATGACTACTGGCGATCCACCATGTTAGACCCTCGCTACCGGTCCAAAATGGGGGCCTTTTTTAAACCTGCTGAGAGGGAGGACAAAATTAACTACTATTGAGACATCCTATGTAGTCAGTTGGCCGCTTCCTATATGTGCCATTGCCAGGGCCGGTTCTAGGTGAAATGGGGCCCTAGGGCGAAAAACAATAAGGGCCCCACTCATGACACTTGCAGACTTTCACCTCCCGTATTGACTCTGGAGATTTAATTTGTGGATGTTCATACAGAAGAAACTGTATATTGTGTGGCACAGTGTATTCTATATATGTATAACAAACATTTCACATGAAAACTTACAATTACTTGGCCTGGCCCTTGGGGATCTCGGACGCCATTTCAACACTTTGGCTGGGGGGCTCGATGGAGCTGATGTTGTGTTTTATCCTAATGAGAAAGATTTTATAATAAGGATTTGGAGAATGGGCAGAGGGATAGCAGAGCAGGGAGAGGCTGTTGCTGCTACTAGGGTTTATACCATGGGGGAGTAATAAAGCCCACCATAATGCCCCCCCAGTAGAAATAATTCTCCTTATAATGTGACAAAAAATACCCCCTTGTAATGCCCCCAGTTGAGCTAATGTTCCAAATAGTGCCCCCATAATGTGCCAGTATAAAATACCCCTATATAGTGCCCCCAGTAAATGCCCCCATAGTGCTCCTCTCCCCCCTGCCTCCTAGTGTCCCCCATAATGTACCAGTATAAAATGCCTCATATATAGTGCCCCAGTAGATGCCCTCAGTGTCCCCCATAATTTGTAAGTATAAAATATACCTTCTTAGTGCCCCCATAGATGACCCCATAGTATTCCTCTCCCCCCTTCCCCATAATACCCACCATGATTTGTCCCAGTATAAAATCCCCCTATACAGAGCCCCCATATAAAATACCCGTTCTTTGTGGCCTCAGTATATGCCCCTATAGTGCCCACAAATAATGTGCCAGTAAGAAGTACCACCCAATAATGTGCCAGTAATAAGTGCCCCCATAGATGTCCCCCAATAATGTGCCAGTAAAATGTGCCCCCATAGATGCCCCCCAATCATGTGCCAGTTATAAGAGCCCCCCCACCATCAGGTACCAGTAACAAGAGCCCCCCATATCATGTTCCAGTAGCCAGAGCCCCCCCCATATCATGTGCCAGTAGCCAGAGGCCCCCATATCATGTGCCAGTAGCCAGAGCCCCCCTATCATGTGCCAGTAGCCAAAGCCACCCCCATATCATATGCCAGTAGCCAGAGCCCCATGTGCCAGTAGCCAGAGGCCCCCCATCATGTGCCAGTAGCCAGAGCCCCCCCATATCATGTGCCAGTAGCCAGAACCCCCCATATCATGTGCCAGTAGCCAGAGCCCCATGTGCCAGTAGCCAGAGGCCCCCCATCATGTGCCAGTAGCCAGAGCCCCACTCATATCATGTGCCAGTAGCCAGAGACCCCCATATCTTGTGCCAGTAGCCAGAGCCCCATGTGCCAGTAGCCAGAGCCCCCCCCGTCATGTGCCAGTAGCCAGAGCCCCCCTCATATCATGTGCCAGTAGCCAGAGCCCCCCCATCATGTGCCAGTAGCCACCAGTATTGTACACATATATAAAAAAAAAAACACTTATACTTACCTCCATCACACAGCGATGCAATGCAGGCCTCTTCCAGCCTGTGTCCCGCCTGTGTCCCACGCTGTACGGCTCAGGTGGCGCGATGACGTCATGGCGCCGCCTGCACCGGCCTCTGATAGGCTGCCGGCCTAGTGCTGGCAGCCTATCAGAGGAACAGGGAAGGGACACACCTCTCCCTCCCCTTCCCCACAGCACAGCCATCTTTATCGCTGTCTTGAGGACCGTGATACAGATGACTATGGAGATGAGCGTTTCCACAATGGAAGCACTCATCTCCCTGTGTGACTGTCTTGCCGCTGCTGCCCCCACTTGCTGCCATGGGGCCCACGAACATATAGTTAGTTGCGGGCTGGTGGGGGCCCCTAAGGACTTGAGGGCCCGGGGGAAATTGCGAACCTTGCCTATATGGAAGCGCCCATCCTCACGCAGGTCTGACTGGGAAGGCTCTCTGCGCTCACATTCCACTGCAATGGCTGCTGAGGGGGGCAGGTGCAGCACCGGCTCCTTCAGCAGCAACTTAAGTCTAGAGTCGCTGATGAGCAGTTTACTTCACACGCCTTCTGAAGAAAACTACTCACCACCTGCAGCAGGTAGACTTAGAGCAGAACCTGAACCAGCAGGTTGTGGCATACTTGGAGTACACCCCACCCCACATCGAAGATCTCCTGGACTACTGGGCAGCCAATCTTGATTTGTGTCCGCAACTGGCTGAGTTGGCCCTGGACAAGCTTTCCTGCCCAGCCAGCAGTATGGCAATAGAGCGGGTGTTTAGAGCGGAGGGGGCCATAGTTACCCCAAGGAGAACTCGTCTGTCTATATAAATGTGGAGAAACTGACTTTTGTGAAGATGAATCAGGCATGGATCAGCAAGGATTTCCACACAAACCAGTGTCTGATGCATCAGACTAAATCATCCATGGTGCCACACCTAAACTTTGTCAAAAGAGACCTGTTTCTTCTTGCTACCTGCTTCAGCCACTATTCGGATGCTGCCACCTGCCTGATGCCACACACCTGCTGCCAGGTGCTCCTACTGCCACCCACAATCTTCACCTAGTACTGGTATGGCCTCCCACCTCACCACTATGTCACAGGGCCACTCTGTTGTCTCCTAATGCTGCTGCCAGCTCACCACTATGTCACTGGGCCACTCTGTGGTTTCCTCATGCTGCTGCCACCTCAACACTCTGTCACTGGACCACTCTGTGGTCTCTTCATGCTGCTGCCACCTCACCACTCTGTCACTGGCCACTCTGTTGTCTCCTCATGCTGCTGTCACCTGAACACTCTGTGGTCTACTCATGCTGCTGCCAGCTCATTACTATGTTACTGGGCCATTCTGTGGTCTACTTATGCTGCTGCCAACTCACCACTCTGTCATTGGGCCACGCTGTGGTCTTGCAGTTGCCGGGTTTGGGGTGGCCCCAGCGCTACGCTGGGTCCCCCAGGCACCGTTGAGGTGTCACCACATGTTGCTACTCTCCGGAAGGGATGGTAAGGTGTGGTGCACCCCAATGGGAAATAAGTCCAGAGAGTCAGGAAAGGCCTGAGCTAGCTCTCCCTCTTTCTCTACAGAAGGCTGGTAACCTGGTCCAAGGCTGGTGATTCAGGGTCTGTGGCAGCGTATCCCCGTCTTAACATCTTCTTCTAGTCACTCAGTAGTCTGGCAGAGTCTCCTCTTCTAAGCACTGTTCCATAACTGCGGCACACTAGGGGCTATGACTGCTCTCCTCATATACAGTCTCTAGCTAGACTAGAACCTTCTAGTGGGAGGGTTGGAGTGGAGAAACTCAACACAAACAAATACATTGTTCCAACTCTTCTGGTATAGACTTACATTAGAGCTTCAATGATACTCAATGGCAATAACAGAGCAGTTTTTCCAGACAAAAACAAGTTTCCAGACATAACAACATAGCTAAAACCAGACATTTAAAACGTCAGAATGTCTACTTTTGGTGGTAAACAAGTCAGTGTTTTTCCCTCCAAAACATGGTCTTCTTTAAACCCTATGGCAGCTGTGGAAAATTACCAGTTGCTCAATCAAAGTCCTACAGTATCAGTCTCTCATCATTCATTAATCCTTTTTCACAGAGCCATGTAAATACAGTGATAATGTACAGGATATACAGTATATCACAATATATAATATGCAGTAACACAGTAATAATCAATATAAGTCAACCCTTTCAAGAGAAATAAAGTAAGAAGTTTTAACTTTGCATAGGGCAGTGGTGGCAAACCTATGGCACGGGTGCCAGAGGCGGCACATGGAGCCCTCTCTGTGGGCACCCACACCCCGGAAAAAGTCTAAGGTGTATCAATATGCCTTCGACTTTTCCTGCCATTCATCAGAGCAGGGCTGACTATGAATGAATGTAGGCAGGCTATTATAGCTAAATGATAAAGTACATGGAAGATATACTATATGGACTGTAGTATTCAGGTTAAATTGCCCTGTTGGCACTTTGCGATAAATAAGTGGGTTTTGGGTTGCAGTTCGAGCACCCGGTTTCTAAAAGGTTCGCTATCACTGGCATAGGGGATATAGGCAAATGTCCACAAATGTCCAAATGTCAACGTACTCCTTTGATCCAAAAGGAAAACATGTCAGATCAAACCATGTGTTGCCAGTCTCACAGATCTCCTGCCACCTGTCGTGGGAACGCCGGTTTGTCTCAGTACATCCGTGACATCCACTCTGTAGTCTCCTCATGCTCCTGCCACCTCATCACTCTGTCACTGGGCCACTCTGTGGTCTCATCATGCTACTTCCAGCTCACCACTATGTCATTGGGCATCTCTGTAGTCTCCTCATACTGATACCACCTCACCACTCTGTGGTCTCCTCATGCTGCGGCCACTTCAACACTCTGTGGTCTCCTTATGCTGCTTCCACGTCAACACTCTGTCATTTGGCCACTCTGTGGTCTCCTCATGCTGCTGCCACCTCAACACTCTGTCACTGGGCCACTTTGTGGTCTCCTTATGCTGCTGCCACCTCACCACTCTGTGGTCTCCTTATGCTTCTGCTAGCTCAACACTCTGTGGTCTCCACATGCTGCTGCCACCTCACCACTCTGTGGTCTCTTCATGCTGTTTCTACCTCACCACTTTTTCACTGGGCCACTCTGTGGACTTCTCATGCTGTTTCTACCTGCCCCACCCTATGACTTGACCACTATTTTGCCTTTTTTGGCCTGGATGACATCACCATTTATTTGACCCTTCTTTTGATCTGTCACAAGAAAGGAACAATGAGAAACACAACGAATCCTGTCTATGTAGCAGCTGTAAAGCCTGTATGACATGGTCCCTATTTTGCATCAGAATTGGCTTATGATTTGGTAGTCAAAAGCAGGAGAGGGTACAAAACACAGAAGACATGCAAATATTCCATTCACATGAAATTTCTGTTTTGGATCCACATAGTTTTTTATTTTTTTTGGCTTTAGCAATACTGATGGATTACTGACTTAATGTTGAATGAGTAAATGTGGATGCTCAACAGACAGGATCCATTTTTTGGGGGTTATTGCTTTGACAGATCAGAGGAAGGACTAAACAATCAGTGACGTCAACACAAACTTACTGCTGACACCCTCTCCACTCTGTCAGGGGGGCTGTACTTGTATAAGCGTTTAATAGAACAGGTTCTGTAGAAATCTATGTGGAATCAGCTGTTGCCGGTGTAAAAGGAGTGCGCCCTTTCACGCTATAGTAGGATCTTGGGCCTCTGCACAGTTCTTTATACCTGGCACTAACATTGACCTGTAAGGCTGAGTTCACAATTGAGTTTTTTGGTCAGTTTTGGCTCCATGAAGTGTGCAAGTTGTAAAAAAAAGTTGTATGATAAATAAGTTAAGTTTGACTTACATGACCTAGTGTAAAGAAATGAAAGTGGATTATATCTTCGGATTGCCCAAGTATAGAAGATATGAACTGTTAAGATTAAACAGCTGTCACCTCTGAATCTGACACCATGCCTTGAAGCCAGAGGTCACATGATTCCTCTTGCTCCTCCTCCTTGCAACCCCAAAGAAGCCTTTCAGTGCATCCTTTCTGTCTTTAATGCCCTGTACTAGTGAGTCTCCTTTTTTTTTTAAGAAGAAGACACAAAACCTCACCACACACTATGGCAGATAGTCAAGAAGGTTTCACTGTTGATGTGTTGTGTAAGTCAATGTTGGGACTGTCATAAATCGGAGGTTCAGGGAGAGGCAGGGGACCCCATGCATTACTGTTTTGGGAATTGGGAGAAGCGCCAAGGATCTCACAATTATATATTTCAGTCTCAGAAAAGTGGTGGGGTGGGTGAGGACTTTGACCATGATTGTGTGTTGGACGGGACCTGGGAGTCAGATGGGGGTGCTGAGGAGGAGGCATCAGAAAAAAAGGGTGGTAGCCACAGTGACAATAAAGAGTGAAGGCAATTTGTGTCTCAAACCTCCAAAATAACTGGCAGGACCAGATCTGCTTCTGTTGTGGTCAGCTCGGGAATTGGCAATGCCGCTAATACTGTGGGGGCAGGCTCAAAATGTCCAAGCCAGGCTGCCTCTAGCTCTGTGAGAGCAACTCCCATATAGCATTTTTGTTTACATAAGCTGAGCATACAAAACCATACCCATGTGCAAGATTTACACAATTATAATAAACCAAGGGCTGTTTAAACACTAACATAAGTACAAGGTCTCTTTTGAGGTGGAATCACCAGATCCTGTGGGAATAAAATACTAAAATACTAGCCAGCATTCCGAATCCGAATATGCCTACCATCCTACTCTTGGACCTCTTTGTATCAGCCAGCCTACATTCCAAATAGTATGGTTAGCTGCTTCTTCTCCTGCTCAGACTCTTTCTTAAACTTGTCCTCTGCTGAGACATCCATATCATAAGATACAGTGGGGGAAATAATTATTTGACCCCTCACTGATTTTGTAAGTTTGTCCAATGACAAAGAAATGCAAAGTCTCAGAACAGTATCATTTCAATGGTAGGTTTATTGTAACAGTGGCAGATAGCACATCAAAAGGAAAATCGAAAAAATAACTTTAAATAAAAGATAGCAACTGATTTGCATTTCATTGAGTGAAATAAGTATTTGAACCCTCTAACAAAAAAAGACTTAATACTTGGTGGAAAAACCCTTGTTTGCAAGCACAGAGGTCAAACGTTTCTTGTAATTGATGACCAAGTTTGCGCACATTTTAGGAGGAATGTTGGTCCACTCCTCTTTGCAGATCATCTCTAAATCCCTAAGGTTTCGAGGCTGTCTCTGTGCAACTCTGAGCTTGAGCTCCCTCCATAGGTTTTCGATTGGATTAAGGTCCGGAGACTGACTAGGCCACTCCATGACCTTAATGTGCTTCTTCTTGAGCCACTCCTTTGTTGCCTTTGCTGTATGTTTTGGGTCATTGTCGTGCTGGAACACCCATCCACGACCCATTTTCAGTTTCCTGGCAGAGGGAAGGAGGTTGTCGCTCAGGATTTCACGATACATGGCTCCGTCCATTTTCCCGTTTATGCGAATAAGTTGTCCTGTGCCCTTAGCAGAAAAACACCCCCAAAGCAAAATGTTTCCACCCCCATGCTTGACGGTGGGGACGGTGTTTTGGGGGTCATAGGCAGCATTTTTCTTCCTCCAAACACAGCGAGTTGAGTTAATGCCAAAGAGCTCTATTTTGGTCTCATCAGACCACAGCACCTTCTCCCAGTCACTCTCTGAATCATTCAGGTGTTCATTGGCAAACTTCAGACGGGCCTGCACATGTGCCTTCCTGAGCAGGGGGACCTTGCGAGCCCTGCAGGATTTTAATCCATTGCGGTGTAATGTGTTTCCAATGGTTTTCTTGGTGACTGTGGTCCCTGCTAATTTGAGGTCATTAACTAACTCCTCCCGTGTAGTTCTAGGATGCTTTTTCACCTTTCTCAGAACCATTGACACCCCACGAGGTGAGATCTTGCGTGGAGCCCCAGAGCGAGGTCGATTGATGGTCATTTTGTGCTCCTTCCATTTTCGAACAATCGCACCAACAGTTGTCACCTTCTCTCCCAGCTTCTTGCTAATGGTTTTGTAGCCCATTCCAGCCTTGTGCAGGTCTACAATTTTGTCTCTGACATCCTTGGACAGCTCTTTGGTCTTTCCCATGTTGGAGAGTTTGGAGTCTGCTTGATTGATTGATTGATTCTGTGGACAGGTGTCTTTTATACAGGTGACTAGTTAAGACAGGTGTCCTTAATGAGGGTGACTAATTGAGTAGAAGTGTCTAACCACTCTGTGGGAGCCAGAACTCTTAATGGTTGGTAGGGGTTCAAATACTTATTTCACTCAATGAAATGCAAATCAGTTGCTATCTTTTATTTAAAGTTATTTTTTCGATTTTCCTTTTGATGTGCTATCTGCCACTGTTACAATAAACCTACCATTGAAATGATACTGTTCTGAGACTTTTCATTTCTTTGTCATTGGACAAACTTACAAAATCAGTGAGGGGTCAAATAATTATTTCCCCCACTGTATCTGTAACAGAATGTGTGGCCCTAAGAAAGTTATTCACAACCAGCAATTAGCTTATCTGCAAGCTGAACTCCCACCTGTTCAAGCAGCTGATGGTCCAGCTGCTTTCATACCACTTAGTTGTGGTAAATGTGGAGCACTTCTGTGCCTTTGTCTAATTTTAACTTTTTTGGGCCCCAGGCTGGGTCGTGTGGGGGGACTCTTGACCAGGCAAGCAAGAGTACCTCCATTCAGAAACATTTGACACTCATTGGTCCACAAATGTGGTGCACTTATGCTCATCAGCCTAAATGTAATTTTTGTGTTCTCTGGCTCAGGTGATGTGGTGGGACTCTTGGCCAGGTAAGCAAGAATATCTCCATTCAGAAAAATATGACTCTTGCCAGTTCGCAAATGTGACCTACTTTCACATCTTTGCCTAAATTTACATTTTCTGGGCTCTGGCGTGGCAGTTGGTTGGGACTCTTGGTCAGGCAAGCAAAAGTACAACTCCATTCAAAAACCATTGAATTTTTATGGGCTCTGACCCAGGCAGTTTGGTGGGACTCTTGGCCAGGCAAACAAGTGTACCACTCCATTCAGAAACAATTGACTCTGAAGTCTGCAGATGCGAATCACTTCCACACCTTCACCCAAATTTTAGTCATTTACACTGAACAAAAATATAAACGCAACACTTTCGGTTTTGCTCCCATTTTGCACGAGCTGAACTCAAAGATCTGAAACATTTTCTACATACATAAAAGACCCATTACTCTCAAATATTGTTCACAAATCTGTCAAAATCTATGTTAATGAGCACTTCTCCTTTGCCGAGATAATCCATCCCACCTCATAGGTGTGGCATATCAAGGTGTTGATTAGTAGAGATGGCCTTGCGGTTTGCCCGGCGGTCGGTTCGCCGTGAACTTTGCTCATTCGCGGTTCGCCGAACATGCGAACATATGGCGATATTCGCCTGCGCCATATTCTTTTACATTGTGAAGAACTTTGACCCATGACACATCCATCAGGTGAGACAGGATAGCCAATTGAGACATTTCAGCACATGGACATACCCCCTACCTTATAAATAGACCTGATCTGGCTGCCATTTTACTTTCTGTCTTTTGTCAGTGTAGGAAGAGGTTGCTGTGTGGAGCAGGGACAGACTGTTAGAGTGTTAATAGTGACACAAATCGCTAGCTAATAGGTCCACAAAAGTCCTTTTAAGGACTGGTATAGGTGTGCTATTGATTGGTGTGCAGTATATAGGGGTGTAATACACTTATAATATACTTTCTAATATAGAAAGCATATTATAGTGGATTTGTATAGTGCAGCATTGTGACTGGTGATCGGTTATGCAGCGATACTACAACTACAAAGAGTGACAAACGCAATTAGAAAAAAGTATTATAACTGGTGTGATAGACCAGTGGCCCCCCAAAACGACATATTGAAGCGGGGTGTTATATAGGAATAGACTTTTCTAATAGTGTATTTGGGTACTGCAGAAATTTATCCTCTTTCGCTGTGTTACCTCTGCTACACACATTGAGAAAAGTTATAGGAAAACATTTTTTATATCTGGTGTGATAGACCAGTGGCCCCCCAAAACGACATATTGAAGCGGGGTGTAATATAAGAATATACTTTTCAAATAGTGTATTTGTGTACTGCAGAAATTTTTCCGCTTTCACTGCGTTACCTCTGCTACACACAGTGAGAAAATTTTAAGGAAAACATTTTTTATAACTGGTGTGATAGACCAGTGGCCACCAAAACAATATATTGAAGTGGGGTGTTATCTAAGAATATACTTTTCAAATAGTGTATTTTGGTACTGCAGAAATTTAGCCGCTTTCACTGCGTTACTTCTGCTCCACACAGTGAGAAAATGTAAAGGAATTTTTTTTTAAAACTGGTGTGATTATAGACCAGTGGCCCCCAAAATGACATATTGAAGCGGGGTGTTATCTAAGAATATACTTTTCAAATAGTGTATTTTGGTACTGCAGAAATTTAGCCGCTTTCACTGCGTTACCTCTGCTACACACAGTGAGAAAATTGTAAGGAAAACATTTTTTATAACTGGTGCGATGATTATAGACCAGTGGCCACCAAAACGACATATTGAAGCAGGGTGTTATCTAAGAATATACTTTTCAATTAGTGTATTTGGGTACTGCACACAGTGAAAAAATTTCCTGGAATTTCTTTTTTTATAACTGGTGTGATAGACCAGTGTCCCTCTAAAACAACATATTGAAGCGGGGTGTTATATACCTTCTTCCACATACACTGCGCTTCTCTAGAGACTTTTGTCACCGGCTCATTAAAAAAATGACAGGCAGAGTAAGAGGCAGGCCCTTCCGCAGGGGTGGTAGGGGTAGGGCAGGAGCACCAGGCCGGAGCCAAAGTGGGAAGTTGCAGAAGGTGCGTTCAATTACGTCAAAGGACGGACCAGACTTGGTTGAGTGGCTCACTCAGCCTTCCGCTTCTGCACCCTCCTCATCCTCTCTATCTGCACCCTCTTCACTATCTGCTGTGTGCACCCCCAAAGACACCACCACCAACACCACCACCACCATATACCCTTCGCTCGAGTCACAGGAATTATTTTTCGATTCATCACAAGACATTTCCGATGCGCAGCCATTCTTGGCATCGGATCAGAAATAGCAGGTAGCAACAGCCGCCACTCAGCAGTCTGACGACAGTACCCAGATCAGCCCAAGGAGGTTGGGCCCCGCTGTTGCTGCCTACTCTGAGATCTCTAATGTTAGTGGTGGGGAAGGTGACGTCAATGATGACGTGTCTATGGACGTAACGTGGGTGCCTACAAGAGAGGAAGAGGAGGGGAGTTCAGAGGGAGAGATGGACAAGCAGATAGGGAGGAGAAACAGGCCGAACTTACATTGCACAGGAGGGACAAACCAGACTGCTAATGTATCAGGAGCGAGCCATCAACCATGTACGGTCACATCTGGCGCTCCTAGGACACCGGCACATGACTCCGCAGTGTGGGCTTTTTTTAATATGACAGCTGCTGACAATAGTGTTGCCATCTGCAGCCTTTACAGTCAACGTCGTCAAAGTCGCGGTAAGTCCAACACTCACCTAGGGACGACCGCCTTAAGAAGGCACCTGGCCTCCCATCACCGAGCCCAGTGGGAGCAACGTCGTCAGAACCCACAAAGCCACACTCCAGGCTCTCACCGTCCAGCCTCTTCTCCTTCTCCACTCTCCTCACAATTGTCCTCCACTCCACCTTCCATCATGCCGTGGCCCAAATGTTCAAGCATAGAAAAATGTTGATGCCGGATAACCCTCTTGCCCAACGGTTGACCGCTGGCTTGTCGGAACTACTGCCATATAAACTTGTGGACTCGGAGGCCTTTCGAAAATTTTTGGCCATTGGAACACCACAATGGAAGGTCCCAGGAAGGAAATATTTTTTGCAGTATGGCATCCCAGAGCTATATGGCCACGTTCAGCGGCAAGTGAATGTATCTCTGGCACACAGTGTCGGTGCCAAGATACATCTGACCACAGACATGTGGTCTAGCAAACACAGGCATGGAAGGTATATAACTTTTACTGCCCGCTGGGTGAACCTTCTGACGGCCGTCAAGCATGTAACCTGTGGCACCCGTGTAGATTTGGTTTTACGCCTATGGATTGCATGCCGGCCTGACTCTTCTTCTCCTTCTCCTACTCCATCCTCCCTCTCCTCCTCGGCTGACTCCTCCTTTTCTGCTGCTACCGTCTCTTCTGCTGCAACGGCCAAGATCCCCAGAACCTTTTCGACATGCCAGGTAAGACATTGCCATGCTGTGCTGCGTCTGTTGTGCCTGGAAGCCACACCAGTCCTGCACTCCTTTCAGCTTTGCGTTCACAGGCAGATCAGTCGCTAACACCGCTCAATTTGACAGTTGGTAAAGTGGTGTGCGACAACTGTGCCAATCTGCTGAGTGCGCTGAAACAGGGCAAAAATGACACACGTGCCGTGCATGGCACACGTCCTGAACTTGGTCGTGCAGCGATTTGTTGACAAATAACATGGGATCCAGGACGTCTTGCGGCATGCCAGGAAAATCTCAGGCCATTACAGAAGATCTTACACGGCCATGGCTCGCCTTGCTGACATTCAGCAGCGACACAACCTGCCTGTCAGACGTTTTATTTGTGACTGCCCGGTGTGATGGAACTCAACCTTGTATATGCTCGATAGGCTGCTCCAGAAGAAACGTGCAGTTAACGACTACCTGTACGAACTCTGCGGCAGGACAGGTTCTGGGGAGCTTGTCTTTTTTTCACCGCGCCAGTGGCTGCTTATGCGCGACGCATGCAGATTTCTGCGGCCATTTGATGAGATCACCAAACTGGTCAGTCGCAGCCAGGGTGCCATCAGTGACATCGTACCTTTTGCCTTCTTTCTGGAGCGTGCATTGCGTTGTGTCATTGATCAAGCAGTCGAGGAGCAGGAGCAGGAAGATGAGGAAGTCGCAATGCTTGATGAATTCCCAGGGGATGGCTACTCTATCTGAGACAAGTCAACAACAGGAGTCTGAAGAGGAGTCAGAGGATGATAGTGCCTGGGCAGGAGGAAGAGCAAGAAGAGCATGCTTTAAACCTTTCTGGGATCCCTGGTGTTTTCCGTGGATGGGGGGAGGAGAACGAGGATGACATTATCCTGGATGATGAGCAGGAGCCAGGCCACTACACCGCTTCCAGTTTAGTGCAAATGGGGCCCTTCATGCTCCAGTGTTTTAAGAGGGACCCCCATATAAAAAGCATAAAGGGCAAGGACCAGTACTGGGTGGCAACGTATTTAGACCCCCGGTACAAACAAAAATGGTGGAAATGTTACCACCATCACAGAGGGCTGTCAGAATGCAGCACTTCCAGGCCTTGCTTAGAGAAATGCTGCATTCTGCTTTTTTGGGCACTGGCAGAGGAATTTCCACTCACAGAGAAACAGTTGCGGGTACCAATCCAACAGTGCCTGCAAGAAGAGGGTGGTTTGAAGATGTGTTGGTCACTTCTGATATGAGAAAATTCTTTCAGCTGACCCATCGACAGCTGCCCTCTGGATCCAGCCTCAGGGAACACCTAGACAGGCAGGTGTCTGACTACATTGGGTTAACGGCCGATTTGGACGCTCTGCGAAGTGATGAACCCCTGGACTACTGCGTGGGCAGGCTTGACCTCTGGCCAGAGCTTGCACAATTTGCAATAGAGCTGTTGGCTTGCCCCTCGTCAAGTGTCCTGTCCGAAAGCACGTTCAGCACAGCAGGGGGGATCGTGACCGATAAGCGCACTCGCCTAGCTCACGACAGTGTTGACAACCTCACATTTCTAAAAATGAATTAGGCATGGATCTCAGAGGAATTTAACACATGTGACCAGTAGACCATGTTTGATTCAAATTCCTCATGACAGCCCATATCCGCCACCACCCATAACAATTTATGGTCCCTGTCTTCGGTAAATACAGTGGCATAAAAAGGCCTTTTATGTCAGATGAATGCCTAATTTTTGGGGTCTGTAATGGCCGACACTTATTAATCTTGTAAATGCCTAATGTAGAACCAGCCACAGAATAAATAATGCTTTGCTGTCAGGCGAACTCCTGTCGGCAAATTTTTGGGGCCTATAATGGCTGACATGTACTTCTGTATCCTGTGAATGCCTAATGTACCACCAGCCACAGAATACAAATTTATTTGCTGTCAGGTGATCGCCTGTCTGCTAATCTTTGGGGCTTGTAAAGGCCAAAACGTACTTCTGTATCCTGTGAATGCCTAATGTACCACCACCCAAAGAATACTAATTTATTTGCTGTCAGGGGAACGCCTGTCGGCTAATTTTCAGGGCCTGTAATGGCCGACACGTACTTCTGTATCCTGTGAATGCCTAATGTACCACCAGCCACAGAATACAAATTTATTTGTTGTCAGAGGAACGCCTGTCGGCTAATTTTTGGGGCCTGTAATGGCCAACACTTACTTCTGTATCCTGTGAAAGCCAAATTTTTCAGACTGGAATTGAAAATCAAAGTGTCTGTAAACGTTCCTCTCAATTGTGGAACGGATGCGGACTCATTTTACAGACGTGTGAATGGACCCTATATGTATTTGACATGTATTTACCGGCTGCTGTCAGTTCTGGCTGATTTAGGCCGTGCTATTACACTAAAACCGAGCAATATTACAAAAAACTAAATATACTGTAGGTTATAACTGTATAAACGATTTATATAACTTATTAGAATTTTTTTTTATTATGGCAACTTTTCCAAAAGCATGATCATCTCCTGCACCCCCTTCATGGCCTGGCGTTGCCTCTCCTCCATGGCCGTTATGCGCTCCTGAATGGCCCGCATATCGTTGCGCTGCATCTTTTGCATTTTGGCCAATTTGGCCTTCAATGTCTTCAGTACTGTTTTAAAAAAAAATATGAACATTATTTGCAACTCTTATTAAACCTTTAAGCCTTTATTTTGTGGTGCACCTGACTTTATGATCGCTTGCTATTACACCTTTTTGTGATAAGAGTTGTCCAAAAAATTGCCTTTTTTGAGAGTTTAACATTTTTGTTTAAAAAGGTGTCCACCTGAGGGGTTATTTGGTATGATATTTTTAGACAGCTGGTTGTTACAGATGCGGCAAGACCGAATATTTTTCCTTATTTTTTAGTTATTTCTATGGTTGAGCGAACCTGAACTGTAAAGTTCGGGTTCGTACTGAACTTTACGGTGTTCGGCACCCGAACCCGAACATTTCAGTAAAAGTTCGGGTTCGGTTTCGGTGTTCGGGTAATATTAATATACCATCGGATCGGAGTTTTCTCCAATCCCATGGTATATTTTAACTTGAAGCATCCCCATCACCATGGGAACGCCTCTATGTTAGAATATACCATCAGATTTGAGTTAGATCGTGAAAACTCGGATCCGTCAGTATATTCTAACACAGAGGCGTTCCCATAGTGATGGGGACGCTTCAAGTTAGAATATACTGAGAACTGTGGACATAACGGCCCCCTGCTGCCTGGCAGCACCTGATCTCTTACAGGGGGCTGTTATCCGCACAATTAACCCGCACCTGAGGGGTTAATTGTGCGGATCTCAGCCCCCTGTAAGAGATCGGGTGCTGCCAGGCAGCAGGGGCCAGACCCCCCTCACTCCCCAGTATTAAAATCATTGGTGGCCAGTGCGGCCCCCCCTCCCTCCCTCCCCAGTACTAAAATCTGTGGTGGCCAGTGTAGGCCCTGAATTAAAGATTTCTTTGCCCAAAATGGCTGTATTTCAAATGCCTGAATCAAACCCCTGTATGTAGAGGGTGTATCTCACACAGCCTGAACCAGTGTAGGCCTGAATTAAATATTTCTTTGCCCAAAATGGCTGTATTTTAAATGCCTGAATCTAACCCCTGTATGTAGAGGGTGTATCTCACAGGGAGGCAATGGGCCCCTATTCAGAGGAAGGGGGGAGTATACTTATTTAAAATATAGCTTTTAATATATTCTAGGATTGACAAAGTAAAAAGGACTCACTAAACAATATAGACATACATACACGGATAGGACCAACTTAATGGTGCCCAGCTGGTACAGATAAAAAATTCTGCTCCGTCGGTGACGACGCGAACAGTCTTACCAGACCCTTAGTAGATAGTAGGTGAGGTTCCTTGATGACAGGAAGCAGGAGACACTGGGTGTATGCCGGGCGGGATGAAGGTGCTTCTGCTGTGTAGTCGGGTAGATCAGACAGTAGGAAGGGTCCTATATATCCCTATCAAGGTGAAAGGGGCTATTATGCTACTACCTGTCTACACAGAGCACTCGCCTTGGAAAAGGCGACCCCGTCCGGTAGCCTGTCCCTATAGTGGACCTGTACCCTAAAGCTACAGAGAAATTTTCCAGTGATGGATGAATGATGATACTTCCAGTGGTCTCCCGACGTGGCACGTTTCTGTCCGTGACTTCTTCAGGGGAACGACTGCAGGAGGTAACAGTGTAGCCGTAGGTATCTGACCTTAGGCTAATTTGACACTGGGGAAAAGAACAGGCTGTAAAGGCCTGTGTTCTGCTGAACCCAGGGTGGGATGCAGATGCTGCTTAACCCAGGGTGGGATGCAGAGTGGCGCAGGAGGGGTAGTCCTGTGCAGGACGGTCTGGGGGATTTAGTAATCCCAATCACATGAAACCCTTGTGGTTGGGGGTAACGGTATAGTAGACCAGCCGCAATTGTGTGCCTCAATAGTAAGTTTAAATGACCGCGCTCCATCTCCGTCGCCCCTCCCTCCCAGTGACGCCATCGACACGCGACGCCATCCAGGAGCGCCGCCGTCCACCCGGTCATGTGACCCAAGCACCAGGAAAACCTGAGGAGAGTCACCGCACATAGGGCAGAGGGCGGACGCAGCCAGTGATGCCACACGCCGGCAACACCACGTGGGAAGGGCGGGATTGCGGCAGGGGGTGGGCGGAAATAGTGATCACTCAGCCAATGTTTAGATGGTCTGGTGATCACATGGGACGCAAAGTGTATGCGTCTCCTTGGTAACATGGTAAATAGAAATAAAGCCTAGAGACGGCTGGTGGCATTTAATGCAGAGTTGACTGGTGCAGAACGGGATGCAGATGATGCTAGAGATCTTGCTAGCTGGGCCACATGAAATCAGATATATGTATGTGGGTGCGCTTGTATAGTGGACAGGGGTGCCATGTAATATCAACCAGGGATCCCTGTAAAAGTACACTACACGGCGCAACCCCAATACGGCATGGATTGCAGTCAATTAATAACTGCACCACCCCCAGAGGAATTGTGCTAAGAGCGGCACATGTATATATTCAAACTCAGACATATATATGCGGAAATGCAGGAGGGGCGAGGGGAAGGCTCTGCACTATATGCACGTGCACTGTAATGCGCACCAACGGTTTGGAGGGCGTAACCATCAGTGCACGTACAAGTGCGGCACACCTCCCCAGGGGACCATGAGGGAAAAGCACAATTATATTTATAAACCAGGCTTTATGATAGATACGAAGTGTCATTTTTCAAAAAAAGCAGGCATAGTTTAGCCTTTCGTTCATGCCGCCTGGTGCTGCTGTTTTCAGATTAAAAATCCAGCGTGCTTCACGTTGGAGTAGGCTCTTGTCCCAGTCTTGGTGGGGGTTTCACAAAGTCAATGCCCATGAACTTTAACCGGGCCTTGCCATTATGATTGGTGTGCACATGTTTGGACACAGGGGTGTCCCTCTTATGTGTAACATCCCCTATGTGCTCACCAATCCTCCTCCGAAATTCCCTTATGGTTTTGCCGACGTATTCCAAACCACACTCACATAGGATGCGATATATCAAACCTCTGGATTTACAGTTAATGAAGTGTGGAATGGAATACGTCATGCCCGTGACCGAGCTAGTGAAGGTTTTAGTGGTCAGGATGTGTTTGCAGGCAACACACCTGCCGCATCTGTGACTGCCCACTACGGTGGACCGTAGCCATGTTGAGTGTGTAATACTAGGTGAAAAATGACTGCAGACAAGTTTATCACGCAGGTTGGTGCCACGTCTGTATGTAATTTGTGGACTGTGTCCTAGTATATCCTGGAGGTCAGGGTCCATCTTGAGGATCCCCCAGTGGCATTGTAAGATCTTTCTGACCTGGCTCGAACCTCTGTCGAACGTGGTGATTACACTGGACAGTTTGGTTGTAGAAGCATTCGGCTGTTTCGTCATTAGAAGGGTGGGTCTCTGTCGTGCAAGAGCTGGTTTGTAGGCAGATCTTAGGATATAATCAGGGTACCCCCTTTGTAGAAATCTAGCCCTTTGGTCAGCTGCCTGAGCCACAAAATCTTTCTTATCTGAGCAATTTCTGCGCAGACGAAGATACTGCCCTCTTGGTATCCCCCTCCTGAGTGGGAGAGGGTCACTGGCTGCGTCCACCCTCTGCCCTGTGTGCGGTGACTCTCCTCAGGTTTTCCTGGTGCTTGGGTCACGTGACCGGGCGGACGGCGGCGCTCCTGGATGGCGTCGCGTGTCGATGGCATCACTGGGAGGGAGGGGCGACGGAGATGGAGCGCGGTCATTTAAACTCACTATTGAGGCACAGAATTGCGGCTGGTCTACTATACCGTTACCCCCAACCACAAGGGTTTCATGTGTTTGGGATTACTATATCCCCCAGACCGTCCTGCACAGGACTACCCCTCCTGCGCCACTCTGCATCCCACCCTGGGTTAAGCAGCATCTGCATCCCACCCTGGGTTCAGCAGAACACAGGCCTTTACAGCCTGTTCTTTTCCCCAGTGTCAAATTAGCCTAAGGTCAGATACCTACGGCTACACTGTTACCTCCTGCAGTCGTTCCCCTGAAGAAGTCACGGACAGAAACGTGCCACGTCGGGAGACCACTGGAAGTATCATCATTCATCCATCACTGGAAAAATTCTCTGTAGTTTTAGGGTACAGGTCCACTATAGGGACAGGCTACCGGACGGGGTCGCCTTTTCCAAGGCGAGTGCTCTGTGTAGACAGGTAGTAGCATAATAGCCCCTTTCACCTTGATAGGGATATATAGGACCCTTCCTACTGTCTGATCTACCCGACTACACAGCAGAAGCACCTCCATCCCGCCCGGCATACACCCAGTGTCTCCTGCCTCCTGTCATCAAGGAACCTCACCTACTATCTACTAAGGGTCTGGTAAGACTGTTCGCGTCTTCACCGACGGAGCAGAATTTTTTATCTGTACCAGCTGGGCACCATTAAGTTGGTCCTATCCGTGTATGTATGTCTATATTGTTTAGTGAGTCCTTTTTACTTTGTCAATCCTAGAATATATTAAAAGCTATATTTTAAATAAGTATACTCCCCCCTTCCTCTGTATAGGGGCCCATTGCCTGCTTGTCACTTTGGAGTGTTTTCAAAGCCTGAATTGTATCAATGCTCTGATCAATCTTTGTGTATCTCACAGGGCCTGAACCAGTGTATGCCTAAATTAAAGATTTCTTTGCTCAAAATGGCTGTATTTCAAATGGCTGTATTTGAAATGCCTGAATCAAACCCCTGTATGTAGAGGGAGTATCTCACACGGTCTGAACCAGTGTAGGCCTGAATTAAATATTGGTGCACCAAATGGCTGTATTTAAAATCTCTGAATCTAACCCAAATGTATTAAGGGTGTTTCTCACAATGACATCTGCATCAAAGGCTGCCAACAAAAATTTTTTTGCCCAAATGAGTGTTTGTTTAACAACTGAATTTGACAGCAGTATTTAAGCCTATAATTTCACACGTGCTGATGCTGCAAGGCCTGAAAATGTTTTTTTTTTTGTCAAAAAACTGTGTTTTTAAAACCACAGAAAATGATGGGTGTATTTCTAGCTTAACTTGCATACTGACTAATCCAGATGTTGTAGATTGCTAAAAAAGTGTTTTTTTGGTAACAGAATATGAAAGATGTATATATTAAACTTGAATTTAACACTTGCAGATCAGGAAAATACAGTTTTTTTGCAAAAAAGTGTGTTTTTAAAACCCCAGAAAATTATGGGTGTATTTCTAGCTTAAATTGCACACTGACTAATCCAAATGTTGCAGATTGCCCAAAAAGTTTTTAGTTTTTTTTGTAACAGAATATGAAAGCTGTATATATTAAACTTGAATTTAACACTTGCAGATCAGGAAAATACAGTTTTTTAACAAAAAAAGTGTGTTTTTTAAACCCCAGAAAATGATGGGTGTATTTCTAGCTTAAATTGCACACTGACTAATCCAGATGTTGTAGATTGCCAAGAAAAGTTGTATTTTTTTGTAACAGAATATGAAAGCTGAAATCACAAGTCCAGCAGCATCCTCTCCCTACACTTGGAACAGCAGAGTGATGTGCTTATATGGAGCCTGGGTCACATGCTGCTCTGGCCAATCACAGCCATGCCATTAGTAGGCATGGCTGTGATGGCTTATAAGGTCAGACAGTTAACCGTTTGTTGATATGCTGCTCTGCAGCCTTTCAAAAAGCGCCAAGAAAGTGCCGAACACTTAACCCAAAACCAAACTTTTACTGAAATGTTCGGGTTCGGGGTCCAAAAATCCTAAAGTTCGGTACGAACCCGAACTTTACAGTTCAGGTTCGCTCAACCCTATTAGTGATATTTCAGTACAGTATAATTTTATTTTGTTTGTTAGTTAGTGATATTCTATAGTTCTATTGAGTTTAATATTATTTATTTGTTAAGTTAATGGTTTTAATGTACATTAAAGAGTTATTGTCCAGTGTTATTTTTTTGTTTTACTATAGTGTATGTTGTCGCCTCATTGTTAGCCCTTTTAATGTTTATGTACATGTTATGGATACATAATCATATTGCTATGTGCGCATATTTACCTTCCTGGCGGGGGCGGGTGATCGCCTCCTCTTCCTCCGAGTCCTGAGATGGGGTGGTGCTTGAGGGTACAGCACTTTCCACCTCCTTCACTTCTCCCACATCTGGTGGGGGTGGCTCAAAAGGCTGGGAGGGTCTGGCCTCCTCCTCCTCTTCCACCTCTTCCTCCTCAACCTCCACAACCTCCACGGCCTCCTCCGATCGCCTTCTCCGAATGGAGGGAATAGGAACTTCTGTGATCACAGAATGTTCAGATTTTAGATAAACAACACCAAAATCTTAAAAATATTAGATATAAAGAAATTCCAATATGGTGGGATCCATATATAATTGCAGTGGCTGCCAACTTTATGACGCATAACTCAATCAAAAATTAACAGTATGAAAAAAGACATCCCCTCCACAGTGTCTTGATGAAACAATAGGGCGAGAGAAGACCCATGTGATGGGATTATCTCCTCAATGTATCATAGGATGATCTACTTCTGTACACCAGAGTCGGCTACTTCTTAATCCCATCACTAACACAATAGAACAAAGGGACAAATAAACTAACACAGTCATTGGGAGTCTCAAAGCAGAGTTAACCCTTATTGCGTTTATGCATTCACACCATGCAACTTTAATGGGGAATAGGAAAGATGTGGCCTATAAACTCAACCAAAAAATCATGGTTTATAGTTCCCTCTAACCCAAATAAGTCAGAGTGGGGGTCTCCATAGTCCTGGGTCCATAGCCCGTGGAAGGAAGCTAGCACTCAGGCCTCTACTGCAGACACAGTGATGTTTCAGTCCGTCACTTGTCTGGCACAAAGGCAACACATCACATCACTCAAAGAACACCATCCCCACAATGAAACATGGTGGTGGCAGCATCATGCTGTGGGGATGTTTTCGAGCAGCCGGGACTGGTAAACTGGTCAGAGTTGAGGTAAACATGGACAAGGATATTCTTGAGCAAAACCTGTCCCACTCTGTGCGTGATCTGAGGCTAGGACGGAGGTTCTCCTTCCAGCCGGACAATGACCCCAAACACACGGCTAAAGAGAAAGAGGCTTATCCAAAGCGACTTGGAGCTGTGATTGATGCAAAAGGTGGCTCTACAAAGTATTGATTTTAGGGGCTGAATAGTTATGCACATTGACCTTTTCTGTTATTCTGTCCTATTAGTTGTATGCTTTACAATTAACCAATTTAAAAGAAGGTCTAAGTTGTGGGCATGTTCTACAAATTAAATGAGGCAAATCCTCAAACAATCCATGTTAATTCCAGGGGGTGAGGCAACAAAAAAAAGAACAAAGTCAAAGGGGTGAATACTTTTGCTTAGCACTGTATACATTACAAAGTGTTGGCAAAACATACAAAAGTTATTTACGTATGTACCTGGGCATTTTTCGTCCCGGATTCTTTTTTATAAACCGGGGCTGTCTTCTCTTCATGTCTGACCATTTTTTTATAATGGTCAGACGGCGGTGTTTTACACCCGTCTGGCGCCAGATTTTATAGGCCAGCTCCCGCACAATTCTCTGCTTCTCGGCGTGGGACCGGGTGCGGTCATATCCCCGCCCCAACATCCGCTGCAAGAGAAAAATGCAAGCATATAATCCCAATTTTTAACAATAATAGTATTGAAAATAATTTACTCAAGTAAACTGCAAAAAGTATTTAATGCTTTGAGGTGGAAATATTAGATTTAGGCCGCCTGCACACGGGCGTGTTTTTTCAAAACTACGGACCGTACAAACCCGTCCTGCCGTCCTGCAGAGTGCACAAGCACACGGCGTCATTGGTTGCTATGACGACGTGCGCTTGTGGCCACCACTGCTGTACTGTGATACACTTTTATGATCTATACAAGTGTATTACTTTACAGTGGTGGCGGCAAGAAGCACACTGCGTCATAGCGAGTTAGCAACCAATGACGCCGTGCGCTCGTCCACTCTGCAGGACGGCAGGACGGGTTTGTACAGTCCGTAGTTCTGAAAAAACACGCCCGTGTGCAGGCGGCCTTACTGTTACGGTTAGAAGATGGGATTGTATTACGACTGTATGTGGGTGGGGTCTGAGCTATCAGATATTGTCCAGCTAAACAGAGATGTACCTATCTAGTGAAGTGACGGTACGGTATGGGGTGCACAGCTGGTTCGTCTCCCCGGTATGCACCCTGGGTATCTCTAAATGAACCAGCAAATATTGGCGGTCAGACAAAGAATGCTTCTCCTGAGTCCTGACCAAAAGGATACAATCTATATTCTATAGACTCTGTGTGTGTGTGCGGTATATAGTGTGTGTCTGTGTGTGCGGTATATAGTGAGTGTGTGTGTGGTATATAGTGTGTGTGTGGTATATAGTGTGTGTGTGTGTGGTATATAGTGTGTGCGGTATATAGTGTGTGTGTGCGGTATATAGTGTGTGTGCGGTATATAGTGTGTGTGGGTGGTATATTGTGTGTGTGTGTGTGTGTGTGGTATATAGTGTGTGTGTGTGCGGAATATAGTGTGTGTGTGCGGAATATAGTGTGCGGCATGACAATGGATGTGCAATGTGCATGTTAAATCTATTTCTCTGCTGTCCATACAAATATGCTACTAACATAGTGGGTGTGATGTCACAGGAATACTTAGTGCAAAAATCAATAATATCTAGTGAGACCTTATAAAATGTGAAGTTTTGTGCACTTAAGAAAAATTAGAATCGCAGAAGGTCGCACTGCTGATTTTTTTATAACACTCTTTATGCATATAAAGCGATTGTTCAGACATGCAGGTGAAATGTAATCAAATACACTACTTTAATGTAAGATTACTTACAGTCACCAGGAGTTCTTCCTCTTCGTCGTTGAACTTTCATCCAACCATCACATCCATCTAATTGCTAGTCGGTGCAAAGCAGTTGCTGTAGGCCACGCCTTCAGAGCGCACGTGCTCTTGCGATTAATACTTTGCCGAAATTTCACAGATAAAAAAAGAATGCTTGTCGATCACAAATTCGCTTAATACTTCTGGTATGTCAGTGTCCATGTTGTGGGACTATGTGTGCGCATCTACTAGGTATTTTGTGGCTGCAAATATGACCTGGAGGTTTTTCATGTTCGCATGCCATTAAAATGAATGGGAACATTTGAGCGAGTTCATCCATCACTACTGATTAGACAGCATGAATATTGCACAGGTGTGCCTTAGACTGCCCACAATAAAAGGGCACTCTGAAATGTGCAGTTTGATCACACAGCACAATGCCACAGATGTCGCAACGTTTGAGGGAGCTTGCAATTGGCATGCTGACTGCAGCAATGTCCACCAGAGCTGTTGCCATGTGCAATGAATGTTAATTTCTCTACCATAAGCCGTCTCCAAAGGTGTTTCAGAGAATTTGGCAGTACATACAACTGGCCTCACAACCACAGACCACGTGTAACCACACCAGCCTAGGACCTCCACATACAGCATGTTCACATCCATGATCATCTGAGACCAACCACACGGAGAGCTACAGCAACAATCAGTTTGCACAACCATAGAATTTCTACACAAACTGTCAGAAACCGTCTCAGGGATGCTCATCTGCATGCTCATTGTCTTCATCGGGGTCTGGACCTGACAGCAGTTCATCGTCGTAACCAACTTGAATAGGAAAATGCTCACATTCGATGGCGTCTGGCAAGTTGGAGAGGCATTCAGTTCACGGATGAGTCCCGGTTTTCACTGTTCAGGGCAGATGGCAGACAGCGTGTATGGCGTTGTGTGGGTGAGCGGTTTGCTGATGTCAACGTTGTGGATTGAGTGGCCCATGGTGGCAGTGGGGTTTTGGTATGGGCAGGCGTATGTTATGGACAACGAATACAGGTGCATTTTATTGATGGCATTTTGAATGCACAGAGATACCGTGACGAGATCCTGAGGCCCATTTTTGTGCCATTCATCCAGGACCATCACCTCATGTTGCAGCATGATAATGCACGGCCCCATATTGAAAGCATCTGTACACAATTACTGGAAGCTAAAAACATCCCAGTTCTTGCATGGCCAGCATACTCACCGGACATGTCACCCATTGAGCATGTTTGGGATGCTCTGGATCGGCGTAGTGTTCCAGTTCCTGCCAATATTCTACAACTTCGCACAGCTATTAAAGAGGAGTGGACCAACATTCCACAGGCCACAATCAACAACCTGATGATCAACTCTATGCGATGGAGATGTGTTGCACTGCGTGAAGCAAATGGTGGCCACAAAACTGACTGGTTTTCTGCCCCCCCCCCAGTAAGGCAAAACTGTGCACATTTCATAGTGGCCTTTTATTGTGGACACTCCAAGGCACACCTGTGCAATATTCATGCTGTCTAATCAGCACCTTGATATGCCACACCTGTGAGGTGGGATGGATTATCTCGGCAAAGGAGAAGTGCTCACTAACACAGATTTAGACAGATTTGTGAGCAATATTTGAGAGTAATGGGTCTTTTGTGTATGTAGAAAATGTTTCAGATCTTTGAGTTCAGCTCATGCAAAATGGGAGAAAAACCAAAAGTGTTGCATTTATATTTTTGTTCAGTGTATTTCAAGCTGGCTCTGCTACAACAAGCAGCAGAAGGTGCAACAGCCAATTCAGTTTACTAGTTGTTACATAATACAATTACAGTTTTTTTCACTGCCGCTACACCTGCCCAAAACACGTCTCGTCAATGTGGAACTGTGGCGCGTTTCCGCATCTTCAATTAAATTGATTTATAAAAAAAAAATTTTTAATAGTCTCTTTCTCTAAATGACTGTGGCCTTTCCCCGGCCCATACCATGTTGCATGACCCCATGGAACTCATGGTAGGCAGACTGGAACAGTGGCCAAAACTAGCCCAGTATGCTCTCTATGTTCTCTCTTGCCCAGCCTCGAGTGTCATTTCAGAGAGGGTTTTTAGCACCACAGCAGGCATCGGTAACACCTAAAAAGATCAAGTTGTCCCCTTGCCAGTGTCCAGAAAATCACTTTTGTCAAAATGGAATGGAACAGGAGGATATTCACACTCCTTTCGCTGAGACCGATGAATAGATCTGGCCTTGCTGAAGGTACCCCATCTTGCCACTGCTGCTGTCTACCTCCCTACCATCATGTTTATTACCGCATTGCTGCCTATCACGGGTGAAGTTGCAGATAGCTGGAACTTATAAATAAATGACCGACTGGCTTGATCCCAAACTAAGGAGCATATAGGTGAGCCCTTTAAAAGCCTAAGAGCTCTCCCTGACTGCTATGCGCATGCAAGGGTCTCAATGGTAAACGATTGCATGCCCACGTACCTAAGAGTGTGTGACATCTGAAAACCCTATAATAATGAGGGGACACGACCACCGGCTCCTGCACTTAATACGGATGGAGTCAGGGTCACCTAGAATCAAGCCAGCAAGGAAACACAATAAAGGAAAAGACTTATCTGAGCAAACAGCAGCAGCAGCCTCCACCAGTGAACACTTTATCCAGGAAGTAGTATAAACCGCAAAGTGAGGCAGTATAGGAGGGAATATAAAGGAGGACGATTAGTCTAAATAAGTGACACCTGGCAGAAGGAAAGGAGATGACAAAGTGAAACCAAAACAAAGAACGTCATACAAGAGGTAGAGAAGAACGTCTGTCAGACCTTCTCACAGAACTGGCGGTGACACTGCCACTGCTGTCATCATGTCACTGCCTCTGCCTGCCAACATGTTCTGTACCATATAGCTGGTGCCGCCGCCACAGCTGCTTCTCCTATTCCTTGCTGCTCATACCCTACTACAACCACTAATAACACTACACAGTCGCCACTACTACTACCACTACTACCTCTAAATTTCTGACCTACTGCCTTGTATGTTCCATGCTATGCTGCTACTGTTGCCACTACTGTTGTGGTCACATGCCACAATTACCCTACCCTTTCCACATCCACACTATACTTCTGCTGCTCCCAATTAAAAGGGAGCATTTTTCTGGGCTTGTTCAGAACCAGCCACTAATCCTTCTGACAATTATCACTTGTGTGTGCATAAATAAGGGGGAAAATTTTCGACCCCATCAAGGCATCATTTTTGGACGCTTGGTGCCCCAACAGTCACTGTTTTTATCTCATGACATCATGTCTTTAAACAATTTGTCCCCGATAAGGGACAATTTTTAGAAACTTTGTATTATGAAAAAGCATATCACATGCAATGGCACAGTGTGTTTTTAAACACCATAAACCATGCATTTACCCATCGCTATGTACAGTAAGTGAGGCCGGACAAGAAGCACAGCGGTAAGGGGAGGCCGGTCATGAAGAGGGTTTTGGGTGTGAGGGGACAGGTGAGTTAAGGGTTAAGGTGCAGAGGTAGGAAGTTAGAAAGGGCGGGAGTAGTCATGAGAACGAGGGGGAGGGGCTGCTGGTCAGAGTGAGGAGGAGGCGGGGGGTACAGGCATTCGGCCAGGGAAAGCAAACGGAGCAGGATCATGTCAGCGCTGCCGTTATCAGTGGAGGAGATGCTGGAGATACTGCGCAGGGAGGCGGAGTTGTGGGGGCTTGGCTGGTTGCAGGAGCAGGTGTGTGCGTGCGTTATTGCCCCTGCTTCTGCAGCTACCCGCACAGTACGTGCTGTCCGGCCGCGCGGGGTGTCCCACCGGCGCGCCTTAGTCCTGAAAGCACCCCCAGGGTCCGGCGCCGAGTAGGGAGCCCCTCCAGGGACCCTCCGCGGCGGAGAGGGTCTGCTCAGCCTTCAGCAGGGCGCTCTCGTCGCGGGAGGAATCCCAGTACACGGCGGGGCCTAGAGCGGAGTGGGACGCCCCTTCCCCCACTCTCACCTGCTAGTCTTGAGGATACAGGACCAGGAACGGTGGACCGGCCCAGTCCAGGTCCTAGCGGGCGGTCTACTCAGCGGTGTGAGGAGATCCATATGCTTTGGGTTGCGCAGAGTGGGCGAGAAGAGCTGTGCAGGCCCAGTGAAGTTTCGTGTGGAGCGGGAGCAGCGTCTTCGTGCCAGAGGCCGGTCAGCATTATACAGCGGGCAGTACAAGTCGTCCGGGAGGAGTCGCCTTCAACGTCCAGGTCGGAGCGCCGAAGTTGAGGCTGAGCAGCGGGAGTCAGGACTTGCAGCAGCGGGAATCACAGCGCCCGTGGTGCCTGGTGAGACTAATTGGGGTCCCTTATTAGCGCAGGGCTTCCCGGTAGGAAGTGTTGGGGAAGGGGTGGCCATGGGTGATTTAGGAAAAGGTTTGGAGCAGTTGCTGGGGGGTCTGGCGGGGTGGTTGTCTAGTTTGGGGTCCGTGGGCGGGTCGCCATTACCGGCGTGGCGGGTGTTGCCGGGATCGGTAGCCGGGTCGAGTGGGGGGTCAGTGTCTGTGGAGTCTCAAGTGGGGGGTGAGGAAGAGGGGCAGAGGTTGGATGATAGAGCGCGTGGGGAGGTGTATGTGTGCTTTGAGGGCCCTTTGGGGGCCCATTTGAAGCAGGAGGTGAAAGAAAAAATCTGGAAAGGGGAATATGTTGAAATATTTTCCTTGCTTCCTTTGGAACGGTTTAATTTGGATAGGGGTAAGAAGGATGAGGGAAAGAAAGAGGAGGAAGAGAAGCGGCGGCATAGGTTGATCCCCCGCACATTTGCTAATTGGCTTCAAGCGTTTGCCATATTAGCAAGTGTCATTGGGGAGAGGTCTCCGGAATGTTGTTCGGCGTTATTCTGTTACCAGGATGCGATAGGTGAGGCATATCGGGTATACGGCGGTGTGGGGTGGCTCCGTTACGATGAGCAGTTTCGGCAGCGTAAGGCGGTTAGGTCAGATATACGGTGGAACCACAAAGACATCGGGTTGTGGTTGAAGGTGACGGCACCGCCTAGGGCTGGGCAATCCTTTCGGGCTGAGCCCGGGGGATCTT
This sequence comes from Bufo bufo, assembly GCF_905171765.1. Taxonomy (NCBI): domain Eukaryota; kingdom Metazoa; phylum Chordata; class Amphibia; order Anura; family Bufonidae; genus Bufo; species Bufo bufo. The sequence continues at coordinate 72,494,051 of NC_053395.1, read as the reverse complement.
CCCCGGGGGCATTGGCAGCAGCGTCAGCAAAAGGGTTATGTTTCCTCTTTAATGAAGGGAGCTGCAGATTTGGAGCTAAGTGCAAATTCAAGCATGAATGCTCAGGGTGTGGAGGGTCGCATGGGGCTAGCCGTTGCTTTACCGGTGCAGGTGGAAAGGATGCAGGAATTTCTAGATAGGTACCCGGACCGGGCGGCGGCCAGGCTATTGGGTGATGGATTTAGATTTGGTTTTCGCATCCCGGCAGAGGTAACGGCGGGGCCTGTGGTTCATAAGAATCTTAGGTCTGCGCTTGATCATGCGGATGTGGTGACCGAGAAGTTAAATAGGGAGGTTGAGTTGGCGGCGGATGGCTGGCCCGTTTAGTGCGCCACCGCTTCCGAACCTTAGAGTGTCTCCGTTGGGGGTGGTGCCTAAGAAGGAACCGAACAAGTTTCGGCTCATTCATCACTTGTATTACCCGAAAGGTGCGTCGGTCAATGATGGTATAGATCCTGAATTGTGTTCGGTGGTGTATACGTCATTTGATGCGGCTGTTAGGTGGGTGAGACGGTGTGGGCAGGGGGCGTTGTTGGCAAAAGTTGATGTTGAAGCGGCTTTTCGGCTGCTTCCGGTTCATGTGGAGAGTATGGGTTTGTTGGGGTGTTGTTGGGGGGGAGAGTATTTTGTGGATAGGTGTTTGCCTATGGGGTGCTCTCTCTCTTGTGGGTATTTTGAGACGTTCAGCTCGTTTTTGGAGTGGGTGGTGGTAGATGTTTTGGGTTGTGCATCGGTTATTCACTATTTAGATGACTTTTTGTGTTTGGGGCCTGCGAATTCTCGGGTATGTTCTTTGTTGTTACACACGGTTCAGTCAGTTTTTGCGCGTTTTGGCGTGCCGTTAGCGATGGAGAAGACGGTGGGTCCAGTTACTGAATTGTGTTTCCTGGGGATTGTTATAGACACAGAGAGGATGGAGTGTAGGCTTCCTATGGACAAGGTGCTGGATTTGAGGCGCGAAATCGATCGGGCCATAGTGAGGGAGAAGATTAGGTTGAGGGAGCTGCAGTCATTATTAGGGAAGCTTAATTTTGCATGTCAGATTATGCCGATGGGCAGGATTTTTTGTAGAAGGCTGGCTGCCGCTACAGCGGGTGTGTCTGCGCCTTATCACTTTATTAGGTTGCGAAAAGAGTTGAAAGGTGACTTAAGGGTTTGGGCAGAATTGTTAGGTCATTATAATGGGAGGACATTGGTTATGGAGGAAGTTTGTGATGTTGCAGATTTTGAATTGTATACGGACGCGTCGGGGGGTGTGGGTTTTGGCGCTTATTGTCAAGGGCAGTGGTGTGCGGGCGGTTGGCCAGAGTCGTGGGTGGAGCGCGGTTGGGTGACGAATATTGCACTGTTAGAGTTGTTTCCTATTGTTATGGCGGTGGTGTTGTGGGGGGATAGGTTTGAGAATAGGAAGGTGCGCTTTATTTGTGATAATTTGGGGGTTGTTCAGGCTATTAACAGTTTATCAGCATCCTCCCCTCCGGTGGTTAAGCTTTTACAGTTTTTGGTGTTACGGTGTTTGTCGATTAACGTTTGGGTGGTGGCGAAGCATGTGGCTGGAGTGACTAATTCTGTGGCGGACTCTCTTTCTCGTTTACAGTGGGAGCGGTTCCGGCTTCTTGTGCCAGAAGCGGAGTTGGAGGGCCTGGAGTGTCCGTCATGGCTGTGGGGGATCTTGGAGGAGAGATGATGGGGTTGCTTAGGGATTTGCTAAGCCCTGGTACGTAGAGGGAGTATGGAAAGGTGTGGGAAATCTGGGAGAAGGGGATTGGGGTGCAGGGGGGGATGATGGGGGGGTTAAGCTGGTTATGTTATTGGGGCATTTAACCTCTTAAGGACACATGACGTACCGGTACGTCATGATGTCCTGGTACTTAAGGACACATGACGTACCGGTACGTCATGTGTTGTTCCGATCACTGCCGCCCGGCCGGCAGTGATCGGAACCCGGTGCCTGCTCAAATCATTGAGCAGGCACCTAGGCTAAATGCGTGGGGGGGTCCCGTGACCCCCCCATGTCGGCGATCGCGGCAAACCGCAGGTCAATTCAGACCTGCGGTTTGCTGCGATTTCTGCAGTTTCTGGTCCCCGCGGTCCCTGAACGCGGGGATCATAAACTTTATATGCCTAAAAAAAGTTTTATTCACCCCCCCCCTGCACCCCCGAATGATTTTTATGGTGGCGGGAGGTGCAGGGGGAGGGTTGCGGGCGGTGTGGGCGGTGCGGGAGGCGGGCGGTGCGGCAGGCGGGATCGCGATCCCCCGCCTCCCCTTGAAAATTCATTGGTGTTCAGTGGGTATACCAGGGTGCCAGCACATTGCTGGCACCCTGGTATAAACGGCTGACATCTGCGATGCGATGTCAGCCGTTTAACCCTTTCCATACAGCGGTCCGTACGGACCGCTGTATGGAAAAGGTTAACAGCGCAGGGAGCTCCCTCCCTCTCCCATCGGGGGGCTGCTGTGCCTTTGCAGCCCCCCGATGGGGAGGGAGAGAGCCCCCAGACAGCCCCCCGAGAGATCCCCTCCTTACCCTTCCCCGTCTGCGAAGTTCTGAGCAGACGGGGAAGGTTCCCATGGCAACAGGACGCCTCTCAGGCGTCCTGCTGTCCATGGTGCTGAACAGATCTGTGCTGAAAGGCATAGATCTGTTCAGTGTGAGTAAAATACAGTACAGAACAATATATATTGTTCTGTACTGTATTATACAGACATCAGACCGACTGGATCTTCAAGAACCAAGTGGGTCTAGGTCAAAAAAAAGTGAATAAAAGTGAAAAAAAAGTAAAAATCAAAAAACACATTTATCACTGATAAAAAATGAAAAAAATAAAATTCCCTACACATGTTTGGTATCGCCGCGTCCGTAACGACCTGATCTATAAAACGGTCATGTTACTTTACCCGAACGGTGAACACCATAAAAATAAAAAATAAAAAACTATGATGAAATTGAAATTTTGCCCACCTTACTTCCCAAAAAAGGTAATAAAAGTGATCAAAAAAGTCACATGTACGCCAAAATTGTAACAATCAAACCGTCATCTCATCCCGCAAAAATCATACCCTACCCAAGATAATCGCCCAAAAACTGAAAATACTATGGCTCTTAGACTATGGAGACACTAAAACATCATTTTTTTTGTTTCAAAAATGAAATCATTGTGTAAAACTTACATAAATAAAAAAAAAGTATACATATTAGGTATCGCCGCGTCCGTATCGCCCGGCTCTATAAAAATATCACATGATCTAACCCCTCAGATGACCACCGTAAAAAAATAAAAATAAAAAAGGTGTAAAAAAAGCCATTTTTTGTCATCTTACGTCACATAAAGTGTAATAGCAAGCAATCAAAAAGTCATATGCACCCCAAAATAGATGCCAATCAAACCGTCATCTCATCCCGCAAAAAATGAGACCCTACTTAAGATAATCGCCCAAAAACTGAAAAAACTATGGCTCTTAGACTATGGAGACACTAAAACATTTTTTTGGTTTTAAAAATGAAGTTATTGTATAAAACTTACATAAATAAAAAAAATTGTATGCATATTAGGTATCGCCGCGTCCGTGACAACCTGCTCTATAAAATTACCACATGATCTAACCTGTCAGATGAATGTTGTAAATAACAAAAAAAAAACTTGTTACCTTGCCGCACAAAAAGTGTAATATAGAGCAACCAAAAATCATATGTACCCTAAACTAGTACCAACAAAACTGCCACCCTATCCCGTAGTTTCTAAAATGGGGTCACTTTTTTGGAGTTTCTACTCTAGGGGTGCATCAGGGGGGCTTCAAATGGGACATGGTGTAAAAAAAAACAGTCCAGCAAAACCTGCCTTCCAAAAACCATATAGTGTTCCTTTCCTTCTGCGCCCTGCCGTGTGCCCGTACAGCAGTTTACGACCACATATGGGGTGTTTCTGTAAACTACAGAATTAGGGCCATAAATAATGATTTTAGTTTGGCTGTTAACTAGAGTTGAGCGAACACCTGGATGTTCGGGTTCGACGAGTTCGGCCGAACTTTCGAAAAATGTTCGGGTTCGGGATCCGAACTCGACCCGAACTTCATCCCGAACCCGAACCCCATAGAAGTCAATGGGGACCCGAACTTTTGGGCACTAAAAAGGCTGTAAAACACACCCGGAAAGGGCTAGAGGGCTGCAAAAGGCAGCAAAATGTAGTTAAATCCCCTGCAAACAAATGTAGATAGGGAAATGATGAGTTAACATAAAATAAATAAAAATTAAACAATATTAATTGGAGTGAGGTCCCATAGCACAGAATCAGGCTTCAAGTCACCCACCAATGGAGAAGGTCACTTACTATTATTTTGACCACAGCACCCAGACAAAGGAGAGAGGTCCCACAGCAGAGAACCAGGCATCATATCACCCACCACAGGAGTAGGCCACCATTTAGTTACTTTGACCCCTACACCCAGACGGAGGAGAGAGGTTGCACAGCAGAGAATCAGGCATTTAGATCACCCACCACAGGAGTAGGCCACCATTGAATCAGACCCCGGCAACCATGTCAGATGGCACAAGCATAAGCTTTATATCAATCAGCACAGGAGAAGGCGACTTTGACAGACTTTGACCCCTACACCCGGACGGAGGAGAGAGGTTTCAAAGCAGAGAATCAGGCATTTAGATCACCCACCACAGGAGTAGGCCCCAATTTAATGGGACCCCGGCAACCATGTCAGATGGCACAACCATCAGCTTCATATCAATCAGCACAGGAGAAGGCGACTTTGAAAGACTTTGACCCCTACACCCAGACGGAGGAGAGAGGTTTCACAGCAGAGAATCAGGCATTTAGATCACCCACCACAGGAGTAGGCCCCCATTGAATCAGACCCTGGCAACCATGTCAGATGGCACAACCATCAGCTTTATATCAATCAGCACAGGAGAAGGCGACTTTAAAAGACTTTGACCCCTACACCCAGATGGAGGAGAGAGGTTTCACAGCAGAGAATCAGGCATCATATCGACCACCACAGGAGAAGCCACCATTTAGTTACTTTGACCCCTGCACCCAGGAAGAGGAGAGAGGCACCACAGCACATATTCTGGCATCATATCAGCCACCACAGGAGAAGCCACCATTGAGTTACTTTGACCCCTGCACCCAGGAAGAGGAGAGAGGCCCCACAGCACATATTCTGGCATCATATCAGCCACCACAGGAGAAGCCACCATTTAGTTACTTTGACCCCTTCACCCAAACAGAGGAGAGAGGTTCCACATCAGAGAATCAGGCATCATATCAACCACCACAGGAGTAGGCCACAATTTAATGGGACCCCGGCAACCATGTCAGATGGCACAACCATCAGCTTCATATCAATCAGCACAGGAGAAGGCGACTTTGAAAGACTTTGACCCCTACACCCAGACGGAGGAGAGAGGTTTCACAGCAGAGAATCAGGCATTTAGATCACCCACCACAGGAGTAGGCCCCCATTGAATCAGACCCTGGCAACCATGTCAGATGGCACAACCATCAGCTTTATATCAATCAGCACAGGAGAAGGCGACTTTGAAAGACTTTGACCCCTACACCCAGATGGAGGAGAGAGGTTTCACAGCAGAGAATCAGGCATCATATCAACCACCACAGGAGAAGCCACCATTTAGTTACTTTGACCCCTGCACCCAGGAAGAGGAGAGAGGCACCACAGCACATATTCTGGCATCATATCAGCCACCACAGGAGAAGCCACCATTGAGTTACTTTGACCCCCGCACCCAGGAAGAGGAGAGAGGCACCACAGCACATATTCTGGCATCATATCAGCCACCACAGGAGAAGCCACCATTGAGTTACTTTGACCCCCGCACCCAGGAAGAGGAGAGAGGCACCACAGCACATATTCTGGCATCATATCAGCCACCACAGGAGAAGCCACCATTGAGTTACTTTGACCCCTGAACCCAGGAAGAGGAGAGAGGCCCCACAGCACATATTCTGGCATCATATCAGCCACCACAGGAGAAGCCACCATTTAGTTACTTTGACCCCTTCACCCAAACAGAGGAGAGAGGTTCCACATCAGAGAATCAGGCATCATATCAACCACCACAGGAGTAGGCCACAATTTAATGGGACCCCGGCAACCATGTCAGATGGCACAACCATCAGCTTCATATCAATCAGCACAGGAGAAGGCGACTTTGAAAGACTTTGACCCCTACACCCAGACGGAGGAGAGAGGTTTCACAGCAGAGAATCAGGCATTTAGATCACTCACCACAGGAGTAGGCCCCCATTGAATCAGACCCTGGCAACCATGTCAGATGGCACAACCATCAGCTTTATATCAATCAGCACAGGAGAAGGCGACTTTGAAAGACTTTGACCCCTACACCCAGATGGAGGAGAGAGGTTTCACAGCAGAGAATCAGGCATCATATCAACCACCACAGGAGAAGCCACCATTTAGTTACTTTGACCCCTGCACCCAGGAAGAGGAGAGAGGCACCACAGCACATATTCTGGCATCATATCAGCCACCACAGGAGAAGCCACCATTGAGTTACTTTGACCCCCGCACCCAGGAAGAGGAGAGAGGCACCACAGCACATATTCTGGCATCATATCAGCCACCACAGGAGAAGCCACCATTGAGTTACTTTGACCCCCGCACCCAGGAAGAGGAGAGAGGCACCACAGCACATATTCTGGCATCATATCAGCCACCACAGGAGAAGCCACCATTGAGTTACTTTGACCCCTGCACCCAGGAAGAGGAGAGAGGCCCCACAGCACATATTCTGGCATCATATCAGCCACCACAGGAGAAGCCACCATTGAGTTACTTTGACCCCTGCACCCAGGAAGAGGGGAGAGGCACCACAGCACATATTCTGGCATCATATCAGCCACCACAGGAGAAGCCACCATTGAGTTACTTTGACCCCTGCACCCAGGAAGAGGAGAGAGGCCCCACAGCACATATTCTGGCATCATATCAGCCACCACAGGAGAAGCCACCATTGAGTTACTTTGACCCCCGCACCCAGGAAGAGGAGAGAGGCACCACAGCACATATTCAGGCATCATATCACACACCACAGGAGAAGGCCTCTTTCAGTGATTTAGGCCTTTGGACCCAGACAGAGGAGAGAGGCACCACAGCACATATTCTGGCATCATATCAGCCACCACAGGAGAAGCCACCATTGAGTTACTTTGACCCCTGCACCCAGGAAGAGGAGAGAGGCCCCACAGCACATATTCTGGCATCATATCAGCCACCACAGGAGAAGCCACCATTTAGTTACTTTGACCCCTGCACCCAGGAAGAGGAGAGAGGCACCACAGCACATATTCTGGCATCATATCAGCCACCACAGGAGTAGGCCACAATTTAGTTTATTTGACCCCTGCACCCAGGAAGAGGAGAGAGGCCCCACAGCACATATTCTGGCATCATATCACACACCACAGGAGAAGGCCTCTTTCAGTGATTTAGGCCTTTGGACCCAGACAGAGGAGAGAGGTCAGAGATTAGCTTCATATCCCCCAGCACAGCAGAAGACCGCTTTATTTGACTTAGGCCTCAGCACCCAGACAGAAGACAGAGGTAGCATGGCAGAGGTTATGGCTTCATGTCACCCGTTAGTTTAACCGGCCACTTTCATCTGGTTAGGCCCCGGCGCCCAGACAGAGAAGAGTTTCATTCAACTGTGGGTTTCATAAAATTTGTATCAAATAAAGAAGTGGCCCGTAGCACAACAAGACATGTTTTAGGCAGTTAATAAGGACTACTCTGCACAAGGGAGGGACAGGTCCTGTGGGATCCATGCCTGGTTCATCTTTATGAAGGTCAGCTTGTCCACGTTGGCTGTGGACAGGCGGCTGCGCTTGTCAGTAATGACGCCCCCTGCCGTGCTGAATACGCGTTCAGATAAAACGCTGGCCGCCGGGCAGGAAAGCACCTCCAAGGCATAACATGCTAACTCTGGCCACGTGGACAATTTCGAAACCCAGTAGTTGAATGGGGCCGAACCATCCGTCAGGATGTGGAGGGGTGTGCAGACATACTGTTCAACCATGTTAGTGAAATGCTGCCTCCTGCTAACACGTTCCGTATCAGGTATCGGTGCAGATAGCTGTGGCGTGGAGACAAAACTTTTCCACATTTCTGCCATGCTAACCCTGCCCTCAGATGAGCTGGCCGTGACACAGCTGTGTTGGCGACCTCTTGCCACTCCTCTGCCTTCACCTTCCACCTGTTCCCCTGTGACATGTGGGAATGCTCTCAAGAGCGCCTCTATCAGCGTGCGCTTGTACTCGCGCATCTTACGGTCGCGCTCCAGTTCAGGAATTAAAGTGGGCACATTGTCTTTATACCGGGGATCCAGCAGGGTGGCCATCCAGTAGTCTGCACACGTTAAAACGTGGGCAACTCTGCTGTCGTTGCGCAGGCATTGGAGCATATATTCGCTCATGTGGGCCAGGCTACCCATGGGTAAGGACAAGCTGTCCTCTGTGGGAGGCGTATCGTCATCGTCCACCGTATCCCCCCAGCCACGCACCAGTGATGGGCCTGGGCTGCCACCCCGCTGTGAACTTGCGTCATCCTCGTCCCCCTCCACCTCCTCCTCCTCATCCTCCTCGTCCTCCAGTACAGTGCCTTGGCTGGCGACTTGTGAACCTGTCCTCTGCTGCTTAAACAAACCTCCCTCTGAGCCACTTCGAACAGACTGGCCCGAAAGTGTTAGAAACGAGCCCTCATCCTCCTCCACCTGGGCCACCTCCTCTAACATCATTGCCCTAAGTGTTTTCTCAAGGAGACATAGAAGTGGTATTGTAACGCTGATAACAGTGTCATCGCCACTGGCCATGTTGGTGGAGTACTCGAAACAGCGCAGCAGGGCACACAGGTCTCGCATGGAGGCCCAATCATTGGTGGTGAAGTGGTGCTGTTCGGCAGTACGACTGACGCGAGCGTGCTGCAGCTGAAACTCCACTATGGCCTGCTGCTGCTCGCACAGTCTCTCCAGCATGTGCAAGGTGGAGTTCCACCGGGTGGGCACGTCGCATATGAGGCGGTGAGCGGGAAGGCCGAAGTTCCGCTGTAGCGCAGACAGGCGAGCAGCGGCAGGATGTGAACGGCGGAAGCGCGCACAGACGGCCCGCACTTTATGCAGCAGCTCTGACATGTTGGGGTAGTGGTGAATGAACCTCTGCACCACCAAGTTCAGCACATGCGCCAGGCAAGGGATGTGCGTCAAACCGGCTAGTCCCAGAGCTGCCACGAGATTTCGCCCATTATCGCATACCACCAGGCCTGGCTTGAGGCCCACCGGCAGAAACCACTCGTCGGTCTGTTGTTCAATACCCCGCCACAACTCCTGTGCGGTGTGGGGCCTGTCCCCCAAACATATGAGTTTCAGAATGGCCTGCTGACGTTTACCCCAGGCTGTGCTGAAGTTGGTGGTGAAGGTGTGTGGCTGACCGGATGAGCTGGTGGAAGCAGTGGAGGAGGAAGCCGAGTAGGAGGAGGAGGCTACAGGAGGCAGAGAATGATGCCCTGCGATCCTAGGGGGCGGAAGGACGTGCGCCAAGGAACTGTCCGCCGGGGGCCCAGCCGCCACTACATTCATCCAGTGTGCAGTTAGTGAGATATAGCGTCCCTGGCCGTGCTTACTGGTCCACGTATCTGTGGTTAGGTGGACCTTGCCACAAATGGCGTTGCGCAGTGCACACTTGATTTTATCGGACACTTGCATGTGCAGGGAAGGCACGGCTGTCTTGGAGAAGTAGTGGCGGCTGGGAACCACATACTGCGGGACAGCCATGGCCATCAGCTTTTTGAAGCTGTCTGTGTCCACCAGCCGGAATGACAGCATTTCAAAGGCCAGCAGTTTAGAAATGCTGGCGTTCAGGCCAAGGGCTCGAGGGTGACTCGGGGGGAATTTGCGCTTCCTCTCTAAGGTTTGAGATATTGAGAGCTGAACGCTGCTGTGTGATATAGTGGAGACGCTAGTTGACGGTGGCGGTGGTGGTGGTGTCGGTGGCACATCCTCTGTTTGCTGCTCGGCAGGTGGCAACATTCCTCTCGAGGCGGAAGCCGAGGCAGCAGCGGTAGAGGGAGCAGGGGGAGCCTCAGCGAGTGCCTGGTTTTTAAGGTGTGTACCCCACTGCAGTTCATGCTTTGCATGTAGATGCCTGGTCATGCAGGTTGTGCTGAGGTTCAAAACGTTAATGCCTCGCCTCAGGCTCTGATGGCAGAGCGTGCAAGTCACTCGGGTCTTGTCGGTAGGACATTGTTTAAAGAAGTGCCATGCCAGGGAACTCTTTGAAGCTGCCTTTGTGGGGCTGGGTCCCTGTTGGCGATGTCCAGTAGCAGGCGAACTCTGGGGGCGGCGGCTCGTCTGCTTTGGCCCCCTGCTCCCTCTTTGGCTTCGCTGTTGTCTCGGTCTCACCACTACCTCTTCCTCTGAACTGTGAAAGTCATCGCCACGACCTTCAGTCCATGTGGGGTCTAAGACCTCATCGTCCTCTGCATCGTCTTCCACCCAGTCTCCCTCCCTGACCTCCTCCTGTTCAGTCTGCACACTGCAAAAAGACGCGGCAGTGGGCACCTGTGTTTCGTCATCATCAGAGAGTCGGTGACTCTGCTGTGGTGGTATTCCCATGTCCTCTTCATCTGGAGACATAAGTGGTTGTGCGTCAGTGCATGGTATGTCTTCCTCCACTGGGGAAGGGCTAGGTGGACGCCCCTGGGAAACCCTGGAAGCAGAGTCTTCAAACAGAAGAAGAGACTGCTGCATAACTTGTGGCTCAGACCGTTTCCCTGATATGCTTGGGGGTGATGTGACAGACTGATGGGCTTGGTTTTCAGGTGCCACCTGTGCGCTTTCCGCAGAAGACTGGGTGGAAGACCATGTGGTGAACGTGCTGGAAGCACTGTCGGCCACCCAATCGATTAATGCCTGTACCTGCTCAGGCCTTACCATCCTAAGAGCGGCATTGGGCCCCACGAGATATTGCGGTACATTCTGCCGGCTAGTTGAGGGAGTTCGTTCCCTACTGTGTGCGCCTGGGGCCGAACGGCCACGTCCTCTACCAGCAACAGAGGCTCCACGGACACCACCACGACCGCGTCCTCGTCCCTTAATAGTATTTTTCTTCATTGTTGCGATTCAACTCGCACCACAATGAAATATATTATTTTTTATAAGCAAAATCCCCTCACTGGAATACTTTCAGTCTTTTGACTGTATGGATTACAGATGGAATGACTGTTATATGTGAGTACCACTTTCTTTGACAGATTCTAGTATGGGTACATATATGTTTTCCCAACCCCAGCACATTAGTTTGCTAATTCCAGATGTATGAAACGCAGGCCTAACTGTATCTAGTATATTGAACGCCAGATAAACTAACTTGGCCTTTTTTAAATAAAAAAAATTCCCTCACTGGAATACTTTCAGTCTTTTGACTGTATGGATTACAGATGGAATGACTGTTATATGTGAGTACCGCTTTCTTTGACAGATTCTAGTATGGGTACATATATGTTTTCCCAACCCCAGCACATTAGTTTGCTAATTCCAGATGTATGAAACGCAGGCCTAACTGTATCTAGTATATTGAACGCCAGATAAACTAACTTGGCCTTTTTTAAATAAAAAAAATTCCCTCACTGGAATACTTTCAGTCTTTTGACTGTATGGATTACAGATGGAATGACTGTTATATGTGAGTACCGCTTTCTTTGACAGATTCTAGTATGGGTACATATATGTTTTCCCAACCCCAGCACATTAGTTTGCTAATTCCAGATGTATAAAACGCAGGCCTAACTGTATCTAGTATATTGAACGCCAGATAAACTAACTTGGCCTTTTTTAAATAAAAAAAATTCCCTCACTGGAATACTTTCAGTCTTTTGACTGTATGGATTACAGATGGAAGGACTGTTATATGTGAGTACCGCTTTCTTTGACAGATTCTAGTATGGGTACATATATGTTTTCCCAACCCCAGCAAATTAGTTTGCTAATTCCAGATGTATGAAAAGCAGGCCTAACTGTATCTAGTATATTGAACGCCAGATAAACTAACTTGGCCTTTTTTAAATAAAAAAAATTCCCTCACTGGAATACTTTCAGTCTTTTGACTGTATGGATTACAGATGGAATGACTGTTATATGTGAGTACCGCTTTCTTTGACAGATTCTAGTATGGGTACATATATGTTTTCCCAACCCCAGCACATTAGTTTGCTAATTCCAGATGTATGAAACGCAGGCCTAACTGTATCTAGTATATTGAACGCCAGATAAACTAACTTGGCCTTTTTTAAATAAAAAAAAAATTCCCTCACTGGAATACTTTCAGTCTTTTGACTGTATGGATTACAGATGGAATGACTGTTATATGTGAGTACCGCTTTCTTTGACAGATTCTAGTATGGGTACATATATGTTTTCCCAACCCCAGCCATTAGTTTGCTAATTCCAGATGTATGAAACGCAGGCCTAACTGTATCTAGTATATTGAACGCCAGATAAACTAACTTGGCCTTTTTTAAATAAATAAAAAATTCCCTCACTGGAATACTTTATGGCTTTTCACTGTATGGATTACAGGTGGACTGGTATTAGTAGGGGTGACACAAGCACACCCAAGTCCCTGATGTAGGATTTCTATGGCACAGACCACTATTACAAGTGATTAATGGACGTTGGGAGAGATTGTGCTGCAGCACTAGTCCCAAGATGGCCGCCGCCTATCAGCCCAGTAACATGTGCCACAAAATGGTCTGCACAACCTTTAAAAAAAATAGCCTTGGACTGTGCTGCTAAATCGCTATTGGTCTGAATCCCAGGTGTAGATGTCTGACTTGTTTGGAGCTTTGGAATGCACACTGTGGCAGCTTCTGCTGCAGCACTACAAGTCGCAAAATGGCGGCCGGTGGTCAGCCCGGGTACATGTGGATGGAAAAATCACTCTGGCCACTCTAAAAATAGCCAATCCCTATCAAAAAAGCAGCTCAGCTGCAGTTGTTCAGATGAATCACAGGTGGAGGAGAGAAATTTGCTTCCAGTTATTCAATTATCCCTGCCTATTCTCGCCCTAGCATCAGCTGCGTCTAACCCTGTTCTATTCACATCGGGAGTGAGCACGTCCCGACGTGCGCACAAGCTTATAAGAGGCTGAGTCACATGCTGCACTTGGCCAATCACAGCCTTGCCAATAGTAGGCATGGCTGCGATGGCATCTTAGGGCAAGTAGTATGATGCATGTTGATTGGCTGCTTTGCAGCCTTTCAAAATGCGCCAAAATACATGCCGAACGACGAACCCGAACCCGAACTTTTACGAAAAAGTTCGGGTTCGGGTCCGTGTCACGAACACCCCAAAATTCGGTACGGACCCGAACTATGCTCGAACTGTTCGCTCAACACTACTGTTAACCCTTGCTTTGTAACTGGAAAAAAAATATTAAAATGGAAAATCTGCCAAAAAAGTGAAATTTTGAAATTGTATCTCTATTTTCCATTAAATCTTGTGCAACACCTAAAGGGTTAACAAAGTTTGTAAAATCATTTTGAATACCTTGAGGGGTGTAGTTTCTTAGATGGGGTCACTTTTATGGAGTTTATAATCTAGGGGTGCATCAGGGGGGCTTCAAATGGGACATGGTGCCAAAAAAACAGTCCAGCAAAATTAGCCCTCCAAAAACCAAACGGCGCACCTTTCACTCTACGCCCCGCTGTGTGCCCGTACAGTAGTTTACGGCCACATATTGGGTGTTTCTGTAAACAGCAGAGTCAGGGCAATAAAGATACAGTCTTGTTTGGCTGTTAACCCTTGCTTTGTTAGTGGAAAAAATGGGTTAAAATGGAAAATTATGCAAAAAAATGAAATTCTCAAATTTCATCGCCATTTGCCAATAACTCTTGTGCAACACCTAAAGGGTAAACGACGTATGTAAAATCAGTTTTGAATACCTTGAGGGGTGTAGTTTCTTAGATGGGGTCACTTTTAGGGAGTTTCTCCTCTAGGGGTGCATCAGGGGGCTTCAAATGGGACATGGTGTAAATAAACCAGTCCATAAAAATCAGCCTTCCAAAAACCATACGGCGCACCTTTCCCTCTACGCCCCGCTGTGTGGCCGTACAGTAGTTTACGGCCACATATTGGGTGTTTCTGTAAACGGCAGAGTCAGGGCAATAAAGATACAGTCTTGTTTGGCTGTTAACCCTTGGTTTGTTAGTGGAAAAAATGGGTTAAAATGAAAAATTAGACAAAAAAATGAAATTCTCAAATTTCCTCCCCATTTGCCAATAACTCTTGTGCAACACCTAAAGGGTTAACAACATATGCAAAATCAGTTTTGAATACCTTGAGGGGTGTAGTTTCTTAGATGGGGTCATTTTTGGGTGGTTTCTATAATGTAAGCCTCGCAAAGTGACTTGAGACCTGAACTGGTCCCTAAAAATAGAGTTTTTGTAAATTTCTGAAAAATTTCAAGATTTGCTTCTAAACTTCTAAGCCTTATAACATCCCCCAAAAAAAAAATATCATTCCCAAAACAATTCAAACATGAAGTAGACATATGGGGAATGTAAAGTCATCACAATTTTTGGGGGTATTACTATGTATTACAGAAGTAGAGAAACTGAAACTTTGAAATTTGCAAATTTTTGCAAATTTTTGTTAAATTAGGTATTTTTTGGTGCAAAAAAATTTATTTTTTTGACTCCATTTTACCAATGTCATGAAGTACAATATGTGACGAAAAAACCATCTCAGAACGGCCTGGATAAGTCAAAGCGTTTTAAAGTTATCAGCACTTAAAGGGACTCTGGTCAGATTTTTTAAAAAATGGCCTGGTCCTAAGGTGTAAAAAGGCTGTGTCCTTAAGGGGTTAAAAGGTGAGGGTTGTTCGGTGTCCAAAGTAAATCGGTTGATTGCAGGTGTAGCCTTTGGTTTTCGGCTGCGGGGATTGGTGGATTTAACAAAATGTTTTTTAGTGAGGCAGGTTCTGAAAGGCTGGCGCAGAGGGGCGGGTAGGGTGATGGATAGGAGGAGACCGGTGTCTTTTGAGCTATTGGTTCAGATGGGTGAGAAGTTGAGTGTGGTGTGTAGCTCAGGATGGGAGCTGGGGTTGTTTAGGGTGGCATTTGCGTTAGCATTTTTTGGGGCTTTCAGATTGGGTGAGTAGGTGAGTGACAGTGTTAGTCGTGCGGGGGGGTTGATTAGTGAGGATGTGGAGATTGGGGAGGACAGGGTTATTGTGCGGATTCGTAGGTCTAAGACTGATCAAGAGGGCAGAGGTCAACAGTTTACTTTGTTTGCTGTTGCGGGTTGTGGTATGTGCCCTGTTCTGTGTTTGAGGAGGTATTGGTCTGGCAGGGAGAAGGATTCGTTGCCATTTTTTCGTCATGAGGATGGTTCGTTTCTGTCGAGATTTCAATTCTTGGCGGTGTTTAAAAAATGTTTGAGGTTTTTGGGGGTGCATGATACGGAGTATTCTGGTCATTCGTTCAGGATTGGTGCTGCGACTGAGGCGGCAAGATTGGGGGTCAGTGATGAGGCAATTATGAGGATCGGGCTACGGATAGGTGGTTAGGGGTTAGAGGAATGTTGTGGGGGGGGGGTTTGCGGGAGGTGCAGCAGTTTGCGCGTTTAGACAGGCCTCCGGATGTGTTGGTGCTTCATGTGGGGGGCAATGACTTGGGGAGGCGGCCATTTAGGGAGTTGGTGAGAGATGTGAAGTTTGATCTGCTGAGGATTTGGGCGCTATTTCCGGGTGTTGTTACAGTGTGGTCTGATATTGTACCGCGTAAGTCTTGGAGGGAGGCTAGGTCTGTGGAGAGCATTAATAAAGCCCGGATAAAGGTGAATAGGGCAGTGGGCAGGTTTATGGCACGGAATGGGCCTGTGGCGGTACGTCATGAGGAGTTGGAAAGAGGAGTTGGTGCATTTTGGAGAGCAGATGGGGTGCATTTGAATGCGGTGAGGACTGATTTGTGGTCTTTGGGGATCCAGAATGGAGTGGAGATAGCGTTACGGATGTGGAGGGACGCGCAGGCTTGAGGAGGTCAAGTTCTTTGAGGCGGGGGAGGTCCTGGAAGTGGAAAATATGGTGGTATCTGAGGATAGGGGGGGGCCCGCGGTAGGGGCTGGACTCTCATGGAGGAGCCGGTACTAACAAACTAGGCGTACATCAGTTGCTGCCTCCGAGCTGGGTTCAACGGCTGGGGGCAAGATGGAGTCGCAGGTTTGTTACGGTGTTTATTAGGTTATTGGGGCTTCTAGGACCTCCCTCGTCATTGGTTAATTTATTAAGTTATGTTATGTATTTATTTAATAAACGGCTGCTGTGGCCGATTAAATCCAAGCAGTGGTGTTGTGTGTTCATTTATATGGGGCTGGGAAGGAGTGACATATTATGTGGGGATAAGAGACCGAACATATAGCCAATTCCCTCTTCAAGTGAGGCCGGACAAGAAGCACAGCGGTAAGGGGAGGCCGGTCATGAAGAGGGTTTTGGGTGTGAGGGGACAGATGAGTTAAGGGTTAAGGTGCAGAGGTAGTAAGTTAGAAAGGGCAGGAGTAGTCATGAGAACGAGGGGGAGGGGCTGCTGGTCAGAGTGAGGAGGAGGCGGGGGGCAGAGGCATTCGGCCAGGGAAAGCAAACGCCCACCCTCCCGTCCCTAGTTTTTGGCGGTGATGGATATAAAAAAAAAAAAAAAGTAATAGTGGGAATGGGGTTTGTGTAATAGGATTTATAGTGGAGGATGGGGGAGTGATGGTGATGAATGGGGGGTTAGAGATTATGACGCTTGTCAGGGAAGGGTGGTAGGTCAGGAGGCGTCCATCAGTTGTTGCCTCCGAGCTGGGTTCAACGGCTGGGGGCAAGATGGAGTCGCAGGTTTGTTACGGTGTTTATGAGGTTATTGGGGCTTCTAGGACCTCCCTCGTCATTGGTTAATTTATTAAGTTATGTTATGTATTTATTTAATAAACGGCTGCTGTGGCCGATTAAATCCAAGCAGTGGTGTTGTGTGTTCATTTATATGGGGCTGGGAAGGAGTGACATATTATGTGGGGATAAGGGACCGAACATATAGCCAATTCCCTCTTCATGTCAGTTTCACTCATTGCTTTAGTGTTACTCTTGATATTATTTACGATTGCTATCATTGCATTCAAGCGATTAGAGAGGGGAGAGAAATTGCAAAAATTAATAAAAAATAAAGAAAAAAGATAACATTTTTTTACTTAAAATTCCTAGCCCTAGGAGATTAGAGGGAGTTATATGGCAATTTTAGGGCAATTGGTAGAATCGATTTAGGTCTGAATTAAAGATTTAGAAAAATGTGGTGAGACCTGAAACAAAGTAGATCTGAAAAGGTTAACAAAAGTGCAGTTTACAGTGATATTTACTCCCTTTTATGTGCCTTCCACTTCAAGGATGTGGAAGGCACATGATGACCTACCCTCCATTTATATTGATGACCTACCCTCAGGCTAAGTCATCAATATCTGATCAGTGGGCGTATGACACCCAGCACCTCCACCAATCAGCTGTTTGAATGTGGAGGTGCTCCTTGCGAGTGCTGCATCCTGTTCATTACCCTGCACTTCAATCCAAAAGTGCCATGTAATAATGAATAGTCGGTCAATTCAAGGCCACTGCTCCTCTAGAGATGACACATAATGTAAAGACAAAGAAACGGCGCTAGCATGGAGCGCTGCCTCCTTGTCAAACAGCTGATCGGCGGGCATGCCTAGTGTAAGACTCCCGCTGATCAGATATTGATGACCTATCCTGAGAATTGGTTATCAATATAAATCACTGCACAACCCCTTTAAATCCAGCTCTGAAAAACATCCACACAGCACTAACTCTCTTCTATATATGGCTACTAAAGATCTATTCAGTTTAATTGAGGTTTTAGAAAGGGTTTTAATGTGTGTTGAGGGCTAGACTAAGTCCAATCTGACCCCCTGAAATGTTTTAATATCTGAAAATGTCATATCAATCTAAGGCAATAGTGTGTACACACTACCATCTCAGCATAGTATCACATTTTTACATTCTTGCTACCATATTCCACTGCTAAATTGAAAATACAATGGCATATAGTAAAAACAATTTCTCTTTGCTCATACCGTAGTACAAAAAATATAGGGTAAATGTAGGACATGATCTAATTAAAATTAATTAATCTAGTTCATTCATGCTCAGGTGAACTGACTTGAACCTATGACATGATTTATATTGGTTTTGAGGCTTTAAATTGCCGTTAGTCCAATTTAATAGACCAAATACAACATTAATTTTGTAAAAGTAGTAGTTACTATGACCTGAAAGCAGAAACAAAAACTACAAGTAAACTCAGTGGAAAATATTCAGAACCATCTGATATCAGCATGTAAAATCACAAAAATCAGCCCCATTAAAAACTTCAGTGGGCCTGAGATGCCTCTAGGGCAATGATGGCTAACCTCCACTGTGATAAAACTACAACTCCCAGCATGCTCCATTCATTGCTATGGAGTTCTGAGAGCAGCCAAGCAAGTGTACATCTTGGTAGTCGTAATTTTACCCCAGCTGGGGTGCCGGAGGTTAGCCATCACAGCTCTAGGGCATGTGACTGATGAAAGTGACATGACATGGCCTAGGCTAAGCTACGAGAAAGCGCCCACTCTACTGCGAGTGCCAGCAACTTCTTAAATAGCTGTTTGGTGAGGGTTAGGTCATTAATATAAAATAATAGGTTATTAGTATAAAAAGAAAACCCCTTTAAGGTGCTCTATGTGAAAATGCATGTGGTTTGCAATGGAAGTTGCAAGCATTTCAAACCAGATAAACACATCACTGATAACTAGTTTCTGGGCCCACAGTCTAGGCAGCACTGAAAACTACCAGGCAGAGAAGAACCTCCAGCACAGCTGCAAGGTACTGTAAGTAGAAGAATCCCCTCTATCAATGAGCATCTGTGGTATGGGAAACAAAATATGATAGGCTATCCTCATCATAGGCCATCACTATGTGATTAGCATGAGTCCGACACCCCGTACCCCTGACGGTCAGTTGTTCTTCAGTAGATCCACTGCCTGAAGTCAGTTGAAGGTGACGGCACTGCCTAGGGCTGGGCAATCCTTTCGGGCTGATCCCGGGGGATCTTCCCCGGGGGCATTGGCAGCAGCGTCAGCAAAAGGGTTATGTTTCCTCTTTAATGAAGGGAGCTGCAGATTTGGAGCTAAGTGCAAATTCAAGCATGAATGCTCAGGGTGTGGAGGGTCGCATGGGGCTAGCCGTTGCTTTACCGGTGCAGGTGGAAAGGATGCAGGAATTTCTAGATAGGTACCCGGACAGTCTAGGCAGCACTGAAAACTACCAGGCAGAGAAGAACCTCCAGGACAGCTGCAAGGTACTGTAAGTAGAAGAATCCCCTCTATCAATGAGCATCTGTGGTATAGGAAACAAAATATGATAGGTCACCATCAGAGTGCAGCAGATTGCTCCTTCTGTAGAAAAGTTAAGTTCTTGTCCTCTCCATTGCAAACCACCTCTTATTTGCATATAGGATGCTGGAAATTTTAGAAATGTATCTCCAAGGGCACTAGCAGAAAAAACTGCCAAACTCAGAAAACCAGTGAGAATTAGGTTATATAAATTGGATCACTTTCAAGAGGTTATGCATGGGCTGTGTCTTTAATACTGCTGAAAAACAAGACACAGTCTATGGACAAGTAGGGCATGGGCTGTAGAAAAGAAGGTGCATTTTTTTTTATATTTCAGACAACCCCTTTAAAAGGTTTTTCCAACAATAAAAGTGATAACATTGAGCTAGGATACGCCATTACTTTCTGTTTTGGGATCCTCACTATTAGTAAAAATTATGGAGCTGAAGTGATACAGTACAAGTGATTAGTGTTAAGCGCAAATATTTGAATCACAAATTTTTATCATGAATATTGGCACTTCGATAATTCACGAATATCTAGAATATAGTTCTATATGTTCGTAATCGCGAAAATTCTAGATTATTTTCATCAGTACCCATGATCCCTCACTCCTTCTTGCTTGTGGGCCAATGAGAAGGCTGCAATATCTTTGACTTCAGGAGTAGTGTTGATCACAAATTTTCGTATCGCCGATTTTTGCAATCAAGAAAATAATTACTGGAGATCACGAATTCTCGGATTTGAGAATATATGACGAATATTTGCCCAAATATTTGCGAAATATTGCGAATTCGAATATTGCCCCTGCCGCTCATCACTGTAAGTGATGGCCTAGCCTCATCATAGGCCATCACTATGTGATTAGCATGAGTCTGACACCCCGTACCCCTGACGGTCAGCTGTTCTTCAGTAGATCCACTGCCCGAAGTCAGCACCAGAACTACACAGCTCCATCTGTTGTGCAGTGGACACAGGGCCATCTTTAACGCAGGGCAAAAGGGGCAGCTGCCCTGGGACCAGTTGCTTCTGGGGGGCCCAAGGCAGCTGCCTCTTGAGCCCCGCTGGCTACTGCCCACAAATTCAATGACTGTACTAGTATACCACTCACTATCAAAGTAGTGCTTAATTAATGAAGTGGGAGGAGCAGGCGCGTGACACAGTGAGTGACGTTACGATGCCATCCGTCCGGCCTGCCTGCTACACTACTTTAAAAGTGAGTACTAGTACAGAGCCGGTACCGGGAGTGCTCCCCCATCTGCAGATGCTCGCAGCTCAGCAGACACTCAGCCCTTTCCATCACTGCCTCCTCCAGTTGGGCCCCTTGGAGCCCACAATAATCCCTGCATCTCAGCCGGACTCCCCCCAAAGTTTATCCTGGGCCTCTGAACACTGACCCCGAGAAAAGAGAGAGACCCCATCCCAGAACAACTCATCGGGGGGCAGCTGGGTGAGGGAGTGGACCAGTCCCAGGCTGAGGAGCAACAGAGGGGCATGCTGGGGGGCTGCCGGGGAAGCAGGAGGGACAGGCCCCACCAAAAATGACATGCCAGGCAGAGGAGGGGGAGAGGGAGGGGGCAGGTAGGTCGGCCAACATGGACGAGAGGAACACACAGAGTCCAAATCTGCCATACAGATGGGGGAGCAGCAATGTAACAGACATTGGGGCGTGGGTCGAGCTGCAGTATACAATATAAAACAATCTACAGGTCAGAGGAGGCTGAAGGACACTGTTATGGGCGGGATCTGTGGATGACACATACAGTGCCTTGCAAAAGTATTCACCCCCCTTGACTTTTTTCGTATTTTGGTGCCTCACAACCTGGAATTAACATGGATTGTTTGAGGATTTACATCATATAATTTACAGAACATGTCCACAACTTTGAAGATGTTTATTTTTTATTATTATTTTTTATTGTGAAGCAAACAACAAATAGGACAAAATAACAGAAAAAGTCAAAGTGCATAACTATTCACCCCCCTAAAGTCAATACTTTGTAGAGCCACCTTTTGTGGCAATCACAGCTCCAAGTCGCTTTGGATAAGTCTCAATGAGCTTGCCACACCTTACCACTGGGATTTTTGCCCATTCCTCCTTGCAAAACTGCTCCAGCTCCTTCAAGTTGGAGGGTTTGCGCTTGTGAACAGCAATCTTTAAGTCTGACCACAGATTTTCTATTGGAATGAGATTTGGGCTTTGGCTAGGCCATTCCAACACATTTTCATGTTTCCCCTTAAATGACTCAAGTGTTGCTTTAGCAGTGCGTTTGGGGTCATTGTCCTGCTGGAAGGTGAACATCTTTTCCTAGCCTCAGATCACGCACAGAGTAGTAAAGATTTTGCTCAAGAATATCCCTGTATTTAGTACCATCCATCTTTCCCTCAACTCTGACCAGTTTCCCAGTCCCGGCTGCTGAAAAACATCCACACAGCATGATGCTGCCACCATCATGTTTCACTGTAGGGATGGTGCTCTTTGGGTGATGTGATAAGTTGGGTTTGGGGCAGACATAGCGTTTTCTTTGATGGCCAAAAAGTTACATTTTAGTCTCATCAGACCAGAGCACCTTCCTCCATACATTTTGGGAGTCTTCAACATGCCTTTTCACAAACTCACAACGTGCCTTTTTGTTTTTAGCTGAAAGTAATGGTTTTCTTCTGGCCACTGCCATAAAGCCCAACTTTGTGGAGTGTACGGCTTATTGTCGTCCTATGCACAGATACTCCAGTCTCTGCTGTGGAACTTTGCAGCTCCTCCAGGGCTACCTTTGGTCTCTGTGCTGCCTCTCTGATTAATGCCCTCCTTGCCCGGTCCGCGCGTTTTGGTGGGCAGGCCGTCTCTTGGCAGGTTTGCTCTTGTGCCATGTTCTTTCCATTTGGCTATGATAGATTTGATGGTGCTCCTGGGGATCATCAAAGATTTGGATATTTTTTTATAACCTAACCCTGACTTGTACTTCTCAACAACATTGTCCCTTACTTGTGTGGAGAGTTCCTTGGTCTTCATGGCAGTGTTTGGTTAGTGATGCCTCTTGCTTAGCTGTTGCTTTGGGGCCTTTCAAAAAAGGTGTGTATATTAGAGTTGAGCGAACACCTGGATGTTCGGGTTCGAGAAGTTCGGCCGAACTTCCCGGAAATGTTCGGGTTCGGCATCCGAACCCGACCCGAACTTCGTCCCGAACCCCTTTGAAGTCAATGGGGACCTGAACTTTTCGGCACTAAAAAGGCTGTAAAACAGCCCAGGAAAGAGCTAGAGGGCTGCAAAAGTCAGCAACATGTAGGTAAATCCCCTGCAAACAAATGTGGATAGGGAAATGAATTAAAATAAAATAAAATATATAAAAAAAAAACAATATCAATTGGAGAGAGGTCCCATAGCAGAGAATCTGGCTTCACATCAGCAGAGAATCAGTCGTCATGCCATAGCAGAGAATCAGGCTTCACGTCACCCACCACTGTAACAGTCCATTGTCATATATTTAGGCCCCGGTACCCAGGCAGAGGAGAGAGGTCCCGTAACAGAGAATCTGGCTTCATGTCAGCAGAGAATCAGTCTGCATGTCATAGCAGAGAATCAGGCTTTACGTCACCCAACACTGAAACAGTCCATTGTCAGATATTTAGGCCCAGGCACCCAGGCAGAGGAGAGAGGTCCCGTAACAGAGAATCTGGCTTCATGTCAGCAGAGAATGAGTCTGCATGTCATAGCAGAGAATCAGGCTTCACGTCACCCACCACTGGAACAGGCCACTGTCACATATTTAGGCCCAGGCACCCAGACAGAGGAGAGAGGTCCCGTAACAGAGAATCTGGCTTCATGTCAGCAGAGAATCAGTCTTCATGTCATAGGAGAGAATCAGGCTTCACGTCACCCACCACTGGAACAGGCCACTGTCACATATTTAGGCCCAGGCACCCAGACAGAGGAGAGAGGTCCCGTAACAGAGAATCTGGCTTCATGTCAGCACAGAATCAGTCTTCATGTCATAGCAGAGAATCAGGCTTCAAGTCACCCACCACTGGAACAGGCCACTGTCACATATTTAGGCCCAGGCACCCAGGCAGAGGAGAGATGTCCCATAACAGAGATTCAGGCTTCATGTCAGCAGAGAATCAGTCTTCATGTCATAGCAGAGAATCAGGCTTCACGTCACCCACCACTGGAACAGGCCACTGTCACATATTTAGGCCCAGGCACCCAGGCAGAGGAGAGATGTCCCATAACAGAGATTCAGGCTTCATGTTAGCAGAGAATCAGTCTTCATGTCATAGCAGAGAATCAGGCTTCACGTCACCCACCACTGGAACAGGCCACTGTCACATATTTAGGCCCAGGCACCCAGGCAGAGGAGAGAGGTCCCATAGCAGAGATTCAGGCTTCATGTCAGCAGAGAATCAGTCTTCATGTCATAGCAGAGAATTAGGCTTCACGTCACCCACCACTGGAACAGGCCACTGTCACATATTTAGGCCCAGGCACCCAGGCAGAGGAGAGATGTCCCATAACAGAGATTCAGGCTTCATGTTAGCAGAGAATCAGTCTTCATGTCATAGCAGAGAATCAGGCTTCACGTCAACCACCACTGGAACAGGCCACTGTCACATATTTAGGCCCAGGCACCCAGGCAGAGGAGAGAGGTCCCATAACAGAGATTCAGTCTTCATGTCAGCAGAGAATCAGTCTTCATGTCATAGCAGAGAATCAGGCTTCACGTCACCCACCACTGGAACAGGCCACTGTCACATATTTAGGCCCAGGCACCCAGGCAGAGGAGAGAGGTCCCAAAAGAGATTCAGGCTTCATGTCAGCAGAGAATCAGTCTTCATGTCAAAGCAGAGAATCAGGCGTCACGTCACCCACCACTGGAACAGGCCACTGTCACATATTTAGGCCCAGGCACCCAGACAGAGGAGAGAGGTCCCGTAACAGAGAATCTGGCTTCATGTCAGCACAGAATCAGTCTTCATGTCATAGCAGAGAATCAGGCTTCACGTCACCCACCACTGGAACAGGCCACTGTCACATATTTAGGCCCAGGCACCCAAGCAGAGGAGAGAGGTCCCATAACAGAGATTCAGGCTTCATGTCAGCAGAGAATCAGTCTTCATGTCATAGCAGAGAATTAGGCTTCACGTCACCCACCACTGGAACAGGCCACTGTCACATATTTAGGCCCAGGCACCCAGGCAGAGGAGAGATGTCCCATAACAGAGATTCAGGCTTCATTTTAGCAGAGAATCAGTCTTCATGTCATAGCAGAGAATCAGGCTTTACGTCAACCACCACTGGAACAGGCCACTGTCACATATTTAGGCCCAGGCACCCAGGCAGAGGAGAGAGGTCCCATAACAGAGATTCAGTCTTCATGTCAGCAGAGAATCAGTCTTCATGTCATAGCAGAGAATCAGGCTTCACGTCACCCACCACTGGAACAGGCCACTGTCACATATTTAGGCCGAGGCACCCAGGCAGAGGAGAGAGGTCCCATAACAGAGATTCAGGCTTCATGTCAGCAGAGAATCAGTCTTCATGTCAAAGCAGAGAATCAGGCGTCACGTCACCCACCACTGGAACAGGCCACTGTCACATATTTAGGCCCAGGCACCCAGACAGAGGAGAGAGGTCCCGTAACAGAGAATCTGGCTTCATGTCAGCACAGAATCAGTCTTCATGTCATAGCAGAGAATCAGGCTTCACGTCACCCACCACTGGAACAGGCCACTGTCACATATTTAGGCCCAGGCACCCAGGCAGAGGAGAGAGGTCCCATAACAGAGATTCAGGCTTCATGTCAGCAGAGAATCAGTCTTCATGTCATAGCAGAGAATCAGGCTTCACGTCACCCACCACTGGAACAGGCCACTGTCACATAATTAGGCCCAGGCACCCAGACAGAGAAGAGAGGTCCCGTAACAGAGAATCTGACTTCATGTCAGCACAGAATCAGTCTTCATGTCATAGCAGAGAATCAGGCTTCACGTCACCCACCACTGGAACAGGCCACTGTCACATATTTAGGCCCAGGCACCCAGGCGGAGGAGAGAGGTCCCATAACAGAGATTCAGGCTTCATGTCAGCAGAGAATCAGTCTTCATGTCATAGCAGAGAATCAGGCTTCACGTCACCCACCACTGGAACAGGCCACTGTCACATAATTAGGCCCCGGCACCCAGACAGAGGAGAGAGGTCCCGTAACAGAGAATCTGACTTCATGTCAGCACAGAATCAGTCTTCATGTCATAGCAGAGAATCAGGCTTCACGTCACCCACCACTGGAACAGGCCACTGTCACACATTTAGGCCCTGGCACCCAGACAGAGGAGAGAGGTCCCGTAACAGAGAATCTGGCTTCATGTCAGCACAGAATCAGTCTTCATGTCATAGCAGAGAATCAGGCTTCACGTCACCCACCACTGGAACAGGCCACTGTCACACATTTAGGCCCTGGCACCCAGACAGAGGATAGAGGTCCCGTAACAGAGAATCTGGCTTCATGTCAGCACAGAATCAGTCTTCATGTTATAGCAGAGAATCAGGCTTCACGTCACTCACCACTGGAACAGGCCACTGTCACATATTTAGGCCCCGGCACCCAGACAGGGGAGAGAGGTCCCGTAACAGAGAATCTGCCTTCATGTCAGCACAGAATCAGTCTTCATGTCATAGCAGAGAATCAGGCTTCACGTCACCCACCACTGGAACAGGCCACTGTCACATATTTAGGCCCAGGCACCCAGGCAGAGGTGAGAGGTCCCATAACAGAGATTCAGGCTTCATGTCAGCAGAGAATCAGTCTTCATGTCATAGCAGAGAATCAGGCTTCATGTCACCCACCACTGGAACAGGCCACTGTCACATATTTAGGCCCCGGCACCCAGACAGAGGAGAGAGGTCCCGTAACAGAGAATATGGCTTCATGTCAGCACAGAATCAGTCTTCATGTCATAGCAGAGAATCAGGCTTCACGTCACCCACCACTGGAACAGGCCACTGTCACATATTTAGGCCCAGGCACCCAGGCAGAGGAGAGAGGTCGCGTAACAGAGAATCTGGCTTCATGTCAGCACAGAATCAGTCTTCCTGTCATAGCAGAGAATCAGGCTTCACGTCACCCACCACTGGAACAGGCCACTGTCACATATTTAGGCCCAGGCACCCAGGCAGAGGAGAGAGGTCGCGTAACAGAGAATCTGGCTTCATGTCAGCACAGAATCAGTCTTCCTGTCATAGCAGAGAATCAGGCTTCACGTCACCCACCACTGGAACAGGCCACTGTCACACATTTAGGCCCCGGCACCCAGACAGAGGAGAGGTTCATTCAACTTTGGGTTCCCCCACAATATAATGGTAAAATGAAAATAAAAATAGGATTGAATGAGGAAGTGCCCTGGAGTACAATAATATATTGTTAAGGGGAGGTAGTTAATGTCTAATCTGCACAAGGGATGGACAGGTCCTGTGGGATCCATGCCTGGTTCATTTTTATGAACGTCAGCTTGTCCACATTGGCTGTAGACAGGCGACTGCGTTTGTCTGTAATGACGCCCCCTGCCGTGCTGAATACACGTTCAGACAAAACGCTGGCCGCCGGGCAGGCCAGCACCTCCAAGGCATAAAAGGCTAGCTCTGGCCACGTGGACAATTTGGAGACCCAGAAGTTGAATGGGGCCGAACCATCAGTCAGTACGTGGAGGGGTGTGCACAGGTACTGTTCCACCATGTTAGTGAAATGTTGCCTCCTGCTAACACGTTCCATATCAGGTGGTGGTGCAGTTAGCTGTGGCGTGGTGACAAAACTTTTCCACATCTCTGCCATGCTAACCCTGCCCTCAGAGGAGCTGGCCGTGACACAGCTGCGTTGGCGACCTCTTGCTCCTCCTCTGCCTTCGCCTTGGGCTTCCACTTGTTCCCCTGTGACATTTGGGAATGCTCTCAGTAGCGCGTCTACCAACGTGCGCTTGTACTCGCGCATCTTCCTATCACGCTCTAGTGTAGGAAGTAAGGTGGGCACATTGTCTTTGTACCGGGGATCCAGCAGGGTGGCAACCCAGTAGTCCGCACACGTTAAAATATGGGCAACTCTGCTGTCGTTGCGCAGGCACTGCAGCATGTAGTCGCTCATGTGTGCCAGGCTGCTCAGAGGTAAGGACAAGCTGTCCTCTGTGGGAGGCGTATCGTCATCGTCCTGTGTTTCCCCCCAGCCACGCACCAGTGATGGGCCCGAGCTGCTTTGGGTGCCACCCCGCTGTGAACATGCTTCATCCTCATCCTCCTCCACCTCCTCCTCATCCTCGTCCTCCTCGTCCTCCAGTAGTGGGCCCTGTCTGGCCACATTTGTACCTGGCCTCTGGTGTTTCAAAAAACCTCCCTCTGAGTCACTTCGAAGAGACTGGCCTGAAAGTGCTAAAAATGACCCCTCTTCCTCCTCTTCCTCCTGGGCCACCTCCTCTTCCATCATCGCCCTAAGTGTTTTCTCAAGGAGACATAGAAGTGGTATTGTAACGCTGATAACGGCGTCATCGCCACTGGCCATGTTGGTGGAGTACTCGAAACAGCGCAACAGGGCACACAGGTCTCGCATGGAGGCCCAGTCATTGGTGGTGAAGTGTGTCTGATCCACAGTGCGACTGACCCGTGCGTGCTGCAGCTGAAACTCCACTATGGCCTGCTGCTGCTCGCACAGTCTGTCCAGCATATGCAAGGTGGAGTTCCACCTGGTGGGTACGTCGCATATGAGGCGGTGAGCGGGAAGGCCGAAGTTATGCTGTAGCGCAGACAGGCGAGCAGCGGCAGGGTGTGAACGCCGGAAGCGCGAACAGACGGCCCGCACTTCATGCAGCAGCTCTGACATGTCGGGGTAGTTGCGAATGAACTTCTGCACCACCAAATTCAGCACATGCGCCAGGCAAGGGATGTGCGTCAAACCGGCTAGTCCCAGAGCTGCAACGAGATTTCGCCCATTATCGCACACCACCAGGCCGGGCTTGAGGCTCACCGGCAGCAACCACTCGTCGGTCTGTTGTTCTATACCCCGCCACAACTCCTGTGCGGTGTGGGGCCTGTCCCCCAAACATATGAGTTTCAGAACGGCCTGCTGACGTTTACCCCGGGCTGTGCTGAAGTTGGTGGTGAAGGTGTGTGGCTGACTGGATGAGCAGGTGGAAGAAGAGGAGGAGGAAGCTGAGTAGGAGGAGGAGGAGACAGGAGGCAAAGAATGTTGCCCTGCGATCCTTGGTGGCGGAAGGACGTGCGCCAAACAGCTCTCCGCCTGGGGCCCAGCTGCCACTACATTTACCCAGTGTGCAGTTAGGGAGATATAGCGTCCCTGGCCGTGCTTACTGGTCCACGTATCTGTGGTTAGGTGGACCTTGCCACAGATGGCGTTGCACAGTGCACACTTGATTTTATCGGACACTTGGTTGTGCAGGGAAGGCACGGCTCTCTTGGAGAAGTAGTGGCGGCTGGGAACAACATACTGTGGGACAGCAAGCGACATGAGCTGTTTGAAGCTGTCTGTGTCCACCAGCCTAAATGACAGCATTTCATAGGCCAGTAGTTTAGAAATGCTGGCATTCAGGGCCAGGGATCGAGGGTGGATAGGTGGGAATTTACGCTTTCTCTCAAATGTTTGTGAGATGGAGAGCTGAACGCTGCCGTGTGACATGGTTGAGATGCTTGGTGACGCAGGTGGTGGTCTTGGTGGTACATCCCATGTTTGCTGGGCGGCAGGTGCCAACGTTCCTCCAGAGGCGGAGGAAGAGGCCGAGGCTGCATCAGCAGAAGAGGCCGGGGCGGCAGCAGCAGAAGAGGTAGCAGGGGGAGCCTGAGTGACTTCCTTGTTTTTAAGGTGTTTACTCCACTGCAGTTCATGCTTTGCATGCAGGTGCCTGGTCATGCAGGTTGTGCTAAGGTTCAGAACGTTAATGCCTCGTTCAGGATCTGATGGCACAGCGTGCAAACCACTCGGGTCTTGTCGTCAGCACATTGTTTGAAGAAGTGCCATGCCAGGGAACTCCTTGAAGCTGCCTTTGGGGTGCTCGGTCCCAGATAGCGGCGGTCAGTAGCAGGCGGAGTCTCTTGGCGGCGGGTGTTCTGATTTTGCCCACTGCTCCCTCTTTTGCTACGCTGTTGGCTCGGTCTCACCACTGCCTCTTCCTCCGAACTCTGAAAGTCAGTGGCACGACCTTCATTCCATGTGGGGTCTAGGACCTCATCGTCCCCTGCATCGTCTTCCACCCAGTCTTGATCCCTGACCTCCTGTTCAGTCTGCACACTGCAGAAAGACGCAGCAGTTGGCACCTGTGTTTCGTCATCATCAGAGACGTGCTGAGGTGGTATTCCCATGTCATCATCATCAGGAAACATAAGTGGTTGTGTGTTAGTGCATTCTATCTCTTCCACCCCTGGGGAAGGGCTAGGTGAATGCCCTTGGGAAACCCTGGCAGCAGAGTCTTCAAACAGCATAAGAGACTGCTGCATAACTTGAGGCTCAGACAGTTTCCCTGATATGCAAGGGGGTGATGTGACAGACTGATGGGCTTGGTTTTCATGCGCCATCTGTGCGCTTTCTGCAGAAGACTGGGTGGGAGATAATGTGAACGTGCTGGATGCACTGTCGGCCACCCAATTGACTAATGCCTGTACCTTCTCAGGCCTTACCATCCTTAGAACGGCATTGGGCCCCACCAAATATCCCTGTAAATTCTGGCGGCTACTCGGACCTGAGGTAGTTGGTACACTAGGACATGTGGCTGTGGCAGAACGGCCACGTCCTCTCCCAGCACCAGAGGGTCCACTAACACCACCACGACCATGTCCACGTCCGCGTCCCTTATTAGATGTTTTCCTCATTGTTCCCGTTCACCACAATTTTGAAAATGGCAAATTTGGGAATACTTTTTCAACCCAGAACAAAAACTGTGCTTTTACGGTCACTACAAATAATTTGACCAGCTAAAACAGTACTGATTTAGAGGAATATAAATGACAGGGCTATTTTTAGGCGCTGTGTGACAGGTATACCTTTAATCACAGAATTAGACTTGTATCTGCACTGTAGCGTGTGTGTTAAGTTTCTCAGAATGACACTATCAGCACCTTGAATCTAATATACCCTTTTTGGGATAGATTTAAAGTAGGCCTGATATAGCAGAAACTACCAATTTAGAAAATGGCAAATTTGGGAATACTTTTTCAACCCAGAACAAAAACTGTGCTTTTACGGTCACTACAAATAATTTGACCAGCTAAAACAGTACTGATTTAGAGGAATATAAATGTGAGGGCTATTTTTTAGGCGCTGTGTGACAGGTATACCTTTAATCACAGAATTAGACTTGTATCTGCACTGTAGCGTGTGTGTTAAGTTTTTCAGAATGACACTATCAGCACTTTGAATCTAATATACCCTTTTTGGGATAGATTTAAAGTAGGCCTGATATAGCAGAAACTACCAATTTAGAAAATGGCAAATTTGGGAATACTTTTTCAACCCAGAACAAAAACTGTGCTTTTGCGGTCACTACAAATAATTTGACCAGCTAAAACAGTACTGATTTAGAGGAATATAAATGTCAGGGCTATTTTTTAGGCGCTGTGTGACAGGTATACCTTTAATCACAGAATTAGACTTGTATCTGCACTGTAGCGTGTGTGTTAAGTTTTTCAGAATGACACTATCAGCACCTTGAATCTAATATACCCTTTTTGGGATAGATTTAAAGTAGGCCTGATATAGCAGAAACTACCAATTTAGAAAATGGCAAATTTGGGAATACTTTTTCAACCCAGAACAAAAACTGTGCTTTTACAGTCACTACAAATAATTTGACCAGCTAAAACAGTACTGATTTAGAGGAATATAAATGTGAGGGCTATTTTTTAGGCGCTGTGTGACAGGTATACCTTTAATCACAGAATTAGACTTGTATCTGCACTGTAGCGTGTGTGTTAAGTTTTTCAGAATGACTCTATCAGCACTTTGAATCTAATAATACCTTTTTGGGAAAGATTTAAAGTAGGCCTGATATAGCAGAAACTACCAATTTAGAAAATGGCAAATTTGGGAATACTTTTTCAACCCAGAACAAAAACTGTGCTTTTACGGTCACTACAAATAATTTGACCAGCTAAAACAGTACTGATTTAGAGGAATATAAATGTCAGGGCTATTTTTTAGGCGCTGTGTGACAGGTATACCTTTAATCACAGAATTAGACTTGTATCTGCACTGTAGCGTGTGTGTTAAGTTTTTCAGAATGACACTATCAGCACCTTGAATCTAATATACCCTTTTTGGGATAGATTTAAAGTAGGCCTGATATAGCAGAAACTACCAATTTAGAAAATGGCAAATTTGGGAATACTTTTTCAACCCAGAACAAAAACTGTGCTTTTACGGTCACTACAAATAATTTGACCAGCTAAAACAGTACTGATTTAGAGGAATATAAATGTCAGGGCTATTTTTTAGGCGCTGTGTGACAGGTATACCTTTAATCACAGAATTAGATTTGTATCTGCACTGTAGCGTGTGTGTTAAGTTTTTCAGAATGACACTATCAGCACCTTGAATCTAATAATACCTTTTTGGGAAAGATTTAAAGTAGGCCTGATATAGCAGAAACTACCAATTTAGAAAATGGCAAATTTGGGAATACTTTTTCAACCCAGAACAAAAACTGTGCTTTTACGGTCACTACAAATAATTTGACCAGCTAAAACAGTAATGATTTGGAGGAATATAAATGTCAGGGCTATTTTTTAGGCGCTGTGTGACAGGTATACCTTTAATCACAGAATTAGACTTGTATCTGCACTGTAGCGTGTGTGTTAAGTTTTTCAGAATGACACTATCAGCACCTTGAATCTAATATACCCTTTTTGGGATAGATTTAAAGTAGGCCTGATATAGCAGAAACTACCAATTTAGAAAATGGCAAATTTGGGAATACTTTTTCCACCCAGAACAAAAACTGTGCTTTTACGGTCACTACAAATAACTTGACCAGCTAAAACAGTACTGATTTGGAGGAATATAAATGTCAGGGCTATTTTTTAGGCGCTGGGTGACAGGCTAAACTTGCCCCTGATGTAGTATTTGGCCAAAAAATAACCACACTATTGATGGTTAAATGCACTTGGGTGACACAGGCTCAGCCTGCACCTGATGTAGTATATGGGCAAAAAATAACCACACTGTTGATGGTTAAATGCACTTGGGTGACACAGGCTCAGCCTGCACCTGATGTAGTATATGGGCAAAAAATAACCACACTGTTGATGGTTAAATGCACTTGGGTGACACAGGCTCAGCCTGCACCTGATGTAGTATATGGCCAAAAAATAACCACACTGTTGATGGTTAAATGCACTTGGGTGACACAGGCTCAGCCAGCAGCTGATGTAGGATATAGCAAAAAATAACCACACTATTGATGGTTAAATGCACTTGGTGGTAGCTTGTTCTGGCGCACCACAAGCCACAAAATGGCCGCCGATCACCCCAGAAAAAAGTGATATAAAAACGCTCTGGGCAGCCTAAAAAAAGTGAGCAATTCAATATCAGCACTTCAATGATCCACAGCTGGAGATCGATCACTGAATTAAGTCTTTTGGAGGAGTTAATCTGCCTAATCTCGCCCTAACGTCGCAGCAGCAACCTCTCCCTATGCTTGAATCAGCAGAGTGACGTGCAGCGCTACGTGACCCAAGCTTATATAGAGGCTGGGTCACATGCTGCACTGGCCAATCACAGCCATGCCAATAGTAGGCAAGGCTGTGATGGCCTCTTGGGGCAAGTAGTATGACGCTTGTTTTGCAGCCTTTCAAAAAGCGCCAAGAAAGCGCCGAACACCGAACCCGAACATTTACGAAAATGTTCGGGTCCGTGTCACGGACACCCCAAAATTCGTTTTGGGGGTTGTTCGGGTTTGCTCATCCCTATTGTATATGTAATGACAGATCATGTGACACTTAGATTGCACACAGCTGGACATTATTTCACTAATTATGTGACTTCTGAAGGTACTTGGTTGCACCAGAGCTTTTCATTGTCTTCCTAGCAAAGGGGGTGAATACATACGCACATGCCAATTTTCTGTTTTCTATTTCTTAAAAATAGTTTTATTTATATATTTTTCTTACTTCAATTCATCAATTTAGATAAAATTCTGATTAAAAAAACACTTAACTTAAGGCTGTAATGTAACAAAATACGAAAAAAGTCAAAGAGAGTGAATACTTTTACAAGGCACTGTATATAGCATAAGATGCTATATATGTGTCATCCACAGATCTCCTCCATAACAGTGTCATCCACAGATCTCCCATAACAGTACGACATCCACAGATCCCCCATAACAGTGTCATCAACAGATCCCCCATCAGGGCCATCTTTAACGTGGGGCAAAAGGGGCAGCTGCCTCTTGAACCCCGCTGGCCACTGCCCACAAATTCAATGACATTGTTGTAAAATATCTTGCCTCCGCTCCGCCGTCTCCATTTCCCGATCCTATCCTTCACTATGCGAGCGGCATTGCTTGCATAGTAAAGGACTTACTTGCTTGCTCCTCCTCCCAACCTAACCTGCCCTTTGCGTATGCCGCGCGCCATGACGTCACTCGGAGGCACTGCAACGCTAGGGTGAGCCGAGCCCTGGTCTCCTTCCTGAACTTCAGAGCAGTGCCCATTTCTAGTCCTGAGCCCAGCTGCCCAGAGCACTCTTCCTGAGCCTGCTGGAGTCTTCAGAACTGTAATTATTTACAGTAATTCACTGTAAGCTATATTATATATATTACTTGTTTTATGTGAGTAAGGGTGCTGGGTGGTTGGAGAAGGGGTGTGTGTGTTGTGTGTTGTGGGGGAGGGAGTGATTGCATGCTAGGGTGTGGGAAGGCGGGATCCAGGGGGCCCAAGTAAATTCTTGCACAGGGTCCAATGAATTTTAAAGACGGCCCTGAGTGGACAGGATAGCTTTGCAGCACTGATCCTTTTCACTTCAATGGCTGCTGCAGTAACCAACTCTATCCACTGCACAATGGATGGAGATGTGTAGTTCCAACACCAGACTTACTGCAGAACAGCTGCGGGGGTGCGGGATGTTGGATCTCCACCAATAATATGGTGATGGCTTATCCTGAGGATAGGCCATCACTTGTAAAGGAGTAGTAAACTTATTTAACTCCTTAAGGACACAGCCTTATTTCACCTTAAGGACCAGGCCATTTTTTGCAAATCTGACCAGTGTCACTTTAAGTGGTGATAACTTTAAAACGCTCTGACTAATACAGGCCATTCTGAGATCGTTTTTTCATCACATATTGTAATTCATGACACTGGTAAAATGGAGTAAAAAAAAATCATTTTTATTTATAAAAAAATACCAAATTTGCCAAAAATTTAGAAAAATTTTCAAATTTCCAAGTTTCAATTTCTCTACTTCTATAATACATAATAATACCTACAAAAATAGTTATTACTTTACATTCCCCATATGTCTACTTCATGTTAGGATCATTTTGGGAATTACATTTTATTTTTGGGGGACGTTACAAGGCTTAGAAGTTTAGAAGTATATCTTGAAATTTCTCAGAAATTTTCAAAAGCCAACTTTTTAAGAACCAGTTCAGGTCTGAAGTCACTTTGTGAGGCTTACATAATAGAAACCACCCAAAAATGACCCCATTCTAGAAACTACACCCCTCAAAGTATTCAAAACTGATTTTTACAAATGTTGTTAACCCTTTAGGTGTTCCACAAGAATTAATGGAAAATAGAGATACAATTTCAAAATTTCACTTTTTTGGCAGATTTTCCATTTTAATATTTTTTTTCCAGTTACAAAGCAAGGGTTAACAGCCAAA
The DNA here is from genome assembly GCF_905171765.1 of Bufo bufo. Taxonomy (NCBI): domain Eukaryota; kingdom Metazoa; phylum Chordata; class Amphibia; order Anura; family Bufonidae; genus Bufo; species Bufo bufo. Next base: position 72,458,684 of record NC_053395.1, on the reverse strand, counting down.
CCAAACTCAATATTTATGGCCCTGATTCTGTAGTTTACAGAAACACCCCATATGTGGTCGTAAACTGCTGTACGGGCACACAGCAGGGCGCAGAAGGAAAGGAATGCCATACGGTTTTTGGAAGGCAGATTTTGCTGGACTGTTTTTTTTGACACCATGTCCCATTTGAAGCCCCCCTGATGCACCCCTAGAGTAAAAACTCCAAAAAAGTGACCCCATTTTAGAAACTACGGGATAGGATGGAAGTTTTGTTGGTACTAGTTTAGGGTACATATGATTTTTGTTTGCTATATATTACACTTTTTGTGAGGCAAGGTAACAAGAAATAGCTGGTTTGGCACCGTTTTTTTTTTTGTTATTTACAACATTCATATGACAGGTTAGATCATGTGGTATTTTTATAGAGCAGGTTGTCACGGACGCGGCGATACCTAATATGTATACAATTTTTTTATTTATGTAAGTTCTCCATAGTCTGAGAGCCATTGTTTTTTTCAGATTTTGGACGATTATCTTAGGTAGGGTCTAATTTTTTGTGGGATGACATGACGGTTTGCTTTTGCTTTTTTTACACCGTTTTTATTTTAATTTTTTTACGGCGTTCACCTGAGGGGTTAGGTCATGTGATATTTTTATAGCGTAACTTATTACAGATGCGGCGATACCTAATATGTATACTTTATTTTTATTTATGTAAGTTTTACACAATGATTTCATTTTTGAAACCAAAAAAAAATCATGTTTTAGTGTTTCCATAGTCTGAGATCCATAGTTTTTTTAGTTTTTGGGCGATTATCTTGGGTAGGGTATGATTTTTGCGGGATGAGATGACGGTTTGATTGGCACTATTTTGGGGTGCATATGTCTTTTTGATCGCTTGCTATTACACTTTATGTGATGTAACAAAAAATTGTTTATTTAGCACAGTTTTTATTTTTTATTATTTACAGTGTTCATCTGAGGGGTTAGGTCATGTAATATTTTTATAGAGTTGGTTAATACGGACGCGGCGATACCTAATATTTATACTTTTTTTTTATTTATGTAAGTTTTACACAATAACAGCTTTTTTAAAACAAAAAAAATGATGTTTTAGTGCAGTGGTGGCGAACCTATGGCACAGGCGCCAGAGGCGGAACTCACAGCCCTCCCTGTGGGCACCCGCACCCTGGAAAAAGTCTATGGTGTACAAATATGCCTTAGACTTTTCCCACCATTCATCAGAGTAGGGAGCGCTATGAACGGCACGAGCAGCGAACTGAATGAAGGCCGACTCTTATATATATAAAGAAAAAAGTACATGGACGATACACTATATTGGAGTGTACTATTCAGGTTAAATTGCTGTGTTGGCACTTTGCAATAAATAAGTGGGTTTTGGGTTGCAGTTTGAGCACTTGGTCTCTAAAAGGTTCACCATCACTGTTTTAGTGTCTCCATATTCTGAGCCATAGTTTTTAATTTTTTGGGCGATTGTCTCAGGTAGGGGCTCATTTTTTGCGGGATGAGGTGACGGTTAGATTGGTACTATTGTGGTGGGCGTACGCCTTTTTGATTGCTTGCTGTTGTATTTTTTGTGATGTAAGGTGAAAAAGAATGGTTTATTTAGCACAGTTTTTATTTTTTATTTTTTATGGTGTTCATCTGAGGGGTTAGGTCATGTGATATGTTTATAGAGCCGGTCGATACGCACGCGGCGATACCTAATATGTCTATTTTTTTTTTTACTATTTTTTACCATTTTTTTCTAACTTTATTTGGGGAAAATGACGTTTTTGTTTATTTTTACTTGAAACTTAATTTTTTGGGGGGGAAACTTTGTTTTTTAAACTTTTCTTTTCACTTTATTTTTTTTCCCACTTTGGGACTTCAAATTTTGGGGGTCTAATCCTTTACAATGCATTCCAATACTTCTGTATTGGAATGCATTGGCTGTATGAGTAATACTGTGTGTATTACTCCTACAGCTTACGGCCTGTGAGATCCAGGGGAATGGATCTCACAGGCACGTCACAGGAAGGCAGCGGCGATGCCTACAGCCCCATGGGGACCCGATGGCACCGCCGCCGCCCGCACCATAAAAAGCCGCAAACCGCAGGTCTGAATTGACCTGCGGTTTGCGGCTATCGCCAACATAGGGGGGGTCACTGGACCCCCCCAGCGCATTTAGCCGAGGTGCCTGCTCAATGATTTGAGCAGGCACCGGATTCCGATCACCACCCGCCGCGCGGCGGTGATCGGAAATACACAGGGCGTACAGGTACGCCCTGTGTCCTTAAGTACCCGGACATCAGGGCATACCTGTATGCCATGTGTCCTGAAGAGGTTAAAGGAGCATTATACCTTAAAATTACTCACAATTATGTATGGTTAGCTTATGTAATAAAAAGGTAATAAAATAATTCATAAATAAACAGTATTGATTAGATGAGTTGATCAGGTTGTTGATTGTTGCCTGTGGAATGTTGTTCCACTCCTCTTCAATAGCTGTGCGAAGTTGCAGAATATTGTCAGGAACTGGAACACGCTGTCATATCTGCCGATCCAGAGCATCCCAAACATGCTCAATGGGTGACATGTCCGGTGAGTATGCTGGCCATGCAAGAACAGGAATGTTTGCCATCTGCACTGAACAGTGAAAACGGGGACTCATATGTGAACAGAACGCTTCTCCGACATGCCAGATGCCATCGAATGTGAACATTTGCCCACTCAAGTCGGTTACGACCACGAATTGCTGTCAGGTCCAGACCCTGATGAGGATGACGAGCATGCAGATGAGCTTACTAGTGTTGAGCGAGAATGCTAGTCCAAACTGCTATTCGGTTCGAGCATCGCTATGCTCAGCACATGGCGGTACTCGGCGAGTACCGCACGTGCTCGAGCGCCATGCTCGAGTCTCCTCCCCGCATGTTTTGCGGCTGCTATGCAGCCAATAAACGTGCAGGTAAGTACTGCCCTCACTGTAATGCCAGTAGCCATGTTGGCTACTGGCATTACAGTGATTGGCTGGCCGAAACACGTCATCGTGTGCTATATAGAAGCACCCGATGATGCATGTTCGGCTCATTTGTAGAAAGGGAGAGCTGCGCTTAGGAAGTTACAAGATAGTGTAGGGAGTGTGATCGCAAGATTCAAAATCTATTTGGTTGAAAAACGTTTCAAAGACCCAAAAGTCCTTTTAAGGACTATTGTGTGTGATGGCAGCAATATAATATAGCCATCAATTTATTTTTTCCATAATTTTCAATACTGTTTCTATAGAGGGTGCCTGCAGTGACTTGTGACATCTGTGCAATACCTTCAGTGTGTCAAGGCCAGACATAGGAAAAATATAAGTGCAAACTAGTATATTTTTTCCATCATTTTCAATACTTTTTTTTTAGAGAGTGTCTGCAGTGACTTGTGGAATCTGTGCAATACATTCTGTGTGTCAGGGCCAGAGAAGGGAAAAATATAAGTGCAAACTAGTATTGTTCTGGTTCTGGCCAAGCTGCCAGTTCGGTTGATGTACTGATCCAAATCAATTAGTGTACGTGCACGGAGAGATCAAACTGAGACAACCCACAGCACGGGGTTAAACAGGATCTCTGCTTTATTTTCTGAAAACAGCATAATACATAGGTTTTACGACAGGGAGAGGTGGGAGGGGGGGGGTGAGTGAAAGATAAAGTATATCTTCCCTATTGGCTACAAACACTGTACTTTTTCTGTAACCTTCACAGCTCAGAGTAAATTCCTCCCCCCTCCCTCCTGGCTCGTGGGAGAAACCGTTACTTCTTTCTACTTTCTAACTGCTTGCTTGAGCTGAACGGAAACCTCTTTGTAACTGCTTGCTTGAGCTGAACGGAAACCACAAAGAAACACATGATAAAACACAAAGTAAGATTCTAGTTTATAGGTGTTGGCTGAATGCCTGGCCACCATCTTAGCTAAACATAGTCCTCAACAAGCAAGTATCCATTTTGTATTAATAGTCCATAACAGTCCCCCCTTGGAAACTTGATTGTAGACTTTCCCTTCGCCTAGCGAATCCCCTGGGCATACCATTCGTATCCTCTTCACCCGCAGTGGCGACAACCTACCCCTTATAGGTAGGCTCCCGGTTGCTCGGACTTGTGGTAATACCCTGGGATTCATCTCACCCTATCTCAGCCAGGTATCATTGTGAGGAGGGGGAGCTGTGTTGAACGATGTTTCCTTCTGTCCTTCCTCATCGTAGAGGAGCATAATAGGTCGTTCATCAGTTTTCTTCATTCTTTTTGAAAAGCGGGTCACACAAATAAGAACGAGCTTAATCACTACATATATCACCAATATTATTAGGGCTACCTGTAATATTACTTGGACAATTCCCATGAGCCAACCCCCAATACCTTTTGACTGACTTTCGGTGTCGTTAGCTAATATACCTGTCCGGAGATCCTGTACAGTACGGTTGTTACAGGGCAGATCCTTTCCGTTCTCAGCATCTACACCAATACACTGCATGTGGCTGTCTGTTTTTTGAATCATTGCAACCTGAGTGTATGTGTGGACTAAATGTCATACCTTTGGTTTGTACTTGGAGACAATAACAGTGTGTCCAGCTAGGAAAACATGTGACATTAGCCCAGTGTCCCTCTTGCCAAGGAGTAGAGCTATGATCTACCGAGGGTCCTGATCTGTTTATCATGAGCCATGGGACATCTGCCCACCCTGCAACAGGTAAGGCTACTTCCCTGTCCTTGTTTGTACTGGATTTAACTTGGTGTATACTAGTGAGAAAGATGGTAGAATTAGACAGGTTAATCAGTTCAGAAAGGTCCAGGGGTATTGCAAAATAAGGCATACTGGTTGAACTCACGGGACTGTGGGTACAGATCCAACAATCTCTCAGAGTTTCAGTCTCCTTCAACCCCTGGACTAAAATTTGATGGTGCCGTATCAGTGAATTGTCCCATTCATCACCCAGTGGCGTGAATACTGCAGATATGCCCACTGTCAAAGTCATGATCAGTATGTGAATCCTCATGGCTTATGGTTCCTGGGACGGTGGGACAGCCTTCACTCTTTTACAATGTGAAGCGTGGATCCAGGTGGGTCTCCCTTCGAGTTTCACAGAGGTTGGGGTGGTCAGCAACACCTGGTAAGGTCCCTCGTATCGTGGTTCGAGGGTGCTTCTGACGTGTTTCTTGACCACCACCCACTCTCCAGGTTTGAGAGTGTGGCTTCCTTCCAGGGAGTTAGGATCTGGAATGGAAGAGAAAACTTGTGCATGTATATTAGACAATTGCTTGCTCAAGGCTATCACATATTTTGCAACAGATTCATAATGCATTTGTAACTGTTGTGGGAAATACTGTCCCATTCTTGGCCCTGTTCCAAATAAGATCTCATATGGGGTTAGTTTGTGTGGGGGCCTTGGTGTATGCCTAACTGAAAAGAGGGTTATAGGCAAACACTGAACCCAATTAAGCCCTGTCTCCCTGGTCATCTTCAGCATTTTAGATTTTAACACCCCGTTCAATCTTTCGACTTTGCCGCTGCTTTGGGGCCTGTATGGGGTATGATACGCCAGGTGTGACCCTACCATCTTCCAGACCTCTTGGGTTAGACTAGCAGTGAATGCTGGGCCCTGATCACTCTCAATGACCTCAGGTACTCCGAACCTACAGACAAGCTCCTGCATCAGTTTTTTTGCAGTAGTGGTTGCTGTCTGGTTTCGGACGGGGTAGGCTTCTGGCCACCCAGAGAACAAGTCTATCACTACTAGCACATATTGAAACCCTTGGCACATTGGCATCTGGATATGATCGATTTGTATCCTCTGAAAGGGATATAAGGCTTTCGGGAGACATTTTCTGGGAGTGGGCTCGGTTCTGCCGGGGTTACACTCTGCACAGATGAGACACGCTTGAGTATGTCTCACCAGGACAGGGGTTATCCCTGGGGCCACCCATATTTTGTCAATTAGTTCTTTCATGATGGTTTTGGATTGGTGGGTGGGCCCATGGTCCACTGAGGCTATTAGGGGATAAAGAGCTCTGGGTAGGCAGACTCTCTTTCCTTGTGTCCAGAGTCCAGATTCTTCTTTGAGGGCTGATTCTTTCAGCCAGATTTCCTTTTCCCTGGGAGTGGCCTGTTTCTGCATTTGTTTCAGTAGGTCCCATGTGATTTCTTCTTGTTCCAGGTCCTCCTGTGTTATCATAATCTGGTCTGACTGGACTCTTTCCTCTTTCACTGCTGCTTCCTTGGCCGCTTGGTCAGCTAGGGCGTTTCCTCTGGCCTCAGGGGTGTCAGCTCGAGTATGGGCCTTTACTTTGATCACTGCCACTTGGTTGGGCAGGAGTACTGCTGCCATTAGGGCTGCTACTGCTGCAGCATTCTTAATCGGGGTTCCTGCAGCTGTGATGTAATCCCGGGCCTTCCATATTAGTCCAAAGTCATGAACCACTCCAAAGGCATATCTAGAATCTGTGTAGATATTGGCGGTAGAGTCTTTTGCCATGAGGCAGGCTTCAGTGAGGGCAATGAGTTCAGCTTCTTGTGCTGACTGGTCTGGGCGCAATTGTCTTGCACACAGCACTTCATGCTCACTTGTGACTGCCATGCCTGTATGGAACTTCCCCTTGTCATCGGCATACCTTGAGCCGTCCACAAAGAGAATCCAATGTGGGTTTGTCAGAGGAGTGTCTTGGACTGATGGTGGTGTCCCTACTTCAGCGTCCATCATTGTAATGCAATCATGTTCTTGTTCCTTGTAAAGAGAGTCGGTTGAGGCCCATAGTTCTTCTTCCTGAAGATCCTCTTCAGCATGTAGATCAATAAAATCTTCAGAATCTCCATTATACTCCCCCCTTGGAAGAGGAAGGAGTGCAGCAGGATTTTACAGCCGGAAAGGAAGGTTGTAGTTGGGGATGCCAAGAGCAGGGGCAGATGCAATGGCGGCCTTCAATGACTGAAAAGCTTCTCCGGCCTCCATTGTCATCTGGAAAGGAGTAGCAGCATTGCGAGGTATACAGTCATATAAGGGCTGCATGAGGATAGAAGCATCAGAGATCCAGGGCCTGCAGTAGGAGATGAGTCCCAGAAAGGTTTGCAGCTGATGAGGAGTGTCCGGGAGTTGGATGTCAGAGATAGCCTTCTTCCTCGCCTCAGTTAGGTGCTTGTGACCTTGAGAGATGCAATGACCTAGGAAGACAACTTTGGGGAGACACAGTTGTAGTTTGGCTTGTGAGACTCGACATCCAGCAGAGGCTAAAAACTGGAGAAGTGAGACAGATTTGGTCATGCAGATTTGGGGAGAGACCGCACAGAGGAGAAGGTCATCCACATACTGGAGGAGTTCCACATCCGGGTGATCTGCTTGCCAGGGTTGCAGAACAGAGGACATAGCCTTGCTGAAGCAGGAAGGGCTGTTTTGAGCCCCTTGAGGCATAACAGTCCAGGTGTACTGTTTGCCTGCATGTGTGAAAGCAAAAAGAAACTGACATTTCTCATGTAAGGGAACAGAAAAGAATGCATTGGCCAGATCAATGACAGTAAAAGTTGTGGCAGTGGGTGGAATGCCAGCAAGGAGTGTGTGCGGATTGGGGACAATAGGTGTCTCAAGAACAGTAGCCTCATTGACAGCTCGGAGGTCCTGCACCATGCGGTACGTTGGAGGCTGTCCTTTCTCCCTTTTCTTCCGTACTGGGTAAAGGGGTGAGTTACAGGGAGAAGTAGTGATCTTGATTGCCCCATTCTGCAGGAGGGCCTGCACCTGGAGGGTAATAGCATCCTGTTGTGAGATAGAAAGCGGATATTGCGCTTTGTATGGCAGAACCTTGGGATCCTTCAGGGTCACAGTGACCGGTGGGACATTGAGGCGTCCGATATCATGGGGTCCTTTGGTCCAGAGAGTATTGGGGATGAGGTGCAAAATGGTTTGCAGCGAATCCCCTTGTTCATATGAATCAGTGCAGAATTTTATTGTCAGACATCCAGCAGCCGTGGGTGTCACATAATTTGAGTGAAAACCACAAAGACCAAGAAGCAAGACAGTTTCTTATCAGAAAGAGGATCTTAAACTAACACAGCAGAAACTAACATTTCTGTGAAAAGAAAAAAGGTGGGGGTCAACTGATCCCCCGTAGCTGTCCTGCAATGTGGTGGAATGATCTGCTAATCTTGCTTTCGCCCATTTGTCTGTAATTGTTCTATAAAGAATTCTCCAGACTCATGATCCCGGGGGTCAAAGTTAGCACCTTTAAGTTCAGGGATGTGGATTTGATCCATTACCAGTGTGGAGTATTCACCTGTCTTGTTTTCCACTATACTTTGCAGGTCCGACCATGTGCACCCATAGGTTTGGTGCACTTGAGACAGTTTCCTGAAAAAGGGCATGGGATGGGTCTCAGGGTCAGGCAGTAAATTCACTATGGTGAATAACTGTTGTGGGGATGTGGATTCTGCAGCACCGTCTGCATCCCCCTGTTCTGCTTCATCAGGTTGCCCCCCTACCATTATAGGAGTAAGGGTGGCAGGTGAGTGTGGTAGCATGAATGTACCGTCCGGGTTAACCATGGGGTACAAGGTAGTAGGAAGGGTGACATAGGAGTGACGGGGGGGGGTCCGGACCGAATGATATTAAAGGTCCGTTCATGGGCGTTGCCTGGGGACAAGATGGCGCTGTAGCTAACACGGGAAGTGATGGGACGTGCCGGGGAGTAGTTACCAAGGTGTGGTTTTGTGGGTGGGGAGCCCCACAGTGAAGGCACGTATTTCGGGAGGAGGGATTCTGTTGACCACATGTTTTGCAGGTCCACCCACCTGCTTTCTTCCCGGCGCCATTTATAGGGTGTTGGCAAGTCATGTATCAATGCAACACCAGGTTTACAGAAATATCTCTGTCTTTTCTCATCCAAATTTTGTTCTCCCCCCCGTCTGTTCAAATTCTTTACTACAGTCCAACCACACACGGACCATGTCTGTCAATTTATCATCTTCTAACTTCCCCCTCTTCTCGTTTAACAACACTTGCCAGGTGGCACTACAAAGGATGCCTCCTTTACAGACACTATAACTCTTCTCCAACTTAGTTAATCCTTTTATGAAACGTTTGCCTCTCCTGTCCGCCACGTACTGTTCAGGAGAACAGTAACCCCTCGGGACACTTTCCTCATTTCCCATTATCTGGATCCTTCACCTTGTTCTGGACAACACAGAAACCCGATATAACACGTTGAGCCTAATGTCCCACACACTCTGGGTAGACACTGGCCGGTCTCCTCCCTTCTGTCGCCTCTCGGTCACAACACCAGGGTGACCGATTGAGACAGGCACTTTAGGAGACCTTTGGGTTTCTATCAGTCTGTGTTTCCGTTACAAAGGGTCGCACATTAAAAACAATAAACCACAATACATCAAGGAAGAACCCTTGCGTACTGTCTAATCGTCTCTCGCACCTACTGGAGCCGCCTAAAGACCTCTGTATAGAGTAATCACTGGACGTGAAGACCTTTGAGTCCCGGCAGCACACTCTGGGCTACCCCGAACCGCTCTCCACCCATCTGTGATCATCCCCTTTATGGAGATTTGAGTCAGACGCCGGGCTGAACTCCGATACAGGCACACAGGAGAACTCCGTGTCTCAGTCAGTGATACTTGTCAACAGAGTCTTCACAACTTATAGGCACAACACAGTACATCAAGACTTTAAAAAACATATGGGGTTCTTACTTTCATGCCCTCGAGGACGTCCCAGACTGCTTCCGCACCCCTCCCTCAGACGAACTCCAAGAGGCTACACCAGGGGACACTTTATAGGCAAGATGACTCAATTTTCTCACCTCATATCACGGGTTGCGATCCCGGTGTCCGTTAGTGCGCCTCTCCTCGTCTGGTCTCTGGGGGTACGGGAACAGAGGGTCCAATCCTCGAGCCCCACGATGGGCACCAAAATTGTTCTGGTTCTGGCCAAGCTGCCAGTTCGGTTGATGTACTGATCCAAATCAATTAGTGTACGTGCACGGAGAGATCAAACTGAGACAACCCACAGCACGGGGTTAAACAGGATCTCTGCTTTATTTTCTGAAAACAGCATAATACATAGGTTTTACGACAGGGAGAGGGAAAGATAAAGTATATCTTCCCTATTGGCTACAAACACTGTACTTTTTCTGTAACCTTCACAGCTCAGAGTAAATTCCTCCCCCCTCCCTCCTGGCTAGTGGGAGAAACCGTTACTTCTTTCTACTTTCTAACTGCTTGCTTGAGCTGAACGGAAACCTCTTTGTAACTGCTTGCTTGAGCTGAACGGAAACCACAAAGAAACACATGATAAAACACAAAGTAAGATTCTAGTTTATAGGTGTTGGCTGAATGCCTGGCCGCCATCTTAGCTAAACATAGTCCTCAACAAGCAAGTATCCATTTTGTATTAATAGTCCATAACAGTATATTTTTTCCATCACTTTCAATACTTTTTCTATAGAGGGTGTCTTCAGGGACTTGTGACATCTGTGCAATACCTTCTGTGTGTCAGGGCCAGAGATAGGAAAAATATAAGTGCAAACTAGTATATTTTTTCCATCACTTTCAATACTTTTTCTATAGAGGGTGTCTGCAGTGACTTCTGACATCTGTGCAATACCTTCTGTGTGTCAGAGCCAGACATAGGAAAAATATGAGTGCAAGGGAGTATATTTTTTGCATCATTTTCAATACTTTTTCTTTAGAGAGTGTCTGCAGTGACTTGTGGCATCTGTGCAATACCTTCTGTGTGTCAGGGCCAGAGATAGGAAAAATATAAGTGCAAACTAGTATATTTTTTCCATCATTTTCAATACATTTTCTTTAGAGAGTGTCTTTAGTGACTTGTGGAATCTGTGCAATACCTGTCGGGGGGTAATAATTCAATTAAGAATTATTAATTATGGTCATAAAAATAATTAACCATAAAAATAAAAAAAAATTATAAAAATTGTCATAAATTCTTAAAATCATGACCTGGTGAATTGTAGACAACCTAATTGATACAATTCACATCTGAGTCCGACTATTTCCTCAGATAAATAAGTTCTTTTTGACGTGAGATGACGTTAATGATAAAATGTAGTTTTGCATTATACAAAAATACACAGGTATTATAAAAAAATATGCAGATTTATTGGTTACAAGATTATAAACATATATAAGTAAATAAACACAATGATACATGCAAATGAATATATATAGCGTTAATATAAAGCATTACAAGTTTAACAATACATGTGAGTGGAAATAACTTGTCACATTATAACCAAGCTATTATTAGGTTAGGATATCAAAGTAGGAACATAGGTTATATACATTACTTCTGTTCAGAGAAAACCTCATGATATCAGGATGGGTATGTCTAATCCTAGACATCAATATAGAATGCTAAATACATTCTGCCCCCCTAACCAACTACACATCACATGACTTCAAGATGGGCAAATCCATTCAAGGATATAACTTAGAAGAGATAACTGTATCCTTCCGCCCATCCTGGACTATTTTCACATATATAACTTTGGTAAGACTATTAAGACAAATAACAGGGATCTAGGATCTTAAATGGGAAGGACTTGACGTCTTTCCGGTGGGAATCCATCACTTAGCTTGGCGAAGAATGTTCTATCAATATCAATATATATATATATAAGCAATTATTTAATGCTTTGCTAGATTATGAGTCTAGATTCTTCTGCAGGTAGAATGAAGCCTCACAATATCCTAAGACTACATCTCAATATGGAGATGATCAATTTATTTAATCATTTATTTATTCGCCAATCTAGATGGTATAATTTCACCCACACTATCAAATTAGTCTTAATAAAATGAAATATCATTTTCTGTGTCTCTTACCAAGTCCTAGCAGGAATCTCACTTCTGCTCCTAGGAAAGCTGGGTGGTCCATCATAGCGCATCTCATTATGGCTTCCATCTTGATAGACCTCAACTTCTCCTCTACTAGCTAGCTTTCTTTTCTCTTGAACCCCTCTTTTTTTTTCGTTACTCTCGCACACGAGTAATTATTCCCCCCCTTATCTAAGAATCATCCCCTTTAGATCATGGATTCCCAATCAGGTAGGGTGGGTGTATTCGCATGCTAATAACATCATGACGTTATCTCAACTCCTAATATGGCATAGGACAAATAATGAAATAATATAATGTTGCCCATCTGCCTCCAGATGGCACTGCGGTATTGTAGGTGAACATCCCAACTTTTAAGCATTAAAATTAAATATCTAATAATATGTTTATATGACTTTGTTGACCCTCCTTACCATAAATCATTGAGGAAGGTCTTTTCCTGACACTTTTAATTAGCTATATCCTGGACTTGTTGGAGTTGACTGTCTTCTCCTATCTTTTTGAAATATAGGTTGAGCGGCTTTGATGCTTGGCATCGGAACTTGTACATTTCACTTATGTACTCCCATGAATAACTATTGTTTTGAAATCCAATTAACTTAAACTTACTTGTTTCTGTAGTTGTTTATTCTAAATGGTAAATACATGGTATAACATATATATAAATCGATACATTGTTACACATAGATAACACATTATATGAATTATTGATTAACATATGTTGTAAACTAAATATACCATACAGAGATATATATATAATATAATTATGTATATATAAATTGAAGCTCATACAGCAGGTGTGCGATAAAGACATGAATCCTTATCAAGTAACCTTGTTCCCTCCATGTTTTAGGGAGTTGGCATACTCCTTACAGATGGTCTCATATCTTAAGTAATAACTTTCTAAATACAATGTCCATCTATGTTCACAATTATTATTATTATTTTTTTTTTTTTTAACTGAACTTGCCATGAACTCATCTTGGGTTTTTTTCAGCCACATAAGAAAACTTTGGTTCAAGCTGATCTTATTCTTAAAGGCAATGAGATGAGCATTAATTTTGATTATAATGTCATTAGATAATATTGTATACGTATGAAAATGCCCAACAAATCCCCCCTTTTCAGCATATTCAATTTCGTTATTAGAAGGTTGAATAGGCTGAAATGCAATAAAGGGCTAAATGCTCCAAATCATTATGGATTGGGGAACACAAGTTTTACCCTGGAATAAATTTATCACAATTTTGTGTGTACTTTTACGACACAAGTCTAACGCACAAAC